>NC_064834.1:12500-740000 GCF_024166365.1 Elephas maximus indicus
ATAAAAGCATGTCATATGTAAAAATATATAAACATATCATATGTAAAAATATATAAAAACATATCATATGTAAAAAATATATAAACATGCCATGTGTAAAAAAATATATAAACATGTCATATGTAAAAAATATGTTTTTATATACAAAATGTTTTACGTATGAAATGTTTTATGTGTGAAACTCATCTTTGAATCATCTTTATGTGTGAACCACATCCTTACGTGTGAAATACACCTTTTTGTGTGAAACACGTCTTTAGGTATGAAACAAGTCTTTATGTGTGAAACATGTCTTCATGTTGAAAAACAGCTTGTGTTAAACACGCATTTACATGTGAAACACACCTTTATGTGTGAAACAAGCTTTTACGTGTGAAGTAAGTTCTTATGTGTGAAACACGCCTTTATGTTGAAACAAGTCTTTATGTGTGAAACAACTTTATGAGTGAAACACGTCTTTAAGTGTGAAATACTTTATGTTGAAACACATCTTTATGTGTGATAAAAGTTTGTATGGGTGAAACACGTCCCGTGTGAAACACGTCTCTTTAAGCTAAACACATTTCTATTTGTGAAATACACCTTTATATGTGAAAGAGGTCTTTAAGTGTGAAACACATCTTTATGTGTGAAACACATATGTAAGTATGAAATGTATACATGAAATGTAGTTATATAAGATAGTCATAATTAAAATATAATTATGAAATATTTTTATATACGAAAAATTTTGGTGTAAGAGATATTTTATGTATGAAATAATTTGTATATGAATTATATTTGAAATAATTTTACAAATGAAATATTTTTATATTAGAAATATGTTTATATGAGAAATAATTTTATACATGAAATGTTTTTAGAGATAAAATAATTTTATATATGAATTTTTCATGTTTGAAATATTCAAACATGAAAAATTCATATATCATGAAATAATTTATATATGAATTATTTTTACATATGGAATATTTTACATGTGAAATGTTTTTATACATAAACTATTTTTACAGATGAATTTTTTTACATAAGAAATATTTGTATATCAATTATTTTGTATATGAAATATTTGCAATAATTTTAGTGTAAATTGTTTTTATATATAAAATGTTTTTATATTTGAAGTAGTTTTATAGATGAAATATTTTAATATATGAAACAATTTTTATATTTGAAATGTTTTTATATAAGACATATTTTGTATATGAAATATTATACATGAAATATATTTATATATAAAATATATACAAAATATTCATATATTAAACTTATATATGAAATATACATAAAATTTTTTTGCAAAAATAAATATATATTTTAATATTAAACAGTTATAAACCCCCACGAGTCTGTCAGTTTGTCATACTGTGGGGGCTTGTGTGTTGCTGTGATGCTGGAAGCTATGCCACTAGTATTCAGATACCAGCAGGGTCACCCATGGAGGACAGGTTTCAGCTGAGCTTCCAGACTAAGACAGACTAGGAAGAAGGACCTGGCAGTCTACTTCTGAAAAGCATTAGCCAGTGAAAACCTTATGAACATTGTCTGATATAGTGCTGGAAGATGAGCCCCCCAGGTTGGAAGGCACTCAGAATATGACTGGGGAAGAACTGCCTCCTCAAAGTAGAGTTGACCTTAATGACGTGGATGGAGTAAAGCTTTTGGGACCTTCATCTGTTGATGTGGCACGACTCTAAATGAAAAGAAACAGCTGCAAACATCCGTTAATAATCAGAACCTGGAATGTACAAAGTATGAATCTAGGAAAATTGGAAATCATCAAAAATTAAATGGAACACATAAACCGATATCCTAGGCATTAGTGAACTGAAATGGACTGGTATTGGCCATTTTGAATCAGACAATCATATAATCTACTATGCTGGGAATGACAACTTGAAGAGGAATGGTGTTGCATTCATCGTCAAAAAGAACATTTCAAGATCTATCCTGAAGTACAATGCTGTCAGTGATATGATAATATCCATACGTCTTCAAGGAAGACCAGTTAATACGACTACTATTCAGATTTACCCACCAACCCCTAGGGCCAAAGATGGAAGAAATAGAAGATTTTTATCAACTACTGCAGTCTGAAATTGATTGAACATGCAATCAAGATGCATTGATAATTACTGGCGATTGGAATGCGAAAGTTGGAAACAAAGAAGAAGGATCAATAGTTGGAAAATATGGCCTTGGTGATAGAAACAATGCTGGAGATCAAATGATAGAATTTTGCAAGACCAACAATTTCTTCATTGCAAATACCTTCTTTCACCAACATAAACGGAGACTATACAAATAGACCTCGCCAGGTGGAACACACAGAAATCAAACTGACTACATATGTGGAAAGAGACGATGGAAAAGCTCAATATCATCAGTCAGAACGAGGCCAGGGGCCGACTGTGGAACAGACCATCAATTGCTCATATGCAAGTTCAAGCTGAAACTGAAGAAAATCAGAGCAAGTCCACAAGAGCCAAAATATGACCTTGAGTATATCCCACCTGAATTTAAAAATCATCTGAAGAATAGATTTGACACATTGAACACTAGTGACCGAACACTAGACGAGTTTGGAATGGCATCAAGGACATCATCCATGAAGAAAGCAAGAGGTCACTGAAAAGACAGGAAAGAAAGCAAAGACCAAGATGGATGTCAAAGGAGACTCTGAAACTTGCTCTTGAGCGTCGAGCAGCTAAAGCAAAAGGAAGAATTGATGAAGTAAAAGAACTAAACAGAAGATTTCAAAGGGCCTCTTGAGAAGAAAAAGTAAAGTATTATAATGACATGTGAAAAGAGCTTGAGATGGAAAACCAAAACGGAAGAACACGCTTGGTGTTTCTCAAGCTGAAAGAACTGAAGAAAAAATTCAGCCCTCGAGTAGCAACAGTGAAGGATTCCATGGGGAAAATATTAAACAATGCAGGAAGCATCAAAAGAAGATGGAAGGAATACACAGAGTCATTATACCAAAAAGAATTAGTCGATACTCAACCATTTCGAGAGGTGGCATATGATCAGGAACCGATGGTACTGAAGGAAGAAGTCCAAGCTGCTCTAAAGGCATTGGCGAAAAAACAAGGCTCCAGGAATTGATGGAATATCAGTTGAGATGTTTCAACAAACAGATGCAGTGCTGGAGGTGCTCACTCGTCTATGCCAAGAAATATGGAAGACAGCTTCCTGGGCAACTGACTGGAAGAGATCCATATTTATGCCTATTCCCAAGAAAGGTGATCCAACTGAATGTGGAAGATATAGAACAATATCCTTAATATCACACGCAAGCAAAATTTTGCTGAAGATCATTCAAAAATGGCTGCAGCAGTGTATCGACAGGGAACTGCCAGAAATTCAGGCCAGTTTCAGAAGAGGACGTGGAACCAGGGATATCATTGCTGATGTCAGATGGATCCTGGCTGAAAGCAGAGAATATCAGAAGGATGTTTACCTCTGTTTTATTGACTATGAAAAGGCATTCGACTGTGTGGATCATAACAAACTATGGATAACACTGCGAAGAATGGAAATTCCAGAACACTTAATTGTGCTCATGAGGAACCTTTACAGAGATCAAGAGGCAGTTGTTTGGACAGAACAAGGGCATACTGATTGGTTTAAATACAGGAAAGGTGTGTGTCAGGGTTGTATTCTTTCACCATACCTATTTAATCTGTATGCTGAACAAATAATACGAGAAGCTGGACTAGATGAAGAGGAACGGGGCATCAGGGTTGGTGGAAGACTCATTAACAGCCTGTGTTATGCAGATGACACAACCTTGCTTGCTGAAAGTGAAGAGGACTTGAAGCACTTACTAATGAAGATCAAAGACCACAGCCTTCAGTATGGATTACACCTCAATGTAAAGAAAACAAAAATCCTCACAACTGCACCAATGAGCAACATCATGATAAACGGAGAAAAGATTGAAGTTGTCAAGGATTTCATTTGACTTGGATCCACAATCAACAGCCATGGAAGCAGCAGTCAAGAAATCAAAAGACACATTGCATTGGGCAAATCTGCTGCAAAGGACCTCTTCAAAGTGTTGAAGAGCAAAGATGTCACCCTGAAGATTAATGTGCGCCTGACCAAAGCCATGGTATTTTCAATCACATCATATGCATGTGAAAGCTGGACAATGAATGAGGAAGACCGAAGAAGAGTTGACGCCTTTGAATTGTGGTTTTGGTGAAGAATATTGAGTATTCCGTGGACTGCCAAAAGAAAGAACACATCTGTCTTGGAAGAAGTGCGGCCAGGACGCTCCTTAGAGGCAAGGATGGTGAGACTGCGTCTTACATACTTTGGACATACTGTCACAAGGGATCAGTCCCTGGAGAAGGACATAATGCTTGGCAGGGTACAGCGTCAGCGGAAAAGAGGAAGACCCTCAGCCAGGTGGATTGACATGGTGGCTGCAACAATGAGCTCAAGCATAACAACGATTTTAAGGATGGCACAGGACCGGGCAGTGTTTCGTTCTTTTGTGCATAGGGTCGCTATGAGTCAGAACCGACTTAACGGCACCTAACAACAAGAGTTATAAAGGAAAAATATCTACTCATGAAATATTTTTACAAAACAGATACTTTTATACAAGGAAGGTTTTTGTAAAAGAAATGATTTTATCTATGAAATATTTTTATAAATTTAAATATTTATGTATGAAATATTTTACATAAGAAACAAGCCTTTATGTTGAAACATGTCTTTATAAGTGAAATACATCTTTTTGTGTGAAACACTTATGTGTGAAACATGTCTTTATGTGTGAAACACATCTTTATGTTGAAACATGTCTTTTTCTGTGAAACATGCCTTTATGCGTGAAACTATGTTGAAACACGTTTTTCTGTTGGGAAATGTCTTTATTTGTAAACCATGACTTTTTCTGTGAAACATCTTTTTGTGTGAAACATGTCTTTATGTTGAAACATCTTTATGTTGAAACTCATCTTTATGTGTGAAGTTTTTATTGATGAAACACCTCTTTAACACTTCTTTAAGGGTAGAACTCGTCTTTATGTTGAAACACATCTTTGTGTAAGAAACTCTGCTTTAGATTGAAACACGTCTTTATGTGTGAAATGCATGCATGAAATATAGCTCTATAAGTGTGATACATTAAGAAACGTAGCTATAAATGAAATATAGTTATATGTGAAATATCTTTATATATGAAAACTTTTAATATAAGATATATTGTTTGTAGAAAATGTTTTACATTTGAAATTTTGTGTGAAATATTTTACATGAGATTATATATGAAATGTTTTATATATGCAATATTTTATATATGTAATGTTTTATTTATGAAAATTTTTATATATGAAATATTTTTACATAACTATACTTGAAATGTTTTCATAGATGAAATGACTACATATAAAATGATTTTTATATTTCAATGTTTTATATTTGAAATATTTTTATGCATGAAATATTTTATTATGAAATATTTTACATATGGAATATCATTACGTGTAAAATATTTTTACATAGTAAATTTTAAAAATATTTTTATATAGGAAATACATTATATATGAATTTTTATATATGAAATATTTGTATATAAGAAATATTTTACATAATTTTTATGTGAAATTCTTTTATATATGAAATGATTTTATATATGTAGTAGTTTTATATATGAAATATTTTTTATATATGGCGCGTTTTTATATAGGGACCAGTTTTATACATGAAAATTTTTAGCATGAAATACCTTTATATATAAAATATTTTATGTATAAAATATTCACATACATTAAATATTTCTATATAAAATATTGCATAAGAAATATTTTAATATTATATATTAAATATATTTTTAAATAAAACATAAGAAATATTTTTACATATCAAATATTTTAATACAAGAAATGGCTTTAGAAAAGGAATATTTGAGAAATTTCAATATAAGAAATGTTTTCATACATGAAATGCTTTATTCTTTCAATACTTTAAATATTTCCCTCTACCAAGTCTGGTATGCAACCTGTGGTCTCCAATTCGTCTACAGCTTGGGTTAAATTGATGAGGGCCGGAGAGGGGGTGGGGATGGATATCTTGGTGCACAAACAAGAGGTTAGGGGAACTGCCATTATAAGTACAGCTTTATGTAGGTGCACCTGCTGCACCATGGGTTTGTATATTCTTACACTCTCACACATATGCTCATAGGAGGCCTGTGCCTGGCCATGGTGGAGATAGGAAGGAGGGTCTTAGCTTCAAGAGGTACAAACATAGGCCCACATTTGGAGAGATGCGAGGGAAAGGCTGAGCACCACAGCCTAGGAGGAGCCCCAAAAGCCTGGGGAAAGGGACCCCTAACCATCATTGATGAGGGGGGCACACCCCTGTCCTACCCAGTGCTATGCCAGGGTGCAGAGTTCTTTTCAGGCTGCAGCACCCCTGAAGACAGCACTAACCTGGCAGGAGGTCATGGGCTTTGAGGCAATGTGGTAGGTAGGCAGTGCCCCCACATCCCCATCTCCCCATCTCCTGCCTCAGGAATGAATCCCTGAGAGCCTCTCTGCAAATAGCTTGTCTGCATGAACTCCCGGTTCCTTCACATAAAAGCTGGGGATCCTGGGCTAGTTCTCTTAAACTCTGAGAACTATGCTTTCCTTATCCATCAAATGTGGAGAAATAAAGCCAAACTTATAAAATGTTGGTGAGGATAAAATGATTCACTAGTTGTGAATCTGAAGCACATACCTGGTGGTGCATGCATCTTGACAAAACTCCCTGGGGATTCATGTGTGATATACCCCACCTCCCAGGATGTACAGCCTCACACGGAGTAGGGGCTTCATTCATATCAAGCCCCCTACCCCCACCCCATGCTCTGAGAGTTCCGATGCGTGAGCACATTGCAGTCCAGCCCAACAATTGGTAATCAGAGCAGCCCACTGATGCAGCTTCAACCATAAGCACAACATCTGGGGAGAGTAAAGGGGTCAACTCTTGACTCTGGAAGGTAGGGCCAACTTGGAGAAGTGCAAAGAGCCCTGAACTGGGAGTCAGACCTGGCTGCTGAGGCTCACCTCATCACACCCGAGCTTGGACCATGCCCTAGTCATATCCTCTCTCTTCAGCTCAAGCTTCCCGCCTGCCTTGTGCAGTCCTCCCTCCAGAAGAAGCCTGTTGGTGGGCATGGGGTGGGAGAACCTGAGCGCTCACCTTGTCACCAGCAATACCTGTCTCAGTTCATTTCCACCCCTCTCCACAGGGGCTGGGGCTTTCAGGACCCCAGGAAAAGTATCTTACAATGGTTTCTACAAATGGATAGATCGAGGTTCCCAAACCATTCATTTCTCTGCTGGTTGATTTGAAACGTCAGCTGTATCAGTCCTAAATTCTCATCTTGATGTGGTCTGGTTCCAGACTTCACTCCTGTCTCACAAGTGTTGTTCCCAAGAGCATTTACCAAGAAAATAAGCCTCCTACATGTAAGCCTTTCTCTCAGAGTCTGTTTCTTGTGGACAAGTAACATTGGTTTTCCACCTTAGAGACAATTATTAGCTCATATGGTGGTAGATCCGAATGCAACAAGTCCCACTAGGGTGCCATCGCTATGGCCCTTTGCCTGGGAAGCCAGGTAAACCACCAGGAGGTCTAAAACACCCAGGTCCTTGTGCTCAGTGCCTGGGTCTGTGTCATCAAACTCATACCCACTTCTTGCTGGGCTGGCGACTGCACCACATAACAGTCTCCACAGTGCAGCAGGGGCCTGTGCGGCTCCATTTGGTGGCTCAAGAACAAGTGGGACATTTAACCCAGTCCTGACCTTCCCCTTTTGGCTGAGCTAAGATTGAAAGAGGAATGGTGGCCTGCAGTGTTCCCTGGTGGCCCAGAGGCCCTCTGCACTGCTCCTTGGTGAGACATGCACCTTTGCACTTAGCCGTTTCATGTTTGGGTCTACTTGTTACCTCAGCCTGTTGTAGCTTGTTCTGACTCTCCAGAGTCTGCTTCATTTCTGTCTCCCCTCAGGGGGCCAAACAGGCACTCAGGAAAGTGCATTTTTATTGCTCTAGTCTGACAAGCAATCGGAATTGCCCGTTATAATCCCCCTCGCACACTTCATAGTGGCTGAGAGCTCAGATGTGAGATTTGTTCTCAAAAAATATCTTGCTCTACCCAAGGACTTGGGCAGAAGAGGGTGGTGGGACAAAAGCAGCCCTCCTGGAGATCAGGCATCAGCCAAGGAATGCACCCCTGTCTCCTCTTCACCAAGGGTTTGGGGCCCCTTTTTGTTAATGCTGAGCTAGAACGGGAGTGGGAAGCCAGGGTGAGTGTGCCCCTGAGGGGTCCTTGATGAAATCCTATTCTGCTGCTGCTTCCCGTTAATGCTCACCAAGAAAGCAGGGTAAGAAAGGGATGTGGATGTGAGAGGGGTACAGAATTCCTCACAGATGTGCTCTGGTCAAACATTCCAGGGCTCTGGCCCCTAATCAAGTTCAGGGATGAGGAAGAAGTGATGGCCCTACAGCCAGTTCACACTACAAAAAACAAGAACACTCTCAACACCCGCTAATGGAAAGAGATGCTGATTTTCAGTCAGGAACACATTAAATTCTTTACTAGGTCACAGATCCCATTCTTATACAGAAATTAAAGCTCTGTATGCTTTTACATCACTAAAGCTCAAAGAAAGGTTCCATACACTTTCCTTTTCATAAGTACAATAAGCATTTTTCCCCTGATTTTGTAACGACCCATAGCCCACATACCTCATCTGGTCCTCATACACAACCCAGAGGCATTAAGTGGCTGACTGAAGGCAACAAGGCCACCACATGGGCATATCTGTCCCACCCCCACACCTGCCTAAGTGTGGGACACCCATCTGAACCCCAGGAAGGTGCCAGGCACTCCTTGGAATGAATCTCTCTGCCTAGCAATGAAGCAGGAATGCAGAGTTCTTCCTTGTAAATAAAGCCTCTTTATTTACACTACCAGAGGCCTTTACTCTTGGCAAAAAAAATACAAAGAAAACAAAACAAGAATAAATTGAGTTAGGCCTCACATTCTGTGAAAAACATTAGGTGGTGAGGTGGGGAGGCTGCTTTTTATTGTCAAGCATGTACAGTTGTCAGGGGGTTGAGTCTCTGAATGGGGCCAAAATCAAACTGCCGAGTTCCCCGCACAGGGGACTTTCTACTTTCTTGACTTTGAGTAGCCTTATGCTTGGCATTCTTGCCTGGGAAAACCTTCTGTCATGGATTGAATTGTGTCCTCCCAAAAATATGTGTCAACTTGGTTAGGCCATGATTCCCAGTATTGCGTGGTTGTCCTCCATTTTGTGGTTGTAATTTTATGCTAAAGAGGATGGGGGTGGGATTGTAACACCACCCTTCCTCAGGTCACCTCCCTGATGCAACGTAAAGGGAGTTTCCCTGGGGTGTGGCCTGCACCACCTTTTCTCTCTCAAGAGATAAAAGGAAAGGGAAGCAAGTAGAGAGTCGGGAACCTCATACCAACAAGAAAGAGGTGCTAGGAGCACAGCGTGTCCTTTGGACCTGAGGTTCTTGCACTGAAATGCTCCCAGACCAGGAAAAGACAGGTGCATCACAAAGACCTTCCTCCAGAGCTGACAGAGAAAGCCTTCCCTGGAGCTGACACCCTGAATTCAGACTTCTGGTCTACTGGATTGTGAGAGAATAAACTTCTTGTTAAAGCCATTCACTTCTGGTATTTCTGTTATAGCAGCACTAGATGACTAAGATACCTTCCTACCACC
Organism: Elephas maximus indicus; assembly: GCF_024166365.1. NCBI lineage: Eukaryota > Metazoa > Chordata > Mammalia > Proboscidea > Elephantidae > Elephas > Elephas maximus. The sequence goes on from NC_064834.1 coordinate 22,264, forward strand.
TGGCTGCATAACATGCTGGCAGAAATGGCCAGGCCAGGGGAGGGTGAGAGGATGTGTTCTCTCACCCACACACCCCTCCTCACAGCTGGCTGATCTGGGCCCAGGCTGCTCTAGGACCCCACAGGACAGAGAAGTGGGGTCCGCAGAAAGAACCATTCCCAGATATGAACATCCCGAAGCTTAAGTTATTTGACCAAGGCTAAATCTGCAGATAATCCCCATATATATACGTATAAGGCATTCTAGTAAAAGCTTTTTTGTTTTTAAAACACAAGAGAAATTATGGTCATTTCTATCACTAGCCACCCCATTCAAGAAATACTGAAAAAAAAGTCCAAATCTGGCATATTTAAACCTGGACTTGCATTACAGAAATTCAACAGGAAGGCATGAATACAACATTTAAGGAAATGTGGGACAAGACTGCACAGCTGTTTAAAAGCAGCAAGATGGATTCTGGACGGCTGGGAAGCTCTCAGTCACAGTCCACCTTGAGACCTTCCCCAGTGGTTCGGTGATCCTGTGCTGGGTCCTGTAGACCCTGTGTGCACATGTGTGGTGGGGGACACTGCCGGTGGACATCTTTCTGGGGCCAGGAAAGTTGAGGGGCAGTGGGGGGGGAGGTGGTGGTGGTAGTGGTGAGGAGTCCTACTCTAGTGAAATGGAGAGGATTATGTGGATTTCTCCTAAACCTGGCAACTGTTTGGTGTATCAGAAAAGAGGTCACGCTTCCAGATGGTAAATTTTGGAGGGGCTTGTCTCCTTCTGTGACACATTCAGAATTCGTGGGCAAAAAAACAGTAACTAGGGTGTGGCATGAAAAAGATCACACATTCAAATACTTTGCAAACAATTAAGGAAGGAGACACAGGATTTTGGGGCTTTTGTCTCTGGGCTAAATTTGGCTAAGTTTCCATGTATCATGGCCCTTGGTGAGAGCTGGAGACAAGACTGTCTGGAATGGGGCTCACCATGTTGAGGACATGACACATGACACCAGCATCCTTTTCCCAGTAGGTGCAGAATAAATGCATCTGACACAGTGGGTCAATTCTCACCTGGTAATCAGCCCTTTTGCTGCTCAGCATCAAATTACAACATCTTTTGACTGTCATTTAGGACTCAATAAACATGTCCAGTTCAGCAAAAAACGAGCTCTTAACAATCTTGGGGTTTAGTGTTTCAGAGTTGGGGCAACTGAGGGTGGGGGTGCCAGAGGAGGCCCTGAGAGAGAACGGGTGCGGAAACGGACCAGTGGCAGCATCCTGCAGGGAGGCTGTGAGTGCACCCGTGGGGGGTGCTGGCACCTTGGACAGCAGGTGAGGGCCTCGCACTTCCCCATCTGCATGCACTGGCACTTCACTCCACCTGCGAAGCTGATGCACCTCCCCTGCAGGGAAGAGAAGAAGGTGAAGGTCACTGAGAAGCCATTTAAATTGGGACCACAGGCTTTAGGTCCTTTGGCTCATGTCGGTCGGCTTCTGGACCCATGAGGACTGACAGGTATGCCTGTTGAGGCTTTTCTTCTCCCTGGAGTGTGGGCCTCCAGCATGGACTCTCCTTCCAGACTTGGAGTGGGTGTACTCTCCTGTAGAAAGCCTCCCCTGCCCTCCCCATGCTGCCTCAGGTGCCCTGGCCTCTCGGACCCCTTTTGTCTGGTATTGAATTTGTCCTCTTTGCCCATGGACTGGGGCCTGTGGGAACAAGGACGAGGCCTGTCTTCCATCCATGGCCCCAGCTCAGGCCTTGGCTCCAGGAGGCTCTCAGTGAATATCTGCTGAAGGATGGCCCCTCACCACAGCCCTGAAGCTGGCCTCTGAGGCCCAGGCAAGGATACACGGCCAAGGTATGGGCTTTGTAAGCAGAAGAAGCTGCGACATCTGGCTTGTGAAGAGAATGATCCAGACCCTTTGGGACATCAAAACCTGTCTGCAGCATCAGCTGGCCCTGGCTTGCTGTTGTCTCTGCCCCCAGCTATCTCAGGCTCTGTTGAGCAACCCCAGTTTTCACTCGAGGGTCCCATGTGCCAAGGAGAGTGGTTAGAGCACACTGGCCAGCTGGCATTATCTCCAGCCATACTCTCTAACTCCAGAAGCAGCACACAGTAAGAAAAGGCCACCATGGTCCATGAGGCAGTGCATTAGGGAAAGGAGACCAGGCCCCTAAGCTCACTTCCAGAGAGCAGTTCCTCGAGGATACACAATGGATGCCTTAGGTCAACACACACCCACTGGCCCCCAAGGCAGCAAAGCCTTATTAGAACAGACGGCAAAGCTCCCTCTGTGCTGCCCACACATCTCTGCTTCAGCCCAGGGCTACTGCCCCCTCCTTGCCTATTCCCTCCCTCAGGCCTTGTGCCCCTTGCATTGGGCCCCTCACATTTTGCCTATCATGTTCCTCACACTGGGCATGGTGCTAACTCTGATAGGCCCTGCCCTTAAAGAAGTTTCAATCTCAATGGCCTTCTACGGTAAGCTGATTCATGGTCTCCAAAGACATCCAGATCCTAACCCCCAGAACATGTAAATATGTTAGCTCAGATGGAAAAAGAGCTCTGCAAGTGAAATGAAGTTAAGGATCTTGAGAGAGGAGAGTGCCCTGGTTTATCCAGGTAGGCCTAAATGCAATCACAAGTGTCCTTATAAGAGGAAGGCAGAGGAAGATTTAACCTGGAAAGAGGAGTAGATGTGATGGAGACAGAGAGTTTAAGATGCTCTACTGCTGATGACATTCCTTGGCTCATGGAGGAAGGGGCCATGAGCCAAGGAATGCTGGGAGCACGGCTCCAGAAGTTGGAAAAGAAAAGAGAAGTTCTCCCCTAGACCCTCTGGAAGGAGCGAGGCCTGGCTGACACCTTCTGTGAGGTATGGAAACCAAGTGCGGTAAAAAATTCGATCTTTTGGTCTTGGTTCTGATTCTGGGACCATACCCGAGGGCAATGACTGGGGACCAACCTATCTAAGAGGAGATCACCTGGGGGCCCGATGCTGAATAAACCTCAGGAGGCCATGGGGTGAGGTCAATAAAGGCCTGGGAAGATGGAGGCTCACCGGAGCTTCCTGGGTTGAAAAGTGAGTATTTGGCTCTTGGGAGAAGTATAAGCATAATTTGTGGGGACACAGATGCATTGTGCTGAAGAAACCCTCCCTTCCTCACCTCAGGGTGTACATGTCAGCCCGTGGGATGATAGATTAGAAATTCATCAAAAAATATAGAAGGGAAAAGTACCAGAAGCAGCAGAAACCCTGGACCCAGTAGAAGGCACAGCAGTCAGCAGTACCCTGGAGAAATAACAGCAGAGCCCTGAAGAAGCAGAAGCCAGCACCCACTGAACAGAGAAATGGCAGCAGAGTGATTGGAGAGGAGTGAACCGAGAGCTATAATGCGCTTAGGGATGCAACATCAATAGCAACGGAGACCATGAGCAGGCCCAGGTAGAGGAGAGGCCTGGGAGACAGTGAAAGGCCCAGAAGCAGAACCAGCAGGCCCACACATCCAGTGCAAGTGGTAGCAGTGAGAGGCCCAGAGGAGGTGGTGAGAGGCCCAGAGGGCTTTCATGGTGCTTATGCAGGGGGCTACCCACTCCACTCTATAGAGATTAGTGGTGGCATGGCAAGGCCCACAGAGCTTGGGTGTCACCCTATGCAGGAGGCTGCCTGCAGAGCTTGGGCGGAGTGCATACAGGGGGCTCACTGGTGAGCAGTTCCATTTTGACAGCTGTCATAATGTCAGGCCAGAGCTAAGGTGGCCCAGGGCTGTCCCAAGGCTGCTGGTTGAGAGCTGGACCAGTCAGCAATGGAGGCAGAGCCAGCCAAGAGGAGCTGCAGAGAGAGAGAGTGAGAACCCAGCACCTAAACGATGGCATAGCTGCTGACATCTGAGCCACAACGTGCCCACCCAGTGATGTAAGAGTGAACATCAAATATCGGGAAGGGTGAGTATGTCCCCTTAAAGGGGGTCCTTCTCCTACAATGCAAAGTGGGGTACATATAGTCTCCATCCTGCCTGAACAGTCTTCAGAGCCTAGTGGGGACCTGCTCACCATGGATCTGTTCCCGGTGACTGCTGTCTGCTTTCTGTGAGTAATGAAATGGCTTTCACTTTGCCAATACTGTATCTCATGTGTGCAAAACTTCAGCAGACTAGACATACACAGCACCCACGGAGGGATGAATGCTACTGGTTAGGGTCCTCATCCCAGTAGTCTTGTGGCTATATGGGATCTTGAGACAGACTCTGAAGCATACTGCATGTGCAGAGCACTTTGATTTTAGTCCAGTGAGATCGCTATGGACTTCTGGCTTCCAGAACTGTGAGATACTAAATGTATGTTGTTTTAAACCACTTAGTTTGCAGTCATTTGTTCCACTGGCCACAGGAAACCAATATACTTGCTCAGGCAGAGAACCCCCAATAAAACCACAGCTTCCAAGATCCCTGGGTGGCACAAATGATTTGTACTTAGCCCCTAACCCAAAGACTGGAAATTCTAACCCATTCAGTGGCACTGCAGAAGAAACAGGCCTGCAAATCTGCTTCTGTAAAGATTACAGCCAAGAAAACCTCATGGGAAAGTACTCCCTTGTAATGCACAGGGTCTCCAAAGTCACGAACCAACAACAAAATCACAGCTTCCAAAACACTGACAGAAAGGCCAGTTGTAGACACACTGAGCATGTAAACATTGAAGACTCATTATGAATCTTCTGAATTGTGGGTGTCATTTCACTACCACCACTGCACACATATTCAACACGAGTTCCTTGTGGCTTAGGGTCACATTTAGGATCTGATCCATGAGGGATGTTGAAAAATTTCTGCATTCCTAGAATAAATCCTACTTGGTCATATAATTCTTTTAATATGCTATTGGATCAGTTTACTAGTATTTAGTTGAGAATTTTGGCATCTGTGTTCATTCATAAAGGACACTGGTCTGTAGGTTTTTTTGTGGTAACTTTGGCTTTGATATCAGGGTAATGCTGGCCTCACAGAATGAGTTAGGCAATGTTCCTTCCTCCTCTACTTTTTGGAATACTTTGAGCAGGATTGCAGTCAATGCTCTAAATGTTTGGTAGAATTCTTCAAAGAAGCATGGGGTCCAGGGCTTTATCTCGCTGGGAGGTTTTGATTACTTATTCAATCTCTTCAGTGGTTATGGGCATGCTGAGATCTACTTCTTCTTGAGTCAATTTAGGTTGACTACATGTTTCTAGGAATTTGAGTAGCTGTCTAGTGTCCTTTCCTTTCTGTGTGAAAAACTCTAACACTGCTTGCAAGGCAGGTCTGGTGGTAACAGACTTCCCCAGCTTTTGTTTATCTGAGAATGTCTTGATTTTATCTTCATTTTTCAAGGACAGTTTTGGTGGATAAAGAATTCTTGAAAGACAGTTCTTTTCTTTCATCACTTTATGTAGATAGATAAAGCTCTCTATATATGTGATATATGCATATATATAATATAAAAAAAAAAAAAAACCATTGTCATCGAGTCAATGCTGACCCTATAGGACATAGTGACCCTATAGGACAGGGAAGAAATGCCCCATAGGGTTTCCAAGGAGCAGCTGGTGGATTTGAACTGCTGACCTTTTGTTTAGCAGCTAAGCTTAACCCCTGTGCCACTAGGGCTCCATATATATATATGTGTGTGTGTGTGTATGTGTGTATATATATGTGTGCATGTGTATATATATATGTGTGTGTGTATATATGTGTGTGTGTATGTGTGTGTATGTGTGTGTGTGTATGTGTGTGTGTGTGCACGTGTGTGTGTGTGTGTTATTCCATTGCCTTTCGGCCTTCAAGTTTCTGAGGAGAAATCAGCACTTAATCTTATTCAGGATCCCTTATATGTTATAGTGGGCATTTCTCTTGCTGCTTTCAGGATTCTCTCATCTTTGGTTATCAAGAGTTTGATAATAAGTGTTTCAATGTGAACCTTTTCCAGTTTATTCTACTTGGACTTCATTGAGCATTTGCAGATTCAACTCCCTAATCAAGTCTGGAAAGTTTTCTGCCATTACTTCTTCATATATTCTTTTTGTCCCTTTCTTTCTCTCCTATCCTGCTGGAATTCCCAGGATGCATACATTGGTTCATTTGATTAAAAAAAAATTTTTTTTTTTGATAGTGTCCCACAATTCCATTTGGCTTTGCTCATTTTCCTTTATTCTTTTCTTCTGTTACTCTTGAGACTCAAAAAGCTCTGTTACTTTGTCCTCTAGTTCACTTATTCTTTCTTCTGACAAAAGTGCTCCGAGGGAAATTTATAGCAATAAATGCCTACATTAAAAAAGAAGAAGAATCTCAAATCAATAGCCTAACTCTACAACTTGAGGAACTAGAAAAAGAAGAGCAAACTATGCCTAAATTTACCAGAGGGAGGAAACAACAACCAGTTGTTTAGTGCCTTTTCTGATTTGCCTTTTGTAGTGTGAGTTCCAATTCTGTTATCTTTGCAGTCAGCCAGTGGCCTGGCTGATGCCACTAGAAGGTGCTCTGACGTTTTCATTCTGCCAGGAATGACATCGTGCTAGGAAAAGTTTGAAGTCTCCACTCCTGCTTGAACCTTTTAGGGCATCACTGGACCAAGCCTTCTCTGCAAACTGTGAAACCTTAAAACTTTGAAGGAAAAGGTCCTCACTACACACCATAGCATAGTTGTGGGCTCATGGGCTGTTGTTTCCACCTCTGTGGAGGGGCTGAGGAATGGGCGATGTTAGCCAGTTGGTAAGTGTGGTTCACCTAGGAAATATCAGCAGGTTAGCCCTTCATTAAGCATCTCCCTGGTTGATTTAAATGTCTGATCTGTTTACAGAACCCCAAAATAGATCCTAGAGCTCTTCCCAGGGTAGTAGATGATTTTCTGGAGAGAAGGATCTTTACAACTTCTTAATATGTCTTTTTATTTTTTAAATTCTAACTTTTACAGTAAACTCTTCCAGTACAGAACTTTCTCCTATTTCAGCCCTTGGGAGCCTGTTATTTGCAACCATTAAGCTAAATTGCTCTCATTTGATTCATGGTGACTTCAGGAATTGCAAACTAATTCTCTTCAACATGGGCCTGGTCTTGCCTTGAGGATCCCGCATCTCCTGTTTTTCTGGGTGCCACACAGAGACATGAAGGCTTGGGACACAGCGACCATCAGCTAAAGCTAAGTCTTTTACACACATTCCTGGGCAAAAGCTTGCAGTTCACAGCCAGGTGTGCCAGCCGCCCTCATTGCTGTGGAGCAGGGAAGGAGGAGCTTGTGTAAGATAGAGAGACAACTTTTCCTACCTTGTCGGCTTGTTGTTTTTTCAGCTTTTGGTTAGATACTGTACTTCTATGACTGGTTTCCACAGTACTGAGTCTGTTAGTTGCACCACATTGGTTATTTTATTTTGTTTACTTTTTTCTGTAATGTTGTGAGGGGATAGGAGCATTCAGCTGCTTATACTGCTGTTTTGCCTCCTTTCTATCCTCAAATGTTCTTTTATAGCAGTGAGTAAATTTTTGTGGTTTCTACATTATAGTGATTTAGAATATAATATTGGAATCATTATTACCTGTCCTCGAGCACAGAGAATGTGACCCAGCTGGAGCTGGGCTCACAAGGACTCACAAAGACACATCCACTGGGCCCTGAGGTATAAAGACAAAAGCTAAGATAATCTCAGAAAATATCTTTTAGGGAACCTTTCACATAAACCATTCAAACAGAAAACAAGAGAGTTTCCACTCATCTTTTTCTATTACCATTTAGTGAATAGAAAATTTGTTGACCAATGAAGACCCTCTTGACTGTCATTACTGAAACCTGTACCAATGATTGTTAAGAAAGACAATTCGAAATGTAAGATCACAGTTTCTAGTCAAACTGTGAATAGGTGAAGCTTTCAATAGTTTTGCCCATTTGTAATGTTATCTACTGATGATTCTGTATTGTTCTCTGGACTCAGGCAGAGACGGCTGTGGCAGCATGCTTGTTGATTTTCCCGTTCTTGCCTATTCTGTAATATTTCCTTGGACTTGGACAGACATGGCTGTGGCAGAATGCTCGTCAGTTTTCCCATTCTTGCCTGTTCTGTAATATTTCCTTGGACTCAGGCAGACATGACTGTGGCAGCATGCTTGTCAGTTTTCCCGTTCTTGCCTGTTACGTAATATTTCCTTGGACTTGGACAGACATGGCTGTGGCAGAGTGCTTGTCGGTTTTCCCACTTTTGCCTTTTTGAATATATGCCAAATAAAACTTTCTTTTTGCTTTACTCAACTTTGTGATGTTTTTTTCCCTATAACAATAGCTCAGTACATTTTTGCAGGGGGGTTGCCCTTATTCATTTTTTTTTTTTTTTTAATTTCTATTGTGAATACAATGGTATCTCTTAACTTTATTCCCAGATCCTTTATTTCTGCTTATTTACCCCAGAACATGAACATTTTACTCATGGCCTACTGCTGTGGGAACCCTTTGACTTTTTTAACTGCATGACCTGTAGAGCACTTCTCTCTTCTGTCCTCAGGTCATAGGTCTGTTTTGCGGAAGTGCAAGAGAATCTTCTGAAAAGATCTGAACATGTGCTGATAAGGAGAAGGTAGAGTGAACTTCTCTGACACATCCACACATATGAGGAGATTTCCATTTGGTTGCAGAGACCTGAATTTGTGATTTAAGCTTATGCGGGTATGTGGAGGTGACTGGAGAATGAGAGAGTGATTCTCCTTCCTTTTTGGCTGTCCACCAACTGCAGAGATCTAAGCCAGATACGAAGCATTTCTTACACTGTCTTAAGTACTCCACAGCTAAGTCACATTTCTTGAACTAACTGGCAAACAGTTGATAAAAAAAAATAGTTGATAGGTAGCCTTAATATCCAGTGCTTTGGGGCTTTGACTCTATTTCTGGATTTCCTGATTATTTTATGGGATGTGGGGGCGGGGAGGTGAGGGGTAGTTGCCATTATAATCCCAAAGTTAAGATATGAGACTTTCCCAGATATCACTGGTTTGAAGGATAGCTGTTATGTTAGGGTGGTAGGTACACGGGGTAGCCCTAGGCCCTAGGGAAGAGGTGAATGACTGGGTCTGTTGTGGGCATGACATCTGAGGCTCCCAACCCTGACCCTGGTGGCCTGTTGGGCCATAGATTAGTCAGGTCTCACACTGGGTCCCACAGAGACATCTTCTCTGTTCTCCAGTCCACAGCCTCCTTCCCACTCGGGGGCCCATGACTTCATCAGAAAGTTCACAAGTACAGAGAACCTCAGCACTCCCAGATAATGTACCCCCAAGTCTCTTCAAGTGAGAATCTGCCTGATCTTTCCAAGCAACCCTGCCTGGGTGTCTGGGTGTGGCCAAGTCAGGACTGAGGCACTGGGACCCATTCTGGTCCTGCAGAAGACTTCAGACCCTGGTTGACCCCTAATCCCTTTATTACACAATTCATTCTAAGCCCTAGGATCAGGGACCAGAACTCCTGACAACCTGCCTGAATCTCGGGTCCCCAAAAGAAATCTCCCAAGATACTCAGTAAGGCCCCCAGGGCTATGGGTGGGCAGGGCAAGGCCAAATTAGATGGTGGCAGAGGAGGTGAAAAGGAGCCAGTTCTAGAAGGCACAGTATGGGCCTGAGTTCAGGAGATAGCTGGAGTTTGTGTCAGACTGCATCCTGTCAGCTCTGGGCTGTGTTGCCTCGAGTAGCTTCCTTAACCTCTCTGGGACTCTGTTTTCTCGTTGGTAAAATAGAGAAGCATGTGCAGACATCATAAGATCCCAGAGGAAGGGGCCTAGCAAAGTTCAGGGTCAGCTGTAAGTACCTCCATAACCAATTACCCTACCACAGCCCCAGAACCTTAGCTTCAAGGAATTTCCACTGGGGACATGACCATTGGATAAAGTTGCTTAATCCCTCTGCCTTCCCCTTGCTGGTCAGAGAGGTCATTTCTGGCCACTGTCCCTTGTCTCCCTTTAGTTTCCTGTATTCCCTCTGCTGGGGAGGGGGGGTTCCATTTTCACATCCCTCTGTCCCACCCTGTCCACTGAGTGGACTTCTTTGTCTCAGCTCTTCAGGGCATCAGGCTGGCAATGGGCTCTGGGGGCCATAACTCGGCCATCATGGCCCCATGTGGAAGCAGATGGTAAGGGGGCATCCATCCAAGCATGACTGAAACCCAGCACTCTGCTCAGAGATCCAAGCTGGAGTTCATCAGCCAGAGGAACCCAGGTGCCCCCGAGGCCAGGTGTAGCCCTGTGGGTCGTGCAGGGCCCATGTGTTCCAAGCCCATTGTGTCAGCAGGGTTCCCAGTCTTCAGGGTCTACCCAGAGCTCTAAACACCACCCACTCAGCTGCTGAGAGCTCGCATTTGCCTAACTGAGAGGATGTGGCTAACACAGCGCTCATGACAGCCCCAGGGCCTGGAATGCCCTCCAGGCCACCAGGCTCAGTCTGTGCAAAGTTCTGACTGAGGAGAAGTACAGGCAGGTGAGATGCAGGTTCAGCAGAAGCATGGGCTCCCTGGGGCTCCAGGACCACATGAGAACAGCCCTGTGGGGTTGTCTCAAAGCAGGGGTGGGTGAGGTTTACCGCAGAGAGAGGGCAGGAGCATGGCTCAACAGCCAGGCTGCCTGGCTCAAGTCTAGCTCTTCACCTCATAGGCTGTGTGGCCTGGGACAAATTACTGAGTCTGTCTGTGCTTCAATTTCCCCCTCTATAAACTGGGATAACAATAGTACCTACTTATGCGGGGTCACTGGGAGTAGTAAAAGAGTGAAAACACATAAAGTTCTTAGACAATCAACTGTCCCAAGGGAGGGACTTACAAATATTAGCCACAGTTATGACTGAATTCCAAAGAGGGTCATCTAAAACATTTAGTCTCAGCCCACTGTTACAGGGCAATGACAAAGCAGTGTATCTTTCCTACCTGGTAGAAACTAGTCTGTATTGGCCAGACAGTATTTGGCGGAAAGGGTAAACCCAGGGAAATTCCAGTCCAGGATGATGACTCACTTGCTGGGGTAGCACCAGGAGAACCACAGGGTCAGGCAGGGGCATGGGGAACCCTTTGGAGACCATACCATAAAGGAACTGCACCAGCAACATCCAGTCATGTGGGGTGCTGTGAGCATCATCCTGCTACATTCAGACAGGTGCCTAGAGGTGGCTTCCTGGCCCATAATCTGAAAGGACTATTGTCCCAGGCTAAAGTAATCATGGGGCCCCTCCCACCCAGAGCTCCCTGTACCTGCTTACCCTGTCATCACAAGGAGACAACTGGATGCAGCTCTGGTTCACAAGGGTGTACAGGGCATCCAGTTTGCACTGAAAAGCAAAGGCAGCCATGAGGAAGCTGCACATGGGTGTTTGCTCCCCAGGGCATCAGGGCCCATAGATCCCGAAGGCCCACACAGTGTAACTTCATCTGGGAGAGGGGGTCTGGCAGCTTGGTGTGTTGATGGGGGGCACTGTGGGTGACAGAGAGTTTGGAAATCTGGAACAAAATAGCATTCCTGGTGTGGGAGGAGGAGAAGTCAGTGGCTCCTTTTAGAGGAAGAGTTCAAAGGTTGGCAGAGCATGTGGTGGCCTAGGAGAGGTCCTGAGGGGAAGACATGCGTGGGCACAGGGTCCTGGGCAGGAGCTTGAGGGGGGGTTGCATTTGGGGGAACTCAGGGAGAAAGGCAGGTGGAAACTGAGATAAGAGGACCCATGCACTGTTCTGTGGGCAAGTTCCTGATGCCTGGGGGGTGGGGGGGTGGGGAGAAGGAAAAGCAACGAAAGGAGGAAAGCAAAGGTGAGGATCATGGCTGCCGGGCCCTGCAGTTCGGGCCCCTCTGGGTGGGGGGTGGGGGGCTGTCCATCTCAGCAAGCTGGTTCTTCCCTCTGGAAAGGTGTGTTGTGGTTTCTCTGTGCCTCCAAATTGTCAGGAGAGAACACAGAGCTCCAGGAGGAAACCAGGGATCCAAGCACAGAGCAGATGCTAAAAAAAAAAAAAATGCTAGGCCAGAGGTAAATGGGAGGCCTGAACCAGGTAGAGCCGGGGCCGCTCTCCCTCAGCCCTGTCAGCCCTATCCACACGCCTGGCCAGGTCTCCCCCACTTTGGGGAGGGAGGTTCTACAGAGTGAGCTGCTTTAGTTTGGGTTCTAAGGGCTCAAATAAATTCCTGCTCAGGGGACCTGATGATGGCATTTGAGGGCTTCTCCAGAGTTTCCCAGCCTCTGTGCAGCCCCTGGCACCCCACTGGACCACCCATAGGAACAACACCTTCCCTACTCTGTCTACACAGCCTGCTGCAGCCAGGTCACCATGTGCCCCAGACATTTCTGTAAAGTTTTAATGGTGGTAACAACATTTGCCTGGAATTTTACCTGTTTTTTTTTTCTGACCTGCACACGGTTCTTTATGACTCAGCCTGTTTTGACTCATCCACCTGTGGGTGAGTAGTTTGAATCCCAAGCCACTCCCAGAGCTGAGGACCTCTTTGAGAAGTGAGGCCTGGCTGACAGGAACCAGCTGACACACCCAGAGAAAGGAGCCAGGTTCAGAAGAGCCCCTGGTTCCAAGGCAGTCGGGTAGGCCTTCAGATTTTCTCCAGCACTGGTGGTCAAAATCAAGGCCCATAAAGCTCATCTCCACCCAGCAGTACCTTCCGGGTGGGGCCTCATGGCACATGCTCACACCTTAGTCCCAAGCCCTCACAGAGGGACCTTCTCACCTGCATCCGTTTCATCTCCTCAACTCCTGGGCATCCACAACAAGGGAACACCAATGTGGGACATTCCATCGGGGGCATTGTCTCCTCCTTTTCTGGTTCTTCCTAAAAAAGAAAAAAACTGCCATCAGAGGGAGAGAAAACGATTGTTGGTTTCCTTATTGGGCAGCCCCTGGGGGTCAGAGACATGATTCCCTTCCCAGCTCCTGGCACAGTGTTTGACACTCACTCAGCAGGTTTGCCAGGTGAAAGAAAGAACAGGTGAGTGAGGGGACAGGGTATCTGAATTTCTTATCATGTACCACCCGAACCATAGGGGCTGGACTTCCATGTGAGAACAAGAAAATCCTCTTTATTTCCAAGAATGGCTCTTCCCAAAATACCAACAAAGGCTGTCCTGTCCCTTTAGTACTTCCAAGGCCACCCTGTTGGTAGAAGACTTGTTTGGAAGCTGTACAATGTCATGGAACATGCACAATGTCATGGAACATGTGTGATGTCATGAAGGCTGTGAAATGTCATGGAGCGCATGTGATGTCATAGAGCATTGCAAAGTTATGGAGCATGTGTGACATCATCAGGGCTGTGTGATGTTGTGGAGTCAGTGTGATATCATGGAGGCTGTGTGATGTCATGGAGCACGTACAATGTCATGGAGACTGCAATATTATGAATACTATGCAATGTTATGGAGCATGTGAGATGTCATGGAGGCTGTGTGTTGTCATGGAGGCTGTGTGATGTCTAGAGGCTGTGTAATGTCACGGAGCACGTGTGATATTATGGAGGTCTGTCATTCCTGCATCCTGTTCACAAGGCCCTTGGTCCCTGTGCTCCCTGAGTTGCACCTCCTTCCCAGTTCAAGCCCAGGGAAGACTCACTCCATCATGCTTAGCCTTGCCATCTCTAAAGCCCAGCCAAGCCTATCTGCCCCGCCAGGGTATTTATGACGAAGAGAAACCAAACAGAACGAGGTATACATCAAGAGACTAGAGGTGCCAATTGGATATTTTGAAATAGGAGGCTCCTTTCCCAAAAGCTCTCCAGAGCCTTGAGGAAATACTCTGTTACCAACAGTCCTTTGGGAATTGAAATAAGTCTCATTCCTTTCAGTAGGCATCACAACAGTTGCTGAAACAGACTGCCCCAAGCTGCTAATCACATAGTAAGGGCCCAAGAATATGCTGTGTTGGGAGTAGAAAAAAAATGTTGTCTGAGTGACATCATTGGAAGTCCTTGGATCCCAAGTCCTTCCCTGGGGCTCTCCCTGCTATCTGTCACTGTATCATTTCTGCCAGTTAATTGCCCAAGTCAATGGGAGCCCAATGGGCATGGAGAGAAACTATCCCCTAGGCAATGGGAGGCCTCGTTTTGAAGGTCAGGGACATATCAATGTGCTGACAGTATGTTGATGAAAAACTAGCTTACCTTTTTTGGTGGTGGAGACTGTATTGGCTGTGATGGTGGCAATGGTGGTGGTTCCTTGACAGCCTAGAATGATAAAAGGGCATGAGTACAGCTGGAAAGGGGTGGTGCAGGCTCTGCTGTTGTCATGGCAGAAAGAACAGGACACTGATCAGAGTGGCAGGCAGAGCACAGGCTTTGGGAAGGAAGCCTAGATCCCTGTTGCCCAGGGTGCTATGGCCAACACGCTCTACCTCTGAGCCTTGGTTTGCTCATTTGTCAAAAGGGAATATTGCATCACCCCTTGTAGGGAGGTTGGGCAGGCTCCAAAGGCTAATGCGCCTGGTCCAAGGTAGTGGCGCCACACCTGGTAGTTTTTAACACCTGCCAAAAAATCGTATGAGAAGGACTTGCGCCATATCCTTTATTCTCTCTCCATTCCCTGAGGCCATCACAGGCCTCCTGTCCCTGAGGATGACAGCCTCAAACCAGGCTCTCTCTCCTCACTGCTCCCCCTGTGCACCTGTTTCTACTGCACCTGTTAGTTCTAAGCTGGTTTGTTCTCTCCTTTCACACCTCTGCTTTTAACTCACTTCACCCAGCTCTCTGGGATGTGTCCTGACAGTGCCTCTGCCACCCAGGCCCCAGGAGTGCTAATCTCTGTCCTTCTGCTACTGCTTTGCAGTACACCAGGCACTTGCCACAGCCCATCATGGTTGACAATTTACTCTCAATGCCCCTGGCCAGATGCCAGACTGGGAGCACTAGGCAGGCCTTGGCTCAGAGTCCAGCATGTCCTGTAGGTGAACTCCCTGTGGCAAGTATGAAGGCTAGTGCCCACTGGAGGCCCAGGCCAACTCTAGGGTCCAAGGCTGTGAAGACAGAACCTTCACCTCAGTGGGCTCAGGGGACAACCACGAAGCTAATGAGAACCTCCCCACAGGCTGTCACAGGCCGGTGTTCCTCAGAGAGTTGATGGGTGCGGCAGGGACACTCACTGGCTTGCGGCACAGACGCCAGGCACACCACAGCAGCACCGGGAGCATCAGCAGGGACGGCACCAGCACCGGGAGTAAGGGGATGTTGGGGAAGCCAGGGAAGAAGCCATGGCCCTGTGGGAGAGCCGTGGTCACTGTCCATCATGCTGGGTAGACAGTGGGCATGGCAAGGGCTGAGGTGGACCAGGGTGGCCTCTCCTGGGTGCCATCACCTGAAATTCCACACCAGATCTTCACATCAGTCACTATCCTTTCTCTCCAGGCTGTCCACCCTTAGGGACCACAGTGGGGCTAGGAGCCTAGGGTCAGACCCCTGGAGAGCCACATGGAGCCCTGGGCCACAGGGACAACTCTGACCCTGCTCAAAGCCTCTGCCTCAGAGCCCTGCAAGGATGGCCTGGAAGCTCCACAGTCTGCACACCTCAGCGGACAGCTTGCCCCTTTCCCTTTCTTGCCTCCCAGAGTGTGTCTCCATCCCTTAGGGGCTCTGGAATAAGCCCCAGGGGGGCAAATGCAATGCCTTTCTCCCCTACCCAGCCAGGTACTCACACACTTGGTGCTAGTGATGCTGAGGTCATTGGAGAGGAAGTTGAGCCCATTGTTCAGGCTGACTTCAACAAAGACAGTCCTGAAGCACAAAGGGCAGACGGTGACCACTAGCCTCAGAGATACATTTCTTGCCCTTGACTCACACCTCTCCCACAGCTCTCCTCACTGCAACGACTTTGAAAATAAGGTGTTTGGAGGCCTGGAAAGTCAATAGCATGGACAAAGCACCTTCATTCCCCAGAGCACGGTGGGGCCGACCTCTGCAATGAAAACCAAGAGAGGCCCGGGCCAGGCAGGGAGGGCCCTGCACCAGTCTGATGCTGCTGCAGCCATGGGCAAGGTGACCAAAATGTTTGCTCTTCCATATTCACAGGACAGGTAAGCTTGGCTCCAAAACACCACCGGGAGCAAAGGTACAATTCCTCAGGCACAGCAACACCCATGTCCTGGCCTCCTCAACAGAGCCTGGGTCTCTGCACAGCTCTGGGGTCCACCAACAGAGCAGGTGAGGGCTCCCTGAGTCCTATTCCCCTGGACACACACACTGCTGCCCAACAGAGGCAGCACCCACATTCTGTACACCCAATGGAGGCAGACTCTACCCACCTGGTCTCCTGCCCACTAGGGTCCCCAACAAGGGCACGTACATTTCAGCTTCTTCCAGCAGTGGTCCTGGGCAAGTTACGGTGTTTTCTTCCACAGTGATCGCATTTTCATCTAAAACAAAACCACACGAGAAGAATGTCAATGACACATCAGTCCACCCATCTTCACCTCTCTGCCCTTGGCAAGCAGAGCAGACACTGACAGACCCCAGCTTCTCGATGCCTTCTCCCACTCAAAGGTACTTGCTGAACACCTGCTGTGCACCAGGCCCTATGTGGGCAGAGACCCTGCTCTCAGGGACTCATATTCTAGGGACTGGACGGGGAAAGGGACAATAACATAAGAACAAAATCAATGGCAGAGTGAGAAGTGTAGTGATGACATGAAGAGAGGGAAGGGATAGAGAATGGAGAAGGGGCAGCTGCTCAGGAACTGGTGACCTGCCCTAGCTTTGAGAGCTACAATTTGTATTTTAGAGAAATGGAAATATTTACACATAAATGATGCAATGTGGGGGTATCAAGAAACCAGATGGATGTGGGCTGACAGCTACTAAAAGACCACAGGGACTTCAAGTTCATTACACAAGTCTTCCTATTTTCGTATATGGCTGAAATTTTCCATTAAAAATAAGGCCTTTCTGAGGACATGACATTTGAGCTGAGACCAAAAGATGTGGCCCCAGCCAAGGTGAGGTCTGAGGGAACAGTGTTCCAGGCTGTGAGAGGCTCAGCTTGTGGAGGAGGGAAAGAGGTCAGCGGGGTCAGCGAGGGGGCCTCGGAGATTCTGGATGTGTTTTGGATATAGAAGCAAGAGGACTTGCACCAGCACTGGTGGTGGAAGTGGAGCAAAGAGTAACCTAGGATGACATCCAGGTGTTTGAAAGTGTGGATGGATGGTGGTGCTATTTGCTGAGATGGGGAAGCCCAAGGAGGGAATAGGGTAGTTGGTTTTTGCTTTTTGTCTTTTGTAGGGGCCTGGGAAGTGGGACTCACAAGGTGCAGACAGCTCCAGAACGTACACTCTTTTCATGCACATCCCCCGCAGTCCCCTCAACTGTGGCAAAGCAGCAAGAGCAAAGCTCCCTTCTCAGGATGGCTTTCCTACTGTCTCCCTACATGCTCTGTGTCAGCTTCCTGGATCCCATCTTCCTCTCTGGATGTTGGAATGAATGGTCTCTGAGGCCTCAGTGGTTCTGACTTTTGGGTCTCCAGAAGAATCTTTGTCCTTGGCCTTTATGATGACCCAGACTTCCCAAGGATCAGGAGTAAGACTGAGGCCAGAACTACCACTCTGCCACGGGCACTAAATGATCAGATGCCTGCCTGCATGTTCCTATTTGGCACCCAAGAGTAGTGACCATGGGGTGATGGGAGGACACGTGGCCAGAGAAACCTTGAACAGTGCATGGCTGACACTCTCCTGAGACACTTTCGAGAAACATCTTCCCAAAAGAAGATATGTTATAAAATTATTCTTTTAAAATTTGCTTAGAACAGGCTTGTAACCTGTTTATAAATACTGTCTAATTTTTATGAGATAAGAGTCTAGGTGTGACTACTTGAACATTTAAACTTTAAAACAAATCCAAAACCAAACCTGTTGGCGTTGTCCTTAATCAAATAAAAGAGGTCCCTAATTAGGACCTAACTTTTTTTCTTTTTTAAAATTGTACTTTAGGTGAAAATTTACAGAGCAAAGTAGTTTTTCATTAAACAATTAATACACAAATTGTTTTGTGACACTGATTGCCAATACCATGACACGTCAACATTCCCCTTCTCGACCTTGGTTCCCCATTTCCATTTGTCCAGTTTTCTTGTCCCTTCCTGCCTTCTTATCTTTGCTTTTGGGCTAGCGTGCCCATTTAGTCTCATATACATGATAGAGCTACGAAGCACATTCCTCACCTGTGTTACTGTTTGCCCTATTTAAAAAAAAAAAAAAAAAAAACCCGTTGCCCTCAACTAGATTCTGACTCACAGAGACCCTATGGATCTGTCTAATCTTTGGCTGAAGGGTGAACCTTGAGAGTGACTTTGGTAATAAGTTAAAAGGGTATCCAGGGGCCATACTCTCAGAGTTTCTCCAGTCTCTGACACATCAGAAACTGGTCTTTTTTGTGGATTAGAATTTCATTCTACATTTTTCTCCTGCTCTGTCCAGGACGCTCTATTGTGATCCCTGTCAGAGCAGTCAGTGGTGGTAGCTGGGTCCCATCTAGTTGTTCTGGATTCTGTCTGGTTGAGGCTGTGGCAGTTATGGTCCATTAATCCTCTGGACTAAGCTTTCCCTTGTGTCTTTTGTTTCTTTTTTTTTTGCTCCAGCCGTAATGGGGCCAGGAGATATATCTTAGATGGCTGTTCATGGGCTTTTAAGACCCCAGATGCTACTCACCACAGTCAGATGTAGAACATTTTCTTTACAAACTATGTTATGCCAATTGAGCTATATGTCCTCAAAGACCATGGTCCCCAGCCTTCAGCCCAGTAACTTGATCCCTCAGGGGGTTTGGACCTGCCTGTGAAGCTTCTATGATTTTGCCTTGGTCAAGGTGCGCTGACTTTCCTAGTATTGCATAAACGTCTTACCCTTCACCAAAGTTACCACTTACTTAATATTAGTTAGTGTTTTTCTCTCCCCATCTTTCCCCACCCTTGAAGCCATCAAAGATTTTTTTCTTATACACTCCTGGTGGAAATGTAAAATGATACCACCATTTTTTAAATCGATTTGGCAGTTCCTTACAAAGCTAGAAATAGAACTACCATACGACCCAGCAGCCCCACTCCTTGGAATATATCCTAGAGAAATAAGAGCCCTCACAGAAACAAATATATGCACACCCAAGTCCATTGCAGCACTGTTTACAATAGCAAAAAGGTGGAAGTAACCAAGGTGTCCATCAACAGATGAATGGATAAATTATGGTATATTCACATAATGGAACGCTACGCAACAATTAAGAATGATGAATCCGTAAAACAGCTCATAACATGGATGAATCTGGAAGGCATTATGCCGAGTGAAATTAGTCGGTTGCATAAAGACAGATATTGTATGAGATCACTATTATAAGAACTCAAGAAAAAATTTAAACATAGAAAAAATATTATTTGATGTTTATGAGGTTGGGGAGTGAGGGAGGGAGAGGATTCACTAACTAGATAGTAGACAAGAACTATTTTAGGTGAAGGGATACACAACACACAATACAGAGGAGGTCAGCACAACTGGAGTAAACCAAAAGCAAAGAAGTTTCCTGAATACAATGAAACGTTTCAAAGGTCAGAGTAGCAGGGACAGGGGTCTGAGGACCATGGTTTCAGGGGACATGTAGGTCAACTGGCATAACAAAATATATTAAAATGTTCTGCATCCCACTTTGGTAAGTGGCATCTAGGGTCTTAAACGCTAGCAAGTGGCCATCTAAGATGCATCAATTGATCTCAACTCACCTGGAACAAAAGAGAATGAAGAACATCAAAGACACAAGGTAAATATGAGCCCAAGAGACAGAAAGGGTCACATACACCAGAGACTACCTCAGCCTGAGACCGGAAGAGCTTGATAGTGCCTGGCTACCACTGATGACTGCACCAACAGGGAACACAACACAGAATCCCTGATGGATCAGGAGAAAAGTGGGATGCAGATCTCAAATACTCATTAAAAAAAACAGACTTAATGGTCTGAATAAGACTAGAGGGATCCCAGAGATAATGGACCCCAGACTCTCTGTTAGCCCAAGACTGGAACTATTCCCGAAGCCAACTCTTCAGACAGGGATTGGACTGGACTATAAGACAGAAAATGATACTGTGGAGGACTGAGCTTCTTGGCTCAAGTAGACACGTGAGACTATGTGGGCAGCTCCTGTCTAGAGGTGAGACAAGAAGGCAGAGGAGGACAGGAGCTGGTTGAATGGACACAGGGAATACAGGGTGGAGAGGAGAAGTGTGTTGTCTCATTAGACGGAGAGCAGCTAGGAGTACATAGCAAGGTGTGTATAAGCTTTTGTATGAGAGACTGACTTGATTTGTAAACTTTCACTTAAAGTACAATAAAAAAAAAGATTCTTTGTGTAAAGCTTTTCATGAATTTTTATAATAGTGGTCTCATACAGTATATGTCCTTTTGTAATTGACTTATTTTACTCAGCATAATGTCTCCCAGATACATCAATGTTGAGATGTTTCAAATTCATCATTGTTCTTTAATCATTGTGTAGCATTCCATTGTGTGTATGCACCAGAGTTTTTTTTTTTTAATCCATTCATATGTTGATAGGCACTTAGGTTGTTTCCATCTTTTTACTATTGTGAATAATGGTGCAATGAACATGGGGATGCATATGTTTATTTGTGTGACGGCTCATTTCTCTAGTATATATTCCTAGGAGTGGGACTGCTGGATCATATGGTATTTCTATTTATAACTTTTTAAGGAAGCACTATACCATTTTCAAAAATGGGCGTAACATTTTGCATTCCCACCAGCAGTGCTAAGAGTTCCAATCTCCCCGTAGCCTCCCCAACATTTTTTATTTTGTTTTTTTCTTTTAATCATTGTCAGTAATGTCAGGATGAGATGGTATCTCATTGCAGTTTTGATTTGCATTTCTCTAATGGCTAGTGATTGCCAGCATTTCCTCATGTGTCTGTTGTTGTTGATAAGTGCCAACGAATCAGTTCTGACTCATAGCGACCCTATGTACAACAGAACAAAACACTGCCTGGTCCTCTGCCATCCTCGCGATCGTCATGTCTGAGCCCATTGTTGCAGCCCCTGTGTCAATCCATCTCATTGAGGGTCTTTCTCTTTTTTGCTGACCCTCTACCAAGAATTATGTCTTTCTCCAGGGATTGATTCATCCTGACAACATGTCTAAAATACGTGGAGACAAAGTCTTGCAATCCTCGCTTCCAAGGAGCAATCTGGCTGATTTTCTTCCAAGACAGACCTGTTCATTCTTCTGGCAGTCTATGGTATAGTCAGTATTTTTTTTTGCCAACACCATAATTCTAAGGCATCAGTTCTTCTTTGGTCCTCCTTATTCATGTCCAGTTTCATATGCATACGAGGCAATTGAAAATATCATGGCTTGGATCAGGTGCACCTTAGTCCTAAAATGGTATCTTTGCTTTTGAACACTTTAAAGAGGTCTTTTGCAGCAGATTTGCCCAATGCAGTGCATCTTTTGATTTCCTGACAGCTGCTTCCATGCGCATTGATTGTGGATCCAAGCAAAATGAAATCCTTGACAACATCGATCTTTTCTTCCTTTATCATGATGTTGCTTATTGGTTCACTTGTAAGGATTTTTGTTTTCTTTATGTTGAAGTGTAATAAATGCTGAAGGCTGTAGTTTGATCTTCATCAGTAAGGGCTTCAAGTCCTCTTCACTTTCAGGAAGCAAGGTTGTGTCATTCTACCTACTGCAGGTTGTTAATGAGTTCTCCATCAATCCTAATGACACATTTTTCTTCATATACTCCAGCTTCTTAGATTATTTGCTCAGCACACAGACTAAGTACCATGAAAAGATACAACCCTGATGCATGCCTTTCTTGATTTTAAACCATATACTATCTCATTGCTCTGTTCAAATGGCTACCACTTGGTCCACGTACAGGTTCTGTATGAGCACAATTAATTGTCCTGTAATTACCTTTCTTTGCAATTATATCCACATTTTTTTATGATCCATACAGTTGAATGCCTTAGCATAGCCAATAAAACACAGGTAAACATCTTTCTTGTATTCTCTGCTTTCAGCCAAAATCCACCTGACATCAGCAATGATATCCCTCGTTCCATGTCCCCTTCTGAATCCTCTTCTGAACGTGTCTGTTAGCCACCTGAATGTCTCCTTTAGTGAAGTATCTGTTCATGTCCTTTGCCCATTTCTTAATTAGATTGTCTTTTTGTCGTAGAGGTGTTGGATTTTCCTGTAGATTTTGGAGATTAGAACTTTGTCAGATATGTCATAGCGAAAATGTTTTCCCCAGTCTGTAGGTTTTCTTTTTATTCTTTTGGTGAAGTCTTTTGGTGAGCATAAAGTTTTAAGAGTACCCAGTTACCTAGTTTATCTTCTGGTGTCTGTGCAGTGTTAGTTAAAGTTTGTATTCTCTTTATGCCATGTATTAGGGCCCCTATTTTTCTCCCATGGTCTTTATAGTTTTTGGTTTTATATTTAGGTCTTTGATCCATTTTGAATTAGTGTTTGTGTATGGTATGAAGTATGGGTCATGTTTCATTTTTTAACAGATGGACATCCAGTTTTGCCAGAACCATTGGTTAAAATGACTGTCTTCTCCCCATTTAATGGGCTTTGGGCTTTTGTCAAAGACCAGGTGGCTGTAGGTAGATGGATTTACATCTGGGTTCTCGATTCTGTTCCATCGGTCAATGTGTCTGTCATTGTACCAGCACCAGGCTGTTTTGACTACTGTAGCTGTATAGTAGGTTCTGAGGCCAGGTAGTGCGAGCCCTCCTACTTTATTCCTCTTTAATAATGCTTTCCTTGTCTGGGGCCTCTTTCTTTTCCATATAAAAGTTAGTGATTTGTTTTTCCATCTTGTTAAAGAATGCTGTTGGTATTTGGATCGGGATTGCATTACATCTGTAGATCGTTTTGGGTAGAACTGACATTTTCTCAATGTTGAGTCTACCTATTCACGAGCATGGTACGTATCTCCATTTACTTAGGTCTCATTTGGTTTCTTGCAGTAGTTTTGTAGTTTTCCTTGTATAGTTCTTTTATGTCCCTGGTTATATTTATTCCTAAGTATTTTGTTTATTTTTTTAAGGTCTATTATAAATGCTATTGCTTTCCTGATTTCCCTTTCATAGTTCTCTTTATTAATGTATAGGAATCCAACTGATTTTTGTATGTTTATCTTGTACCTGCTACTCTGTGGAGTCTATATTAGTTTCAGTATTTTTCTTGTGGAGTCTTTAGGGTTCTCTATGTATGGTATCATATCATCTGCAAATAGGGATGTCCATTATTTCTTTTTCTTGCCTTATTGCTCTAGCTAGAACTTCCAGCACAATGTTAAATAGGAGTGGTGATAAAGAGCATTCTCGTCTTGTTCCCATTCTCAGGGTTAATGTTTTCAGCCTCTCCATTGAGAACGATGTTGGATCTTGGTTTTTAATACACGCCTTTTATTATGTTGAGGAATTTCCCTTCTACTCCTATCTTACTGAGACTTTTTATCAGGAATGGGTTTTGGATTTTATCAAATGCCTTTCCGCAGTGATTGAGATGATCATGTGATTCTTTGTTTTATTTATGTGGTGGATTATGTTGATTGATTTTCTAATACATAACCACCCTTGCATACCTGGTATGAATCTCACTTGGTAGTGGTTTTTTTTTTTTTTTTTTTAAGATGTTGAATTCCACTGGCTAAAATTTTGTTGAGAATTTTTGCATCTATGAGAGATATTGGTCTATAATTCCCTTTCTTCTGGTGGCTGTGGGCTTCTTTTGTTGTTCTATTTGTTCAAGTTGTAGCATTAACGTTTTGATTTTGTCCCTTCTTTTTTGATGTGTGTGCCTGTTGCTACAAATTCACCTCTGAGCATTGCCTTTGCTGTGTCCCAAAGATTTTGGTATGATGTGTTTTCATTCTCATCTGATTCTAGATTAGACATTTTTTTTTTATTTCATATTTCATTTCTTCTATTAGTGGTTTTTAAGGAAGGTATTATTCAGTTTCTGTGTATTTGATTATATTTCTTGCACTGTTATTAATTTTTACTTCTATGGTATTGTGATCAGAAGATCCTTCGAATTACCTCAATGTTCTCGATTTTGTTGAGGGATGCTTTGTAGCCGAAGATGTGGTCTATTCTGGAGAATGTTCCATGTGCACTGGAAAACAATGCATGCCTTGCTGCTGTTGGATGGAGTGTTCTATATATGCCTGTGATGTCAAGATGGTTGATTGTGGCCTTTACATCTTCTGTATCTTTGCTGAGTTTCTTTCTAGATGTTCTGTCCTTTACCGAGAGTGGTGTGTTGAAATCTCCTACTGTCAATTTCTCTTCTCAGTGTTGTTAGAGTTTGTTTTATCTATTTTGGAGCCCTGTTGTCGGGTGCATAGATATTTATTATGATTATTTCATCATGGTGGATTGCCCAGTTAAAACCAAACCTATTGCCATCAAGTTGATTCCAACTCATAGCGACCATATAGGACAGAGTAGAACTGCCTCACAGGGTTTCCAAGAAGTGGTTGGTGAATTTGAACAGCTGACCTTTAGGTTAGCAGCTGAGCTCTTAACCACTGCACCACCAAGGCTCCAAAGTCTTCCCTGACTGGGAAATGAATCCAGGTCACAGCAGTGAAAGCACTGAATCCTAGCCACGAATTATATGTCTTTCCATGTCTTTTGCCTTAAAGTCTATTTTATCTAAGAGTAGTATTGCCACTTCTGCTCTTTTTTGGTTGCTGTTTGCTTGATACTTTTTCCATCCTTTGATTTTTAATATATGTACATATTTGTGTCTACGATGTATCTCTTGTAGCATGGTGATAGGCCATTTTTTTAATCTAGTCACTTTCTGTCTCTTTATTGGTGCATTTAAGCCATTTACATCCAGTGTGATTATCAATAGGTGTGAGTTTATTGGTGTCATTTTATTGTGCTTTTTTTATGGTGCTAACATTTTCTTTGCTCCTCTAACTCTCCTGTGTTGAGTTCCTCTTGTTTGTGAAATTTCTTTTCATGTATTTTGTTATTGTAGATTTTGTGTTTACTGAGACTTTGTTTTTCTTCTTTATTTTGATGGATATGTTTGTTAACTTTCTTTGTGGTTACCTGAAATTTACCCTTATTTTCCTAAGTTTGAACCAGTTTTTTATTACCTGATATCACCTGACTTCCTCTTCATTTGAAAGTTCTATACCTACATTGTGCACCCCCCCCTTAAAAGGGTGTTCTGACATTGTGGTCATCTACAAATTGATGTCATTAGTTCCCTATTTTGAATCTTTTAGTTTTGTTTTGTCCTTAAGAGTTCATTACCTAGGTCAGTATTTGGCTGATACTGATCTGTGTTCTAGATTCAGGTTGTGTTGTCTGATGTTGCTGGTTCTCTAAACAAAGCACTCCCTTTAATAATTCTTTCAAGTTCAGTTTGGCTTTTACAAATTCATTTCTGTTTATCTGGAAATGCCCTAATTTCACCATTTTATTTGAGAGAGAGTTTTGCAGGATACATAATTCTTGGTTGGAAATTTTTTTCTTTCAAGGTTTTATATATATCATCCCATTGCCTTCCTGTCTGCATGGTTTCTGCCAAATAATAAGAACTTAGTCTTATCATTTCCCCTTTGTATGTTACTTTTCATTTTTCTTGAGCTGATCTCAGGACTCCTTCTTTGTCTTTGATTTTGGTGACTGTGATTTTGATATGCCTTGGTGATATTCTTTTGGGGTCTATCCTATATGGGGTTCATTGTGCTCCTTGGATGGTCAGTGTTTCATCTTTTATGATGTTAGGGAGGTTTTCTGCCAGCAAATATTCAATGATCCTCTCTGTGTTGTCCATTTTCTCCATCTGTTCTGGAACCCTGATCATGCGCAAAGTTTTGCTCTTGACTATATCCCACGTAGTTCTTAGATTTTCTTCATTCTTTTCTCTGATTTTTCCTCAAAATGGCATCCATTGATATGTCTTCAGTTTCGCAGATTCTGTCTTCCATTGTTTCATATTTGCTCCTAAAACCTTTCATTGCATTGTTCATTTCTGAAATTCTGCTGTTTATCCTTTGAATTTCTAGCTGCTGTTTTTGTATGATTTCTAATTGTTCATTTATTTTGACAACTTGTTCTTGTATTATTTTCCAGAATTATTCTATTGCTTTGTGTTTTCCTTGATTTTGGCTATGTTTTGGTTGGTTTTGTCTGTGTTTTCCATGATTTCGTCTGTGTTTTTCTTCATCTCTTTACTAATCTCTTGGAAATCCCCGAATATTAAACTTTTGAATTTCCTATCAGGTAGTTCCATGGCCTTTTCTTCTGCTGGAAAGTCAACTGGTGCTTTATTTTGTCACTTGCTTAAGCCATCTTGTCCTATTTTTTAATCTGTTTTGATATTATCTGCTGTCTCTGAGACATTCAGTCCAGCAGAGGGGGAAAGGATGGAGATGAGTCATTTGTCTGCAGCGTAATGCTACGGCTGGTAGCAGGAGGGGTCTGGAGGTGGTGGGTCCCGTTGGGGCTGTGGTGGGCAGCGGGAGGGTTCCAGAGCCGGCAGAGAAGGGCCTGAGGATTGGGCCAGTTCCCCTCAGGGCCATGGCCAGTGGAGCTGAGAGGTAGGAGGGGGAGGCAAAGTCAGGGGCAGAGGGGGTGGTTGAATGGAGGAGGGCAATAGGGTGGGTTAGTACTGTGCTTCCCGGCAGTCCAGGTTGCCGGGATGGGGCAGTTATAACTGCTGTTTACCAGAGGGTTGGTGGCCGTAGGAGCACGCTTCTGTGGTTATTGGGTGAGAGAGTCTGGGCTCTTCCTTGAGTTGCAGCCAGCAAACATGGTCATACTTAGCCCGTATGTGTCCACACCATACCTCTGTCTCTTACTGGGAATTCCGTCAAGGTGCTTTCTGTGCGCTAGGTTGTTGGTTTTACTCCAAGATGGCCATGCTGAGTCATGCCATTTGGCTGGGAGCCTCCAATCCATATCTCTATTCTTTCCCCATTTTCCATTAGTTTCATCTTCTCAGTGACTTATGATGTAATACTTTATCCCTTCATTTGAGGTTCAGGGTTCCAGGATTGATATTTGTATGTTTTACTTGGTTTTTCGGGTCTTTGTTACAGCAGGATGGTTTAGTGCATCTGATTAGCTCACCTTCTTGGCTCCACCAGCCTATTTTTTTTTTTTTAAATAACATTTCATTGTGTTTTGGGTGAAGGTTTACACAGCAGTTTAGGTTTTCATTCAGCAATTTCTATACAAGTTGTTCAGTGACATTGGTTGCATTCTTCACAGTGTATAAACATTCTTGTTTTTTCCGTTCTGGTTATTCCATTTCCATTAATCTAGTTTCCCTGCCCCCTTACATTCTCATTTTTGTTTTAAAGTAATTGTTGACCGGTGGGTCTGATATAGGGAATTTTTTAAAAGGATCACAGTACTTATTGGTGATATTCATAATTTTTTGACCCAATTTGTTATTTAGCTACAAGGTGACCTTAGGGGTTAGTTTCGGTTCAAGGTTTGAAGAGTCAGGCAACATTTCATTCTGTTGTGCATGGGGTCACCATGAGTTGGAATCAACTTCACAAAATCTAACAACAACATGTATATATGTGTGTAAATATAGGTGTATGCATATGTATATGCATCTATGTGACTATGTGTACAAGTGTTCATATATACAGTAAAGCACATGGGGGGCACGTGGCAATTGTGTCAGGGAGTCCTCCAGTCTCAACCAGTCCAGTAGGTCTGTTTTTTGTTTTGTTTTGTTTTAGGAGTTTGAGGTTCTGTTCCACATTTTTCTCCCATTCTGTGAGGGTCTATCTAATGTGGCCCGGGTTAGAATGGTCAGAAGCGGTAGTCAGGCACCATCTAGTTCTTCTTGTCTCAGGGTAGACGAGGCTGTGGTTTGTGTAGACTATTTGTCCTTAGACTAGTTTCTTCTTTGAGTCTTTGGTTTCCTTCTTTCCCTTTTGCTCTGGACCAGTAGAGACCAATAGTTGTATTTCACATGGCAGCTCACAAGCTTGTAAGACCCCAGACACTACTCACCAAACTAAGACGTAGAACATAACTTTATGAACTATAACAACTGACCAAGACGTCTCATGAGACTACGGTTCTAATCCTTCAAACCCGGAAATCCAATCCCATGAGGTGTCTGGTTATATCTAACCGTGCCCCCCATGTGCTTTACTGTATATATGAACACTTGTACACATAGTCACATAGATGCATATACATATGCATACACCTATATTTACACACATATATACATGTTGTTGTTAGATTTTGTGAAGTTGATTCCAACTCATGGTGACCCCATGCACAACAGAATGAAATGTTGCCTGACCCTGCACCATCCTCACAATCATTCCTATGTTAAGCCCATTGCTGTAGCCACTGTATCAGTCCATCTTATTGAGGATCTTCCTCTTTTTCGCTGATCCTCTGTATTACCAAGCATGATGTCCTTCTCCAGGGATTGGTCCCTCCTGATAACATGTCCAAAGTGAGTGAGATGAAATCTTGCCATCCTCTCTTCTAATGAGCACTCTGGCTGTATTTCTTCCAAGACGGATTTGTTTGTTCTTTTGGCAGTTCATGGTACATTCAATATTCTTCACCAACACTATAATGCAAATGTATCAATTCTTCTTTGGTCTTCCTTATTCATCCAGCTTTTGCATGTAGCTGAGGTGACTGAAAATACCATGATTTGGGTCAGGTGCACCTTAGTCCTGAAGTGACATCTTTGCTTTTTAACACTTTAAAGGGATCTTTTGCAGCAGATTTGCCCGATGCAATGTGTCATTTGGTTTCCTGGCTGCTGCTTCCATGGGTGGTATTGTGGAGCCAAGTAAAATGAAATCCTTGACAGCTTCAATATTTTCTCTGTTTATTGGTCCATTTATGAGGATTTGTGTACGCCTACATACATACATAGAAACCCTGGTGGCGTAGTGGTTAAGTGCTACAGCTGCTAACCAAAAAGTCAGCAGTTCAAATCTGCCAGGCGCTCCTTGGAAATGCTATGGGGCAATTCTACTCTGACCTATAGGGTCGCTATGAGTCAGAACCACCTCGATGGCAATGGATTTTTTTTTTTTTTTGGTACATACATACATATATTCCTGCACATATATTTTTTGGTTGTTTTAGCTGTTGTTTCAAAATTATATATGCTACAGAAATTACCAACAGTTACTTTTTTCTTGTGTACTTTTTAGTGAACATAATTTTTCTTTGTCAAGCTGTGTACACTTTACCCTCATTCAGTGTTACTTTTCCCATCACCAAAAATAACAAGTGTCTACCATCTAGACAGTGACTACCCCTCTCCCCAGCCCCCATTCCTGGTAACCACTAATGACATTAATTTTTGTATATTTACTTGTTCAAGTCATTTCATAAAAGTGAAAATATACAATATTTGTTTTTTTTGGTAAATGACTTATTTTGTTCAGTATAACATCCTCCAAGCTCATCCATGTTCCAAGATGTTTTGGGAACTCATTTTTATTGTTGAGTAGCATGCCATTGTATGTATTACCACATTTTACTTATCTGTGCATCCGTTGATGGTCACTTTAGGTTGTTTCCATCTTTTTGCTATTGTAAATAGTGCTGTGATGAACACAAGTGTGCTTATATCTGTTCATGTCACTTCTATTAGATCCCTAGGGTATATATCTAGGAGTAAGTACAATCACTGGATCATATGGCAGCTCTACCTCTAATTTTTTAAGGGACCACCAGACTGTTTTCTACACTGGCTGTACAATTTTGCATTCCCACCAGCAATGGATGAGGGCTCCAATTTCTCCACATCCCTTTCAACACTTACTATTTTCCATTTCTTAAAACCTTGGCCATCCTTGTCGTTAGGTGTAGTCAAGTCGGTTCCAACTCATAGCAACCCTGTGTACAACAGAATGAAACACTGCCTGGTCCTGTGCCATCCTCACAATTGCTGTTTTGCTTGAGCCCATTGTTGCAGCCACTGTGTCAATCCATCTTATTGAGGGTCTTCCACTTTTTTGCTGACCCTCTACTTTACCAAGCATGATATCCTTTTCTAGGGACTGATCCCTCCTGATAACATGTCCAAAATAAGTGAGACAAAGTCTCACCATCCTCACTTCTAAGGAGTATTCTGGTTGTACTTTTTTCCAAGACAGATTTGTTCATTCTTCTGGCAGTCTATGATAAATTCAGTATTTTTTCCCAACACTACAATTCAAAAGCATCAGTTCTTTGGTCTTCCTTATTCATTGGCCAGCTTTCGCATACATATTAGGCATTTGAAAACACCATGGCTTGGGTCAGGAGCACCTTAGTCCTTAAAGTGAGATCTTTACTCTTTAACACTTTATGACAAACTGACGGATGTGTGAGGGTGGCCATCCTAGTGAGAATAAAATGGTATCTCATGTGGTTTTGATTTGTATTTAATGGCTAATGATGTTGAACATCTTTTCATGTGTCTGTAGGCCGTTTGAATAGCCACTTTGGTGAAGTGTCTGTTCATGTCCTTTGCCCAGTTTTTGATCAGGTTATTTATATTTTTTTGTTACACTGTAATTTTCTATATGTTTTAAACATTAGACCCTTTTATCAGTTATATTTTTCCAAAGATTTTTTCCCAGTCTGTAGGTTGTCTCTTTACTCTTTTTATGAACATAAGTATTGAACTTTTATGATTTCCCAGTTACCTATTTTTTTCTGTTGCTCATGCATTCATTGTTGTGTTTGATAATTGAAGAAAAAACATGAGATTACAAAGGTTTGCTCCCATATTCTCTTCCAAGAACTTTATGGTTTTAGATTTAACATTTAGGTCCTTGATCCATTTTGAATTAATTTTTGTGTATGGTGTGAGCTATGAATCTTGTTTCATTTTTCTTCATGCGGAAATCCAGCGTGGCCAGCACCATTTGTTGAAGAGACTTTCCTTCCCAATTGAATGGATTTGGCACCCTTGTCGAAAATCAATTGACAATAGATATTTGGATTTATTTCTGGATTTTCAATTCTATTCCATTGGTCTACGTGTCTATCATTAAACCAGTACCAGTCTGTTTTGATTACTGTAGCTGTGTAATATGTTTTGAAGTCAGGAAGTATGAGGTCTCCTACTTTGTTCTTCAAAATTGCTTTGGCTATTTGGGGTCTCATGTCTTTATGTATAAAATTTAGGATTAGCTTTCCCATTTCTGTAAAGAATGTTGTTGGAATTTTGATCAGGATTGCATTGTATCTGTTACGACTTAACTTCTTAATGTTCTTTTCCAAAAAAACCCACTGCCGTCGAGTCAATTCTGACTCATAATGACCCTACAGGATGGAGTAGAACTGCCCCATCGAGTTTTCAAGGAGCGCCTGGTGGATTCGAACTGCCGACCTCTTGGTTAGCAGCTGTAGCACTTAACCACTACGCCTCCAGGTTTTCTGATGTTCTTTTACATTGTAGTAAAAATATACACAACAAAACATTTGCCAATTCAACAATTCTCCATGTATATTTCAGTGACACTGATTACATTTTTTATGTTGTGGAACCATTATCAATATCTTTTTCCAAATTATTCTACCACCACTAACATAAACTCAATACTCCCTAAGCAAAAAAATCTCCCTTTCTCTCCCCCTCCCACCACTGGTAACCATTAAAAATGTTTGGTTTCTGTATATTTGCTTATATGATATTAAGTGAGATCATACAGTATTTGTCCTTTTGTGACTTATTTCACCACATAATATTTTCAAGGTTCATCCATGTTGTGGCATGGCATCAGGACTTCATTTCTTTTTACAGCTGAGTAGTTATCCATTGTATGTATAGACCATATTTTGCTGATCCATTTATATATTGAGGGACGTTTTGATTGTTTCCACCTTTTGGCTATTGTGAAAAGTGTTGCAGTGAACATTGGTGTACAGGTTTCTGTTTGTATTCCTGCTTTCACTCCTTCTGGGTATATGCCTCGGATAGGGATTGCTGGGTCATATGGTAGTTTTATGTTAAATTTATTGAGGAACAACCAAACTGTTTTTCACAACAGCTCCACCGTTTACATTCCCACCAGCAATGTATGAGTATTCCAATTTCTCCACAACCTCTCCAACACCTTCTGCTTTCCATTTTTGTTTTTATCTTTGCCATTCTAATGGGAATGAGATGGTATCTCTTTGTGGTTTTAATTTATATCTCCCTAAATTAAATGGCTAATGGAAACCCTGGTGGCGTAGTGGTTAACAGCTACGGCCGCTAACCAAAGGGTCAGCAGGTCGAATCCACCAGGCACTCCTTGGAAACTCTATGGGGCAGTTCTACTCTGTCCTATAGGGTCGCTATGAGTCAGAATCGACTCGACGGCACTGGGTTTGGTTTGAATGGCTAATGGAGGAGTCCTGGTGGTACAGTGGTTAAGAGCTTGGGTGCTAACTAGAAGGTTGGAGGTTTGAATCCACCAGCCTCTTCACAGGATAAAGACGTGGCAGTCTGCTTCTGTAAAGATTTACAGCCTTGGAAACTATTTAAAAAAAAAAACCTGCTGCCCTCGAGTCAATTCTGACTCATAGTGACCCTATGGGACAGAGTAGAACTGCCCCATAGGGTTTCCAAGGAGCGCCTGGGGGACTCAAACTGCCAACCTCTTGTTTAGCAACTGTAGCACTTAACAACTATGCCACCTAGTCTCTCCTATAGGGCCATTATGAGTCTGAGTGACTTAACGGCAATAGGTTTAATGGCTAATGATGTTGAACATCTTTTCATGTGATTCTTGGCCATTTGAATATCCTCTTTGGTGCAATGTCTGTTCAAATCTTTTGCCCATATTTTGATTGCGTTATCTGTCTTTCAGTTGTTCAGTTGTAGTTTATTTTTCTATATTTTGTATATTAGACCCTTATCAAATATATGGTTCCCCAAAATTTTCTCCCAGACTATAGTTTCTCTTTACCTTTGTTTATAAAGTTCTCTAATGAAGTATTAATTTTTATGAGATTTCATTAATCTGCTTTGTCTTTTACTGCTCCTGGGTTTGCTGTCATATCTATAATCTATCCTTAAAAGCTAGGTCTTGCAATCATGCTCCTATGTTTTCTGATAAGAATTTTATGGTTTTAGTCTCACATTCAGGTCCTTGATGCATTTTGAATGGGTTACTCTGTATGGCATGAGTCACGGATCCTCATTCATCCTTCTGTATACGGAAATCCAAATTTTCCAGCACCATTTATTGAAGAGACTTTTCTTTCCCCACTGAATGCATGTAACACACTTGTCAAAATTCAGTTGACCATAGATACATGGATTTATTTTTGCACTGTCAATTTTATTCCATTGGTCTGTGTCTATTATAATACCAGTACCAGGCTGATTTAAATACTGTGCTTATAAGTATTTTGAAATTAGGAAGTGAGTCCTTCTACTTTCTTCTTCTTCAAGATTGCTTTAGCTATTCAGGTTCCCTGCCCAGCCATACAAATTTGAGGACTGGCTTTTCCATTTCTGCAAAAAAGTTTTTTTGGAATTTTGACAGGATTACATTGAATTTATTGACTGCTTTATGAGGTATTGACATTTTAACTATATTGAGCCTTCCAATCCACAAACACATAATATCCTTCCATTTATTTAGTTATTCTTTAATCTCTTCTGGTAATGTTCTATACTTCTTTTGTTTACAAGTCTTTCACCTTTCTGGTAAAATTTATTCCTAGGTATTTTATTATTTTAGATGTTATATTAAATGGTAATATTTTCTTAATTTCCTTTTCTGCTTACTCACTGTTGATGTATAGAAACCCAACTGATTTTTGTGTTTACCTTATACACCCTGACACTTTGTTAAATTAATTTATTTGTTCTAATAGCTTTCTTGGGAAAACTTTGAGGTTCTCAGTCTATAGGATCATGTCATCTGCTAAAAGGGACAGTTTTATTTCTTCCTTCCTATTTGGATAGTTTTCCCTGTAGCCTAATATCTCTGGCTAGGACTTCCAGGATGATGTTGAATAGCAGTAGTGAGATGGAGAATCACTGTCTTGTTCCTGATCTTAATAAGAAAGCTCTCAGTCTTTCTTCAATGAGTATGTTAGCTGTGGGTTTTACATAAATGCTATTTATTATATTGGGGAATTTCCCCTCTGTTGCTATCTTGTTGAGTGTTTTCATCATGAAATGGTGCTGCATTTTCTCAAATGATTTCCTTCATTGATTGAGATGATCATGTAGTTCTTTTCCTTTGTTCTATTAATACAGTGTATTACATTAATTTTCTAATGTTGAACCACTCTTGCATTCCTGGGTTAAATCCCACTTGATCTTGTTGTATAATATTTTAATATGTTTTTGGATTCAGTTTGCTAGTATATTGTTGAGGATTTCTGTGTCTATATTCATTAGGCATATTGGTCTGTAATTTTCTTTTCTTGTGGTGTTTTTCTCTGGCTTTGGTATCAGGGTAATACTCGCCTCATTGAATGAGTTAGGAAGTGCTCCCTCCACTTCTACTTTTTGGAAATGCTTATGTAGGTTTGGAGTCGCTTCTATTCATGTTGGGTAGACTTCTCCAATGAAGCCATCTGGTCTGGATTTTTTCTTTCTTTGGAGGTATCTGAATACTGATTCAACCTCTTCACTTGCTATGGGTTGAGAGCCACTATTTCTTCTTGAGTCAATGTTGGAAGTTTATGTGTTTCAAGGAACTTGTCCACATACTCTAAGTTATCTAATTTGTTGGCATACAACTTTTCATTACCCAGAACCAAAAAAAAAAACAAACTCATGTTCCTTCAAAGTCCCTGACCGTTCAACCAAACCATTCGCCACAGCCCATGAATCAGTATATAGTCACACATCTGGCCATTTCTCCTTCCAAGCAAAGTGAATAACCAGGTGCACTGCTTGAAGTTCTGCCCATTAGGAGGACTTCCCTTTACCACTGTCCTTCAGAGAGGTCCCAGAAAGGGGCTGAAGTGCTACCACTGCTCACTTTCGAGTGGTACCTGCATATCGCACAGAACCATCTGTAAACCAGGCATGAGTTTTCTCTTCCTCAGTCAAGTGATCATAAGGAACTCTGCATGAGGCCATAGGTGCAGCCTGGGAGATGGAAGGTAATGTCACAGGAGTGGAGACCATGGGAATTTGGGCCAATTCCTCATGCAACTTATTTGTGCCTTCAGGTCCTGCTCAGGTCTGATCTTGTATATACCACTTCCATTAAATGATGGAGGGCTGCTGTGCATGTCCAACTTTATGACTCTGTGTATCAGGCAACACTCAGTTCATGATGGGCAGCTCAGGTCACATGGTGACTTGGTGTCTCATGGTTACGTGTTCAGTCTTTACTAAAGCCCAGTAACAAGCCAAAGCTGTTTCTCAAAAGGAGAGTAGTTATCTCCAGAGGACGGCAGGGCTTTGCTCCAAAATCCTAAGGGTCTGTGCTATGATTCACCAAGAGGGGCCTTCCAGAGACTCCAGACAGCATCTCTACCTGTCACTGACACTTCAAACATCATTGGATCAGCCAGATCACATGGCCCAAGTGGCAGAGCAGCTTGCACAGCAGCCTGAACCTGTTGCAGAGCCTTCTCTTATTTCTGGGCCCGACTCAAAGCTAGCAGCTTTTCGAGTCACTTGAGAAATAGGCCAGAGTAGCACACCCAAATGAGGAATATGTTGCCTCCAAAATCCAAAGAGGCCACTAGGCATTCTGCCTCCTTTTTAGTTGTGGGAAGAGCCAGATGCAATAATTTATCCTTCACTTTAAAAGGAATATCTCGACATGCCCCACACCACTGGGCCCTTAGAAATTTCACTGAGGCTGAAGGTGCCTGAATTTTTGTGGAATTAATTTCTAGCATGCAATTGTTTTACCAGTAAGACTAGAGTCATTGACACTTCTTTCTTACTAGGTCCAATCAGCATCACGTCATCAATGTAATGGACAGTGTGGTGTCTTCTGAAAGCGAAAGGTGATCAAGGTCCCTGCAGAATAAATTATGACATAGGGTTGGAGAGTTGATGTAACGCTGAGGTAGACAACTGAAGGTGTATTGCTGGCCATGCCAGCTAAAGGCAAACTGCTTCTGTCTTTTGAAACAGGTACGGAGAAAAAGACATTAGCCAGATCAATAGCTGCATACCAGGTCCCAGGAGATGTATTAATTTGCTCAAGCAATGAGACTACATTTGGAACACCAGCTGCAATTGAAGTCATCACCTGGTTAAGGTTTCAATAATCCACTGTCATTCTTCAAGGTCCATCTGTTTTTCTGCACAGGCCAGCAGGTCAGTTGAATGAGGATGTGGTGGGAATCACCACTCTTGCATCCTTCAAGTCCTTGGTGGTGGCAGTAATCTCTGCAATCCCTCCAGGAATGTGGTATTGCTTTTGGTTTCCTATTTTCCTAGGATCATTTATAATGGCTTCCACTTGGCTTTTCCTACCATAATAGCCTTTACTCCATTTGTCAAGGGTTCTGCCAGTTGCTGAGTGTATCTATTCCAATTACGTATTCTGGAGCTGGGGGAATCACCTCAGAATGTGTTCTGGGACCTACTGGACCTACTGTGAGATGGACATGAGCTAAGACTCCATTAACAATCTGACCTCCGTATGCCCCCACTCTGACTGGTGGACCACAGTGATGTTTTGGGTCTCCTGGAATTAGTGTCAGTTCAGAGCCAGTATCCAGTAATCCCTGAAAAGTCTGATTATTTCCTTTTCCCCATTGAACAGTCATTCTCATAAAAGGCCTTAGATCCCTTTGGGAAAGGCTAGGAGAAAGATTAACACTACAATTTTTTGGCAGTGTATTGGAGTCCTTCCTCAAAGGGACCCAGCCTCCCCTTCATTCAAGGGGTTGTGGGTCTTTAAATTCACTCAAATCTGGGAATTTGAGGGACTGTGAGTTTCTATTCTGGGAATTCGAGTTAGACCGCTGTTCCCCTGACCTAAAATTCATCTGTTTGTACAGATCAAATAAATATTTAGTAAATTCCCTATCTATTTCACTCCTAGGGACACTGTGACTAAACAACACCATAAGTCCATATGAGTCAGACTATTCTGATTACTGCTTTGACTCCATTGTCCCTTACTGTAACCACGCCCACCTTGTCTGTGTTGATTGAGTGCAGCCATTTGGTCCCTACTACCATGGGGTTCAATCAGCTCCACTCAAGTTGGGTGCCTTAATTCAGTTAGGGCAGTTCCCACTGTCAAATCTGATTTACATAAAATAGCAATCACAGCAGTCTTCAAAGATGCTGGGATTCCCTTTACAAATTTGTTTTCTCACACTTGTGGTAAAGTGCTTCCTCTGGGCACTCCATGAGTGGGTCTATGGGCCTAACCTGATAAATTCACTTTGGCATGCCAATTTCCCTAAGCCTTTGGATTCCTTCTTCCACAGTATACCAAGGCAGGTCTGGTACTTCAACTTGATATAGTCAGGCCATCAAATCCATGCTTCAGCAACCCAACCAAATAAACTGTTAGATCCTTTCCTAACTTCTCGAGCTGAAACACTGAGTGAAAAATCTGTGCTTAGTGGGCCCATATCAATAAACTCAGACTGATCCATATTCATGTTCCTTGCACCATTATCCCTCATCCTTAATAGCCATTCCCACATACATTCCCCAGGTTTCTGTTTGTATGTATTAGAAAAGTCAAGCAGTTCTTCCGGAGTGTAGTGTACCTCCTCCTGGGTCACACTTTGTATTTCACCTTTTGGGGCTTGCTGGGACTTATAGGTCTAGAAGCCAAAATTGGTAGTGAGGAGCTGTTTTGAGAACATTCAGCATAGTGTGATAAAGCATCTGCCTCAGGCGATGCCCCAGGCAATGACTCAGACAAGTGCTCTTTAGAGGCAGCTGGGTTAATCTCATTAGATAGAAGTGGAGGGGATAATGGTTTTACTGGGCAGGGTGGTTTAGTAGATGGGAGTGAAAGGACTGGTTCTGTTGGCGGGAGTGATTCAATGGAATTTAGGGGCTCAATTTCTCTAGCTTCCTGATTATCTGCCCACATATCCCCATCCTAAGCTTCAGGGTCCCATTTCTTCCCAATCAATGCCCTCACTTTAACTTCAGACATCTCTTGAGGTTGGCAGTTGAGCTGGCACTGTAATTCAGTTACTCTGACAATAAGACTCTGGGTTTGGTTTTGGCAATATGAGCTCTGTTACTGCATGAAATGAGGCTTTCTTTCAAAGCACAAGTGGAAACTTTGAGGTTGTTTATGTGACACTTGAGCTTTGACTCTGAAGCCCTGGGTGCATCACTTCTTTTTACCAGTTTGTCTAGCAAAAGTAGGACTAACCAACCAGCTTCCTTATACTTCTCAATCTAAGAAATCTGTAGAAAGGTATCACACATGCTATCACCCATAGCCTCAGCTTTAACCAATACTTGATCTATTGGCGGTGATATTTTGTGTATCCGAATTGCCACCTCATGCCATGGATTAACAGTGCCCTCTTTACTACTGGAAGTAGAGTCATTAACATCTTTAAGACTAACCAGACTTGAGAACCAATTTAGAAAATTCATCCTTACAACTCTGTTTCCCTAGAACCACTCTCAGTACCAAATGTCTTAGGCTGGGTTCTCTGGAGAAGCAAAACCAGTAAAGCATATAAATATATAGAGAAATTTATATCAAGAAAATGGCTCACATGGTTGTAGAGGCTGGAACATCCCAAGTCTGTGGGTTAGGATAGAGGCTTCTCCTGATGAATATAGCCACAGGGTCTGGCAAACCCCAAGACTGGCAGGTCAGAGAGCAGGGCTCTTGTTCACAGGCTATGAAGATTGACGAATCCCAAAGATTGGCAGGCAAGATCGCAGGTAAACTGCTAGCTCAAGTCTCAAGAACCGGAGGTCAGATGAACAGGGGCCAGTTGCAGGATCCAGGACGAGCAAAAGCCCACAAACCTTGCCAGAATATCCGCTTATATTCAATGGAGGCCACATGCCCAAGGAAACTCCCTTTCACCTGACTGGCTACTCACAGCAGATCCCACCATGGAGGTGATCACATAATATCAAATCTCATCACGAAGTGCTCACACCATCATACAACTATCAGCCACTGAGAATCATGGCCCAGCCAAGTTAACACACAACCTTAACCATCACAGACATCATGCTTCATAAAGTAGAGGGTCAGCAAAAAACAGATGGACTGACACAGTGGCTGCAGCAATGGGCTCAAACACAGCAACATTTGTGAAGATGGTGCAGGGCTGCGCAGTGTTTTGTTCTGTTGTACATAGGGTTGCTATGAGTTGGAACCAACTTGGTGGCACCTAACAACAAAAATCATTATATAGTATGCTTTTCTGTCTCTTAGATTTTGACTTAAAGTCATTTTATCTAACATTAAAATTGCCATGCTTGCTGTTTTTTTATTACTGTTCACATGGACTTTTTTTCCCATGCTTTCACTTTTATTTGTATCTTTGTGCCAAAGTTATCTCTCGTTGAAAGCATATAAATGGGTCATTTCTTTTTTTTGAATTCAGTGTGCCATGCTCGAACTTTTTGGAGTGTTTAATGGATTTGGATTCACAGCATTTACTGGTAAAGGACAACTTATTTCTGCCATTTGTTGTTCAGTTTTTGTGACTTACCTTCTTTGTCGCTCATTTACTCCAGTGTTGACTTCTATTGTATACACATTTTTTCTTCGTGAAGATTTTTGCTTCTTTCTCTTCTTCTTTATTTTTGTGTGTAATTTTTTATTTACTTTCTTTGTGGTTACCATGAAGATTACATTTAATACCTTACATTTATAACAACCTGGTTTATATTAATACCAACTTAAATTCAGTAACATACAAAAACTTTATACTTATGCCAATCCTTCCCTTACCCCATTTATGTTGTTGTTATCACCAATGACTTTTGATCTTGATACTCTGTAATTTAAATTTGAATTTATTTTAGTATTTTATATATATATATATGGCTTTTTTTTTTTTTTTAATGCATTTGCCATTATAAAGCATGAAGGACATACCAGCTGTATTTGTGAACCAAAAATACCCTAATACTTTTCAAGACATTTCCTTCAGTGGAATTTAATTTTCTTCTTGTATATTATAAATTCAAACTACTGTCTAGTTACATTGCTTTTCCCGCTGTAGCCTCCCTTTAGCATTTCCTGTAGGACCATGTCTTGGTCATCTAGTGCTGCTATAATACAAATAACTTAAGTGGATGGCTTTAACAAAGAGAAATTTATCTTCTCACAGTCTAGTAGGCTAGAAGTTCAAATTCAGGGCATAAATCACATCAGATAACAAGATGGTAGACAATCATACAACACTGGGAATCATGACTTAGCCAAGTTGACAGGTATTATTGGGGGATATAACTCAATTCATGACATTCCAGCCTTTGACCCCCAAAAATTCATGTCGTTACCACATGTAAAACATATTCACACCATCATATGATAGCAGAAAGTCTTAAACCAACTCCAAGTCCAAAATCCAAAAATTCCTCTTCATCTGTGAAATCTAGAATTCAAGTTATCTGCTTCCAAAGTACAATTGTGCAACAGCCACAAAGTAGATATTTCCATTACAAACGGGAAAAATTGGAGGGAAAGAAGGGATAACAGGCACCAAGCAAGTCAGCAGAACACATTACATTAGCCCTCAAGGCTTTGAAAATAATCCTCCATTCTGAGAGAATTTACACAATGGCCCTGCCCTCCAGACTCTAGGAATTGGCCACACTCTCTAGCTTCTGAGTGGAGGCCCCTCGGGTCTGGGCTTCAGCTCCACATTCCAGGACCACTGGGACAGCAACTCTGCTTCCTCGGTCTAGTTCATCTGAGTGGTGACTCCATCCTAAGAAACACCAGAGGCCATAGTTGCACCTTTGAAACCTCAGAGTTCGTGGACACATCTTTTGAGACTGAGGCAGTTCACCTTCCTGTGTTCCTTGCCTCTTTACCTTCTGCTTCCCTGTTTCTTGGTCTCTCAGCTCCTAGAGCCTAAAGCCCACATCTACCCTGCTGAGGCAAGGGTTCCAAAGCTCTGTAGCTCCACCGATAAGTGCCTGGAGTCACCCGACTCCACCAGTAAACTTTGGCTGGAAGGTAGTACTCTGCTCTCATGCTCCATGGGTCGGTCCCTGTGCTGTCTGGCACTGGTCTCCTGTTTCTGCTGCTGCTGGTCCTCTGCTGCTGCCAGTCCTCTATCCATTCACAGTTTTAAAACTGCTTCCACATTTTAGGTATCTGTTAGAGCAGCACCCCATTCCTGTTCCCAGATTCTGTCTTGGTCATCTAGTGCTTCTATAACAGAAATACCACAAGTAGATGGCTTAAACAAAGAGACATTTATCTTGTTACAGGCTAGTAGGCTAGAAGTACAAATTCAGGGTGTAGATCACATCAGATAACAAAATGGTAGACAATCATACAATACTGGGAATCATGACCTAGCCAAGCTGACAGATATTTTGGGAGGACACAATTCAATTCATGACATACCAGCATAGTGATAACACATTTCTACAGTTTTTATCTGGGGATGTCTAAATTTGCTCCAGTTTTTGAATGACAGTTTTTGCCAGATATAATATTCCTGGTCAATAATTCTTTTCTTTTGGCACTTTAAATATATCATCCCACTGCCTTCTTGCCTGCATGGTTCTGAGGAGGAATTGGCACTTGGTCTTATTGAGGCTTTCTTGTATGTAATATTTTGCTTTTCTAGTGATGCTCTCAAAATTTTCTTTGTTCTTGGTTTTTGAGAGTTTGACTGTAATATGCCTCCGTGTAGCTTTTTTTGAATTTATCCTCCTTGAATCTGCCTGACCATGGGTGGATACATTTCTGTCTTTCATAATATCTGGGACGTTTTCTGCCATTATTTCTTCAAAAATTATTCCTGTCTTTTTCTCCCCACTTCTCTTTAGGAGACCTCCATAACGTGTATATTATTCCACTTGATGGTGTCCCTCAGATCCCTTAGGTTTGTTCATTTTTCTTTGCTCTTTGTTCTTTTTTGCTTCTCAGACTGAACAATCTCAATTACCCTATCTTTGAGTTCACTGATCCTGTCTCTGTCAATTCAAATCTGCCATTGAGCTCTTCCAGAGAACTGTTTATTTGTGTTATTATACTTTCCAGCTCCAGTATTTTTTTATTTCTGTTTCTTGAAATTCTTGTTCTTGTATCATTTTCCCAATTTCCTTCAGTTCTTTTTCCATGTTTTTCTCCCTTTCAAAATGCTTATTACTGATGCTTTAAAGCCTTTGTCTGCTGATTCCATTATCTACCCTTCCTCGAGAACAGTTTCTGTCTGCTTACTTTGTGTTAGCATGGGCCAAACTTTCCTGCCTCCTCATATCCTTTGAGATTGTCTGTTGTAATCGGGAAATTGAGTTATTTTACTATGATAACTCTGGAGATTAGAGTCTTTCCCTTCTGTAGTGTTTGCTTTTCTTCTTCATTATTATTATTATTATTGTAGATTGTTTAAAGTTGTAGTTACACTGCAGATTCCCCATCTAGGTGCACTTGCTGTTGTCCCTTCCCTATTGGTCTCCCTGCCCAGGGGTACTGGCTGTTACTGTTTCACATCTAGTTTACCTGAGTCGAGGTGCTGGTCATGCCACTTAGCACCAAACTCTATGGTTTGTAGCACTTGCTGCTCTCTCCTCTCCACCAGGTTCTAGGACAACTGACAGTATCACTCTGATACCAGATGCCCCCTCACCAGGGATGCTGGTTATGCTCCTCTAGCACCTTGTTCCCCAGGTTGGAATTACCAGCTGTCTCTCATTGCTCACCACAAATCTCTCCCACTACCAGAGTTTACCGTGGAATTCTGACACTAGACCACCCCCCAAGCCCCCCCACCCCCACTCAGGAGTTTCAGCTGTTGCAGATGCACCACAAGGCTCTTCTGTCAGGATATTGGCTGTGCTGCCCCAGCTTCAGAATATTCCCCTGGAAGTGGTAGTGTAAGGGGGGGAGCTCGTATTCGGGAAGAGAAAGAGGCAGGGGGTGGTGACATTCCTCAATAAGATGGTCCCTACATAGTTAAACTTTAAGCCAAAGAAATGATCTTTACAGGAGTCTTTCATTTGTTAAAGTCCTTAACTTGATAAAGTCCCTAACTTGATAAGATCCCTAACTTGGTAATTAAACCTTAAGCCAAGGAAATAGTCTTCATAGGGGGGTCTTGTCCTAGCTTTTCAGTGTTAATAGAGACAGATAAAGAGAAAAAAAGGGTATAAAACCCTGAGAAAACAACTATCAGGGCACTCAGATTATTTCTTTACCTGAGTAGCCCACTTGACCCCAGTCAAGTGTACTTTTACTACTAACCCTCTGCTTGCTAATAAGCCTCTGCTCGCTTGAAGCTATTTGTCTCAGTGTTTGAATTCTTTCCTACACCAAAGACAAGAACCGAAGCCATTTTCTGGTAACAGTAGCTGTTGCCTACTCACTACATGTCCTCACTGTTCATAAACTCCAGTCCACAGTGTGTTTACCTTGTTGCTTCTTCCCAGGACTCATGAGAACTCCAGCCCACCCTATGCTTGCCAAGCTGCTCTGACCCTTGTTCCACTGCTCAGGTGTTTCAGCCTGCATCGTGCTCACCAAGTCTCCTTGTCCTGGGCCTGAGTACTCAAGAATTCAGGCCCATGTTATTCTCACCATGCTATACTTTCCGAGACCTTTAGGAAACTCCCACCCATGTTATGCTCACTGGGCCACTCTGTCACAGGTCTGACCACTCAGGTGTCTTGCTTAATAGTGTGTCCACTGTTTCTCTTTGTCCCTGGCCCAGCTGTTCATGTGCTGTGGCCTGAGCTTCATCCTCTGTGTTGTTCTTGCTTGAGACTCACAGGAATTTCAGCCTAAGTTGGCTCACCAAACCTCTCTGCCCAGGTCCAACTGCTCAGGTGTTTTGGTGTGCTGTGCCCATCACACCTGTCTTTCCCATG
Source organism: Elephas maximus indicus (assembly GCF_024166365.1). Lineage (NCBI taxonomy): Eukaryota > Metazoa > Chordata > Mammalia > Proboscidea > Elephantidae > Elephas > Elephas maximus. Next base: position 66,231 of record NC_064834.1, read on the forward strand.
GCCACCTGTTCAGGTACTGCAACCTGAATTGTGCACACAGCACTGCTATTTCCCAGGACTCACTGGAACTCCAGTCTTTATTGTGTTCACCAAGTGTGTCTCAGGTTTGACCCACTTTGTGCTTTGCTGCTCCAATACTGAGCTCTCTGACAGGAGGCAGTGACTGCAGTCACCCCAAGGCCATGCCGAGCTCGGTAGGGGAGTGGAATGAAGATACATGGAGACTTCCACCCTACCACCATCTGTATGATATATATTTTTTTGATTCAGTGTTCATTTTAGTCCTCCAACCCTTTATGTCCAGAATTCTGAGAATATCAATTTCACCATTTTTTTTTTTTTTTCCTTTCTGGATTTGTTGCAGGGAAATGGGAGCACAAGACTGCTTACACCACCATCTCACTCTGCTCCATCCTTATGGTTCTTATAGTCTCCTTTTAATTTTAGGAGTGTCTTTTAGGAACTACATGTCTCATGACGCTCAATAGTTACTTCAATTCGACTTGAGTTTTTTTCTAATTTAAGTAAATTTAAATTTATTTAAATTCGAGTAAATAAAATTATTTAAGTGAAAATTAATTATGGTATATTTGAGGGTGCTAACTGTACTTATCTCAGGGATTGATATTAGGAGGAATATTTTTATTCTTTCCTGTTTTCTACTGTGCATCATATTTAGACTTAAAATTTTCTGATAATTTTTGTTTTTCGCTTCTCTCCCACAGATCAGATCTGTTCCTTACAAAATGGTTCATTTCCAGGTAGACCAGATTCTTGGCCCTAACTCAACTATTGTATAAGCCAAAAATTTTGATTATCGAAACTTTTTACCACTTCATCAGAGCTGATAATGAATATATTACAAAAGTATGGTCAGAGGCAAGGGTTTGCTTCTGAGGGGTAGAAAAATTGGAATTAAGTGGAAAAAAAAATCCCCAATGAGATGAGGATTGACTCGCAGGAGGGTATTCCCAAGGGACAGCAGGAAAGGCGATAATGTCAGGGACATGCCCTATCAGAGCAGTGACTCAGGATATACATAGACAGAGAGTGCCCAAGAAAGCCAAGTTGATGGGAAAGCAGTTTTCAAACAAAAATTAACTGATTAAACTGAATATTTCAGTTGGCACATTTACAAAACTTCTTCAAAATTATAAAAACAGTATATGGTAAAGATGGAAAGCATAAAACATATTCAAACACTGGTTTTTACATTTTTCTTCTTGATGTTTCTCTATTGTGCTTTTTCTAAAATGTTTACACAGGTGTTTTGATCAGAGAATAGTGTAATTAGCCATAACATAATAGATCATCATCAGTGCCTCTGAGCTCTTGGAGATAAACAGCTGTGTTTGGCAGTGTCCAGACACAGAGGGGCCATGTGTGGAGCTGCCCAGCACTGTGGAGTGACTCCCTGTGGCAGTGTCCAGGCACAGGGCGCCCATGTGTGGAGCTGCCTGGCACTGTGAAGAGACTCCCTGTGGCAGCGTCCAGGCAGAGGGGCCGTGTGTGAAGCTGCCCGCACTGTGAAGAGGCTCCCTGTGGCAGTGTCCAGGTACAGGGCGGCCATGTGTGGAGCTGCTCGGCACTGTGAGGAGGCTCCCTATGTAAGAATATGACACTGGTCCACCTCGGGGAGGAATTCTAGAACCTCCCTGCAGGGTGGGAGGACAGTACACCCACAGGCCTGCAGAGGAAGCATCTGAACACATTTCCTGAGGGGAAAGGTGGGCCTCCTCCTTTCCCAAACACTGTCATCTGAGCAAGGCAGAAGTAAGACTTGGCAATCAGATCACCTGGGTCTGAATCCAGCTCTGCCATGACCCTGGGCAAGCTCTTCAATTGCCTTTCTCTGCTTTCCGGTCCACACAAAAGATTAACAATCTGGTTGTTCTAAGAATTAAGAGATAGTATATACTAAGCACACAGATTACTACCTAATAAAATAATTGTTGTTGTTAGGCACTGTGGAGTCAGTTCCGACTCACAGCAACCCTGCGTACAACAGAACGAAACACTGCCCAGTGCTGCACCATCCTCACATTAGTTGCTATGCTTGAGTCCATTGTTGCAGACACTGTGTCAATCCATCTTATTGAGGGTCTTCCTCTTTTTCACTGACCCTCTACTTTACCAAGCATGATGTCCTTCTCCAGGGACTGATCCCTCCTGGTAACATGACCAAAGTATGTGAGACGAAGACTTGCCATCCTTCCTTCTAAGGAGCATTCTAGTTGTATTTCTTCAAAGACAAATTGTTCTTTTGGCAGTCCATGGTATATTCAATATTCTTCACCAACACTACAATTCAAAGGCATCATTTGAAAACACCATGGCTTGGGACAGGTGCATCTTAGTCTTCAAGGTGACATCTTTGCTTCTCAACACTTTAAAGAGATCTTTTGCAGCAGATTTGCCCAATGCAATGTGTCTTTTGATTTCCTGACTGCTGCTTCCCTGGGTGTTGACTGTGGATCCAAGTAAAATGAAATCCTTGACAACTTCAATCTTTTCTCTGTTTATCATGATATTGCTTATTGGTCCAGTTGTGAGGACCAATTAGTGCTCATTAAATTTTCATGATAGTGTTAAGGGCTTGCTCAGTTCCTAAGCCACTCCTGAGAAAGCACAGGCAAACTGACATAATTTCCTGAGGCCATCAACACAGACCTGTGGTGTAGAAATGTGGACATGGAAGGCACCTAACCCATTCTATGTGCTCATGGAGAGGAGGACAGAGAGCCAAGACGTGTGCTGAGAGGTGAGTTGCCCTGGGTTTATGGAACCCAGAATAAAAAGTCATTGAACATAACGTACTTGAATTAACTTAGCGTATCAAAGAGCCAATTAGTAGAGGTCAGGATGAGGCAGAAAGACTGCTTGTGGCCCAAGCACTCTACACACAAGACCATGCCACTTCAGCTCCACTCAGAGGGCACATGTCTGCTTCCTCAGCCCACTTGCCCTGACACCTGGGTATTACCAAATAATAGAAGGATTTTTTTTACATGACAATTATTAAGCCCTTCTTTATGCCAACCTCTCTATATATGTGATTCCCATTTTACAGTAAAGAAAACAGAGGCTCAGAATGGAGTCCTCATTTGGTCACACATGCAATATGTGCTGAGCCAAGAGATCTGACTCCAGAGCCCAGGCCTGGCAGCTGGCATCATCTTTCAATCTTAGGTTAACACACTCTCTTGGGAGAGTGTCCAGTGAACCTGGAGCAGTCTTGGAGCCTCTCATGGAAAGTGGGTGCCGAAGACACAGCAGACACATGCGGCGTGGTGCAGACCTGGTACCCCGCCACAGCCCACCTCCAGAAACTCTTGGTGCTCTAAGGGATTTATTATTTCCCACTTTATGGGTGAGAGAGAGAGGGGCTTGGCTTCCCAGACCGGGCTGTCTCTCCCCTGGACTATATGCCTCTAACCTCGCAACACACCCTGGCTCAGCTGGCTGAAGGGAAACATGACACACAGGCACCCAGAAGGCTACTTACTGACAACGTTGGTGTCACTGAACTTGAAACTGCAGAGAACATCCTCCTTGTTCTGTGCGTTTTGAAAGCCACTTCCATGAACCACCACTTCATACTTCTCTACAAGGGCAAGAGTGAAAAGGCTGAGTGAGGACCCGTCTGGTGCTGTCTCTGAGCCAGCTTCTGTACATCCTCATCTGTTGTCACGGAGGGTCTGCTGTGATGGGGCTGCCTGAGCCTCATGCTCTGGGTCCTCCTAACACTGCCCCTGATCCGTGTGGTCCAGGAAAGACACCTTCCTTGGCTCTTCCACAGTGGCAAACCCACCCTGGGATTTCTTACCCTGAGATTCCACAGGAAGCCTCAGGGCACAGGGAGCAGGTGGTGCTCTCGGCCAAGCTTTCCTCACAGCTGAGGGAGGTGTCAGAGGACACAGGACACACCACCTCTTCCTCAGGCCTGAGCTAGTCAACCAGCCTAGATGCCTACAAGACTTACTGGACTCTTAGGGGGTGTGAACCTCCTCCCTATCTTTCCATGTTCCCATGACAAGCTACAGACCCCAGGAGTGGGGCCAGGACCCCATGAGGCAAGCATGGGGCCTAAGACCCTCTTGGGAAGAATCCATCATGGGAGGAAAAGCCTGTCTTAGTTATGGTTCCAGAACCCTGTAGATGACTCCTCACCCCCCTACCTCTTTCTGTCCCACCAAGGACCACCCACCCTATCCTGCAGTTCACCAAGCATTTCCTTCTGCCAGTGTGGAGTTTGAGGTGCAGTTCAAGATATACCCCCAGAAGGGGTGCCCCACCCTACTCCATGCTTCCCTGCCCCTAAATCAAAGATCACAGGCAGATACAGAGAAAGCAGGTGAGTAGGTGGCCCTCAGGGAGTGAGCCAGGACTAGACGCAGACCTGTTTCTACAAGCTCATTCCTCTCCACAGCCCTGCCTCCTGGCTCAAACCTGTTGCCTTGGTGTTCATTCTTGGTGTCAGAGTAGAACTGTGTTCCATAGTGTTTTCATTGGCTGGTTTTTCAGCAACAAATCTCCAAGGTGTCTCTGGGCGGACTCGAACATTTAACCTTTCCATTAGAAGCCAAGCCCATTAACCCTTTTCACCACCTAGGGACTCCGCCTCCTGGCCCAGGCCCAGCTAATTCCAACCCCGATGCTTCAGGTGGGCAGGTCAATTAACCTGAGGATCACGCCCTCTGAGACGCCCAGTGCAACCTTGGACCTGATAGTCCCTATTCCCCCTTCTTCCCATCGCCCTGCAGCACACAGCCCCTCAAGGCAGAGTTGGAAAATTCTCTGCTTTAAAGAAAACAGAGATTCTTGGCCCTTGTGCTAAAGCTGGCCTGATGACCTCTTCATTACGCTTTAGAGTGGTTTCAAAAAATAGGAGCCCACATTTAGAAAACTAGACTCTTCCCCGATTATCCAGATTTTGAAAATTGGAAGATTTGGCATCAGTGGGTTTGCCTTCCTGCCCGTCAGGAGGGAGCTGAGGGCTACCACCCTCCTCAGACCAAGCAGCATAGTGCCCACCCACTCTCCAGGACCCTCACCCTGGGCCTGTGCTTGCTGGCTGTGCCCAGCCTGCTCTTCTTGCTCACAGTGCCTGCCTGGCCACTACGGGCTCCCTAGGAAGTGCCTGAGGCATTTGGGAGCATGGGGAGAGCACAGGGGCTTTGAGAAAGAGACGGCAAGGCCAGCCCAAAGGCCCTGTGCCTGAGCATCACAGATGCAGCCCACCTGGACAGGCTTGGGGTCACTAAGATGGTGTCCTTCCCACGCTCTGTATCACGATGCTGGTTCTCATTCCATGGCACCAAGTGCACACTCAATATCCTATTGAGGCTTGCCCAGTGTTAAAAATAATCAAAACTTGAAGAAATTGAAAAATAAGGTTTATTCCAAGCAGTTATTCTATATGCATTATAAGGAGACCATTCTGATTCCAAAAAAAAAGCTAATGGCTCAAAGTAAGCTAGTTACAATGAAGCTTATAAAGAGCGGACAAGAACAGAAGATTAACTGTTGGCTAATCTTAACATGAACCCTGCCCTCCTCCTTTTACTGAGATCAACTGATATCAAGTCACAAGGTGATCACTGGCCTGCCACCCACCGATATCTTTTGAAATTTGAATTAAGTAAGCCTGGCTTGGAATAGGAAGGAAAAGCTTAGCAATCCTGTGTGAAAAAAGCCACTGGCAGGATGTGGTTAAGAATTTTTATGATTAATACATTATTAATAAAAAAACAAAAGTATACCTGCTGAGCCTACTTATGTACAACCAAACACCTCATGAGATATGATTTCTTGGTTTGGAGGTTTAGGGTCATGGTTTCAAGAGGACATCCCAGTTAACTGCCCTAATAACCTGTTTAGTGTTTCTGTTCTACCTCCTAGTTCATTTCATGCTGCATGGGGTCTTAAAAGGTGGCAAGTGGCCATCCAAAATATAACACTTGGTCTGTACTCACCTGGAGTAACAGAGGATGGAGAGTCAGGAATAAGAGGAGAGTAAGGAATGTGTGGCTAATTGCCTCCATAAGCAACTTGAGACCAGAAGAACTATATGATGCCTGGCTGCCGTTACTGAACACTTAAAGGTTCTATTGAAGATTCCTGATCAAAAGGGGGAAAATGTAGAACAGAATCTAAAATTCTCAGGGACTCCAGAGTTCCTGGAGCCATGGGGGGCTGATGAATCCCTGAAACTATTGCCCTGAGATAATTTTTAAACCTTAAACCAAAAATATCCTCTCAAGTCTTCTTAAAACCAAGCAATAATTTAGCTTAACTAGTAAAAAAGATCTGCCTTGAGCACTATGCTCTTTTAAGACCCATCTGTCTATATGTGACCAAATTAACAACAGAAACTTGAAAAATCAGATAGAAACCTTGGGGGGCAGTGAATTTATGTTAATGAGGGAGGAATAACTCAGAAAAGGAGGGTAAGAACAGCCGTACAACTTGAAGAATGTAATCAGTGGCACTGAACTGTACAGGTAGAAACTGTTGAATTGGTATATGTTTTGCTGCATATATTCTCAAAAACGACAATATATTTTTTTTAATAAAAAAAATACAGTATTAATAATTATTCAAGTATTTGGTTTCATGGGTAAGAAAAACTCTAAAACCAAAGTAAGATGTCTGTTATTAATTTTTCTCTTTGACACCAGCAAGGCCTGCATCTCTTATGGACCCTTTCACCAGCCAGACTCAGCCCGCGTCAAGCCTTGCCCCCTAGTCTCAAGGAAGGGAGGATTCCGATTTACGCTCTAGGATTATTTATTGCAAGGAAGCATTGCTTGCGGCTGTAATTAGAAGTGGCCAGAGAGGGTAAACTTGCCCTCAGACTAACACACACACGCACAGACAGATGGCCAGTGTCCGGCAGGGAGGAGGGGTGGGAACTGAGCATTGTCCCATGCTGCTTGGCACAGCCTCTTCCAGACACAACTGTCACTTCTGATCGACTTTTAATTCATGTGTCGCTTTAACGCAGCAACTCTGGTTCTGGTGTCAGCCCCCGGGGAGATGCAGACTCACGCGCACCAAGAAGCAAGCATGGGATGCTCACTGCAGAATGCCTCCTAAAAGCGGCAAATTAGGAGCAATCTCAGTACAGACTCAGAGAGGACGACTAAAACAAGTACATCTGACACATCCACATAATGAAATATTGGGCAGAAATCTGCACAATGCACTGCATACTCCCGCGTGTAAAAACCCTTTTAGGCTGACTGGCACAGATTCGCACATTTAAAGGTGCTGGGTCCTCCCCCTGCACCACACGGCTGCCCCATCCCTCCCCACAGCTGTCCCATCCCAGGCCACAGCAGGTGCCACCTCTGCCGCCTCCAGGGGGTAAAAAGCCACAGGCATACTCAGCCCACACACAATATGGATGAATACCCAAAACAGGGTGCCTCGTGCACCGGCCAGACATCGAGAGTGCACACTGTCTGATTCCACTGATGTGATGTCCTAAAGCAACTCGTCTACGAGGAAGAAACCAGAACAGTAGCTGTCTCTGGGCGGGGATCGCCTGGGAAGGGTCGGAGGGGGTTTTCTGGGTGATGGGAACTTTCGGTATCAAACTGCGATGTGGGGTTCCACAGGCGTATGCACTTGTGTGAACTCATCACGTGATACACTTAAGATCTGTGCATCTCAAAAAGAGAAGGCAAACAAATACGGGTTCCTGGTGAAGGATATGCAGGCTGAAGTGTTCAGGGGAGATGAAGCTCAAGGTCTGTAACTTGCTTTGAAATGCATCAAAAGTAAGATCGTTTGATGAATATATGGAGAGGTGGATAGATATGCGATAAAGAAAACACGATAAAGTAGTAATTATACAGTCTAGGTGGTGGTACAGGAGTGTTCATAGTACACTTCTCTCAAGTTCACTGTAGGTTTGAGCATCTCTATAATAAAATGTTGGGAAGAAAACAAAGAGCTGAATGAGAAAAGGAAAGCCACAGACACAACCAACCAAACGTCATGTCACCTGGTGGGTGGCCAATGCCTTATGACAGAGACAGACCACAGGCTGTGGGGCTTCAGAGGGCCAGTCCACCAGGGAAGAGAAGGCCCCTCAAAAGATGGGTGGCCCAACCCAACCAAGGAAGATAAGGAACATTGGAACCTGGGGCAACTACACCCAGACCTGCCTCTGCAGCAGAGGGCAGGCCTTGGAGGCCTGGTTGTAGGCTCAGGGCTTTACAGACCCCACCAGGCTGGGATGAGGGGTGTGGAATACATACCCATGGCCTGGAGTATGAGGGGTGGCTCCAGCTCCACTCGGTGCATTAATGTCTCCTGAATGGAATCCTGTAAAAATGGCTTAGTCTCTTTCATTCAGGGTCTGGGCTCTTGCCTCGTCCTTTGCCCCAAGTGGCTGTCACCCTGTATGTGGCAACTTCTGACAAGATGACAGTTTATAGAAGGTCAGGGTTGGGAATGCTGGGCCACACGGGCAGAGGCAGTGTGCTGAGCGGGTGTCAATGGGCACCTGTCACCTCAGCTTTGCATTTGCACCCAAGAAGTGACGACTCAAATCTTCAACTGGGGTTTGACGTGGCTGCTCAAAAAGGCCTGTGTGTGTCCAGGGGACATAATCAGAGAAATGAAGCTGTCAGGCCTGCTGACGTCTGGGCAACTTCAATCAGGAGAAACAGGAAAAGGTACTATGGGGTGGGGGTATTTTGACCTCCACCTCTACCACTCACACTGCAAGCCCTCCCGAGGCCACCTATTACACTGAAGACCCCGCACCCACCTCTATCCCTCACCTTGTAGCCCCCATGTCCCTATCCCCACCCCTCACACTGTAGCACCCAGTATTTACACTCCCACCCTTCAAATTACAGCCTCCAGCCCCCATTCACTCCTCACAGGGCAATCGCCTTTCCCTACCTCCACATTTCAAACTGCAGTACCAGAACCCATACTTGTCAAAAAAAATTAATAACCGGCATTTCACTTTGATTTTAAGGGGTTTTCTTACCTATGAAACAAAAAATTAATTCCCCAAAACCACAGAACTATTAACTCCCCCAACCCCAGCATTAATGAGTGTCAATAATAAGGAAACTGAGACCCAATTTAACAGTGATTGAATCTTTGCAAGCCCCTTTGTGATCAAGACACCTTTTGGGAGGAGGTGGGGCCAAGATGGCTGACTAGGTAGAAGCTACCTCGGATCCCTCTTGCAACAAAGACTCAGAAAAACAAGTGAATCGATCACGTACATGACAATCTACGAACCCTGACCATCAAACACAGATTCAAAGAGTTGACCTGAGTAACAGAGACTGAGAACGAACAATCACGGGGAAGCAGCGACTGTTTTCGGAGCCGGGAGCCAGCGTCCCAGTCAGGAAACCCTGGGGCTGGGCTTTGGACTGGGCACAGGGGAGCCGAGCACGGCATCCTGAGAGGGCGCAAACAAGGGACACAGCCCTAACCCCCAGAAGTGACCTTGGGGGAAGCCGAGCCGGTGCACGCAGACAGCGCGGCGACGCGGCTGATAGGAGGAGAAGTCACCGGGAGGCAGCAAATGGTTTTGGAGCCGGGAGTGCCGCGTCCCAGCTGGGGAACCTTGGCGCTGGGCTTAGGACTGGGAACGGAGGAACTAACCACGGCTTCTGAGACAGTGCAAGCATGGGATGCGGGCCTGACCCTCGGGGGCAATCTCTACCCAGCCAGCTCACACAGTCGACGCGCCCCTCGGGAATCTCAGATAAAACAGTCATCCCAAGCAAGATAAGTGACTTTGTCTATATTCCTGGGTGCTACTCTCTCCTATTTATCTGAACCCTCCCCTCCCCTTCCCAGGCGGCTTCATTAACATTGGAATTTCCTGAGCCAGAGAGTGAACTGTGCTGTGTTTTTTCTTTCTTTCTTTTTTTTTTTTTGGTCTTTTCCTAACCCATTCTCCAAGCCTGAGAGAAGCAGCTACAAAGAACCCAGGGACCAAAAATCCTTCCCTAATTGGACTAAAAACACAGAACCAGCTCCAGCCAAGCATATCTGATCCACAGTCTTGGGCTTTCATCCCTACAGGGAACAAGGTGGCTACTATAATGCAAAGGCATTTCTGATAGGGATCTGACTGTAATTGTTTTAGCAGATTACTGGAAAGACAAGTTTCCCAGGTCTGATATCTCTGTGTATTCAACAGAACCCTCACTGACCCACAACAGGGAACTGAGGGGCTGAAGCTCCCCCCAGACCACCTAGCCTCCTGCCTTAGAGGTCTAAGGAGGGTGACACCTACCAATCTGTAGAGGTACTTGCATTGGGGGCCTAAGGTACAGCTGCAGAGCCCACCCACCAAAGTGCTTTAGGAATAGAGACACACCTACCTCACTGGCACTCGGGGGAAGCCTGTCAGCATCCTGCCCCCCCTGGAGTGTGAACCCCTGCTGCTACTAGAATCTGGTGCACACAACTATCACCACTATTTCTCTAGGTGCATAGGTGACAGTCTGCACCACACACTTGATGATCCAAAAGCAGATTCTACTCAAGAATAGTGAATGGACTCTTAGGCTTATATATCTGGTAACAGCCCAAACCAGCTGGTAACAATCAAGACTGTGCAATCTAGTAGCCCATCTATATATATTGAAAGAAAACAAAACAAGATAAGACTCAGTGAGCAAATATAGAATAAATCACTACAATATCTTAGTGATGGCTCGGAGACAGCAGTCGATATCAAACCACATAAAGAAGCAGACCATGACTGCTTCTACAACTCCCCAAACTAAAGAATCAAAATCTTTCCCAAATGAAGATACGATCCTAGAATTGCCAGATGCAGAATATAAAAAACTAATTTACAGAATGCTTCAAGACATCAGGGATGACCTCAGAAATGAAATAAGGCAATCTACAGAAAAAGCCAAGGAACACACTGATAAAGCAGTTGAAGAAATCAAAAAGATTATTCAAGAACATAGTGGAAAAATTAATAAGTTGCAAGAATCCATAGAGAGACAGCATTCAGAAATCCAAAAGATTAACAATAAAATTATGGAATTAGACAATGCAATAGGAAGTCAGAGGAGCAGAATCGAGGAATTGGAATGCAGGGTGGGAGATCTGGAGGACCAGGGAATTGACACCAATATAGCTGAAAAAAAATCAGATAAAAGAATTAAAAAAAATGAAGAAACCCTAAGAATCATGTGGGACTCTATCAAGAAGAATATCTTGTGTGTGATTGGAGTCCCAGAACAGGGAGGGATAACAGAAAACACAGAGAGAATAGTTGAAGATCTCTTGGCAGAAAACTTCCCTGACATCATGAAAGATGAAAGGATATCTATCCAAGATGCTCCTCGAACCCCATTTACGACTGATCCAAAAAGAAAATCACCAAGACATATTATCATCAAACTTGCCAAAATCAAAGATAAAGAGAAAATTTTAAAAGCAGCCAGGGATAAAAGAAAGGTCTCCTACAAAGGAGAATCAATAAGAATAAGTTCAGACTACTCAGCAGAAACCATGCAGGCAACAAGGCAATGGGATGACAAATATAGAGCACTGAAGGAGAAAAACTGCCAGCCAAGGACCATATATCCACCAAAACTCTCTCTCAAATATGAAGGCGAAATTAAAACATTTACAGATAAACACAAGCTTAGAGAATTTGCAAAAACCAAACCAAAGCTACAAGAAATACTAAAGGAAATTGTTTGGTCAGAAAACCAATAATATCAGATACCAGCACAACACAAGGTCACAGAACAGAACATCCTGATATCAACTCAAATGGGGAAATCACAAAAACAAATTAAGATTAATTGTAAAAAGAAAAAAAAAATACTCAAAGCAGGGAATCATTGAAGCCAATATGTAAAGGATCACAATAATCAAAAACAGGGACTAAATACAGGTGGCATAGAACTGCCATATGGAGAGGGATACAAGGCGATATAGGACAATACAAGTTAGGTTTTTACTTAGAAAAATAGGGGTAAATATTAAGGTAACCACAAAGAGGTATAACAACTCCATAACTCAAAATAAAAACCAAGAAAAACATAATGACTCAGCAAACATAAAGTCAAATACTATGAAAATGAGGAACACACAATTTACAAAGAAAAACGTCTTGGCACAAAAAAGAAAGTGGAAAAATGAAATTGTCAACAACACACATAAAAAGGCATCAAAATGACAGCACTAAACACATACTTATCTATAATTACGCTGAATGTAAATGGACTAAATGCACCAATAAAGAGACAGAGAGTCTCAGACTGGATAAAGAAACATGATCCGTCTATATGCTGCCTACAAGAGACACACCTTAGACTTAGAGACACAAACAAACTAAAACTCAAAGAATGGAAAAAAATATATCAAGCAAACAACAAGCAAAAAAGAGCAGGAGTAGCAATACTAATTTCTGACAAAATAGACTTTAAAGTTAAATCCACCACAAAGGATAAAGAAGGACACTACATAATGATTAAAGGGACAATCGACCAGGAAGATATAACCATATTAAATATTTATGCACCCAGTGACAGGGCTGCAAGATACATAAAACAAACTTTAACAGAACTGAAAAGTGAGATAGACACCTCCACAATTATAGTAGGAGACTTCAACACAACTTTTGGAGAAAGACAGGACTTCCAGTAAGAACCTCAATAGAGACATAGAAGACCTAATTGCTACAATCAACCAACTTGACCTCATAGATTTACACAGAACACTCCACCCAACTGTTGCCAGGTATACTTTTTTTTCTAGTGCATATGGAACAGTCTCTAGAATAGACCACATATTAGGTCATAAAACAAACCTTTGCAGAATCCAAAACATGGAAATACTACAAAGCATCTTCTCAGACCATAAGGCCAGAAAAGTGGAAATCAATAACAGAAAAATTAGGGAAAAGAAATCAAATACTTGGAAACTGAAGAATACCCTGCTGAAAAAAAGACTGGGTTACAGAAGACATTAAGGAGGGAATAAAGAAATTCATAGAATGCAACGAGAATGAAAACACCTCCTATCAAAACCTCTGGGACACAGCAAAAGCAGTGCTCAGAGGTCAATTTATATCCATAAATGCACACATACAAAAAGAAGAAAGAGCCAAAATCAGAGAACTGTCCCTACAACTTGAACAAATAGAAAGTGAGCAACAAAAGAATCCATCAGGCACCAGAAGAAAACAAATAATAAAAATTAGAGCTGAAATAAATGAATTAGAGAACAGAAAAACAATTGAAAGAATTAACAAAGCCAAAAGCTGGTTCTTTGAAAAAATTAACAAAATTGATAAACCATTGGCTAGACTGACTAAAGAAATACAGGAAAGGAAACAAATACCCCGAATAAGAAAAGAGAAGGGCCACATCACAACAGAACCAAATGAAATTAAAAGAATCATATCAGATTATTACAAAAAATTGTACTCTAACAAATTTGAAAACCTAGAAGAAATGGATGAATTCCTGGAAAAACACTACCTACCTAAACTAACACATTCAGAAGTAGAACAACTAAATAGACCCATAACAAAAAAAGAGATTGAAACGGTAATCCAAAAACTCCCAAAAAAAAAAAGCCCTGGCCCGGACAGCTTCACTGCAGAGTTCTACCAAACTTTCAGAGAAGAGTTAACACCACTACTACTAAAGGTATTTCAAAGCATAGAAAATGACGGAATACTACCCGACTCATTCTATGAAGCCACCATCTCCCTGATACCAAAACCAGGTAAAGACATTACAAAAAAAGAAAATTACAGACCTATATCCCTCATGAACATAGATGCAAAAATCCTCAACAAAATTCTAGCCAATAGAATTCAACAACATATCAAAAAAATAATTCACCACGACCAAGTTGGATTTATACCATATGCAAGGCTGGTTTAATATTAGAAAAACCATTAATGTAATCCACCATATGAATAAAAGACAAAAACCACAAGATCTTATCAATTGATGCAGAAAAGGCATTTGACAAAGTCCAACACCCATTTATGATAAAAACTCTCAGCAACATAGGAATTGAAGGAAAATTCCTCAACATAATAAAGGGCATCTATACAAAGCCAACAGCCAACATCACTCTAAATGGAGAGAGCCTGAAAGCATTTCCCTTGAGAACGGGAACCAGACAAGGATGCCTTTTATCACCGCTCTTATTCAACATTGTGGTAGAGGTCCTAGCCAGAGCAATTAGGCTAGACAAAGAAATAAAGGGCATCCGGACTGGCAAGGAGGAAGTAAAATTATCTCTCTTTGCAGATGACATGATCTTATACACAGAAAACCCTAAGGAATCCTCCAGAAAACTACTTAAACTAATAGAAGAGTTTGGCAGAGTCTCAGGTTATAAGATAAACAAACAAAAATCACTTGGATTCCTCTACATCAACAAAAAGAACATCGAAGAGGAAATCACCAAATCAATACCATTCACAGTAGCCCCCAAGAAGATAAAATACTTAGGAATAAATCTTACCAAAGATGTAAAAGACCTATACAAAGAAAACTACAAAGTACTACTGCAAGAAACTAAAAAGGACCTACTTCAGTGGAAAAACATACCTTGCTCATGGATAGGAAGACTTAACATAGTAAAAATGTCTATTCTACCAAAAGCCATCTATACATACAATGCACTTCCGATCCAAAATCCAATAACATTTTTTAATGTGATGGAGAAACAAATCACCAACTTCATATGGAAGGGAAAGAAGCCTCGGATAAGTAAAGCATTACTGAAAAAGAAGAAGAAAGTGGGAGGCCTCACTCTACCTGATTTCAGAACCTATTATACAGCCACAGTAGTCAAAACAGCCTGGTACTGGTACAACTACAGCCACATAGACCAATGGAACAGAATTGAGAACCCAGATATAAATCTATCCACATATGAGCAGCTGATATTTGACAAAGGCCCAGTGTCAGTTAATTAGGGAAAAGATAGTCTTTTTAACAAATGGTGCTGGCATAACTGGGTATCCATTTGCAGAAAAATGAAACAGGACCCATACCTCACACCATGCACAAAAACTAACTCCAAGTGGATCAAAGACCAAACATAAAGACTAAAATGATAAAGATCATGGAAGAAAAAATAGGGACAACGTTAGGAGCCCTAATACAAGGCATAAACAGAATACAAAACATTACCAAAAATGACAAAGAGAAACCCGATAACTGGGAGCTCCTAAAAATCAAACACCTATGCTCATCTAAAGACTTCACCAAAAGAGTAAAAAGACCACCTACAGACTGGGAAAGAATTTTCTGCTATGACATCTCTGACCAGCGCCTGATCTCTAAAATCTATATGATTCTGTTAAAACTCAACCACAAAAAGACAAACAACCCAATCAAGAAGGGCAAAGGATATGAACACACACTTCACTAAAGAAGATATTCAGGCAGTTAACAGATACATGAGAAAATGCTCTCGATCATTAGCCATTAGGGAAATGCAAATTAAAACTACGATGAGATTCCATCTCACTTCAACACAGCTGGCATCAATCCAAAAAACACAAAATAATAAATGTTGGAGAGCCTGCGGAGAGATTGGAACTCTTATACACTGCTGGTGGGAATGTAGAATGGTACAACCACTTTGGAAATCTATCTAGCGTTATCTTAAAAAGTTAGAAATAGAACTACCATACAACCCAGAAATCCCACTCCTCGGAATATACCCTAGAGAAATAAGAGCCTTCACACGAACAGATACATGCACACCCATGTTTATTGCAGCTCTGTTTACAACAACAAAAAGCTGGAACCAACCAAGGTGTCCATCAATGGACGAATGGTTAAATAAATTGTGGTATATTCACACAATGGAATACTACGCATCGATAAAGAACAGTGACGAATCTGTGAAACATTTCATAACATGGAGGAACCTGCAAGGCATTATGCTGAGTGAAATTAGTCAGAGGCAAAAGGACAAATATTGTATAAGACCACTATTATAAGATCTTGAGAAACAGTATAAACTGAGAAGAACACATACTTTTGTGGTTACGAGGCGGGGAGGGAGGGAGGGTGGGAGAGGGTTTTTTACTGATTAGTTAGTAGATAAGAACTGCTTCAGGTGAAGGGAAGGACAATACTCAATACATGGAAGGTCAGCTCAACTGGACTGGACCAAAAGCAAAGAAGTTTCCGGGATAAACTGAATGCTTCAAAGGTCAGCGGAGCAAGGGCAGGGGTTTGGGGGCTATGGCTTAAGGGGACTTCTAAGTCAATTGGCAAAATAATTCTATTATGAAAACATTCTGCATCCCACTTTGAAATGTGGCATCTGGGGTCTTAAATGCTAACAAGCGGGCATCTAAGATGCATCAACTGGTCTCAACCCACCTGGATCAAAGGAGAATGAAGAACACCAAGGTCACACAATAACTATGAGCCCAAAAGACAGAAAGGGCCACATGAACCAGAGACTTACACCATTCTGAGACCAGAAGAACTAGTTGGTGCCCGGCCACAACCAATGACTGCCCTGACAGGGAGCACTAACAGAGAACCCCTGAGGGAGCAGGAGATCAGTGGGATGCAGACCCCAAATTCTCATAAAAAGACCAGACTTAATGGTCTGACTGAGACTAGAGGAATCCCGGTGGTCATGGTCCCCAAACCTTCTGTTGGCCCAGGACAGGAACCATTCCCGAAGACAACTCATCAGACATGGAAGGGACTGGACAGTGGGTTGGAGAGAGATGCTGATGAAGAGTGAGCTACTTGTATCAGGTGGACACTTGAGACTGTGTTGGCATCTCCTGTCTGGAGGGGAGATAGGAGGGTAGAGAAGGTTAGAAACTGACAAAATTGTCACGAAAGGAGAGACTGGAAGGGCTGACTCATTAGCGGGAGAGTAGTGGGAGTATGGAGTAAGGTGTATATAAGCTTATATGTGACAGACTGACTTGATTTGTAAACGTTCACTTAAAGCTCAATAAAAACTATTAAAAAAAAAAAGACACCTGTTAATCATAAGGGAGCTACATAATGCAAGGAATGTAACTTTAGGTCATTTCCCTGATAACCTGTTATCAGCTGATTGCAGGAACAGTGGGGGCAGGGTTCAACCAATCACATTAAGATTACCAGTGGGTGATCTTCTATTCTCCTCCCTCCCAAGTTTCCCTTTAACTAGCCTACATCAAGTCTTCTTTAAGAATCGGGCTGGTCTCCCTATATGCATATAGAATAACTCCTTAGAATAAATCTTATGTTTTAATTTCTTTGAGTTTTGATTATTTTTGACAGTTTTTGGTGTCAGAACTAGGACCCAGAAAGAAGATTGCCCTTGGTGCCCAATGTCCTTTTTACCACACTGGAGAACTTGGTGAATCTCTCTCAGATGTGAGTTCTACTCTCTGGTTTACATCTGAACAGTTTTGGACATCCTTCCCTTGATAAGTCACCTTTTGCTCTGTCTATTTGGAGAACTGGGTTCCCATCTGCTCTTTTTTCTTTCCAATCTGAGGAATTTCTGTTTGGCACTTGGGTTTTGTAGTGAGTTCCCATTTGCATTACCTGAATACTCTCCTTGGACTGGGTTAAAGGGAAATTGAACTGAGTCTGACAGAGGCCTCAGATAGTTTTTATTTGAATAATCTCCTTGGACTGGGTCCAAAAGAAGGTGTACTGTGTCCCACAAAGGCCTCAGGTAGTTGTGTTTTTTTTTAAAAAATTTTAAATGGACCAACCTTACTGAAATCAGCTTGGAATTGCAGTAGCTACTATGTGTGTTTGTTGCCTTGTTTTGTGTTGCGCTGTTTTAAGAGTCTTATGCTGTTGTGGATTGTCATAAAAAGAAAAATTATAAGGTCGAACACAGGTATAGACCCTGCAAACCTATTGTTTGGGCTGTCCCGCAGACCAGTGAATTTGTGGTTCTCACCAAAAATGGTGTCCACGTGGACAAATTTTACAGAAAGTCACCTATAAAACTGGATGAGATTTTGTCTTGAGAACTTCAGCTACGATCTAGAGAGCAATCTGGGGTTTTTTGTTTGTTTGTTTTCTGTGCACCATCAGATGGCCAAGGCTGACTTTGTTCATGAGGCGGTTTTAAATCTCAACTCTTTTCCCTTTCAAGAAAAACTGCCTCTTGTGCCTGTCTTCAGTAGCTACTTTGAGAAACTTTTTCTTTCTTAGTGTGCTCTAAGTGAAAGTTTACAATTCGAGTCAGTTTCTCATGCAAAAATTTACATACACATTGTTATGTGACCCTAGCAGCTGTCCCCATAATGTGACAGCACACTCCTCCTCTCCACCCTGGATTTATTTCCTGTGTCCATTTAGCCAGCTCCTGTGCCCTCTGCCTTCTTATCTCACCTCCGGACAGGAGCTGCCCACATAGTCTCATGTGTCTACTTGAGCTAAGAAGCTCACTCCTCACCAGTATCATTTTCTGTCTTATAGGCCAGTCTAATCTTTGTCTGAAGAGTTGGTTTCAGGAATGGTTATAGTTTGGGGCTAACAGAGTCAGGGGGCCATGTCCTCTGGGGTCCCTCTAGCCTCAGTCAGACCATTAAGTCTGGTCTTTTTACTAGAATTTGAGGTCTGCATCCCACTTTTCTCCTGCTCCAACAGGGATTCTCTATTGTGTTCCCTGTCAGGGCGCTCATTGGTGGTAGCCAGGCACCATCTAATTCTTCCGGTCTCAGGCTTAAGGAGTTTCTGGTTTACGTGGCCTTTTCTGTCTCTTGAGGTCGTATTTTCCTTGGTTTTGATGTTCTTCATTCTCCTTTGCTCCAGGTGGGTGGGGACCAATTGATGGCCGCTTGCTAGCTTTTAAGACCCCAGACATCACTCACCAAAGTGGGATGCAGAACATTTTCTTAATCGACCTTGGTATGCCAATTGACCTAGATGTACCCTGTAACCATGGTCCCCAGACCCCCACCCCTGTTACTCTGTCCCCTAATGTGTTTGGTTGTATTCAGGAAATGTCTTAGCTTTTGGTTTAGTCCACTTATGCTGACTTCCCTGTATTGCATGTTGTCCTTCCCTTTAGTAATTTGAGAAACTTTTTCATATAAATTGGCTCATTTGGAAAATGCACTGAAAAAGTGACGGGCTGTTTCCTTTGATTGGTATAATGAGGCCTTAAAAAGACAAAAGTTATTATAAATTTACTTTTCTAAAAGGTTATTTAAAGCATGCAGGAGTTTTTTTTTTAGGAGATAGGGTTACGAAAATGTAATCTCAAATATTTTCTATATTAAAAAATAGGTACTAGAGAAACTAAACCAGAAACTTTCAAGAATTGAAGTTCATATGATTAAGACAGATCCTTGAAAAAACTAGACTAGCTTAATAATTTTGGTTTAATAAAAACAGCTATGGTTTCTCTGAGTTAACATTGTTAATATAAGCATACATTTTTACTCTACCTGAGTACACTTTTCTTTATATAAGGTTACTGATACAATAATCTAGTCTCACTTTTACTAAATATTTAGGATTATGAAATATATAAATTTGTGCTTAATCAAATTGCATCATAATTCTGACAAACTATTTCAACAGTAATTACATTGTGTGATACACAGGCTTGAAGGTTACATAATTTCCAAGCACTTTAGGTAACTCTGAAATCTTGAACTGATAGAAATTTGAGTTAATTAATTGGTAATCATTAGCTACTTAAATCATTCCTAAGAATATGAAGCCCTGGTCGCACAGTGGTTAGAGCTCAGGCTGCTAACCAAAAGGTCAGCAGTTCGAATCCACCAGCCACTCCTTGGAAACTCTATGGGGCAGTTGCTATGAGTTGGAATCGACTTGACTCCAGGGCAAGGTGTAAAATAGAATATTGAAAGATTGATTACTTGGTTTGCTGTTTACTATAATATGAAAACTTATCCTTTCTTCTGTGTAATCTGCTTAGGAGGCAAAGGTTCCATGTCTCATTAAAATAAGCTGAGTTTCAAGTCTGGCCAAGATGGCACTATGGACAGAAGCACTGCACAATTCCTCCATAGCAGAGCCCTGAAAGACTAAGTAAACCAGAGACAAACACCAATCCTGGATTCCTGAATGTCAAATGAAGAAATAAAGAACTCAGTCAAGCACCGAAAGGAATAAGAAACTGAAAGACAACAGAGAGTGAGGAGAGATACGTGTGCTGGTCCCCTATCAGCTAACACAGCACTGACTCACCAAATTGAACTCCTGTGAGAGATCAGCTGACAGGGAGTACGGGAAAGTAGCTTCATGGAGCTCCCAGCAGGAGACTGAACACCTGGGCTAGTGATGTACGCTTTCCCACTCCCCATCATTCTCCCCGCTGCTTGACTTCCCCTGCTTCATAGCTGGCTGAGGTTACTCAGCTGGCCATGAAATGCAGGGTCCATGCCACTTGGATTCACCCTGACCAATTGGGGATGGGTGGGCAGGGAGTACAGGAAAGCAGCTTCAAGGAGCTTCCAGCAGGAGACAGAGCACCAGGTAACCAGCAATATATGCTTTCCCACCTACCCATCCTTCTTACCTCTGCTGCTTCTCCCCCTCTGCTTCCCGCCAGCCACAGTTTCTTGGCCAGGAGGCACTGGCTTCAGCCCCTAGCCGCTGGGATTTGCCCTGTCCACACTGGCCGGCTCCTGGAGCGCCACTTTTTTTGTTGCTGATATTACTTTTTGCCACTTCTTTTGGTTTCTTCCATGCCTCTCGCCACCTCTCCCTCTTCTGAAACACCTGGCTCCACATGCTACCTTTGCTTCTTCTTGAAAGTCTGTGGAATGCCACTCGACTGGGGGACTGCTTCCCCAGCCTGTGCCAGCAGGCTGGTGGGATCCCCGAGGCTTTTGTTTTGTTTGTTTTTCTTTTCGTGGCTTGGGAGCCCCTTCTAGCCAGGCTGTACTGCGTGACTTGGGAGCCACTTCCCCAGTCTGTATACCTGCATGGGTGGGATCCCTGAGGCGTTTCTTTTATGTCTTAATTTTTATATATTTCTTATTTTCTTCTTCCCTTTTTTATGTTTTTGTTTTTCTCTGTTTCTTGGTTTCTCATCTCTTGACTCCAATGGCAAGCTCCCTTAGCATTTTTTTTTTTTTGTTTCTCCTCTTTCCCATAACCATCTTAGATCCACACATCATGACCTCCTCCCTCCTTTCTGCCTACCTACACCGTGCGCTGAACATCATCACACCCCCGAGCAGCACAGGACTATCTAAAACCAAAAGAATTGCAACAGGGAACCAGAGAGGTTAATCTGTAAATGACAACAATGATAGAATAAGAAAGAGGGAATAAACGGTGTAGGTATAGAACTTTCTAATGGAGAGGAAGGCAAGGTGATACCAAGTAATAATAGACTGGTTCAAATCTAGGAAGATAAGGGTAAATTTCAAGGTAATCACACAGAAAGTTAACAAAACTACTCACCTAGATAAAGAAGAAAAACATAAAGACTCAGTAAAAACAAAATCTACAAAAACAAAAGAAATGAAAATGAAAAAAAACAAAAGGAATTCAGCGCCAGAGAGTAAGAGGAACAAAGAAAATGTCAGGACCACAAAAAAAAAAAAAAGCACTACAAAATGACAGCAATAAACTGACACCTATCAACAATTACACTGAATATAAATAGCACAAATGCACCCATAGAGAAAGTGACAGATTGGATTAAAAAAACAGGATCCATCAATATGCTGTCTACAAGAGACACACCATAGAAACAAAGATGTAAATTTATTAAAAATCAAAGAAAGAAAAAAAATATATCAAGCAAATAAGTACCAAAAAGGAGCAGGAGTGGCAATACTGACCTCAGATAAAACAGACTTTAAAACAAAATCTACCATAAAAGACAAAGAAGGGCATTATATAATGATTAAAGACATGATCCATCATGAAGGCATAACCATAATAAACATCTACGCACCCAATGACAGGGCTCCAAAATACATAAAACAACTCTAACAGCACTGAAAAGAGAAATCGACAGTTCCACTATAATAATAGGAGGAGACTTCAACACACCACTCTCAGTAAAGGACAGAACATCTAGAAAGAAACAACAAAGATACAGAAGAGCTAAAAGCCATAGTCAGCCAACTTGACCTCATAGACATATATAGAACACTCCACCCAACAGATGCAAAGTACACATTCTTTTCCAATGCACATGCAATGTTCTCTAGAATAGACCACATCTTAGGCCACAGAGCAACCCTCATCAAAATCCAAAACACTGAGATAATACAAGGTATATTCTCTGACCACAATGCCATCAAGGTAGAAATTAACAACAGGAGAAGGAAGGAAAAAAATTAAGCACATGGAAACTGAATAACACCTTGCTTAAAAACCACTGGGTAATAGAAGAAATCAGAGTTGGAATAAAAAAATTCCTAGACTCAAACGAGAAGGAAAACACATCATACCAAAACCTTTGGGACACAACAAAGGCAGTCCTCAGAGGACAATTTATAGCAATAGATGCACACATCAAAAGAGAAGAAAGGGGCAAAATCAAAACATTAGCTGCACAACTTGAACAAATAGAAAAAGAACAGCAAAAGAAGCACACAGCCAGAAGAAATGAAATAATAGAGATCAGAGCAGAAATAAATGAAATAGAGAACAGAAAAACAATAGAAAGAATCAACAAAACCAAAGTTGGTTCTTTGAAAAGAACAAAATTGACAAACCAGTGGCTAAACTGACAAAAGAAAAATAGGAGAGGATGCAAATAACCCAAATAAGAAATGAAATGGACATTACAACAGACCCAACTGAAACAAAACAGATCATAACAGAGTACTATGAAAAACTATACTGGAAAAATTTGAAAACCTAGAGGAAATGGACCTACTCAAACTAACACAAAATGATATTGAAAATTTGAACAGACCCGTAATAACAGAAGAGATTGAAAAGGTATATAAAAAAAAATTCCCAACAAATAAAAGCCCTGGCCCAGATGACTTCCCTGGAGAATTCTACCAAACATTCAGAGATTACACCAGTACTACTCAAATTATTTCAGAACATAGAAAAGGAAGCAATCCTTCCGAATTCATTCTATGAAGCCAGCATAACTCTGACACCAAAACCAGGCAAAGACACCATAAAAAAGAAAATTACAGACCAATATCTCTTATGAATATAGATGTGAAAATTCTCAACAGAAGTCTAGCCAATAGAATTCAGCATCATATCAAAAAAATAATACACCATGAACAAGTAGGATTCATACCAGATATGCAAGGATGGTCCAACATTAGAAAATCAGTCAACATAATCCACCACATAAATAAAAGGAAAAAAATCACATGATCATTTCAGTTGATGCAGAGAAGGCATTCGACAAAATCCAACACCCAGTCCTGACAAAAACTCTCAATAAGATAGGTATAGAAGGGAAATTTCTCAACATAATAAAAGGCATCTATGCAAAACCAGTGGCCACCATCATTCTTAACGGAGAGAGGCTGAAAACATTCCCCCTGAGAATAGGAACACAACAAGGATGCCCTTTATCACCACTCCAACTTAACATTGTGCTGGAAGTCCTAGCTAGAGCAATAAGGCAAGAAAAAGAAATAGAGGGCATCCAAACTGGTAATGAAAAGTAAAACTGTCCCTGTTTGTGGATGATGATACTATACACAGAAAACCCAAAAGGCTCCATGAGACAACTACTGGAACTAAATAGAAAGATCCTGCAGTGTAGCAGGATACAAGATAAACACAGAAAAATCAGCTGGATTCCTACACACCAATAAACAGAACCACTAAAAGGATATCGGGAAAACAATATCAATTAAATAGCCCCTAAAAAAATAAAATACTTGGGAATAAATCTAACCAGGGATGTAAAAGACCTATACAAAGAAAACTACAAAACACTACTGCGGGGGGGGCGGAGCCAAGATGGCAGACTACGCAGACGCTACCTCGGATCCCTCTTACAACAAAGACACGGAAAAACAAGTGAATCGATCACATACATAACAATCTACGAACCCTGAACAACAAACACAGATTTAGAGACGGAGAACGAACTACTACGAGGAAGCAGCGATTGTTTCCAGAGCCTGGAGCCAGCGTACCAGTCAGGTACGGCACAAGCACAGAGAGCTGCCCCACCCCCCTGAACTAACCCCGGAAGGGGGACCAGCCGGTTCCGCGGGCGGCGTGGGACGCAGCCGGTAGGAGAAGTCCCTGGGAGGCAGTGACTGGTCTTGGAGCAGAAAGAGCAGCGTCCGAGCCGGGGAACCGTCCCGCAGGGATTTGGACTGGACGCAGGTACGGCATAAACACGGACAGTTGCTCCACCCCCCTGAACTAACCCCAGGAAGGGGACTAGCCGGGTCGCGCGGGCGGCGTGGGACTCAGCCGGTAGGAGAAGTCCCCGGGAGGCAGCGACTGGTATTGGAGCGGGGAGAACAGCGTCCCAGCCGGGACACTCGGTCACGGCACAAGCACGGGGAGCTGCTCCACCCATCTGAACTAACCCCGGGAGGAGGCCCAACTGGTTCTCGGGAGCGGCACGGCCACGCGGCTGGAGGGACGAGAAGTCCCCGGGAGGCAGCGACTGATTTTGGAGTCGAGAGTGCACCGTCCCAGTAGGGGAGTCTTGACGCTGGGCGTGGGGCTGGAAGCGGAGGATCTGACCGTGACTCCAGCGGGCCAGACCCCCCGGGGGCAATCTCCACACAGCCAGCACACATAGGCGACGCGCCCGCGGGAATCTCAGATATAATAGTCATTCCAAGCAAGACAAGCAACTCTGGCTATATTCTGAGGTGCTACTCTCCTATCTCTCTGTTCCCTCCCCCACCCTCCCCAGGCGGCTTCATTAACATCTGAATAGCCTGAGCCAGAGGGAGAACTCTGATAGGGATCTGACTTCATTTTTTTTTTAGCGGACTTTCTGGAAAAACTAGTTTCCCAGTGATGGCTCGGAGACAACAATCCGTATCAAACCACGTAAAGAAGCAGACCATGACAGCTTCTCCAACCCCCCAAACAAAAGAATCAAAATCTTTCCCAAATGAAGATACAATCTTGGAATTATCAGATACAGAATATAAAAAACTAATTTACAGAATGCTTAATGATATCACAAATGAAATTAGGATAACGGCAGAAAAAGCCAAGGAACACACTGATAAAACTGTTGAAGAACTCAAAAAGATTATTCAAGAGCATACTGGAAAAATTAATAAGTTGCAAGAATCCATAGAGAGACAACATGTAGAAATCCAAAAGATTAACAATAAAATAACAGAATTAGACAACGCACTAGGAAGTCAGAGGAGCAGACTCGAACAATTAGAATGCAGACTGGGACATCTGGAGGACCAGAGAATCAACACCAACATAGCTGAAAAAAAATCAGATAAAAGAATTAAAAAAAATGAAGAAACCCTAAGAATTATGTGGGACTCTATCAAGAAGGATAACCTGCGGGTGATTGGAGTCCCAGAACAGGGAGGGGGGACAGAAAACACAGAGAAAATAGTTGAAGAACTCCTGACACAAAACTTCCCTGACATCATGAAAGACGAAAGGATATCTATCCAGGATGCTCATCGAACCCCATTTAAGATTGATCCAAAAAGAAAAACACCAAGACATATTATCATCAAAGTTGCCAAAACCAAAGATAAACAGAAAATTTTAAAAGCAGCCAGGGAGAAAAGAAAGGTTTCCTTCAAGGGAGAATCAATAAGAATAAGTTCAGACTACTCAGCAGAAACCATGCAGGCAAGAAGGGAATGGGACGACATATACAGAGCACTGAAGGAGAAAAACTGCCAGCCAAGGACCATATATCCACCAAAACTCTCTCTGAAATATGAAGGCGAAATTAAGATATTTACAGACAAACACAAGTTTAGAGAATTTGCAAAAACCAAACCAAAGCTACAAGAAATACTAAAGGATATTGTTTGGTCAGAGAACCAATAATATCACATATCAGCACAACACAAGGTCACAAAACAGAACGTCCTGATATCAACTCAAATAGGGAAATCACAAAAACAAACAAATTAAGATTAATTAAAAAAAAATACACATAACAGGGAATCATAGAAGTCAATAGGTAAAAGATCACAATAATCAAAAAGAGGGACTAAATACAGGAGGCATTGAACTGCCATATGGAGAGTGATACAAGGCGATATAGAACAACACAAGTTAGGTTTTTACTTAGAAAAATAGGGGTAAATATTAAGGTAACCACAAAAAGGTATAACAACTCTATAACTCAAAATAAAAACCAAGAAAAACATAACGACTCAACTAACATAAACTCAAGCACTATGAAAATGAGGATCTCACAATTTACTAAGAAAAACGCCTCAGCACAAAAAAGTATGTGGAAAAATGAAATTGTCAACAACACACATAAAAAGGCATCAAAATGACAGCACTAAAAACTTATTTATCTATAATTACCCTGAATGTAAATGGACTAAATGCACCAATAAAGAGTCAGAGAGTCACAGACTGGATAAAGAAACACGATCCATCTATATGCTGCCTACAAGAGACACACCTTAGACTTAGAGACACAAACAAACTAAAAACTCAAAGGATGGAAAAAAGTATATCAAGCAAACAATAAGCAAAAAAGAAGAGGAGTAGCAATATTAATTTCTGACAAAATAGACTTTAGACTTAAATCCACCACAAAGGATAAAGAAAGACACTATATATTGATAAAAGGGACAATTGATCAGGAAGACATAACCATATTAAATATTTATGCACCCAATGACAGGGCTGCAAGATACATAAATCAAATTTTAACAGAATTGAAAAGCGAGATAGATACCTCCACCATTATAGTAGGAGACTTCAACACACCACTTTCGGAGAAGGACAGGACATCCAGTAAGAAGCTCAACAGAGACACGGAAGATCTAATTACAACAATCAACCAACTTGACCTCATTGACTTATACAGAACTCTCCACCCAACTGCTGCAAAATATACTTTTTTTTCTAGCGCACATGGAACATTCTCTAGAATAGACCACATATTAGGTCATAAAACAAACCTTTGCAGAATCCAAAACATCGAAATATTACAAAGCATCTTCTCAGACCACAAGGCAATAAAACTAGAGATGAATAACAGAAAAACTAGGGAAAAGAAATCAAATACTTGGAAAATGAACAATACCCTCCTGAAAAAAGACTGGGTTATAGAAGACATCAAGGAGGGAATAAGGAAATTCATAGAAAGCAACGAGAATGAAAATACTTCCTATCAAAACCTCTGGGACACAGCAAAAGCAGTGCTCAGAGGCCAATTTATATCAATAAATGCACACATACAAAAAGAAGAAAGAGCCAAAATCAGAGAACTGTCCCGACAACTTGAACAGATAGAAACTGAGCAACAAAAGAATCCATCAGGCACCAGAAGAAAACAAATAATAAAAATTAGAGCTGAACTAAATGAATTAGAGAACAGAAAAACAATCGAAAGAATTAACAAAGCCAAAAGCTGGTTCTTTGAAAAAATTAACAAAATTGATAAACCATTGGCTAGACTGACTAAAGAAATACAGGAAAGGAAACAAATAACCCGAATAAGAAATGAGAAGGACCACATCACAACAGAACCAAATGAAATTAAAAGAATCATTTCAGATTATTATGAAAAATTGTACTCTAACAAATTTGAAAACCTAGAAGAAATGGATGAATTCCTGGAAAAACACTACCTACCTAAACTAACACATTCAGAAGTAGAACAACTAAATAGACCCCTAACAAAAAAAGAGATTGAAACGGTAATCAAAAAACTCCCAACAAAAAAAAGCCCTGGCCCGGACGGCTTCACTGCAGAGTTCTACCAAACTTTCAGAGAAGAGTTAACACCACTACTACTAAAGGTATTCCAAAGCATAGAAAATGACGGAATACTACCCAACTCATTCTATGAAGCCACCATCTCCCTGATACCAAAACCAGGTAACGGCATTACAAAAAAAGAAAATTATAGACCTATATCCCTCATGAATATTGATGCAAAAATCCTCAACAAAATTCTAGCCGATAGAATCCAACAACACATCAAAAAAATAATTCACCCTGATCAAGTGGGATTTATACCAGGTATGCAAGGCTGGTTTAATATCAGAAAAACCATTAATGTAATCCATCACATAAATAAAACAAAAGACAAAAAACACATGATCTTATCAATTGATGCAGAAAAGGCATTTGACAAAGTCCAACACCCATTCATGATAAAAACTCTTACCAAAATAGGAATTGAAGGAAAATTCCTCAACATAATAAAGGGCATCTATGCAAAGCCAACAGCCAATATCACTCTAAATGGAGAGAACCTGAAAGCATTTCCCTTGAGAACGGGAACCAGACAAGGATGCCCTTTATCACCGCTCTTATTCAACATCGTGTTGGAAGTCTTAGCCAGGGCAATTAGGCTAGACAAAGAAATAAAAGGTATCCGGATTGGCAAGGAAGAAGTAAAGTTATCACTCTTTGCAGATGACATGATTATATACACAGAAAACCCTAAGGAATCCTCCAGAAAACTACTGAAACTAATAGAAGAGTTTTGCAGAGTCTCAGGTTATAAAATAAACATACAAAAATCACTTGGATTCCTCTACATCAACAAAAAGAACACCGAAGAGGAAATAACCAAATCAATACCATTCACAGTAGCCCCCAAGAAGATAAGATACTTAGGAATAAATCTTACCAAGGATGTAAAAGACCTATACAAAGAAAACTACAAAGCTCTACTACAAGAAATTCAAAAGGACATGCTTAAGTGGAAAAACATACCCTGCTCATGGATAGGAAGACTTAACATAGTAAAAATGTCTATTCTACCAAAAGCCATCTATACATTTAACGCACTTCCGATCCAAATTCCAATGTCATATTTTAAGGGGATAGAGAAACAAATCACCAATTTCATATGGAAGGGAAAGAAGCCCCGGATAAGCAAAGCACTACTGAAAAAGAAGAAGAAAGTGGGAGGCCTCACCTTACCTGACTTCAGAACCTATTATACAGCCACAGTAGTCAAAACAGCCTGGTATTGGTACAACAACAGACACATAGACCAATGGAACAGAATTGAGAACCCAGACATAGATACATCCACGTATGAGCAGCTGATATTTGACAAAGGACCAGTGTCAATTAACTGGGGAAAAGATAGCCTTTTTAACAAATGGTGCTGGCATAACTGGATATCCATTTGCAAAAAAATGAAACAGGACCCATACCTCACACCATGCACAAAAACTAACTCCAAGTGGATCAAAGACCTAAACATAAAGACTAAAACGATAAAGATCATGGAAGAAAAAATTGGGACAACCCTAGGAGCCCTAATACAAGGTATAAACAGAATACAAAACAATACCAAAAATGATGAAGAGAAACCCGATAACTGGGAGCTCCTAAAAATCAAACACCTATGCTCATCTAAAGACTTCTCCAAAAGAGTAAAAAGACCACCTACAGATTGGGAAAGAATTTTCAGCTATGACATCTCCGACCAGCGCCTGATCTCTAAAATCTACATGATTCTGTCAAAACTCAACCACAAAAAGACAAACAACCCAATCAAGAAGTGGGCAAAGGATATGAACACACATTTCACTAAAGAAGATATTCAGGCAGCCAACAGATACATGAGAAAATGCTCTCGATCATTAGCCATTAGAGAAACACAAATTAAAACTACGATGAGATTCCATCTCACACCAGCAAGGCTGGCATTAATCCAAAAAACACAAAATAATAAATGTTGGAGAGGCTGCAGAGAGATTGGAACTCTCATACACTGCTGGTGGGAATGTAAAATGGTACAACCACTTTGGAAATCTATCTGGCGTTATCTTAAACAGTTAGAAATAGAACTACCATACAACCCAGAAATCCCACTCCTAGGAATATACCCTAGAGATACAAGAGCCTTCATACAAACAGATACATGCACACCCATGTTTATTGCAGCTCTGTTTACAATAGCAAAAAGTTGGAAGCAACCAAGGTGTCCATCAACAGATGAATGGGTAAATAAATTGTGGTATATTCACACAATGGAATACTACGCATCGATAAAGAACAGTGACGAATCTCTGTAACATTTCATAACATGGAGGAACCTGGAAGGCATTATGCTGAGCGAAATTAGTCAGAGGCGAAAGGACAAATATTGTATAAGACCACTATTATAAGATCTTGAGAAATAGTAAACCTGAGAAGAACACATACTTTTGTGGTTACGAGGGGGGGAGGGAGGGAGGGTGGGAGAGGGTTTTTTTATTGATTAATCAGTAGATAAGAACTGCTTTAGGTGAAGGGAAAGACAACACTCAATACATGGAAGGTCAGCTCAATTGGACTGGACCAAAAGCAAAGAAGTTTCCGGGATAAAATGAATGCTTCAAAGGTCAGCGGAGCAAGCGCGGGGGTCTGGGGAACATGGTTTGCGGGGACTTCTAAGTCAATTGGCAAAATAATTCTATTATGAAATCATTCTGCATCCCACTTTGAAATGTGGCGTCTGGGGTCTTAAATGCTAACAAGCGGCCATCTAAGATGCAGCAATTGGTCTCAACCCACCTGGAGCAAAGGAAAATGAAGAACACCAAGGCCACACGACAACTAAGAGCCCAAGAGACAGAAAGGGCCACATGAACCAGAGACCTACATCATCCTGAGACCAGAAGAACTAGTTGGTGCCCGGCCACAATCGATGACTGCCCTGACAGGGAGCACAGCAGAGGACCCCTGAGGGAGCAGGAGACCCCAAATTCTCATAAAAAGACCAAACTTAATGGTCTGACTGAGACTGGAGGAATCCCGGCGGCCATGCTCCCCAGACCTTCTGTTGACACAGGACAGGAACCATCCCCGAAGACAACTCATCAGAAATGAAAGGGACTGGTCAGCGGGTGGGAGAGAGACGCTGATGAAGAGTGAGCTAATTATAACAGGTGGACACTTGAGATTGTGTTGGCAACTCTTGTCTGGAGGGGGGATGGGAGGATAGAGAGAGAGGGAAGCAGGCAAAATTGTCAAGAAAGGAGAGACTGAAAGGGCTGACTCAAGAGGGGGGGAGCAAGTGGGAGTAGGGAGTGAGATGTATGTAAACTTATATGTGACAGACTGATTGGATTTGTAAACGTTCACTTGAAGCTTAACAAAAGTTATTTAAAAAAAAAAACAAAAAAACAACACTACTGCAAGAAACCAGAAGAGATCTTCATAAATAGAAAGACATGCCATGCTCATGGATGGGTAGACTCAACATTGTGAAAATGACAATGCTACCCAAAGCGATTTACAAATACAATGCAATCCCGATCAAAATACCAACAACATTCTTTAAAGAGATGGAAAAACTTATCATTAACTTTATATGGAAAGGGAAGAAGCCCCAGATAAGTAAAGCACTACTGAAGAAGAAGAATAAAGTAGGAGGGCTTGCACTTCCTGACCTCAGAACCTACTATACAGCTAACAGTAGTAAAAACATCCTGGTACTGGTACAACGACAGATGCATTGACCAATGGAACAGAACTGAGAACCCATGTAAACCCATCCACCTAGGGTCACTTGATCTTCAACAAGGACCCAAAATCCATCAAATGGGGAAAAGACGGTCTTTTTAACAAATAGTGCTGGCAAAACTGGATGTCCATCTGCAAAAAAATGAAACAGGACCCATACCTCACACTATTAACAAATACTAATTCAAAATGGATTAAAGACCTAAATGTAAAGCCAAAAACTATAAAGTTCATGGAAGAAAAAACAGGATCAACTCTAGAAGCCCTCATACACATCATTAACAGGACACAAACCATAGCCAACAACACACAAATTCCAGAAGATAAGCTAGATAACTGGGGTCTTCTAAAAATTAAACACTTATGCTTATCAAAAGACTTTGCCAAAAGAGTACGAAGACAGCCTAGAGACTAGAAAAAATTTGGGGCTACTACAAATCAGAGAAAGGTCTAATCTCTAAAATCTACAAGAAAATCCAACACCTCTACAACAAAAAGACAAATAATCCAATTAAAAAATGAGCAAAGGAAATGAACAAACACTTCACCAAAGAAGACATTCAAGCAGCCAACAGATACATGAGGAAATGCTCGTGATCACTAGCCATTAGAGAAATGCAAATTAAAACCACATTGAGATACCATCTCATCCTGGCATTACTGGCACAAATCAAAAAGCAGGAAATAACAAACGTTGGAGAGGCTTCAAGGAGATCGGAACTCTTACGCTCTGCTGGTAGTGATGCAAAACGATACAACCATTTTGGAAAACAATATGGTGCTTCCCTTAGATAGCTAGAAATAGAAATACCATATGATCCAGCAATTCCACTCCTAGGAATATATCTAGAGAAATAAGAGTCATCACACAAATAGACATATGCACACACATGTTCATTGCAGCGTTGTTCATGATAGCAAAAAGATGGAAACAACCTAGATACTTATCAACAGATGAATGGATAAACAAACTGGTACATACACACAATGGAGTATTATGCAACGATAAAGAACAACAATGAATCTGCGAAACTCTCATAACATGGATGAATCTGGAGGGCATTATGCTCAGTGAAATAAGCCAATCACAAAACGACAAATATTGTACGAGATCACTACTATAAAAACTCGTGAAAAGGTTTACACACGAAAAGAAATAATCTTCGATCGTTGCGGGGGTGGGGGGAGGGATGAAAAAACACTAAATAGACAATAGATAAGTGGTAACTTTGTTGAAGGGTAAGACAGTACACAATACTGGGGAAGCCAGAACAACCTGTACAAGGCAAGGTCATGGAAGTTCCCTAGACACATCCAAACTCCCTGAGGGACCATATTATTGGGCTGAGGGCTGTGGGGACCATGGTCTCGGGGAACATCTAGTTCAACTGGCATAACATAGTTTATAAAGTAAATGTTCTACATTCTACTTTGGTGAATCAGTCTGAGGTCTTAAAAGCCTGTGAGTGGCCATCAAAGATACTTCACTGGTCTCACCCCTTCGATAGCAAGGGAGAATGAAGAAGACTTAAGATACAAGGGAAAGATTAGTCCAAAGGACTCATGGACCACATCTACCAAGGCCTCCACAAGACTGAGTCCAATACAACTAGATGGTGCCCGACTACCACCACTGACTGCTCTGGCAGGGATCACAACAGAGGGTCCTGCACAGAGCTAGAGAAAAATGTAGAACAAAACTCTAACTCACAAAAAAAGACCAGACTTACTAACCTGACAGAGACTGGAGAAATCCCAAGACTATGGCCCCTGGACACTCTTTTAGCTCAGTAGTCAAGCACTTCTGAGGTTCACTGTTCAGATTAGACAGGCCCATGATACAAAACGAGACTAAAGGGGCACACCAGCCCAGGCACAAGGATTAGAAGGAGGGTACAGAGAAGCTGGTAATGGGCAACCTAAGCTAAAGAAGGGAGAGTGTTGACATGTCATGGGGTTGTTAACTAATGTCATAACACAATACGTGTACTAACTGTTTAATGAGAAACTAATTTCCTCTGCAAACCTTCATCTAAATTAAAAAAAAAAAAAAAAAGCTGAGTTTATGCTGACTTGTATGTCCTAGTCTAAGAAAACCAAGCCTCATGGCTTTTGAAACAGCTAAAGTTTTTACTTTCCAAAATCTTTTATTGCCATTTTGGTCAAATAGATATTCAAATATTTCTCAGTTATCTTTGATAAACTCCTGTCAACTCTGAAACATCTTGGAAAGTCACAGAATAATTGTTCCTACTTTATGAGAGGAAAAATGTTAACACTAGTGATTAAGAGCATGGCTGCTAACCAAAAGGTCAGCAGTTTGAGTTCACCAGCCACTCCTTGGAAACTCTATGGAGCAGTTCTAATTTGTCCCATAGGGCTACTATGAGTTGGAATTGACTTGACAGCAATGTGTCTTTTATTTTTTTAATAAGGTTTATTAAAAATGTTATGAATTGCATGAGAAGTGTTGACAAGTCAGGGATGTGTTTAGTTTTCTTCAGGTTAAAATTTATGAGTGTCCTGTCCATACTGTTCATGATATATTGGTGCTGCTTTGCCTGACATTAGATAATGAAAGTATATTATCAGTCAAAATTTCATTTTTTTTTAAACTCTTAACTTAGTTGCAATTTTCTTTCTTTAAATCTAGCATCAGATTTCAACTGAGGATTTACATTACATTCCTATAGAGTTTTATCAATATTCAGATGTTTAGAAACATGATAATCTTGGTATATTTTTGTATATCCTAACTATATGCTTTATATTCATATTATGTTATATTTAAAGTTCTTTTCTCACTAAAGATTGTGGCTCTCCATTTTCATAAATTAAATGCAATGTCCACTCTTTTTTCAAAATAAGGTTAATCATTATGTTTAGAGATTTTATCTAAAGCTTTTTGGAGTGACCTTATTTTGCTTTGCATTACTTTTGTAATGAATTCTCATCATATCTTTCACTTGTACAAATTAATATTACTAGTAAGTTAACTATGGCCATTTTTAAGTCTTATTATCTGCAGATAGTTCTTACTTTGATGATGTCCTAAATCATCATTATGCTTGCAATAAACCATAGGCCAGAGTATTTCACCAAAAAAGTCCTGTGGAAAGGAATATGCCAGATATTTGGATGTAAATTTCTAAATGGCACTACTTATACCACTGGACTAAATCAAGAATTCTAGAACTCTTGTGGAGAAGCTGATGGGTTCATGGGACTGCTGATTCAGGAGAAGGAGCCAAGATTGGACTGAGTGGACAAAAGGACTATTATGAATTCTGTATGAAATACAGCTGATGTCTTGATATTTTCTGGATATAAGAAATATCTTTTCTCTTTTCTCCTAAGCTATCTATAATTTATAAAAATTTAATAAATATGTTTATGCAAACAAAAATAAAATATTTATCTTCTCTCCCTGCCTGATTGCTCCAGTACTGGAAAACTCTTAATAAATATTCTTATTTTTATGGCAATATAACTTTTTGCATAAAGCCAATAAAAATCTGTCCCCCTTGATAACACAGCATAACTGGAAATCTCAGTTATATATCCAAGCTTTGACTGGAATGTCATATTTGATAACGATACTCAGAGAATCAGGTAAGACCAGATACTTTAAGGGACTAAGATTGACTTTATGGAGCTGATGTTTACAAAGCCCTTCCAGGAAATCTAATCCGGTACCTGATTTACAAGATTCCCAGTGTTACAGGTAAATGAGGAAGTTCACTTCCTGGCAGAGGTAGAAACTTTATGATATTTGGGGTCCTTGAGAAAAAAGGAACTCATTCAAACCTGTGGGT
This sequence comes from Elephas maximus indicus, assembly GCF_024166365.1. NCBI lineage: Eukaryota > Metazoa > Chordata > Mammalia > Proboscidea > Elephantidae > Elephas > Elephas maximus. Next base: position 101,617 of record NC_064834.1, read on the forward strand.
ACTATAGGTGAGATCTGGCGGCAAGTTCCTGGCTCAACTTCCTGGCCTCAGGAGGCTTTTACAAGTTTAATCTGAAGTTTCTTATGAAAATTTCCAGCAAAGCAGATTTAAAAAGTTATGTGATAATTTACTATTCTTGCTGCACCTATGTAAATAATAATGAACAATCGTATTTTTGATCAAGAAAAACTCTGTTTTGAAGTTGTTTTGCTAGAGAGGAGGGTGACCATAAACCCGTTAAAACCCATTGCCATCAAGCCAATTCCAACTCATAGCGAACCTATAGGACAGAGTAGAACTGCCCCACAGGGTTTCCAACGAGTGGCTGGTGGATTCAAGCTGCTGACCTTCTGGTTAGCAGCCGGGCTTTTAACCACTGTGACACCAGAGTGAGCATACAGAGATATTTCATGTTTCAGTAGGAAATCATGGCAATCCCTTGTAGGCCACTGAATTCTGGCTTTTGTTCATTGTCTTTGAGACATTTTTTATTTTTTGTAAACCATTGAGTACTAATGGGTTTGTTTTCTACTTGTAGATTAGACTTGTTTTTATTACATAATTTATGCTGTACTGTATGAAAACATACTTAATCAATTAACCAAAAGGAAAATCAGAAATATGACAAAGACTGAAGGCCATCAAACTGACTAAACTGCTATCAAATCAAGGTACACTGACAAAAGGCACACTGATTGACTGCTCTATAACAACCATGGCACCCTTAGTTACTGCAATTCATTTAAATAAACTGTGTATACTTATAGAGCCCTGGTGGTACAATAGGAGCCCTGCTTAAAGCACTTCGCTGCTAACCGAAAGATCAGCAGTTTGAACCTACCAGCAGCTCTGCAGGAGAAAGATGTGGTAGTCTGTTTCCATAAAGATTTACAGCCTTGAAAACCCCTGTGGGGAAGTTCTACTCTGTCCTGTAGTGTTGCTATGAGTTGGAATTGACTTGACAGCCAGCACAAAACAACAAAACAACGTGTGTGTGTGTGTATATATATACGTATATATATATAAAAAGATTGCAAATGATGTTAGACAGGGTGGCTCTAGAATTAGATGGCTCTGTTAATAATCTAGGTGACGTTATATCCTCTCTCTCTCTGAAATATCAAAGATAATCACATTATAAAAGAGATTACCTCTTGACCATTTACTTGCCTCCCACGAGCAGTCTGTACATGGGTAAAAGCACATTGTTGTATCTATGTCAACAATCCCTAATCACAAGCACATGGAGATACAGTTTTAGCAGAAACTCAGAGTAGAGATGCTCTTTTCACATCTTTTTGAGATTTGTTTTCATGGTTACAATGTTTGGGTTCGTGGGCCAGACCAGTCTTTCCGACCGTTGGCTTATGCATTCTGCCCTTTTTGATATTTATATTATTATAAAGCTACTATGCTGTTTGGTTTCTGGAGTCTTAAAAGCTTGTGAGCAGCTGAGCTACCTAAGGTAAAGGAAACCCTCTCCTTCCAACTAGAGGAAGAACAAAGAAGATAAGGAAACAACAAGAAGGATTAGGCTACACTAATCGCCCATCCACACCACCTGCTGCCCTCCAGTTGATTCCAACTCATAGCAACCCTGTAAGACAGAGTATAACTGCCCCATAGGGTTTCCAAGGAGAGGCTGGAGGATTTGAACTGCTGATCTTTTGGTTAGGAGACAAGCTCTTAAACACTGTACTGCGAGGGCTCCTTGATACACTACTAGTATCTCAAAAAGCAACACCTATGATTGCCAAGACCAGAAAAACTTATGTGGTGCCCATTCAACACTCAATTGATCAAGGATTCCAATGAAATCATGATCAGAAATGGAGGAGATGTCAAAGAAAAAAAATTAATAACAGACATCTTACTTTCATATTAAGGGGTTTTCTTACCCATGAAACCAAAAATTAATGGTAAAAGCCTGACTCCCAAAACTATTAACTTTTTTTTTTTTTTTTTTTCCTGGCTTTAAGGAGTGTTAATAGTAAGAAAACTGAGGCTCAGTTTAACACAGTGATTGAATCTTTTACAAGCCCCTCTGTGACAATGACATTTGTTAACCATAAGCTAGCTCAGAGTTTATCTAATGCAAAAAATGTAACTAGGTAATTTCCTTTGTTTCCTGAGAGATGAAGTACCTTTTATCATTTCAAAATGTACACACTACACTTAAAGATTTGTGTAAATTATGGGGTAAGGGGCAGCCAGGCCAGACACCACCCAGTAACCTAATATCAGTAGTTTGAGAAAGGAGGGAAGGACAGAGTTCAGTCAATCACGTTAGATTAGCCACTTGGTGATCTTCTATTCTTCTTCCTCTTCTCTTTATAAGCTGCATTGTAACCCCTGACACTGCAGCCCCCACCCCCTCCTCCACCCCTCACACAGCAGCCCCCACCCCCTCCTCCACCCCTCACACTGCAGCCCCCCACACCCTGCTCCACCCCTCACAGCAGCCCCCACACCCTCCTCCACCCCTCACACAGCAGCCCCTACACCTCTTCTCTTCATAAGCTCTTCATTGTAACTAGCTTTCATGGAGCCATTTGTTGTTTTAGAATTAGAATGGTCTCCATTACATGTATACAGAATAACTGCTCAGAATAAACTTAGTTTCAATTTTTTGAGTTTTGATTATTCTTTACTGTTGGGCAGCCCCCAGCTCCGACCCCTACTTCACACACTGCAGTCCTCTCTCCACCTCCACCCTTTACTCTGTAGCCCCAGCCTCAACACCTCATATAGTAGCCCTGTTCCCACCTCTACCAGTCATACTGCAGCCGGCACCCCTCTCCACCCCCGACACTGCAGCCCCACCCCCTCCTCCACCTTTCATACTACAGCCCCCCACCCTCTCCTCCACCCCGTCCTCAGCCTTCATACATAATACAGCCGCCACCCCCTCCACCCCGACACCGCAGCCCCCCATCCCCTCTTTCACCCTTCATGCTACAGCCCTGCCCCCTCCTCCACCCCTCACACTGCAGCCCCCACCCCCTCCCCCCTTCATACTACAGCCACCACCCCTCCTCCACCCCTCACACTGCAGCCCCCACCCCCTCCTCCACCCTTCATACTACAGCCCCCAGCCCCACCTTCACCCTTTATACTACTGCCCCCCACCCCCTCCTCCACCCCTCACACTGCAGCCCCCACAGCTACTCCACCCCCACACTGCAGCCCCCCACCCCCTCCTCCATCCCCCACACTGCAGCCTCCACACCCTCCTCCACCCCTCACACTGCAGTCCCCCACCTCCTCCTTCACCCTTCATACTACAAGCACTCACCCTCACCTCCATCCATTATACTATAGCCCCCCATCCCTCCTCCACCCTTTATAATATAGGCCCCACCCCCTCCTCCACCCCTCACACTAAGGCTTACAGGTCAGAGCACATAAGGACACAGGTGTCACCAACGGCTGGCTCAGCTGGAGAGGCTTTCATCATCAACTTTCTTCAACCACCACCTCTACCCTAAAGGGGTCTGAGCTTGACAGTGAGACAGGAGCAGGGAGGAGAGCTACAATGGGCCACAGCTAATGACAGAAATACTAGTACTGGCTACCATTTGTTAGCACCTACCGACTTCCAGATACCATGCCAGACACGGCACCATCTACTGCCTTTAGCCCATACAAAAGGCCTGATGGTGGTGGTGTTATCCCTGTCCACTGAAGATGAAACTGAGGGTCACAGATATCCAGTCATTTGCTCAGGTGTGTATGCCCGTGGGTAACAGGGCTCAGATATGAACACGCGCTGTTGGACCCACAGTCCTAGTGCAGCAACACAAAGGCTAAACCCAACAGCCTGCCTCTGAACCCCGATGATGCCAGAGGTGAAGGCTGCTCACTTTTCCCTTTCTCTCCAACAGATTCAACTCTTTAAATCCCTGTGACAGGAAGGTCCACGCCTACACACAGTGAGCTCACCACAAAGAGAAGGCTTCTTCCACAAGTGATTGCACAAGGCTGTCCTCGCTCACCAGAGTACAAGGCTCCTGACTGGTGACCTGAGGGTCCCTGCCCCTGGTGATGAGACAGGACAGCCCCGTCCAGCTCTGGGTCTCTTGGAAGGCACAGGAGGGTTTCTTCGTGGATGCCCCTGGTCAGGTTATGAAGGCTCTTCCCTTCACTCCCCTGAATGCTGAGAAGAGGCATGATGTTGGACGCTGAACTGTGTCCAATTCTTTTTCTTCATCCATTGGGATAATCATGTTTGCCTCTCCATTCTGTTGAGGTGGTGACTTACACTGGTTTTTCAAACAGAGTCAGCCCTGCATTGCTAGGATGTCCCCTAATGGGTCTTGATGTACTGTCTTTCTTACGTGTTGCTGGGTTCCACCTGCTAATGTTTCATTGAGGGCTGTTTAATTTTTTTTTCCTTTTTTAAAATTATACTTTCTGTTTAAAGATTTAAAAAAAATTGCACACACATATCCACATATGCCAATATAAATCGCACACATCGACATATACCCCACATACCCACACACATACATACATACACAACACGCCCGCACAATCATCCCACACATCCACATATACCAGCCAACACACCCTCACACCCCATGCCCTACATGCACCCTCACATATACCCCATAATATCCAAATATACTCAAACCACACACCCCACACATCCACATAGGCTTAATCCACACACTTCACATGACACACACACACACACACACTACACACCTACCCTACGCATCTATATACACTCACCCCACACACCTCACCCCCATTCCCAAATACATACAGACTCACGAACACCACCACATACAGCCCACACATCCACATAAACCCACAGCACACACCTCCAACTTGCACACACCACACACACACCCAAATACACCCACACATGCACTCACCCTACACTCACCACACACATACCTTGCATACACCCCACACATCCAAATCTTACATGCCCTCACACCACATAGCTATCACACATATCCCTATGTCCATGTCCACACACCACCACACCAAACACATACATACACGCTCACATATACTCCATACATCCACATGTACCCACTGCACACACCCTAACACCAGATAACCCACACACACATGCACCCAAACGCTCACCTAAACTCCACACGTTTACACTTATCCACCCCATACACCCTAACACCAGATAACCCACACATGCACCCACACAAGTCCTCACCTAAACTCCACACGTTTACACATATCCACCCTGCACACCCTCACATCTCATGCACACACAGGCCTCTGACTGTAGCAGTCTCTCCTCAGCTCTTACCTCCTGCACAGACACTGGGAGGCTCCAGAGATACAATTTGAATACAGCTCCTTTTCGAAAGCTAGAATGCCAGGTGGGGCAGGAGGAGGCAGGGAGTGTGAACGTGGGGAGTACTAAGGAGAAACCGCCCATCCCCCTTCCACACCCAGCTCCCACTTACTTCTCCAGTGACACTTCCCAGGGCTGGGAATCCCCCTGTCACCCCGATGGCATGCTCCTTGGAGTCTGCAATCACGTCCAGCTAAGGGAGAGAAGGTGGCTTGAGCCTCACAGCCAGAGGGTGGGGATGCAGAAGGTTCCCAGGCACAGGACAGGGTGGCTTGCCATCATGCCATGGGGACAGGTGAATGTCATACTCTGAGGGCTAAAGCCTTGCTTCTGCCAGCAGGGCTCTGTTAAGGAGGAACAAACTACTCCACCTTCAACTCTGGGGTCATAGGTTTTACAAAACACAGTGTTACTAGCTTCCGCAGTGGACACCTGCTGCCCCAAATCCCTTCAGGTGGGTTAGAATATCATCCTCGGGCTGCCCTGGAAAAGCACCTTTGATATCTTCCCCCAACCAGGCTCAGAATTGGCACCCTGCCTACCTCTTCTGAATTACCTGTTCTTGCAAATATTCTTTTACACCCACGCAGTAAACAGTCACCCCCATGCTCCGAACCTTGTTAGCCTAAGAGAAAAAAAGGCATTAAGTATAAATCACCAAAATACTTGGAGAAAAAGGCTGATAAGGAGGGACTAAACTCACCAGTTCCACAGTCTCTTTAAGAGGTTTCGGTTCCAGCGTTCCATCTGTCATAGCAATGATTACCGTGGGGACCTTGACGCCTGCAGAAGACAGAAACAGGGAGCTGCTGGTCCATGGAGGCAATAGAACTGACCTCCAGAAGACTCTAGTCTACTGCCAGCTGCAAGGCCAGAGCCTGGCCCACGACAGGGTGCAGCTAAGGGCCCATATACCTCATCCTTCTGGGTAAAGTGGCTGAGGACACGGGATGCCAGCTCATGGAGACTCCAGCCTTCACCATCCAGAGTGCTGGATGACTTTGAGGAGGGCTCCTCCAGTAAGCAGGGGCCTTAGTCTATGACCCACTTTCTAAGCCCACTTCAGGCTCCTGCCACTAGGCTGTCCAAGCCCTCACTACCACCAGACAGCACAACTTGAAGGGAAACCCCAGCTATATTATACTCCATAAGCTTAAGACTTTCAGAGAGGAAGTAGCCAAACTCAACTCTAGAGGGGTCCTGCATGTTCCAGGGAGAGCCAGGCCCCTGCTCTCTGCAGCATCTACAGGAATTCCTGCTGGCCTTTAAAGGGCCGAGGCGTTCAAGTCAGAGGCACTTGAGTAGCAGGCCATACGCCCGACTCAATGTCCTTTCAAACCAGGAGGCTTGCTGGATGAGCTATTGGCCTGCATGCCTCTCCTTACAAAACTTATGGCCCTACAGTCTTGAATGAAGTTGGCTCTGGGCTGTGGAGAGCTCTTTACACTGTGGCAGACATAGTCACAGGACAAATGTCAATGACCAAAAGAAGTGGAAAGGAAAAGGAATCAGAAGCTAGAAATGTGGCAGAGAGAAGAGTGTGGTCAGCAAAGGGGGAAAATCAAGACCCTTATTTTCTACAAACTGAATCCTGAGTCTGCTCCAGGTCCCCTGGCCTTTCTCTTTTCTTCTCCAGCCCACAGGAGGTCAAAGGAAGAAAGTGTCCTCAGGTGCAAGCCAAAACCAAAAACTCGTTGCCACTGAGTCGATTCCAACTCATAGCAACCTTATAGGACAGAGAAGAACTTCCAAGGGGCGACTGGTGGATTCACTCTGCCAACCTTTTGGTTAGCAGCCAAAATCTTAACTACCGCACGGCGAAGGCTCCCAGGTGTAAGCACCTCATCTTTGTAAAGGACAAAGAATGGAGGTGGGTTATCTCTTAAAAATCACGCAGGGTGGGTGTTTTATCATCCTCATTTTACAGAGGAGGAACCTGTAGCACAGAGGGGTAAGCTAAGTAACTTTCCAAAGACTCAGAGCTAGAAAGTGGCCGAGGTGGGATTTGAACCCCAACCTCTGTGATGTCCAAGACTGGCTCTGTCCTCCACACTGATAATAATGTCTAAAGTGTCACCTTACCTCCAGCGTTCGATACCTCCATCTGCTCAATCGCCTGCAACAACATGAAGAAATGTTGGGGGGTTGGCAGGGAGTTAGATAACCCAAGTAACGCTCTAAGAACTTCATAAACCTGCATATATTCCCAGGGCTCTAGCAGTCTGTACCCGTTTAAATCCTTCTTGCATGTATGTGGCTCCTTGCGGACGTACGTTACGGAGTTTGTTAAGACCGTCTTCTATAGTGTTTCTGGGAAAATGAAAAAAGGGGGAAGAGTACAGGGAGTGGGTTGAGTGTTAAGATGTACACCTCAGCTGTCAGGTGCCTCCTGCACTGCCCAGGCCCGCATGGATGAGAGAGGCCCCAGGTCAAGGCCCCAGGGCACTCTGCATCTCTGACACAGGGGGGAACTGCTGTGGCCTTATCTGTCCCTGGTGTGCTGGCCCCAGGGGCATGGCCTGGCTTCCTCTGAGCTCATCCCTGTCTCATGGCACCTAGACCACAGGGACCCAATGGCAGGTCCTGACTCTGACCACCTACAGTGGAGGTCAGGAGCATTCCACAGATGTGCAGCTGTGACTCAAGAATGCAGGGTGCCCAGTGCTGAGAGGAAGCACACAAGGGTCCCTGGTGATGGGCACACTACCTTCTGAGGACAACGGTAAGGCTGAGTTTGGGAAAGGCTGTCCTGCCCCTTCCCCCACTGCTGCAGACCCCTGGATGGGAAGCAGTCTCCACCAGCCTCATCTTCCTTGTGCCTTGAGCTGGTGCTAGAGGACGTGCAAATGTCCTTCTTTCATGTGCTAGGGCTCCTTCGGTTCATATGCCCCTGAATCCAAAAGGCTGGGAGAAGCAAGCCCCAAAGGCTGCTGGCCATTGACCAAGCCACAGTCCTTAGGTCACTGTGGGGCTATGGAATGTCAGCTGATACTAATGCAGATGGGACTGGTGGGGGCAGGCAGGGCTGGCTCTGATGGCAGCTCTGATGGATTGGCATGGGTTCAGGCTAATCCAGTGTGAGCTGCCTGAGCTGGCACCTCACGGCTTTGGAGAGCATGGCCCCTGAAGGCGGGTTTCACCCTGCGGGAAGAAGGCCATCGCTGTGCGGGGAGATTTAAGAGCCCCAGACACAGCCAGAAGGTGAGGAGGCCTGGATCCCATGCCCAGCGGAGGCCAACCTAGGCCCTGCCTTACCCAGTACAAACACCCTCCCCTCCTAACCTCCATCCCCACCAGCCTCTTCCTGCCACATTTATGCTGATTTCCATTTTCTCAGGAGTACCCCCACATCCTTCCCCAGCCTCCCCTGCTGGTCCAGGCTGTGTTCTTTGCTCCAGTCAAGTGACCCCTTCCTCTCAGCTCTGAGCATGGCCAGGTCACCTGGCTCCTGCCTCCCTCAGCAACACTACTCCACTTGAAGGGAACCCTGCCCCTCTAGGACCCCTTCAACCTCTTCCCTGTTCTCACCATCAGGGATTACAGCCCCTCTGCTGTCTGGCCTCCTCCACCCTGCTCTCCTCCAGCAGTTCAGAACAAAAACTCTCCCTGGGCCTGCCCACCCTACAGGATCATCTCGAAAAACACCACCCCTAGCCTGGCCCAGGGCCCACCTGCTCTACAGACCCTCCAGAGCCACCAGGGCTCCTTCTTCTCCCAGGCTCCATAGGCCCTGCTCTATGTGCCATCCTCCAGGCCCCACCCCGGCCCTAGGCCTCATCCCTCCTCCATCCCAGGGCAAAGGGGTACTTTTGAGAATGGCTAAACCCAGGCTGATCCCAGCTCTAATGAAGTATCTGTAGGATCCTACGGGTCTGGCAGCCTTATGGCCCTGGGCTGACTTCTAGCTGCTTTCTTCCCCGTACATGCCTCCCCCCTACACACACACACACACACACTCTCTCTCTCTCTCACATCCTCTCCACTCCCCTCAGCCCCCACTCTCACTGCTACTCCTGTCACCTTCCCTTGGGCAGAATGGCCCCAAGTGGTCCCCAAGAGCCCCCTACCACAGCTTATGGAAGTCCAGGCCCTAACGTGGCCTCCCTGCCTTGGAGGAGGTATGGTCTCCTTCAACCCACCCACCAGTTCTGTCCCCAGACTGCCCAAGGGACCCTGCTTCTTCCCTCTCTTCCACTTGCCAGAGTCCTTCCCCATGGACTTGCTTTCTTCCACCTCATCCCATTCAGGTCTCTCCCAAACCCAGACCCAAACTACATACACACACATCCCAAACCATCCCCTAGCCCAGGGAGTGGCCAACCTACTCCCTGCTTCTCCTGAGAGCCAGACTTAGGAGCAAGGCCCACAGGCACCACCTTCGCCCTGCAGGCTGGCTTCTGGGCTAAGATCCTAAACAGTGACTCTACCATCACAAAACCAGGTGTCCCCACCAGTCCTAGATGTCCTCAACCTCTCCTTTGTGCTTCACTCACTGAATTGGGCATCCTTCATTTGCATCTATCAGTGTCCTCAGGTCTCCATGCACTCAGAATCTTTGTGACCTCCCACCTCCAGGCCTTTGCCCTCACTGCTCAGCCCACCTGCAACCCACCAAGGGTACATGCTCCTTCTGCCTTCCTCAGGCATCCAGCTCAGCTTGGTGTTCAGTACCCCACTCACGGGGGCCCCCCCACCTGGATCTACTTTGGAGTCAAGGTCTCCTCCAATAAAGCCTCTTTATCCCTTCCCCCATGGCTCTGTCTCCCCTTCCACCACTAGCCTAGAGAAGGGCAAAGGGTCATGATAGATAGAGGCCAGGCAGAGGAGAGAAGATGGAGGAAGTAGAGGGCATGGAAGCACAGGGGTCTGCAGGTGCCAGCAGGTTCATTCAGCACAGCCATTGGTCTGAGGGCCTGGGAGTTGGCGTGGGCATAAAGGCAGACACTGAGGGATCTCTGGGAAACGTCTTCTCCCTCACTCTCCCTGTAGCCCAACCTGCCAGGCCTGCCTGAGGGGTCAGAATGATACTTACATGTCTGAAGAAAGCTTCATGATGGTGGTGCCATAGGTGGCATAGATGATGAAGGATATCCGCAGCTTTGGGCTAGGGAGGAAGCAACGCAAGTAAAGAGCCACACACACAGGTTGGGAAGACCGTAGGAGCTGCCAGGAGGTGTGCAGGCCATTTCCCTGCTCCCCACCCCATCTCTTCCACTCTGGAGCCCTTCTGGGGGGCCCATCCCAACCCAGGGAGTGTCCATAACTTAAGTGAGGGACTTCTAGGGCTTTCCTGGAAGAGTGTCAGGATGACATCTTGCTCCATCCTTATGCCAGCCATACCCCCAAAGACGGGCACTTACACATACATGCACTTCTGTATGCACCTACACACACACTGCAAATGTGGGCACATGCATCCATATACATGTAGGCACCCTCGGGCACATGCACACACATATGAAAACATGCTAACTCACCTGCATGCCCACCCACACACTCACTCACACACATGCAATGAGATAGAGACCTACATGTGGTTCCATGCTTCCATGAGGTCCTCCTGACTCACCTGCCTTCTTCTGAAAAATACTTTGTGTCTTCACCTGTTCTTTCAGCCTCCTCTTTCTTCCCCTCTTCCTTCCTCCCATCTCAAAGAAATTATTCTTCTTGGGAACCATTCACAGACATTCCTCCCTTTCATCTTCCTGGCCAATCTCTTCTGGTTTGCTATCATTTATAACCCTTTAGCTGAATTCCTACCATAAATTCCAACCTAAGCTCCCCACTGCTCCTGGCTCTTATTCCCAATTCTTTTTACCCTCATTTATCAGGCTCGTCTTCCTGCAGCATGATCTTGAACATTCCCCTTGGAATCATGATTGAGCCCCTTTGCCTGGAATGCTGAGCCCATATGGCTGTGGAACCAAGCTGACTTGTCCTCAATTCCTAGCCCTCCCTGAGTTAACCCTACTCTCCAGCCAAACTACCCCACTCACTCCACTAGAAGTCCCCTGAATGATTCCTGTCACTCTGTCTTTTCCCCATCATGCAAGACCCAATTCACATCTCTACATCCTCTTGGATGCCATCCTTGACTTTTTCTAGATTCTTTATCTTTCTTTAAACTTCCAAGGTAAGTTCTTTGTCCCTTTCTGTTGGCCCTCATCACTGTTCAAACCAGGTCCTAACTTCGCTTCCCAGCCCTGTCCTCAAAGATAGGCTCTTCCCTGCTATATGGTCTGGCCCACAGGTAGGAGCCAAAAGGAGTTGCTGAGATCTGAAGGATCAGTGCAGACTGTTAACCTCTCTTGCATCACAACACTGCCCAGGGCTCCATGCTCCCCAACCCAGGGATATTATGCCCACTGAGTCTAAAATGGATGTGCTCTGCCTGGTGGAGGAAAAGCACCCTGCAGCACAGAGAAACCTGCAGCACAGAGAAGTCGTACTTTATGACGTTCTTCACTATATCCTCTGCAAAGGTGAAAACGTACATCCAGTCATTGTTCACGCTGCCCGACCTGAAAAAAAATGAGACGGGAGTCAGGGGGCCAGTTCCTCCATCAGTGAGCAGAGCTTCTGCCTTTCCCAGCATTCCAGCAGGCCCTTTAACAAGATCCTCCCACTTTGACAAGCCAGGTCTGTGACAAACCTTGAGGGACCAAAGGGGACACTATGGGTAGTGACTTTCATATGGGTGACTGCTGAGCGTGTTGGCCATCTGCACCCATTTGCCAGGGACTAAGGGGCTTCCTGAGATGACAGACATTCAGTGCTAATCCAGGGAACTCCAGGACGACCAGGATGGTTTGTTGCCCTCGGTAGGGGCTGTGTAGCCAAGGAATGGGGGAGGATGTCTGTTGGTCTTAGGTGCTGTCCAGTCCGACTCATAGCAACCTTATCTACAACAGAACAAAACACTGCCCCGTCCTGTGCCATCCTGTGCCATCCTCACAATCCTTGCTATGTTTGAACCCATTGTTGCAGCCACTGTGTCAGTCCATCTTGACCAGGATCTTCCTCTTTTTTGCCAACCTTCTACCTTGCCAAGCATGACGTCATTCTCCAGAGACTGGTCCCTTTTGATAACATGTCCAAGGCACCTGAAATAAAGTCTTGCTATCCTCACTTCCAAGAGGTACTCTGGCTATATTTCTTCCAAGACAGACCTGTTTGTTCTTCTGGCAGTCCACAGTATACTCAATATTCTTCACCAACACCATAATTCAAAGGCATCAATTCTTCTTCAGTCTTCCTTATTCATTGTCCAGCTTTCACATGCACATGAGGCAACTGAAAATATCATGACTTGGGTCAGGCTTACCTTGGTCCTCAAAGTTACATCTTTGCTTTTCAACACTTTAAAGAGGTCTTTTGCAGCAGATTTTCCCAATGCAATATGCCATTTGATTTTTTGACTGTTGCTTCCATGGGCAATGATTGTGGATCCAAGTAAAATGAAATCCTTAACAACTTCAATCTTTTTTCCATTTATCATAACGTTGTTCATTGGTCTGGTTGTGAGGATTTTTGTTTTCTTTATGTTGAGGTATAATCCATACTGAAGGCTATAGTCTTTGATCTGCATCAGTAAGTGCTTCAAGTCCTCTTCGCTTTCTGCAAGTGAGGCTGTGTTGTCTGCATATCTCAGGTTGTTGATGAATCTTCCTCCAATCCTGATGCTGTGTTCTTCTCCATAGAGTCAGGAGTCTCGAATTATTTGCTCAACATACAGACTGAACAAGTAGGGTGAAAGGAAACCATCCAGATGTACATCTTACCTGATTTTAAACCAGCCAGTACTTCCTTGTTCTGTTCGAATGACTGCCTCTTGGTCTATATACAGTTTCCTCATGAGCACAATTAAGTGTTCTGGAATTCCCATCCTTTGATATGTTACTATAACTTGTCATGATCCACACAATCAAATGCCTTTGCACAGTCAATAAAACACAGATAAACATCCTTCTGGTATTCTCTGCTTTCAGCCAAGATCCACCTGACATGAGTAATGATATCCCTTGTTCCATGTTCTCTTCCGAATCTGGCTTGGATTTCTGGCAGTTTTCTGTTGATGTATTGCTGCAAACTTTTTTGAATTATCTTCAGCAAAATTTTACTTGTGTGTGATATTAATAAAATTGTTCAATAATTTCCACTTTCTGTTGGATAAATTGTTTGGAAAAGCCCCGAAGCAGTTCTGATATGGGACTACCTTCTCCTGGTCCCCTTCCGCCCTTGAGAATAACCATTCACAGTTGTCAGCTCCTTTCTGGACCATTAAAGGGGTGTAGTTAGGTGGAGAGGGACAGCAGCTATTCTGCACTGCTCCTATTAAAAGCCCCTGGAAAGCAGCAGCCCCAGGCTCAGAAAGTTACCCAGGCTTACCCTGTAAACTCCCCCGCTGAACTCTTGGATTCTTGGTGAGGCTTCACCTGCCCCCTTAGGTTAGGGATTCATTTGGAAGTCTGATTTTGACTTGTCAACCTTCCTCACTGTACCTCTGCTATGGATGGAATTGTGGCCCTAAAAAATATGTGTTGTAAATCCTAACCTCAATACTTATGAATAAGTGCCCTGCTGGCTCAGTGATTAAATGCTCGGCTGTAACTGAAAGGTCTGCAGATTGAACCCACTTGCTACTCCCAGAGAAGAAGATGTAGCAGTCTGCTCCTGTAAAGATTACAGCCTTGGAAACCCTATAGGATAGTTCTACTCTGTTCTATAGGGTCGCTATGAGTTGGAACTGACTCGACCTCAATGAGTTTTACACTTGCGGATGTAATCTAACCTGGAAATAGTGTTTTCTTTGCTATGTTAATGAGGTCATATCAGTGTAGGGTGTGTCTTAAGTCAATCACTTTTGAGATATAAAAAGAACAGATTAGGCACAGAGGAAAGCAAGCACAAATAGGTAAAAATCGATGCCTTCTGGAGATCACCAAGGAACCTATGAAAAGAAGCTGAAAGAGATAAGGATTTTCCCCCAGAGGGATCAGAGAGAGCCTTCCCTAAGAGCTGGTGCCCTGAATTCAGACTTCCAATCTCCTAAGCTATGAGAAAATAAATTTCTGTTCATTGAAGCCACCCACTTGTGCTATTTTTGTTATAGTAGAACTAAAAACAAAGACACGAGTTAAGGATTAAACTGTGGTTTAATATGACATGTTCAAGTCCTAACACCTCTGCTTGTGAACATGACCCCGTTTGGAAATAGGATCTTTGAAGATATTATCAGTTAAATTAACATGGGCTCCTATGGAGTAAAGAACCTATTGCCATGGAGTCAATTCCAACTCATAGCAACCACATGTGTTTCAGAGTAGATCTGCACTCCATAAGGTTTTCAGTGGCTGTAATCTTGTGGAAATACATCCCCAGGCCTTTCTTACATGGCTCTGCTGGGTGGATTTGAACCACCAACCTTTAGGCTAGTAGAGAAACAGAACCACTTGCACCACCTAGGGCTCTGCATACTGGAGCATGGTGGTCCTAATCCAGTATGAGTGAATCCTTATAAAAGAGGAGAAGAGACACAGAGGTGAGGAAAGATGGCCATGTGAAGACGCATCCACTTGCCAAGGAATGCCTGGGATACCAGAAGACAGGAGAGACAAGAAAAGATCTTCCCCTTAAGTCTTCGGAGAAAGTATGGCTCTGCCAACATTCTGAATTAGGAGCAGCTTCCTCCAGAACTGTGAGGCAAGAAATTTCTGTTCTTATAAGCCACCTGATCTGTGGTATTTTGTTGTGACAGCCCTGGGAAACTAATACAACCCCCAAATCCTGTTCACTCCTTCATCCCTGCACCCAGGAGTAGGAAGAGATTCTCTCAGCAAGGGAGGATGGGCAACTCAGACCCTTTTATTTTCCTGCTTTCTCATCAGCCTGAAAAGCTGAGCCACTCCTGGCATTGAAGGCTTTTCAAAGCAGAACTTCCAGGGCAGGTGTAGGAGCACTTCCAGGGCAGGCGTAGGAGCACTCCCAGGCCATTGCAGTCCTTGTATCATCATCCCTGACTAGCAGACAAAACCATAGGCCCTTCACATCCCCACTTGCAGGTTCTTTCTCTCATCTGACAAATGGAAAAATGTCTCCATCTGATATTTGGTGCCTGGATGGAGAGGGAGGAGGCTGAAGGGGGCAGGGGATTTAGGACATTCTGTCTAGGTGCGAACCTGCTCGCATCTGCCCTACATGCCCAGTGTTTGAAGGTCTCTTCAATCCCACAGCTCTGTGATCTGCACAGCAGCATGTAAATGGGAATGATTCTAGGTTATGGAGAGGAAATGGGAAGCTCAGAGTTTAAGGGATTTGTCTAAGGTCCTGTAGACATCACGTGGTGAAGTCGAAGCTGGTACCCAGGAATCCTCACCCCTTAGCGGTACTCTCTCCCTCGATCTGTGTTGGCTCTTTTATAAGTCATGGAAGTTAGAGGGACCCACCAGGAGGCCCTTCCTCCCTCCTCCATAAATTACTGTATCCATAAAAATTATACATCTTGTCATGTTTGTATGTGGTGATTCCCGTATACCCAAGGTTGCTACCTTCTCCTTTCCACCATCCTTACTGCCTACTCTAGATTGCATCTAGAACTGTCAACAGTGAGGAAACTATGGACTAAATGATTCTCCTGATACCAGGACTATCAATTATTGAGCGCTTATGTACAGGGTGCTTTACCTACATGATTTACAGTTGTAGAACAACTCTACAATATTGGCATTATTCCCATTTTACATATTAGAAAACTGAGGCTCAGACACATCAAGCAGTTTTCCACAGCTACCATGAATATGAACCCATCTGTAACTGCCATGCAAAAGGTGGGCAATGAATAAGGAAGATCAATGAAGAATTGATGCCTTTGAACTATGGTATCGGCAAAGAATACTGAATATACCATGGACTGTCTTGGAATAAGTACAGCTAGAATATTCCTTAGAAGCAAGGATGGCGAGACTTTGTCTCACAGACTTTGGACGTGTCATCAGGAGGAATCAGTCCCTAGAGAAGGACATCATGCTTGGTAGACAAAAAACCAAACCCACTGCCGTTGAGTTGATTCTGACTCATAGCGACCCTATAGGACAGAGTGGAACTGCCCCGTAGAGTTTCCAAGGAGCGCCTGGTGGATGTGAACCACTGGCTCTTTTGTTAGCAGCCATAGCACTCAACCACTACATCACCAGGGTTTCCATGCTTGGTAGAGGATCAACAAAAAAGAGGAAGACCCTCAACAAGATGGACTGACACAGTGGCTGCAACAATGGGCTCAAGCATAACAACGGATGTGAGGATGGCGCAGGACTGGGTAGTGTTTCATTCAGTTGTATACAGGGTAGCTATGAGTCAGAACTGATTCAATGGCTCCTAACAAACAACAACAACGAACTGCCAAACCAAATCTCTACTGATTGCACTTGTTACAGAAACAATGGGCGATGCCAGAGTGGCTGACAATGGCTAGAAAGCAAAGCCCTAAACTCTAAAAGCCAACTTAGAATACAGAGTTTGCTTTTGGCAGCTCCCAGGTTAATACGCAAAACCATTTATTTTCCTAACTAATGGTACCACTGCGAATTTCCATTCTCATTTAAAAAACAGAACCAAAAAACGCTAAAAAAAACCCAAAAAACTATTGAGTGTATTCCCTATGTGTTGCAAAGAATTCTGCTCCATAGAATTTTCCTGGCTTTAATCTTTATGGAAGCAGACTGCCAGGCCTTTCTTCTGTAGTACTGCTGGGTGGGTTTGAACTATCAACCTTGAGGTTAACCATCCAGCATAAGCCTTTTGTGTCACCCAGGGACCTTCCCTTCTCATTATTTCTCTCTTTTTTCCCTAAGTAAAAAGGATCTTCCAGGGAAGAAAAACTCCTAAAAGATTTATGAGAAGCAAAAGCCTTCAACCCATTCACCTAGTCTGCGAAAGCTTCCAGCTTGAGATGATTCTGAAAGAGGGTCTAATGTATAAAAAAAAAAATAGAACAACTAAAAAAGCCAGCATGGTTAGGAGAAAGGATCATAGGAGACCCACAGGTACCTAGGAAAGAGGCAGCATGAAACAATGCAAACTGTGTGAGTTTCTGGTATGCAGAGCTTGTCATCATATGTTAACATCCTGCTCTTAAATGAGAATGGTGGATGAGGATCGCTAGATATTTGAGGAACACATCCACTACTAAAATTTCAGGTCACGAGACCAGAAAAACTGGATGGTGCCTGGCTACCACTACTGAACATTTTGATAAAAGATACTACAGAAGAATCCACATCGAAACGGGGAAAATGCAAAACAGAATTTCAAATGCTCATGGACTCCATATTTTTATGAGTCATGGAGGCTGGATGAGCTCCTGAAACTATTGCTCTGAGATAATCTTTAAGCCTTAAACCAAAAATATCCCCTGAAGTCTCTCAAAAACCAAACAATAATTTAGCTTAACTAGTAAAAAATGTCTTCCTGAGCTCTAAGAAAGCTCAATGGGGAAGGAACAACTCAGAAAAGGAGGGTGAGAATGGTTGTACACTCAAAGAATATAATCAATGTCACTCAATTGTACATGTAGAAACTACTGAACTGGTGTGTGTTTTGCTGTGTACATTCTCAACACCAGCCGATTAAAAAAAAAAAAAAAACAACTGAAACCAAAACATTAACAACTACCGGAGAAATTTAGAAGAAAAACAGCAATGCATAGAGAGTTGGGGAGGGAGAGAGAAAAAAACAAAACTCTAATTCATATTTTCAGAGAGTTAAAATGATGTGTAAAAAAATGAGAAGCTATATAAAGGAAATAATAAAAAGAATAGGAAACTAAGCCTCTCCCGCTCCCCAACCCTACAGGTGACAGCTATATGAACACTAGGAAAAATTAAGAAATGAAATCATAATACACTACATAGCTCAGTTGCAAACAATATTTTCATAATAATGATAGTTCATCCTTAATACTTAATTTAACCCAAAGTGATATAACGATGTTGGGAGAATGGAAATGGGAGGGGCAGATTCCTGTACAGAAGCTGAGCTCTAATGAAAGCTAAATTCTCTTCCTCCACAGTAAGAAGTCAAGAGATAATGGGTAAACCTTAAAAAGCAAGAAATGGTAGTCAGTACATGTGTGTTACTTGATGGTTAAGACTGTGTGTCAACTTGGCTGGGCCATGATTCTCAGTGTTCATACGTGATCATTCCCTTGACTGAATCTGCTGAGTAGCTAATCAGTTGAAAGAGAGTTTCCTTAGGGGTGTAGCCTGCATCCAAACATAAGCAGACTTTCTGGCTTTTTGCTCACTCTGGACCCTGCGATGCCTCCTGTTCCTCTGACCTCCGCCTCTTGGGACTTGAGCTATCAGCTTATCTGCAGATCTTGGAATTTGTTGATCTTCACAGAGCAGGAGCCCCACTCTCCAACCTGCCAATCTTGGGTTTGCCAGCCCCTGTGGCTACATGAATTGAGAGAAGTCTCTATCCTGATACATGGACTTGGGACATTTCAGCCCCTATAATCACGTGAGCAATTTCCTTGATATAAATCTCTCCCTATATAGATTTATACGCTTTACTGGTTTTGCTTCTCTAGAGAACCCAGCCTAAGACACTATCAGAAGAAAAACTTGGACGATTTGAAGGAGGAGGGGCACAAGCTTCATGTTCTTTGTTGTAACAGTGTTTGAGTTTTAAAATTACTTTAAGTATTTCCTTGATAAATGTATAAATGAAAGTACAAACAAAAACTAAATAATATAGGCTTTGGATCCAGGCAGCTCTGAGTTGGAAGACCCAAGTTTGAATCCCTTCATAATCTCTTGGGCAGGCCACTTAGCCTCTCTGTGACTCAGTTTAATCCTCTTCCACGACTAACCATCCCACCTCCCTGGAGGATTGAGCTGTGGAGCTAAATGAAGGAAGGAGTGATCAGAGCACTGTACGACACAAGGCAGAGTGGCTAGGTCAGCCTGAAATCAAAGGACCAGGCTGAAGGGAAGGAGTGAAAGAGCCAAAAATTACAGAAAGACAGAGAATAGGGACTTTTCAGCCTGAAACAGAAAATATTCCTGGGGAACACAACAGTAGTTAAAACAAAACGAACAACGATAAGAAAGGGAAAAATGTATTGCTAAGGGGATAGCAGAGTCTTTTTGTCATACATGAGGACATTATTGCATGGTATAAAAAATGCTGTTACGTGCAACAGTTATATAAAATTTAGAATTCTCTCTGAAAAGAATAAAATGGCTTGGTAGAGAGTGCATGCCTTGTCACTGGATGTGTGAGCTCAGGCAGACACTCATCGTGGAGAGTGGGTCTGACAATCTATAAAGTCTTCACAATCTACAGATCCTAACCATTCTCTGAGCTGTGAGTCACTAAATCCAGGCAAATAGGACAGGGTGGCAGAAATATCTTTGGGGGTTAAACTCCCAGCTTCCATACCCCATCCTTCCATCATCTGAACTTAGAGAGGTCAGAACACAAAAGCCATCTGGGGCTACTGCCCAGCATGGGGATACAGTGAGCTGCTGGGGTACTAAACAGCTTAGAGAGAGAGGCCCCTGAAACCCTATGGGCTGAAAGATCTGGCCACAAGGGCATCCTGGGCTGGGGGAGCAAAAGGGCACCTTCCAAACTCGGGGAGGCCAAGAATGCTTCAGGATGAAAAGAGAGCAGGTCTCAGGGCTGGACCCAAGGGCCTCATCTAGCCCTGACCTTTATGGAGTGGCTGGAATGCCCTCTGGCCAAAGACCTAGCACCTAAGCCACAGATAGCACCTAAGCCACAGATAGCACCTTGGAGGGTTATAAGGTGTCTTGATGAGATAAGAACAAGAGAAAAGAGGAGGCTCTCTGGAAGGGAGACCATACATCAACCACCTGGCCTGCCTAGCCCTTTTTGTTCACTCACCTGAGCTAGAAGAAATGTTGTGAGGGACACACAAACCTTGGTCTGGATGCCCCTTCAAAGAAGGGCTAGAGTTCTCCACTGTAATCCCCTTCTGGGATGGCCTCAGCTGCAGAGTTGCCCGGCCAAGGTCATACCATTCCCAAGGTGGCTGCCTGGAATGATGGTGAGGCCGCCATGTTGACCCAACTCCAGACAGCTCTAAGGGAACATTTCAGCTCCAGAGCTGAGGCTGTGGGGCTTGCACGAAAGCTCCATCCCAACCACATCCACAGGTGTTGATGCTAAGACACTCCTAATGAGCATCCTGCACACTAAACTCTGGTCCCAAATCAGCCACAGACTCCACCCTCCCTTTTCCCTGTAGACAAAGTGTCAAGGAGGACAGCAAGATCATGAAGGGACAGTGCCATGTGTTTAGTCCCCTGACAGGAGAGGGAAGCACACAGGACACAGACAACAGAGCAAGGCGGAAATGGCACATGCTACTTGTGAGGAAAAAAAAAAGCACAGTATGGCAGAGCACAGCACTCAGGCAGAGCTACACCCTGCACTCTGAGGCTAGAGAGAGAACTGGGCATTGCCCATCCATGGTTGGAACTGTAAACACCAATGATCTGAGAGCACCTTCTCCTGCAGGACAGACTCTCTCTACTGGGCAGGATAGGAGGCAGGCAGTGGCCAGGTAAGGGCAAAAACCACGTGATGCGGCCTCTGAGGTCTGGGGACCACCAGGACTGCATCTCTGCTGGAAGCCTTTGTTGTGGTTCTGGCCCCAGTTTCTCCAGCTGCATGAGTCGCCTTTCTGTACTCAGATGCAGGTTCCGTGACTTACCCCAGCAACTCCTGATATAGGGGGAGTGCCATGCAGCCAACTCTGGTGGGAAGGTCTGAGGTAGCTCTGTCTCATTGGTTAAAAGGCCTTTTATTGGGAATATTTTGAGAAGATGATGACATGAACAGTTCCATGCTGTACCTAGCCTCTTCAAAAGATCACCAAGGAAAATAACCAGAAATGGGTAGAATCAACTTAAGAAATCTGAAAAGCAATTGAATGAATACAACAATTAAGCTAACACCACATCAAGAAAAAGACTGGCTTTTAAATGGTAGGAAAACTTTGGCTTTCTACTTGGCTGAACCCATCACCATTCCCAGCCTGATGGTTCTGTCATCCTAATGTGGTGGCAGTGGACAGTGCACCTACTAAGGGGGGCAGATCTCTGGGTCTGGAGGAAGTCGAGCATACTTTACTAGCAGATTATAGTGAAGGTCTGCTCTGAACTGCCTAAAGGACTAAAGTGGGCACTTCTCTTTGTGTCTCAGAACTGACACAGGCAAAGGAGAGATATGGGCAATGCCCAAATGCTGTGACCACCATATCCACCCATTCTCAGTTGTGGTAAACAGTATGATTGGAGCATATATGTAATGCCTAAGGGCTGAAGGAGAAACAAAAGTGTGTGTTTCTTTTGGAATCTGGAGTTTTCAGAGGCACCATGTATATGGGGAATTGAGTGGGCCATGCACATGCTCAGAGATGCATGTATGTGTACATCATACCTGGGAGAGACCTCTGCTTTCACGCCATTCTTACTGAAAATCAGACCAAGTTTGCTGCAAGTCAGCTCAAGTGTTGAAGAAGGACTCAGGAACACAGCCAATTTACAAAGACTGGGAGAAGGTTTTCCTGTTTTCATTTTTTGCTTTTTGC
Source organism: Elephas maximus indicus (assembly GCF_024166365.1). Taxonomy (NCBI): domain Eukaryota; kingdom Metazoa; phylum Chordata; class Mammalia; order Proboscidea; family Elephantidae; genus Elephas; species Elephas maximus. Next base: position 123,564 of record NC_064834.1, read on the forward strand.
ATTTCCCTGAAGTACAAGAAAATCTCTTTAAAAACACTAGCTGGAAAAGGGCTTAGAACAGGGTGCTAGGTATCCACACATGTATGAAAAGCAATCACCGAAAAATAGCTAAGGGAGGTCATTACGCAGATGGATTATTAGTCTTCAACAGTTAAAAAATGCTATGCCTAGGAAACGGGAAGACCGTGTGCCACATTTATCACATCATAATATTCAAATGTTTCAGTTTTAACACAAAACCACAAGGCAGACAAAAACACAGTAAAGGACAGCCTGACTGAAAGAACAAATCAAACTGACAGAAACTTTCCCTGTGGAAGCCCAAATAATGGACAGACTAGAAGACTATAACACAAAAATATTAAACATACTCAAAGAATTAAAGGAAAACCCAGAAAGTGAAGAAAAGAATGTCCGTGGTTCAACATTAGAAAATAAATTGCTGTAATATACCACATCAATAGAACAAAGGAAAAGAACCACATGATCATCTCTATGGATGCAGAAAAAGCATTTGATAAAATCTAACACCCTTTCTTGATGAAAACCCTCAAGAAGATCAGAATAAAAGAAAAATTCTTCAACCTGATTCATAGCATATAAAAAGCCAACAGTCAACATTATACTTAATGAAGAAAGACTGAGAGCTTCCCCCTTGAAATCCAGGAACAAGACACTCTCACCACTTCTATTCAATATCGCAATACACGTCCTAGACAGAGCAGTAAGACAAGAAAAAGAAATAAGAGGTATCCAGATTGGAAAAGAAGTAAAATTATCTCTATTCATGGATGACATGATCCTATACATAGAGAATCCTAAAGAACCCACAAGAAAACTTCTAGAGCTAATAGAGGAATTTAACAAAGTTGCAGGGTGCAAGGTCAACAAACAGAAATCAGTTGAATTTCTATACACCAGCAATTAGAAATCTGAAAGAGAAATTGGGGGGGGGGGAGGGGATTCCATTTATAATAGCATCTAAGAGAATAAAATACCTAGCAATAAATCTAACCGACATGAAGGACTTATACAATGAAAACTATAAAACACTGCTGAAAGAGATTAAGGAAGACTTCAATAAACAGAAAGATGTTCGATGTTCATGGATTGGAAGACTTGCTATTAAGATGTCATTACTACCCAAAGCAAGCTACAGATTCAATGTGATCGCAATCAAAATTCTAATAGCCTTCTTTACAGAAATAGAAAAAACAATCCTCAAGTTTATAGGGAATGGCAAGAGGCTCTGAATAACTAAAACATTCTGGAAAGTGAAGAGCAAAGTAGGAGGACTTACACTTCCTGATTTTAAAACATACTATGAAGCTACAGTAATCAAAACAGCCTGGTCCTGGTAAAATAATAGACACATAGACTAATGAAATAGAATTGAGAGTCCAGAAATAAACCCACACATCTATGGTCAACTAACTTTTGACAAGGGTGCTGAGTCCATCCGATGGGGAAAGAGGAGTCTCTTCAATAAATGATGCTGGGAGAACTGGTTTTCCACATGAAGAAATATGAAACAGGATCCATGGCTCACACCATATACAAAAACAAATTCTAAATAAATTAAGGGTTATAAACGTGCAAACTAAAATCACGAAATTCTTAAAAGAACAAGCAAGGGCAACACTGTCAGGCTCAGTTTTCAACAATGGATTATCTAATAGAATAATAATAATAAAAAGGCACATACAGCAGAAGACCAAATAATAAATGGGACCTCATAAAAATTACAAACTTTTGTTCATAAGCAGACTTTACCAAAAAAGTGAAAAGACAAGCTACCAACTGGGAGAATATCTTCAGAAAAAATATATCCCACAAGAATCTCATAACCAAAACATATATAAAACTTTGACAATTTAACAACAAAAAGACTACCCAATCATAAAATGTGCAAAGGACTTGAATAGACATTTCATCAAAGAGGACACTCAAATGGCCACCAAACACATGAGAAGATGCTCAATGTCATTAGCCATCAGAGAGGTGCAAATAAAAACCACGCCGAGGTATCACTTCACTTCCACAAAGATGGCTAAGATTAAAAAAATAACAACAAATGTTGGCAAGGATGTGGGGAAACTGAAACCCTTATCCATTACTGGTGGAAACGTAAAACATAGTGGAAAACAGTATGGCCATCCCTCAAAAAACTAAAAATAGAACCACCATATGACTCAGCAATTCCACTCCTAGGTATATACCCAAAAGACTTTAAAGCAGAGACTCAAAAAGGAGACTTATACACCAGTTTTCATTGCAGCATTATTCACAATAGCCAAAAGGTGGAAACAGCTTAACTGCCCATCAACAGATGAATGGATAAACAAATTGTGGTGCATACATACAATAGAATACTGCTCAGCTAGTAGGAGAAATGAAGTCTCGATGAAAGCTATAATAGGAACGGAGCTTGAAGCCAATCACAAAAGGACAGATACTGTATGACCTCACTTGTATAAAAAGACAAGGGAAGGCAAACATATAGAGATCAAAGCTTATTAGAGGTTAACAGGGGTGGGAGGGAGGGGGAAAAAGGGGTTAACGGTGTTGGAAAAATGACATTGATTACAGGAAGTGTTGCAGAGCCGATTATTGTAATTGGTGTCAATAAGTTGTACACCTGAAAAAGCTGAATAGGCAAAAACTGTGTGATAGATTTATAACAATGACAAAAAGAAAGAGTAGCTGCTGAGGCTGCTTATGTACAACCAAACATGGGATTGCTTCCTTGATTTGGAGGTTTAGGATTATGGTTTTATGGGACATCCCGGTTAATTGGCCTAATAACGTGTTTAGTGCTTCTGTTCTACCTCTTAGTTCACTGCGTAGTGCTTGGGGTCTTAAGAGCTTGCAAGTGGTAATGCAGGCACAATAATTGGTCTCCATTCACCTGGAGCAAAAGAGGAAGAAGGAGAGTTAGGGATAGGAGGTGGATATGAAATGTGTGGCTAATTTCCTCTCTGAACAGCTGTCTCCTTGCCGTGATGCCAGAGAAACTTGATGGTGCCCAGCTATCATTACTGAACATTTTGATCAAAGATGCCATAGAAGAATCCTGACCAAAAGGGGGAAAATGCAGAAAATAATTTAAATTTTTCATTAACTCTAGACTTTCTGGAACCATGGAGGGTGAATGAACTCCTGAAACTACTGCCCTGACATAGCCTAAAACCAAAGTATTCCCAGAAGTCATATTGGGATCGAACAATATTTTAGATTAACTAGTAAAAAAAAAGACTGCCTTGAATATCGTGCTCTTTTAAGAACTGTCTGTATGGGACTGAATTGACGGCAGAAACTTGAAAGATCAGATGGGGACCTTAGGGGGCAGTGAGTTTATGTTAATAATGGAGGAACAACTTATAAAAGAAGGGTGAGAATGGTTGCACAACTTGAAGACTGTAATCAATCACTAAATTGTACACATAGAAACTTAAAAAAGAGAATGTTGATACACTTGGAAAATATAACGGATGTCACTAAACAATTTGTATAGAAATTGTCAAATGGGAACTTAATTTTCTGTGTAAACTTTCACCAAAAACACAATAAAATATTATTTAAAAAAAGAAAAAAAAAGGGAGATAGGGCCAAGATGGCAGAATAATGAAATACATCCTTTTGTCCTCTTACAACAAAGACCCAAAAAAAACAACTGAATTGAATATGTATGACAATCTAGGAACTCTGATCATCAAAGACAATGCTGAAGAATAGGACTGAGTAGCAGGTGGAAGGAGAGACAACTCAAAAGCAGTGGAAAATGGGAACTACAGATCGCGAGATTGTCAGCACCCTGCTAGCTGAGTCTGCAGAGAGCACACAGGCTGAGGCAAGCTACAACATCCCAAGCTGAGGCCCACTACATCTGGTGCAGACACGAAGCAGTGAATTTCCATGCAGTTCTAGAATGAAACAGGAGCAACAATAGACCCCTGCAAAACTTAGGCACGAGCTCCCAACCTACTGAGCACGCTGGCAAAATAACCTCTTTCCCCACCAAGGGCATCATAGCACAGAACTACTCCCTTCCCCTCACCCATTCTCTACCCTGCTTCGACACCAGTCCCTTCCAATCCCTCCAGCCAATGACATCAGTCCCCCTAAGCTGGGGACTCAGGGCCAGTCGGAAGATCCTGCCGCTTTGCCTAGCCACTGGTATACAGGGTCCACGGATTTGCAGTGGCCTTTGCCCCTGACCAGTCCCTTTTTGTCTGATTCAACACCTCATGCCCTCATTAGCATAAAACAGCAGGGCATACACCTGAAGCTCATTTTCACCTGCAGAAACCAAGAAGGAGCTGCAGATTTGTGACAGTCAATACTGTCCCGCCCCCTACGAAGGGGCCTCACCCACCCACACTATGGGGTACCACCCATTCCATCTAGCCACCCAGGAAAGGGGACTGAGAATTAGTGTGGCCTTCCAATCCCTCCAGCCAATGACATCAGGCACCCAAGGACTGGCTGCACTACCCACCCCACTATGCGTTACAGGGGACAGGGACATGTCCTCCATTCAGGCACTTGGGGGCAGCCATCAGTCCTCTGCCTTGCCCCACACATAACTCCCCACTACAGCCAGAGACCCATGCTCCTCCAAACACCCCCACACAGCCCTGCCTGCCTAGGAGTGTAGGTAAGAGTTGGCACCAACCACTAGGTGACCAATGAACGAGACAGCTGTGCCCTGAATAACCATACCCCTGCAAGAACAGCTGTTCTGTCCATCTGGAGATAGGATGTGAAAGCTTCAACCACACCAACAACCAAAGCAGTTCTCATGCCCACCCTACTTGGGGATGTCAAAACAAAACAAAGAGAAGTATTAGACTGCCAGTTCTACTTCTGAAAAAGCATTAGCCAGTGAAAACCTTATGAATAGCAGAACACTGTCTGATATAATGCTGGAAGATGAGCCCTCCAGGTTGGAAGGCACTCAAAAGACGACTGGGGAAGAGCTGCCTCCTCAAAGTAGAGTTGACCTTAATGACGTGGGTGGAGTAAAGCTTTTGGGACCTTCATTTGCTGATGTGGCACGACTCAAGATGAGAAGAAACAGCTGCAAATATCCATTAATAATCAGGACCTGGAATGTACGAAGAAAGAATCTAGGAAAATTGGAAATCATCAAAAATGAAATGGAACTAATACACATCAATATACTAGGCATTAGTGAGCTGAAATAGACTGGTATTGGGCATTCTGAATTGGACATATAGTCTACTCTGCTGGGAACAACAACTTGAAGAGATACGGTGTTGCATTCATCATCAAAAAGAACATTTCAAGATCTATCCTGAAGTAAAATGCTGTCAGTGCTAGGATAATACCCATACGACTACAAGGAAGACTAATTAATATGACTATTATTCAAATTTACAAACCAACCGCTAAAGCCAAAGATGAAGAAACAGAAGATATTTATCAGCTACTGCAGTCTGATATTGATCGAACATGCAATCAGGATGCACTGATAATTACTGGTGATTGTAATGCAAAAGTTGGAAACAAAGAAGGATTCATTGTTGGAAACTATGGCCTTGGTGACAGAAACAATGCCAGAGATCGAATGACAGAATTTTGCAAGACCAACGACTTCTTCATTGCAAATACCTTCTTTCAGCAACATAAACAGCGACTATACACATAAACCTCGCCAGGTGGAACACACAGAAATCAAATTGACTACATATGTGAAAGAGATGATGGAAAAGCTCAATATCATCAGTCAGAACAAGGCCAGGGGCTGACTGTGGAACAGATCATCAATTGCTCATATGCAAGTTCAAGCTGAAACTGAAGAAAATCAGAACAAGTCCACGACAGCCAAAATATGACCTTGAGTATGTCCCACCTAAATTTAGAAACCATATGAAGAACAGATTTGACACATTGAACACTAGTTACCGAAGACTAGATGAGTTTGGAATGGCATCAAGGACATCATCCATGAAGAAAGCAAGAGGTCACTGAAAAGACAGGAAAGAAAGAAAAGACCAAGATGGATGTCAAAGGAGACTCTGAAACTTGCTCTTGAGCATCGACCAGCTAAAGCAAAAGGAAGAACTGATGAAGTAAAAGAACTAAACAGAAGATTTCAAAGGGCCTCTCGAGAAGACAAAGTAAAGTATTATAATGACATGTGCAAAGAGCTGGAGATGGAAAACCAAAGGGGAAGAACACGCTCGGCGTTTCTCAAGCTGAAAGAACTGAAGAAAAAACTCAAGCCTCGAGTAGCAATAGTGAAGGATTCCATGGGGAAAATATTAAATGACACAGGAAGCATCAAAAGGAGATGGAATGAATACAGAGTCATTATCCCAAAAAGAATTAGAGTTCAACCATTTCAATAGGTAGCATATGATCAGGAACTGATGGTACTGAAGGAAGAAGTCCAAGCTGCTCTGAAGGCATTGGCGAAAAACAAGGCTCCAGGAATCGATGGATATCAATTGAGATGTTTTAACTAACAGATGCAGCGCTGGAGGTGCTCACTCGTCTATGCCAAGAAATATGGAAGACAGCTTCCTGGGCAACTGACTGGAAGAGATCCATATTTATGCCTATTCCCAAGAAAGGTGATCCAACCAAATGCAGAAATTATAGAACAATATCCTTAATATCATGCGGAAGCAAAATTTTGCTGAAGATCATTCAAAAATGGTTGCAGCAGTAGATCAACAGGGAACTGCCAGAAATTTAGGCTTGGTCCGGAAGAGGCCATGGAACCAGGGATATCATTGCTGATGTCTGATGGATCCTGGCTGAAAGCAGAGAATACCAGAACGATGTTTACCTGTGTTTTATTGACTATGCAAAGGCATTCAACTGTGTGGATCATAACAAATTATGGATAACATTACGAAGAATGGGAATTCCAGAACACTTAATTGTGCTCATGAGGAAACTTTACATAGATCAAGAGGCAGTTGTTCAGACAGAACAAGGGGATACTGATTGGTTTAAAGTCAGGAAAGGTGTGCGTCTGGGTAGTATCCTTTCACCATACCTATTCAATCTGTATGCTAAGCAAATAACCTGAGAAGCTGGACTGTACAAAGAAGAATGGGACGTTGGGATTGGAGGAAGACTCATTAACTACCCGTGTTAGGCAGATGACACAACCTTACTTGCTGAAAGTGAAAAGGACTTGGAGTACTTACTAATGAAGAACAAAGACCACAGCCTTCAGTATGGATTGCACCTCAACTTAAAGAAAACAAAAATCCTCAAAACTGGACCAATGAGCAATATCATGATAAATGGAGAAAAGACTGACGTTGTCAAGGATTTCATTTTACATGGATCCACAATCAACAGCCATGGAAGCAGCAGTCAGGAAATTAACAGATGCATTGCACTGGGCAAATCTGCTGCAAAGGACCTCTTCAAAGTGTTGAAGAGCAAAGATGTCACCCTGAAGACTAAGGTATGCCTGACCAAAGCCATGGTATTTTCAATCGCATCATATGCATGTGAAAGCCGGACAATGAATAAGGAAGACTGAAGAAGAACTGATGTCTTTGAATTGTGGTATTGGCAAAAAATATTGAATATACCATGGACTGCCAAAAGAACGAACAAGTCTGTTTTGGAAGAAGTACAACCAGAATGCTCCTTAGAAGCAGGGATGGTGAGACTGTGTCTTACATACTTTAGATATGGTGTCAGGAGGCATCAGTCCCTGGAGAAGGACATCATGCTTGGCAAAGTACAGTGTCAGCAGAAAAGAGAAAGACCCTCAACGAGGTGGATTGACACAGTGGCTGCAACAATGAGCTCAAGCATGACAATGGTTGTACAGATGGGGCAGGACGGGGCAATGTTTCATTCTGTTGTGCATAGGGTTGCTATGAGTCGGAACCAACTCAATGGCATCGAACAACAACAAGAAGAACCATGAAGAGGAAAAACCTACGAATGATCGGAGTACTAGAACAAGGGACGATAACAGGAAACAGAGAAAATTGTTGAAAATCTGCTGGCAGAAAACTTCTCTAATATCATGAAAGATGAAACGATATCTATCCTAGAAGCTCAACAAACTTCATACAGGGTAAACCCCAAAAGAAAGTTACCAAGACATATCATAGTCAAACTTCCCGAAACCAAAGACAAAGAAAAGAATCTTGAAAGTGGCTAGTAATAAATGAATACAATAAGACTAAACTCTGACTACTCAGCAGAAATCATGTAGGCAAGAAGGCAATGGCATGACATATATAAAGCCTTGTAGGAAAAAATACTGCCAGCTAAGAATAACATATCCAACAAAATTGTCTCTCAAATATGACGGTGAAATTAGATCATTTCCAGACAAACAAAAATTAAAGGAATTTGTAGAAACCAGACCAAAAAAAAAAAAAAAAAAGACTAAAATTTCAGGGAATATTAAAGGGAATCTTCTGGTTAGAGAACCAACATCAGACAATAATCCAAGATTAGGACACAGGACAGATCAACAAGTTATCAATCCAGATGGGGAATTCACAAAAACAAATCAAAGCTAAAAGACTGAAAATAGGGAAGCAGAGAAGTAAATATGTAAATGATGATAACGTCAAAAAAAAAAGGGAATAAACAGTGTAGTCACAGAACTCCCATACAGAAAGGAAGTCAGGGTGGTATCAAGAAATAAAAGACTGGTTTAAACTTAGAAAAATAAAGGTAAATTTCGAGGTAACCACAAAAGAAGCTAACAAATCTACCCATCAAAATTGTAATGAAGAAAAACATAACTCAGCAAACACAAAATCAACAATGAGATGAAAAAAAATACATAAAAAGAATTCAGTACAGAAAATTAAGCAGAACAAAGAAACTGTCAACACAGCAATAACAATAAAAAACACATCAAAATGAGAACAGTAAACTGACACCTATTGATGATTACACTGAATGTAAACGGTCTAAATGCACCAGTAAAGAGACAGTGGCAGAATGTATATAAAAAAAATCATGATCCGTCTATATGCTGTCTACAAGAGACACGCCTTAGGGACAAAGACATCAACTAACTAAAACTCAAAGGATGGGAAAAATAATATCACGAAAACAAACAAAAAAGAGGAAGAATGGCAATATTAATCTCTGATAAAATAGACCTTAAAGCAAAATCCACTATAAAGGATAAAGGACACAATATAATGATTAAAGGGTTGACACAGCAGGAGGACATAACTATAGTAAACATCTATGCACCCAATGACAGGGCTCCATAATACATAAAACGAACCCTAACAGCACTGAAAAGAGAAATAATAATAATAGTAGGAGACTACAGAACATCATTTTCGGTGAAGAACAGACCAGCTAGAAAGAAACTCAATCAATAAACAAAAGATCTAGGAGGTGGGGCCAAGATAGAAGAATAGTCAGACAACTCCTGTGGTCCCTCTTACAACAAAGACCTGAAAAAACAAGTGATTTGATTATATGTGAAAATCTAGGAGCCCTGATCATCAAAGACAAAGTTGAGGAGTCAGACTGAGCAGTAGGGGGAAGGAGAGACAGCACAGAAGCAGCAAAGAAGTGCCTGTCATGAAGTAGCTGGCACCATGCTGGCTGGAATGGCAGCACACGCAGACTGAGGTGAGCAGCAGCGCTCAGGAAGTGTTTCACCACGTCAGCAGAAACCAGGCAGTGAAGAGTCTGCTCAAGCCTCCAAAGCCAAGGGAAAGTGGTGCTGGACCTGCAAAAGTTAAGTGCAGGCATCTAACCTACCACACGGGGTCAAAATAATCCCTTCCCCTCTGGGTCTTTTGCAAAGAAGTGCCTCTTTTCCCTTGCCCACATCCTACCTCACCCCACTCTGATACCAGTCCAGCAGTATTTAACAACTGCCATGTCCCCTAAGCCAGAACTAAGGGCTATCTGCACCCAAACCAGTCTCACGGTTTTAAGAAATTGTCACACCCCCTAAGCCGAGAACTCAGGGCAGGCGCTGCCCCTTTGCCTAGGCACTGGCATAAGGGGTCCACGGACTTGTAATGTCCTTCACCCTTGCCTAGACCTGTGTGGGCTGATTCAACACTACAGACCCTCATTAATGCCAAGCCCCCTATGCTGGGAACTCAGGGCAGGCACTTCCCCTTTGCCTAGGCACTGTCTTAAGGGCTTACAGACTTGTAGTACCCTTCACCCCTGCCTAGACCTTTGTGGGTCAATTCAAAATCGTAGATCCTCATTAGCATAGAAGAACAGGGCATATACCTGAAGCCTATTTTCAACTGCAGCAGCCAAAGCGGAGTAGCAGATTGGGGACATTTGACACTGTCTTGCACATTAAACAGGGTCTTCACCACCCACATCAGCAGCATGAGGGCTTGCAGTATCATCCATTCCATCTAGCCACACATGACAGGAGTCCAAGAATAAGTGGTGCCTCTCAGTCCTTACTGCCAACAGCATTGGGTGCCCAAAGTCTGGCTGCAAAACCTACCCACCTACATGCTTTAGGGGCCAGGGACACGCCTTCCACTCAGATACTCAGGAGCAGCCACCAGCCCTCTCTTTTGCTCAGCACATAGCCCCCAACTGCAGCCAGATACCTATTCCTGCTACAAACACACCTACGCAGCCCTGCCAGTCTAGGACTGTAGGTGAGAATCTGCACCACATACTCGGTGACCGATGACCTGGACATCTGAGCTGAATCCACACAAGAAAAGTGAACAGACTCCTGAGCTCACACTAGTAGCTGCTCTAACCAGCTCATGATGACAGGACATGAAAGCTTCAGAGACACCAATAACCAAAGTGGCTCAAACGGCCAGCCTGCTGGGGCATATCAAAACAAAAAGCTAGGACACAACAAGGAAACATACAATAAATAAATATAATAACTTATTGATGGCTCAAACACAACAGTCAATATCAAATCACATAAAGATGCAGGTCAAGATGGCTCCAGCAAAAAACCAAAACAAAAAACCAGGAAACCTTATGGAAGAAGAGAAGGTCTAGGAGTTACCGGGGTTAAAATTCAAAAGATTAATATACAGAGCTCTTCAAGGGATCAGCAAGGAGATAAGGCAAAACTCAGACCAAGCCAAGGAACACACAGACAAAAGAATAGAGGAATTCAGGAAAGCAATACAAGAACAGAGGGACAAATTTAACAGGCTGCTAGGAACCATAAAGAGACAGCAATTAGAAATCCAAAAGATTAACAATAAAATTACAGAATTAGACAACTCGATAGAAGGTCAGAGGAGCAGAATTGAGGCAATGGAACTCAGAATTAGTCAGACTAAATATAAACCCTGTGACACCAATTTATTTGAGGAAAAATTAGATAAAAGAATTTTAAAAATTAAAGAAAATCTAAGAATTACATGGGAAACTATCAAGAGGAATAACCAACGAGTGACTGGAGTACCAGAATGCGGGGGATGGGGGGATGGGGGGTGGTAAAAGAAAATACGGAGAGAATTGTTGAAGATTTGCTGGCAGAAAAATTCCCTGATATTCTGAAAGGTGAGAAGGTATCTATCCAAGAAGCTCAACAAACGCCACACAGGGTAGATCCCAAAATAAAGTCACCAAGACATATTATAATCAAACTTGCCAAAACCAAAGATAAAGATAGACTCTTGAGAGGAGCCAGGGATAAGGGGTCAATAAGACTAAACCCTGACTACTCAGCAGAAACCATGCAAGCAAGGAGGCAATGGGATGAAATATATAAAGCCATGAAGGAAAAAAAAAATTGCCAGCTGTCTTATTTATCTAGTGCTGCTATAACAGAAATACCACAAACAGATGGCTTTAACAAAGAGAAATTTATTTTCTCACAGTCTAGTAGGTTACAAGTCCAAATTCAGGGTGTTGGCTCCAGGGGAAGGCTTTCTATCTCTGTCGGCTCTGGAGGAAGGTCCTTATCCTCAATCTTCCCCTGGTCAAGGAGCTTCTCAGGTGCAGGGACCCCGTGTCCAAAGGACGTGCTCTGCTCCTCATGCTGCTTTCTTGGTGGTATGAGGTCCCCCACTCTGCCTCCTTCCCTTTCATCTCTTGAGAGATAAAAGGTGGTGCAGGCCACACCCCAGGGATATTGCCAAAAAGCAAACACAGAGCCTAGTGCTGCCATAACAGAAATACCACAACGGATGGCTTCAACAGAGGTTTATTTTCTTACAGTAAAGTAGGCTAAATGTCCAAATTCAGGGTGTCAGCTCCAGGGGAAGGCTTTCTCTCTGTGTTGGCTCTGGAGGAAGGTCCTAGTCCTCAATCTTCCCATGGTTAAGGAGCTTCTCAGGCACAGGAACCGCAGGTCCAAAGGACACACTCTGTTCCTGGTGCTGCATTCTTGGTGGTATAAGGTGCTCAATTCTCTGCTTGTTTCCCTTTCCTTTTATCTTTTGAAAGATAAAAAGTGGTGTAGGCCCCATACCAGGGAAACTCCCTTTACCTTGGATCAGGGAGATGACCTGAGTAAGGGTGGTGTTACAATCCCACCCTAACCTTTTCAACATAAAATTAGAATCACAAAATGGAGGACAACCACACAAGACTGGGAATCATGGCCCAACGAAGTTGATACACACATTTTTTGGGGACATAATTCAACCCATGACACCAGCCAGGAACTATATATCCAGCAAAAATGTCTCTTAAATATGATGGGAATATTAGGGCATTTCCAGATAAACAGTAGTTGAGGGCATTTGTAAAAACCAAACCAAAATTACAAGAAATATTAAACGGAGTCCTACGGCTAGAGAACCAACAATATCGGATAACAACCCAAGACTAGAACACAGAACAAAACAACCAGATATCAACCCAGAGAGGGAAGTCACAAAAATAAGTCAAAGCTAAAAGACTGAAATAGGGAAACAGACATCAATATGTAAATGATGACAACATCAGAACAAAAAGGAGGGAATAAGTAGTACAGTAATGGAACTTTCATATGCAGAAGAACTTAAGGCAATATCAAGAAATAAAAGATTTCTTTAAAGTTAGAAAAATAGAGATAAATTTTAAGGTAACCACAAAGGAAACTAACAAATTTACCCATCAAAATAAAAAAGAAGAAAAACACAAAGATTCAGCAAGCACAAAGTCAACAATAATGAAAATGATGAAAAGAAAATACACAAAGAAAAACGACTCAGCACAGAAAATTAAGTGGAACAAAGAAACTGTTAACACCACACACACACACACACACACACATCAAAATGACACCTGTAAGCTTATACCTATCAGTAATCACACTGGATGTAAACAGACCAAATGCACCAAAAAAGAGACAGAGAGTGGCAGAATGGATAAAAAACATGATCTGCCTGTATGCTGCCTACAAGAGGCACATCTTAGACTCAGATGAAAAAACTAAAACTCAGACTATGGGAAAAAAATACATATCAAACAAACAACAGCCAAAAATAGCAGAGAGGCAATATTAATCTCTGACAAAATAGACTTCAAAGCAAAATTTACCACAAAGGATAAGGAAAGATACTACATAATGATGAAAGCATCAATATACCAGGAGAACATAACCATAATAAATATATACACATCCAATGACAGGGCTCCAAAATACATACAACAAACACAGCATTGAAAAGAGAAATAGACATCTCCACAATCATAGTAGGACACTCCAACACACCACTTTCAGTGAAGGACAGAGTATCTAGAAAGAAATTCAATAAAGACATGGAAGGTATAATTGCCACAATCTATCAACTTGAATCATAGATATATACAGAACACTACACCCAACAGCAGACAAGAATACATTCTTTTCCAAAGCATATGGATCATTCTCCAGAACAAACCACATATTAGGCCACAAAAGTAAGCCTGAACAGAATTCAAAACACCGAAATATTACAAAGCATATTTTCTGACCATAAAGCCATAAAAGTAGAAATCAATAACAGAAACAGCAAGGAAAAAAAAAAAAAATCAAAGGCATGGTGGTTAGGAGCTACAGCTGCTACCAGAAGGTAAGCAGTTCGAATCCACCAGCCACTCCTTGGAAACCCTACAGGGCAGTTCTGCCCTGCTGTATAGGGTCACTATGAGTCAGAATCAACTCCACAGCACTGTTTTTTTTTTTTTTTAAGATGACTATGATACTAAAAATGAAAAACAGCAGGTGTTGGTGAGATGTGGAGAAATTGGAACCCTCAACTATGGCTGGTAGGATGGTAAAATGGTGCAGTTGCTGTGGAAAACAGTTTAGTGGTTTCTCAAAAAGTTAAGCACAAAATTTCCACAAGACTCAGCAATTCCAGTCTCAGGTATTGTCTTGGTTATCTAATGCTGCTGTAAGAGAAATTCCACAATGGGATAGCTTTAACAAAGGGAAATTTATTCTCTCAAAGTTTAGGAGGCTAGAAGTCCAAATTCAGGGTGCCAGGTCTAGGGGAAGGCTTTCTCTGTTGGTTCTGGGGTAAGGTCCTTGTCATCAATCTTCCTCTGGTCTAAGAGCTTCTCAGCACAGGAACCTTGGTTCAAAGGACATGCACTGCTCCTGCATCTCTGCTCTCTGCTGGCTTCTCTCTTTTACATCTCAAAAGAGATCTACTCAAGATACAATCTAATCTTGTAATTTGAGTCCTGTCTCATTAACCTAACTGCCTCTAATCCTGCCTCAATAACATCATAGAGGTAGGATTTACAACACACAGGAAAATCACATCAGATGACAAAATGGTGGACAATCATACAATACTGGGAATCATGGCCTAGTCAAGTTGTCACATATTTTGGGGGGATACAGTTCAATCCATAACGGGTATATATGCAAAATTATTGAAAGCAGGAATGCAAACAGATACTTGTACCCCAATGTTCACTACAGCACTATTCACAATAGCTAAAAGGAGTAAACAGCCTAAAAACCCATCAACAGAAGAATGGACAAAATGTGGTATACACATAGAATGGACTATGACTCATCTACAAGAAGAAACGAAGTCCTGATACATACCATAACATAGATAAACCTTGAAAATATTATACTGAATGAAATAAGTCAACCAGAAAAGGAAAAATGTATGATCCCACTTACATAAAATATGTAAAACAGGCAAGTACACAGAGACCTAAGTTATTCGTGATTACCAGGGACAGGCAGGAGGAAGGGGTAAAGGAGACTTATAGCTTGAGTGACACTCAGATTGTGTTAAAGGTGACAGAAAAAATTGGAAACGAAGAGCGGTGATAGTTGAGAAACAAAATGAACATGACTAATGTCACCATATTGTACATGTAAAAAAATGTTAAAACGGAAAATTTTGTTACATATGTATCTATATAAAAAAAAAAAAAAAACTTAAAGAAAAATAAAAAGACATTCAGTGTTCCTGGATTGGAAGACCTAATATCATCATAATGACAATACTACCCATAATGATCTGCAGGTTCAACACAATCCCTATCAAAATTCCAACAACCTTCTTTGCAGGAATGGAAAAGCCAATCCTCAAATTCATACGGAATTTCAAGGGGCACTGAATAGCCAAAAAAAAACTTCAAAAAGAAGAACGAAGTGGGAAGACTCACATGTCTCGATTTCAAAACATACTAGAAATCTACAGGCATCAAAACAGTGTGGAACTGATATAAGAACAAGCATACAGACCAATGGAATAGAATTGAGAATTCAGAAATAAACCTATATTATCTATGATCTATTAATTTCCACGAGGGTGCCAAGTCCATTCAGCTAGGAAAGAACAGCTAGTCCTAATTGGTGCTGGGACAACTGGATCTCCAGTGCAAAAGGACGTAGTTAGACCCACACCTCACGCTATATACAAAAATTAACTCAAAATGGATCAAGGGTCTAAATATAGAATGAAAACCATAAAACTATTAGGAAAAAACATAGGGGTAATGCTTCAGGGCCTAGTTTTTGACAATGAATCCTTAGATATGACACCAAAAGCACAAGCAACAAAAGACAGAATAGGTAAAACATGCATCACCAAAATTAAAAATTTTTGTCCATCAAAAGAAGAGGAAACCTACAGACTGGAGAAAATACCCGGTAACCATATACAGTAAAGCCTGTGAAAGTAGGAACCTGTGTAAGGAGAAAACCTGTTAGAGAAGGAAAACTAAAATATTTTCTACTAATAGAGAGTGATGGAGAAGTGGTAAGACTGCACCCTGTCAAGGGCAGAAAATTTGTGAGACCTAGAAAATAAGGCAGTCCCATCGGGTTACAGGTTTCACTGTACCTCATAATGGTTTAATATCTAGAATATATAAAGAACTTATACCACTCAAAATCAAAAAGCCAAAATGCAATTTAAAAATGGGCAAAAGACTTGAACTTGAATAGACATTTTGCCATAATAAAAACACAAATGGCCAACAAACACATGAAAAGATGCTGCTGCCCAGGAGCCAGGGCTGGGTCAGGGGCCCCTGAAGCAATGTGACTCTTCCCCCCTTGCCCTTTACTTCAAACTCATCCTCCATGATTGTACAGGACACTACTAGGCAAACTACCTACAAACTCTCTCTCCATCCTCATCACAAACAGAGGGTAGGTATGAGGATTCCATTTTACAAATGGGGACACTGAGGCACAAAGAAATGAAGCAACTTGCCAAGGCCACAGGCTGGTGATTGGAGTCCCTTCCTAAGTGATCATTATTACTCTTTCTCCAAGAGCAGCAGGGGGCATCCACAGACCATATCCTCAACCAGACAGCTACTGGAGAGAAGACCTGGTCCTCAAAGGCCTTCTTCACCCAGACAGGCCTCAGGCCCCTTCTCTTACCCTGAGCTGGTCCAGATGTTCTCGGCCAGCTGGAAGGGCAAAGTGGAGACTGATAGTGAGGGTGAGGCCCTATAGAGCAGCCTCAATTCCAGGGCCTGGTCTGGGGCACAGGGAACTTGAGTTGCTCCCCCCAATCCTGTCCTCCAATTGTGTCCTGAGGAACCAGTGCCACCTCCCAGCATTTAAGAAGCCAAAGGAGGCATGTGGTGGTGGGAAGTAGAGACTCCTTGACTTAGGGAGCCATTCTTTTGACCTCTTTCTAGGACCCCTTCCATCACACCCTAAAGGAAATGAGATAAACCTCCCACTAGTCAACTAGCTTTGACTGCCCTTGAGTAAAACACTCAGCTACTCCAGGTTGCTGCATAATCAACCCCAAGCAGGGAAACAGAACCTATCCCTCAGGGTGTGGGAGGACTAAAGCGTTCAACACATTGCTATGCATACAGTTTAAGAGTTCGATTAATATCATTTCACATTGTCTACTGTGCCTGGAGCCCCTCCCATCCAATCCAGGGGTAGATGTCCCCACTGGGACTAAAAGCACAGCACTAGGAGAGTGGGCAGGGCACTGCAGCAAGGTGGCTATACAGCCATTGTAGGGACCCTGTGGGCATACTGTCCCTCTCTGGAGAGATGGACCCAAAAAGGCCATCGACCCCCATAAAGCCCCTCCATCCTCCTCCAAGGGGGTCACCCCCACCCCCAACTGTGCAAAGGATTGACAAGGCATCTCAGATGTCCCTGCTGGGGAGTGAGGAGGGACCTCTGTTCCAGGATGCAGGAGCTCCTAGAGCTGCTGGTTTGCCATAGCACCCACAGAGACTCAGACGAAGCCAGGGGAATCTAGCCTGGGGTGGCGGAAGTGGAACAGGCTGCTCGGCCATATCTTGAACAGAACCTGTGCCATTTTTCCCTTCCCTAGCCTGTCTCTGTCTCCTAGTATGATTTTTTGTTGACTCCTCTAAGAGTTAAATGTTAACCAACGTTTCCCCTAGGACTGTGGAAAAAAAGTGATATTGATCTAAGCCTGTCAAACAGGACGATGCTCATCAGGATGGCTCCAGTCTGAAGGGACAATGGCAGGGAAAGATCAGCATGTTTGAGACGTGATCACCTAAGCCACACAGAAAGGGAATGGACATTCCACAAGCTCCTAAAACCCATGTTCCCCTTTCCCTGTAAAACTCCAGCTGGACTGCGGTTTTTTGAGACAGCATTAGGAGATCATTCCCCTCTGTCTCCATATACTGGTATATATAACAAAGCTCTTGCTACCCGTCTCAAGAATTGGCTGTTTGCGGCAGACGGCTCTAACTTGTGAAATTGAAGTAACAGAAGGAGCCCAGCACAGAAAGCCCAAGTCCTGCCACCATCACTGCATATCTCACCACCTCTAGGATCCCAGCAAACAGCTTTGGCAGTTTATATCCCAGGGTTGTTTTGAGCATAAAAGAAGACAACTGCAGTGAAAAAGCTTTGGAAACTGAAATTGCTCCAATGATATTGATGGTTGTATCATTGCTGGAGTCTCTGGGTGGGGCAAACAGTTAAGTGCTTGACTACTTGCAGAAAGGGTAGTGTCGAACCCACCCAGAGGCACCTCGAAAAACAGGCCTGGTGATATTCCTCTGGAAGGTCACAGCCTTGAAAGCTTTCTGGAGCACTTCTACTCTGCACGCATGGGATTGCAATAAGTCAGAATGGATTCCACAACAACTAACAACAAGGTACTACTGAATTAATGCAAATTTTTTTCTCAGCCCCACAGGAGGAGCTGAAAGTAGAAATAAGACAGTATCTCCAAGACTGAAGACACCCCTACATTTCCTTGTTTGCCAGCTCAGGAAGGGCCCAGGACAAGATCCAGGACCAGCCCACTGGACCTAGGAAGGACTTGAAACACACTCCATCTCTCCTAAGGCCAAACAAAGACAGAAAGTACATGAACTGTAAGACAGTCCCCAAACGCTGAAGGCAGAAGCAAAGCAATTAGAAGCAGCAAAGCCACGGGCTTTTTTACGCAAGTAAAATGCCCAACAGAAGCAACAGAGCTGCCTCTCTGAGCCTGTAAAAATAGAAGCCTTTTTTGGAGGGAAGAAGAAAAAAAAAAAAAGAAGAAGAAACCAGCTCCCACAGTTAGCTTCTAACAACTACTGAGAAGGCAGCTCCTAGCAATCACCTGCCTGAATCACTTTTTATGGGGAATGTAGGATAAGGATTCATGCCAAGCTGATGAAAATACAGAGAGACATCCTAAAACACTACAGTGGTTTTTTTCCCCCAAAAAGTCCAAGTACCTGTAAACAAATGCCTGGATCACTGGTTTTGTTGCAGGCTGCCACAGAGAGGCCCCAAAGACACTGTTTCTTAGGTCTGACCAACAGACTAGGTCCACCTCTCACAGAAGCTGGTGGCCCCTAAGGCCTGCAGTGGCCACTAGGAGACAGTGCTCTCTGTGGGCTGCGGGGCTTCCCCTACTATTTGCTGTTCTTGCCTGGGCACCCAGTGGGCAAGGGCTTGTGCTCTGGGTGTCTGCTGGCCACTTACTTGTCCAAGATGAGGTAGAGATCGAAGCCGCCCCCGCAGGAGATCTGCTCACCTGTCCCCTGGCGCCACCTGTGTCTCACGCTTTTGGAACCATGGCCTCGGTGGCCAAAGCTCCCAGCACCAGGCAGCAGTGGTGGCGGTGGCAGAAGCAGCAGCAGCAAGAAGGGTGCAGGGCAGGGCGCCCAGGGGCCATGGCTCACCATCTTCCCTCCCTCCCCAGGCCGTGCTCTGGGGAGCCAGTGAGGGGGTAGGGCTCAATGGTATGGGGGGCACCTCAACTGCCACTGCCTCTGCCAGTGCCCAGGGGCTATGGCCCTTCTGGTCCTCTCCCCCACACCTGCTGCAACCCTCCCACTCCGTCCCTGCCCAGTGGGAGCAGAAGGGTGGAAGTGGTGGCTCTGGGGCGACGAGCTACCAGCTCCCTGCTCTGGCCCTTCCCCCGCCAGGCCCTAGCAGAATTCTTGGTTGTTAGGGTTGACATGAAGGTTGACATGGTGACTTTGTGACCTGCGGCTCTGCTGAATATCTTCCCTATTAACAACAGCAAGGGGTCTTTTCAAGGGGGTATAAAATGAGGACTCCATTTGTCCTCATTGAGTCCCAACCCCTCACAAGTGGCCATTAAAATTCTCAAAAAGTGGTTTGGAGATTTAGGGTCATGATTTCATGAGACAGCCCAGGCAACTGGCCTACTCTTGCTTTTAGTATTTCTGTTCTGCTTCCTATTTCGTTGAGTAGTGCCTAGGGTCTAAAAAGCTTGCAAGTGACCATTCAAGCTAAAACAGTTATCTTCACTCACCTGCAGCAGCAGAGGAAAAAGGAGAGGCAGGAATCTGAGGAGGAATTGGAATGCATTTCTGATTGCCTCCATGAACAGCTGCCTCATTTGCTGTGAGACCACAACTAGATGGTGCCTGACTACCATTACTGAATGTTTTAATCAAAGATTCTAAAGTATAATCATAAGCAAAAGGGGGAAAATGTAGAACAGAATTTCAAATTCCTAATGAATCCTGACCTTCTGGAGTCATTTAGGCTGGATGGACCCCTAAGACTAATGTCCTGAGATAATCTTTAAACCTTAAACTTCAAACCAAAACTTTCCCCTGAAGTTTTCCTTGAACCAAACAATCTTTACTCAAGCCGACTGTCTTATCTTTTTCCTTCAAAGTGGCTGAGGGAATGGAACCTCTGACCTTCAAGTTACCAGCCGAGTGCTTAACTGCTGTGACACCAGGGCTCCTTTGAACCAAACAATAGTTACCTTAATCACTAAAGTATGTCTTGCTTGAACATTGTGCTCTTTTAAAGAATTATGTATATGGGATCAAATTGACAACAGTAACTGGAAAGGTTAGATAAGAAGGTTACAGGGCAGTGAGTTTATGTTGATGGTATAGAATAACGTGGAAAAGGGCAGTGAAAATGGTTATACAACTTAAAGAATATAATACTACGTCATCGTCATTGAACGGTACGTAGAAAAATTGTTGAAATGGTATATCTTTTGCTGTGCATTTTTTCATGCACACACACACAAAATAATTGTTGTTGTTAGGGACCACTGTGTTAGTTCCTACTCATTTCAGCTCTATGTACAACAAAACACTGCCTGGTCCTGCATCATTCTCACTGGTTGCTGTGTTGGAAACTGTTACTGCAGCCACTGTGTCAATCCGTCTTGTTGAGGGGTCTTCCTCTTTTTCGCTGACCTTCTACCAGGCGTGATGTCCTTCTCCAGGAACTGGTCCCTCCTGATAACATGTCCAATGTGTGTGAGATGAAGTCCCACCATCCTTGCTATTGAGGATCACTCTGGCTGTACTTCTTCCAAGACAGATTTGTTCATTCTTCTCGAAGTCCATGGTATATTCAATATTCTTGGCCAACACGATAATTCAAAAGCATCAATCCTTTCAGTCTTCCTTATTCATTGTAAAGCTTTCATATGCATGCAAGGTGACTGAAAATACCATGGCTTGGGTCAGGCTCACCTTAGTCCTCAAAGTGACATCTTTGCTTTTCAACACTTTAAAGAGGTCTTGCAGTAAAGTTGCCCAATGCAGTACGTCGTTTGGTTTCTTAATGGCCATTGATTGTGAATCCAAATAAAACAAAATTCTTGACAACTTCAATCTTTTCTCCATTTATCATGATGTTGCTTATTGGTCCACTTGTGAGAATTTTTGTTTTATTTACGTTAGGGTGTAATCCTTACTGAAGGCTGTGGTCTTTGATCTTCATCAGTAAGTGCTTCAAGCCCACTTCACTTTCAGCAAGTAAGGTTGTGTCATCTGCATATCACAAGTTGTTGATTAATCTTCCTCTAATTCTGCAGGAGCGTAGCAAGGGTAAGGAGTGCCCAGGGCAGGAACAATCTCTAAATTGTGCCCTCCCCCAATTTGAGCACTCAGAGGTAATCTTTAAATTGTGCCTCCTCCATTTCAAGATGAACAGACACTGATAGCAACGTGTCATCAGAAATGACTTCCTCCCCCTTGTCTGGCTGCCTCAGAGAGGCATCTTTCGTATCTGTAGGGTCTCAGAATGTCATTCTGTGCCTTGTCTCGAGGCCCCCTGGATGTGTGCCTGGGGGCAGGTGCCCCCCTTCCCTCCCCAGCTACACCTTTGCAATCCTGATGCCCCATTCTTCTTCATACAGTCCAGTTTCTCGGATCATCTACTCAGCACACAGATTGAATAGGTATGGTGAAAGGATACAACCCTGACACAAAACCTTTCTTAAGTTTAAACCACACAGTATCCCCTTGTTCTGGTAGAACCACTGCTTCTTGGTCTCAGTACAGGTTCCTCATGAGGACAATTAAGTGTTCTGGAATTCCCATTTTCGCAGCATTATCCATAATTTGTCATGATCCACACAGTCTAATAACGTAGTCAATAAAACACAGGTAAACATCTTTCTGGTATTCTGTGCTTTCAGCCAGGATCCATCTGACATCAGCAATGATATCTCTTGTCCCATGCCTTTCCTTAACCCGGCTTGTATTTCTGGCAGTTCCACTCACTTGGTTAAATACTTAGGAGCAGACAGCCCAGCTCATATGATAAGCCTATGTCCAGCTTTCTAAGAAACTACCAGATTGCCTTCCAAAGGCACTGTACCATTTACATCCCCACCAGCCATGAATGAGCGTTTCCACTGCTCCACATCCTTGCCAGTATTTCATGATGTCAGTGTTTTGGATTTGCAATTCCCTAATGACATGTTGTTGATGTTGTTAGGTGCCATCATGTCAATTCTGACTCACAACAACCCTATGTACAACAGAACACAACACTACCCGTTCTTGTGCCATCCTCACAATCATTTCTATGCTTGAGCCCATTATTGCAGCCACTGTGGCAATCCATCTTGACAAGAGTCTTCCTCTTATTCACTGATGTCCTTCTCCAGGGACTGGTCCCTTCTAAGAACATGTCCAAAGTATGTGAGACAAAGTCTCACCGTTCTCGCTTCAAAGGGGCATTCTGGATGTACTTCGTCCAAGACAGACTTTTTCGTTTTTCTGGCAGTCCATGGTACATTCAATATTCTTCACCAACACCACAATTCAAAGGCATCAATTCTTCCGTCTTCCTTATTCATTGTCCAGCTTTTGCATACATATGAGGCGACTGAAAACACCGTGGATTGGGTCAGGCTCGCCTTAGTCCTCAAAGTGACATCTTAGCTTTTAACATTCTAAAGAGGTCTTTTGCAGCAGATTTGCCCAATTCAATGTGTCTTTTGATTTCCTGACTGCTTCTACGGGTGTCAGTTGTGGATCCAAGCAAAATGAAATCCTTGACAACTTCAATCTTTTCTTTGTTTATCATGATGTTGCTTATTAGTCCAGTTGTGATATTTTTTGTTTTATGTTGAGGTGTAATCCATACTGAAGGCTGTGGTCTTTGATCTTCATCATTAAGTGCTTCAAATTCTCTTTGCTTTCTGCAAGCAAGTCGTGTTATCTGCATATCGGAGGTTGTCAATGAGTCTTCCTTCAATCCTGATGCTGTGTTCTTCTTCATATAGTCCAACTTCTCAGATTATTTGCTCATCGTACAGATTGAATAAGTGTGGCAAAAGGATACAACCCTGGCACACACATTTCCTGATTTTAAATCATGCAGTATCTTCTTGTTCTGTTTGAATGACTGCCTCTTGGTCTATGTAGAGGTTCCATATGAGCAAAATTAAGTGTCCTGGAATTCCTGTTTTTCACAATGGTATCATAATTCATGATTCACACAGTCGAATGCCTTAGCATAGTCAATAAAACACAGGTAAATATCTTTCTGGTTTTCTCTGCTTTCAGCCAAGATCCATCTGACAGCAATGATATCCTTCATTCCACGTACTCTTCTGCATCTGGCTTAAATTTTTGGAAGTGCCCTGTTGATACACTGCTGCAACCATTTTTTAATTATCTTTAGCAAAAATTTACTTGGGTGTGATACTAGTGATATTGTTTGATAATTTCTGAAGTCTGTTGAATCACCTTTCTTTGGGATGGGCACAAATATGGGTATCTTCCAGTCTGTTGGTCAGGTAGCTGTCTTCAAAGTATCTTGGCATAGATGAGTGAGAACTTCCAACACTGCGTATGTTTGCTGAATATCTCAATTGGTATTCCGTCAATTCTTGGAGGCTAGTTTTTTTCCAATGCCTTCAGCGCAGTTTGGACTTCTTCCTTCAATACCATTGGTTCTTGATCACATATTATCTCCTGAAATGGGTGAATGTTGACCAGTTCTTTCTGGTACAGTGACCCTGTATTCCTTCCATCTTTTTTTGATGCTTCCTGTGTTATTCAATATTTTTGCCCATAGAAAGCTTCAATATTGCAACTCGAGGCTTGAAGTTTTTCTTCAGTTCTTTCAACTTGAGAAATGCCAAGCGTGTTCTTTCCTTTTGGTTTTCTAACTCCAGGTCTTTGCACATTTCATTATAGTACTTTCCTTTGTCTTCTCAATCTTCTGTTCACCTCTTTTACTTCATGTCTTCCATTCACTTTCGCTACTCTAAGTTCAAGTTTCAGAATCTCTTCTGACATCCATTTTGGACTTTTCTTTCTTGTCTCTTTAATGACCTTTTTAATTTCTTCATGTCTGATGTCTTGATGTCATCTCATAACTCATCTAGTCTTCAGCCAGTTGTGTTCAATGTGTCAAATCTATTTGTGAGATGTCTCCAAATTCAGGTGGGAGATACTCAAGTTATTTTGGCTCTCATGGATTTGTTTTAATTTTCTTCAGCTTCAGCTTGAGCTTCCATATGAGCAGTTGAAGGTCCGCTCTGCAGTTGGCCCCTGGCCTTGTTCTGACTGATGATATTAAGTTTTTCCATTGTCTGTTTCCACAGATGTAGACAATTTGATTCCAGTGTTTTCCGTGCAGTGAGGTCCATGTATATAGTTCCTGTATATGTTGTTGAAAAAAAGTTATTTGCAATGAATAAGTCCTTGGTCTTGCAAAATTCTATCATGTGATCTCCATTGTTTCTTCTATCACGAAGGCCATATTTTCCAACTATGGATCCTTCTTCATTTCCAACTTTTGCATTCCAATCACCAGTAATTACCAACGCATCTTGATTGCATGTTTGATCAACTTCAGACTGCAGAAGTTGGTAAAAATCTTCAATTTCCTCATCTTTGGCATTAGCGGTAGGTGTGTAAATTTGAATAACATTCATATTCACTAGTCTCCCTGGTAGGTATATGGATATTATCCTATCACTGACTGTGTTGTACTTCAGAACAGAGCTTGAAATGTTCTTTTATTGAACATCTTTTTGTATGTTTATCTACCATCTGCTTATCTTCTTTTATGAGGTGTCAGTTAGGTTCTTTTGCCCATTTTGTAATTGGGTTGCTTGTGTTTTTTTATTGTTGAGATTTAAAAATATTTTTGATATAAGTCCTTTATCAGATATAGGTTTTGCAAATATTTTTCTCAGTCTGCAATTTGTCTTTACATTTTCTTAGCAATTTCTTTCACAAAACAGAAGGTTTTCCTTTTAATGAAGTCACACTTATCAGGTTCTTTTTTTCTTTTATGGATTGTGACTGTGGTGGTGAATCTAAAAAGTCATTTTCAACCCCAATGTCACCTAGATTTTCTCCTACGCTATCATCTAGAAGTTGTATAGTTTTCCATCTTATATTTAGGTCTATGATCCATTTTGAGTTAGTTTTTGTGAAAGATGTAGGCTCTGTCTAGTTAAAATTTTTCCGAGTGGCTATCCAGTTGTTCCAACATCATCTGTTGAAAAGACTATCCTTTCTCCATTTAATTAC
Organism: Elephas maximus indicus; assembly: GCF_024166365.1. Classification (NCBI taxonomy): domain Eukaryota; kingdom Metazoa; phylum Chordata; class Mammalia; order Proboscidea; family Elephantidae; genus Elephas; species Elephas maximus. The sequence goes on from NC_064834.1 coordinate 149,193, forward strand.
TTTTGCTCCACTGTTAAAGATCAGTTGACTGTATTTGTGTGAGTCTACTTCAGGTCTGTCTAGTCTGTTCTGCTTATCTCTTTATCTGTTCCTTCACCAATACCACACTGTTTTGACCACTGTAGCTTGAGAATAAATCTTGAAGTTTTGTAATATCAGTCCTCTGACTTCGTTCTCCTTCAGTATAAAAAAACCCATCCCAACCCAGTTCCATTGAGTCGATTCCGACTCATAGCGACCCTTGGCTACTCCGGGTCTTTCGCTTTTCTGTATAAATTTAGGATCACTTTGTCAATATCCACAAAATAATCTGCTGGGATTTTCACCGGAATTGTATTGAATGTTTTCATTTCTTTCATCAGAGTTCTAAGGTTTTCCTCAGATAGGTCCTGTACATGTTTGGTTAGATTTATACCTGTGTTTCCTTTTGTGTGTGTGTGTGCGAATGTATATGATGAGAGTCCCTGGATGGCACAAATAGTTAAGCACTGGGTGACTAACCAAAAGGTTGGCTGTTCAATCCCCCTCAGAGGTGCCTCAGAAAACAGGCCTAGATAGCCTTGAAAACCCTACGGAGCAGTTCTACTCTGCATACCCAGGATCACCATGTGTCAGAATCCACTTGACACCTACTAACAACAACAATGTAAATGGTGCTATACTTTAAATTTCAAATTCCAATTGTTTTTTGTTGGTATACAGGAAAGCAATTGACTTTTGTATATTAATTTTGTATCCTGCAAATTGTTATAATCACATATTAGTTCTAGTTTTTTTTAATCATCATTGATTTTCTAGATAGATAATCATATCATCTGTGAACTGTGAGAGTTTTATTTCTTCCTTTACCATCTGTATGCCTTTTATTTCCTTTTCTTGTCTAATTGCATGAGGTAGGACTTTCAGTATGATGTTGAAAAGGAATGGGGACATGTGGCATCCTTGTCTTGTTCCCAGTCTTTGGAAGAAAGCATCTAGTTTCTCCCGATTAAGTATGATGTTAGCTCATTTTAAATGTTCCCAGGGTTTGTTTAATCAGGAATGGCAAGGCAAACAGACATGGAAATTAATGCCATGGGAAGTATAGTATATCCACAGTTCCCTAGAGAAAACACAGCATGCCATGAAGAAGGGCCACGCAGAGGGTTGCACCCAGGGGCACCCAGCTACGACTTGACCCCTGGCCTCGGATTCGAAAGTCCCTTCTCTCCATGTTCCACCCCAGAGTCAGTGTAGGGCCCGGTGATGTGGTGCTGACTCCCCACGTACTAAGAAGTCTCATGAAGAGAGAATGCCATTATCACCGGCCAACAGACCTCCTGTCCTCTGTGGCCTTCATGATGCCTAGCCCAGCACTGGGCACACTGATGACTCCATATATGCACATGAGTGGAAACTGTAGCTGGAATTTTAGGAGGGGACTTGCGTATGACAAGCAGGTCATAGTTAGGTTTCACAGGGTTTCTGGGGTTTGGGCATTTTGAACAATTCTGCAGGCCCAGGTGACAAAGGGGCTATTCCTAGTTGTTGAGTGCTTGTCTCTGGGAGGAGCCATGGTGGTGCAGTGGTTAAGAGCTTGGCTGCTAACTAAAAGGTTGGCCGTTTGAATCCAACTTGGAAACTCTATACGGCAGTTCTACTCTGTCCTACAGGGTCACTATAAGTCAGAAATGACTCCTCTGCAACAGACTTGGATTGGGGCTTGGTTTTGTCCCTGGGGCCATCAGGATGGGTGTGTTTTGGCCCAGGACTGTGAAAGCCCAATAATGGGAGTAGCTGGACAGTAAACTTGATCAGCTGCTCAAAAAAAGCAAATAAACAGACCTCCCATTAGGGCTTCAAAACTATGTCAAGACAGCATTTTAACAAAATAATATTACATACTTCCAGGGTTTTTGTAAATATATTTTATTAAGTTGAGGAAGTTTCTATCTATTCTTAGTTTGCTGAAAGTTTTTATCATGCAAGGTGTTGATTTTGTTAAATGTTTTTTCTGCATCAATCGATATGACCATATGATTTTTCTTCTTTACCTGTTAATATGAGAAATTACATTGATTAATCTGTGAATGTTGAACCAGGCTTGCATGCTTGGGATGAATCCCACCCATTTGGTCATGGTGTATAATTTTTTGTACATTGTTGGATTTGCTAAAATTTTGAAGATTTTTACATCTATGTTCATGAGAAATAATGTTTTTTAATTTTTCTTCCTTGTAATGCTCTTGAGTGGTTTTGGTTTTAGAGTAATACTGGCTTATAAAGTGTTCCCTCTTCTTCTTCTTTTTTTTTTTTGAAAAACTTTAAGAACCGATGTTAAGTCTTTAAATGTTGCATAACCATTGAGACCATCTAAGTCTGGTGCTTTCTATTTAAAATTTCTTTGAAATAGGACTAGTTATATTATTGATTTCTCCTTGTGTGGTCTTTGATAGATTGTGTTTTTCAAGGTCCATTTCAGCCAAGTTATTAAAATTATGGGCATAGAAATGTTCATAAGATTCTTTTACTATCTTTTTAATGTCCTCATATGAGATCAGTTGTGAAAGTTCCTCTTTCATTTATAGTATTCATAATTTGTGTCTTCTCTCCTTTTTTCTTGGTTAGCCTGGCTTGAGGTTTATCAATTTTACTGAACTTTTCAATGAACAAGCTTTTGGTTTCCTTGTTTTTCTCTATTAATTTACTGATTTCAATTTCACTGATCCCTGTCCTAATGTTTATTTCTTTTCTTTTTTTCTGCTTACTTTGGATTTTATTTGCTCTTCTTTTCAAGTTTCCTAAAATGGAAGCTTAGATGATTGATTATAGATGATTATAATGTACATACTCCATGTTATGTTAACTTCTCTAAGCGCTGCTTTTGCATTTCACAAATTTTGATAACTTGTATTTTCATTTTTATTTAGGTAGTTATGTTTTTAATTTTTCCTGGGACTTCTTCCTTGGCCTATGTCCTATTTAGATGTGTGTTGTTTAATTCCCAAATATTTTGGGATTTTTCTAGTTATCAATTCTTTAATTTCCATTCTAATTCCATTGTGGTCTGAGAGTATAGCTTTGATGATTTCTACTCTTTGAAATTTGTAAAGGTGTTTTATGACCCAGGATGTGGTCTGTCTTGTTGAATGTCCCATGTGGGCTTGAAGAAGAATGTGTATTCTGCTGTTGTTGAATGAAGTATACTATACATGTCAGTTAGATCTAGTTGACTGATGGTGCTGTTCAGTTCAACTATATACTTATATAATGTTCAGCCTGCTGGATCTGTCAGTTACTGATAGAGGGGTGTTGATGTCTCCAACTGTAATAGTGGATTTGTCTGCTTCTCCTTGTAGCTCTATCAATTTGTGCTTCACATATTTTGACATCTGATGTTACGATGTTATGATACACATTCATGATTTTTACGTTGCCTTAGAGAAATGACCCCTGTATTATATCACGTCCCATATTATACCTGGTAATTTCCCTTGCTCTGAAATTTGCTTTGTCTGAAATTAGAAGTTACTCCAGCTTTCTTTCAATTAGTGTTAGCATAGTATATTTTTATTCATTCTTCACTTGTGATGTAGCTGTGTCTTTATATTCCAAGTGGGTTCCTTGTAGACAACATATTGTTGGGTCTTTTGTTTTAACCCCCTCTGATGTGGTTAAAATTGGGTAATGTTATAGTGTCAGTCCTTGAATTTCATAGTTTCTGTCTTTTCAATGGCATATTTAAGCAATTTATATTTAAAATTATTATTAATATAGTTGAATTAATATCTACCATATTTGTAGCTTTTCTATTCATTGTCCCTGTTTTTTACTTCTTTTTTTGTCTTCCACTCTAATTCTGCCTTAACTGTTTGATTTTTGTTTAAATAATATCTCATTGTGTTTTTGGCAAATGTTTACACAGAAGCTTAGGTTCCTGTTCAACAATTTCTATACAAGTTGTTCAGAGACCTTGGTTATAGTCTTCACAATGCGTGAACATTCTCATTTCCATTCTGTTTCCTCTATTTCCATTAATCTAGTTTTCCTAGCCCCTTACATTCTCATCTTTGTTTTAAAATAACTGTTGACTGTTCGGTCTCATATAGGTGATTTTTAAAAGTAGCACAGTACTTATGGATGATATTCATTACTTTTTGAGTCAATTTGTTACTTAGCTACAAGGAAACCTCAGGGATTAGTTTTGGTTCAAGGCAATTACGTCGGAGAGTCCTCCAGTCTCAACTAGTCCAGGAGGTCTGTTTTTTTGGGTTTTTTTTTAGGAATTTGAGGTTCTCTTCCACATTCTTCTCCCATTCTATCAGGGCCCATCAATAATGGCCCTGATTAGAAAGTTCGGAAATGGCAGCCAGGTACCATCTAGTTCTTCTGGTCTCCGGGTAGATGAGGTTCATGTAGACTGTCCTGTAGACTATTTTCTTCTTTGTGTCTTTAGTTTCCTTCTTTCTCTCTTGCTCCAGACCAGTAGAGACCAATAGCATACTTCAGATGGCTGCTCGCAAGCTTTAAAGATTCCAGACACTACTCATTAAACTAGGATGAAAAACATAACTTTATGAACTATATTATGCCAACCGATCAAGATGTACCATGAGACTATGGTCCTAATCCTTCAAACCCAGAAATGCAATTCCGAGATGTGTATGGTTATGTCTAAGAAATATCTGTGACTGTACCCCCTATGTGCTTTACTATATATGTGAATATATACCCATAAGTCACAGATGCATATACATATGCATACACCTCTATACAGATAATACATACATATCTATACACACATATGCCAACATAGATACATATATACCTGCATATATATTTTTGGTTTTTTTTTTTGCTGTTGCTTCAAAATTATATATGCTATAGCCAACAGGTCCTTTTTTCTTGTGTTCTTTTTAGTGACATTATTTACCTTTGTCAAGCTGTGTACCCTTCATCTTCCTTCAGTGTTACCTTTACAATCACCAAAAATAACAAACGTTTACTATCTAGAGAGTGTTTCTCTTGTTTTAATTGAGCATTTTATGTGATTCAGCTTTCTTTCCTCTCGGCATATTAATTTTAGCTCTTTATTTATTTACTTATTTTAGTGGTTGACATAGAATTTTCAATATACATTTACAACTAGTATGAATCTACTTTCAAATAAAACTATCCCAATTTACTGGCAGTACAGATATCTTATTACACATTATTCCCAATTCCCATCTTCCAACCCTTAAAACACTTCTGTCACACATTTCACTGACGCATATAATATAAATATCCAAAATATTGTTGTTATTATTTTAAACAAACTGTTTTCTGGTAAATTCTTTAATAAGAAAAGCTTTTTAAAAATTACTTACCTTCCTTTATCCTTCTTGAACATCCTCCTATTCTTTATGTAGATCCAAGTTTCTCACTTAGTTATTTCCTTTCTCTCTGAAGAACTTTTTAAAATATTTCCTACAAGGCATGTATGTTGTTGTTGTTGTTAGGTGCTGTTGAGTCGGTTCTGACTCATAGCGACCCTATGCACAACAGAACGAAACCCCGTCTGGTCCTGCGCCATCCTTACAATCGTTGTTATGCTTGAGCTCATTGTTGCAGCCACTGTGTCAATTCACCTTGTTGCAGCCACTGTGTCAATCCACCTTGTTGAGGGTCTTCCTCTTTTCCGCTGACCCTGTACTCTGCCAAGCATGATGTCCTTCTCCAGGGACTGATTCCTCCTGACAACATGTCCAAAGTTTGTAAGACACAGTCTCACCATCCTTGCCTCTAAGGAGCATTCTGGCTGTACTTCTTCTAAGATAGATTTGTTTGTTCTTTTGGCAGTCCATGGTATATTCAATATTCTTTGCCAACACCACAATTCAAAGGCATCAATTCTTCTTCGGTCTTCCTTATTCATTGTCCAGCTTTCACATGCATATGATGTAATTGAAAATACCATGGCTTGGGTCAGGGGCACCTTAGTCTTCAAGGTGACATCTTTGCTCTTCAACACTTTAAAGAGGTCCTTTGCAGCAGATTTACCCAATGCAACGCGTCTTTTGATTTCTTGATTGCTGCTTCCATGGCTGTTGATTGTGGATCCAAGTAAAATGAAATTCTTGACAACGTCAATCTTTTCTCCGTTTATCACGATGTTGCTCACTGGTCCAGTTGTGAGGATTTTTATGCTTTCTTTATGGACCTCAACATAAAGAAACGCATGTAGAGCAGTGACATATTTCTTCAATTTTTCTTTGTCTGAGAAAGCATTTATCCTCCACTTCTGAATAACAATTTCACTGGATACTGAATTCTAGTTTGGGGAATTATTTCTTTCAATGCTTTAAATATTTCCCTCCACCAAGTCCTGTATGCAACCCATGGTCTCCAATTCATCTACACTTTGGGCTAAATATGGGGGTGGGAATCCTGGTGCACAGAGAAAAGGGTAGGGGAACTGTCATAAGGACGACAGCTTTATGTAGGTATACCCGCCCTATCATGGGTTTGTGTTTACACTTGTACACATATGCTTGCAACAAGGCCTGTGGCTGGCCCCGGTGTGGGTAGGAGGGAGGGTCTTAGCTTCAGGAAGCACAAGCATGGGCCCACATTTGGAGAGAGAGAAGGGAAAAGCTGAGCACCAGAGCCCAGCAGGAGCCCTAGCAAGCCTGGGGAAAGGGCCCCCTAACTATTCCTGGTGAGGGAGGCATACCCCTGTCCCATGCAGTGCCCCTACAGGTTGCAGGGTTCTTTTCAGCCTTCAGCACCCCTGGCAGCCAATGTTAACCTGGCAGGAGGCCTTGGGCTGCAAGCCAATGTGGGAGGTAGGTGGTGCCCCCATAACCCATTTCCCTGTCTCTAGTCCTCAGGAACGAAGCCCCCAGGGCCCCTCTGCACAAAGCTTGTCTGTATCAGCTCCTGGTTGCTCCATATAAAAGCTGTGGGATCTTTGGCAAGTTCTCTTAAATTCTCAGAACCGTGGTTTCCTAATCCATCAAACGAGGAGAAATAAAGCCAAACTTACAAAATGTTAGTGAGAATAAAATGATGCACTGATGAAGAATCCTAGGAACATTCCTGACGGCACATACACGTTGATAAAAGTCTCCGGGGATTCTGGTGTGAGATGCCCCACCTCCAACGACTTAGGGCCTCACACAGAGTAGGGGCTTACAATATATCAAGCCCTCCCACCTGCTCCATGCTCTGAGAGTTCTGATGCATAAGCACATTGCAGTCTAGTTCAACAATTGGTAATCAGAGTGGTCCACTAACGCACTTACCTGTACGCACAACATCTGGGGAGAGTTGGAGGGTCGACTTTTGACACTAGAAGGTGGGGTTGACCTGGGGAAGTGCAAGGAACCCTGGGCTGGGAGACAGAAGACCTGGTTGCTGAGGCCTAATTCACGACTCCCAACCTTGGACCACACACCAGCATAAAGGGATAGGTGCTGGTTGAATGGACACAGGAAACCAGGGGTGGAAATGGGGAGTGTGCTGTCACAGTATACGGATTTCTGCCTTCTTATCTCACCTCTGGACAGGAGCTGCCCACTTAGTCTCCTGTATCTACTTGAATTAAGAAGCACACTCTTCACGAGTATTATTTTATGTTTTATATTCCAGTCTCATCTTTGTCTGAAGAGTTGGCTTCAGGAATGGTTTCAGTTCTGGGTTAACAGAGAGTCCGGGGGCTATGGCTTCTGGTGTTTCTCTAGTCTCAGCCATACCATTAAGTCTAGTTGCGAATTTGAGTACCTCGCCACATTTTTCTCCTGCTCCGTCAGGGACTCTGCTGTGTTCCCTGTCAGGGCGGTCACTGGTGATAGCCAGGCACCATCTAGTTCTTATGGTCTCAGGCTGAAGGAGTCTCCAGTTTATGTGGACCTTTTGTCTCTTGGGCTAATATTTTCTTTGGTGTTCTTTGGTGTTCTTCATTCTCCTTTGCTCCAAGTGGGTTGGAACCAAATGATGCATCTTAGATGGGCACTTGCAAGCTTTTAAGACCCCAGATGCCACTCACCAAAGTGGGATGCAGAACATTTTCTTAATCAATTTTGTTATGCCAATTGACCTAGATGTCACTTGAAACCATGGTCCCCAGACGCCTGCCCCAGCTACTCTGTCCCTGAAAGTGTTTGGTTGTGTTCAGGAAACTTCTTAACTTTTGGTTTAGTCCAGTTGTGCTGACTTCCCCTGTATTGTGTTTCTTCTCTACTATCTACTTAGTGAATTCCCCTCTCCCTTCCTCCCCACACTAATAACCATCAAAGAATTTTTTCTTCTGTGTTTAAACCTTTTACTGATTTCTTATAATAGCGGTCTTATACAATATTTGTCCTTTTGTGACTAATTTCACTCAGCATAATGATCTCCAGATTCATCAATGTTGTGAGATGTTTTGCAGATTCGTTATAGTTCTTTACAGTTGCCTAGTATTACACTATGTGTATGTACCATTATTTATTTATCCATTCATCTGTCGATGGGCACCTAGGTTGTTTCCATCTTTTTGTTATTGGGAACAGTGCTGCTATGAATATGGGTGTGCATGTATCTACTTGTGCGACAGCTCCAGGATATATTTCAAAAAGTGGGATTGCTGGATCATATGGCACTTCTTTTCTGGCTTTTTAAGGAAGCAAGAAATCAATTGCCAAAGTGGTTGTATCATACATTCCCACCAGCAGTGTATAAGTGTTCCAGTCTCTCCACAACCTCTCCAACATTTATTATTTTGTGCTTTTTGGATTAATGCTAGCCTTGTTGGGGTGAGATGGTAACTCACTGTAGTTTTGATTTGCATTTCTCTAATGGCTAATGATGGTTACCATTTCCTTATGTTATCTGTTAGGCACCTGAATGCCTTCTATGGTGAAGTGCCTGTTCACATTCTTTGCCCATTTTCTAATTCAGTTATTTGCTTTCTGTTGTTGAGTTTTTGCAGTATCTTGTAAATTTTAGAGATTACACCCTTATTGGATATGTCATAGCCAAAATTTTTTTTCCCAGTCCATAGGTTGTCTTTTTAATCTTTTGATGAAGTCTTTGGATGAGCATAAGTGTTTGATTTTTAGGAGCTCCCAGTTATGTAGTTTCTCTTCTGATGTTTGAGCATTGCTATTTATGTTTTGTATGCTGTTTATGCTCTGTATTAGGGCTCCTAGCATTGTCCCTATTTTTTTCATTCTTGATTTTTATCATTTTTTATTTTATATTTAGGTCTTTGATCCATTTTGAGTTAGTTTTTTGTACATGGTGTGAGGTATGGGTCTTGTTTAATTTTCTTAATGATGGATATCCAGTTATGCCAACACCATTTGTTAAAGAGATTGTCGTCTCCCCATTTAGTGGACTTCAGGTCTTTGTCAAATATCATCTGCTCATAGATGGGTGAATTTACGTCTGGATTCTCAATTCTGTTCCATTGCTCTATGTATCGGTTGTTGAGCTAGTACCCAGCTGTTTTGACTACTGTGGCAGTAAAATAGGTTCTAAAATCAGGTAGTGTGAGGCCTCCCACTTTGTTCTTCTTCAGTAATGCTTGACTAATCCAGGGCCTTTTTCCATATGAAGTTGGTGATTTGTTTCTCCATCTTGTTAAAAAATGTCATTGGAATTTGGATCAGAATTACGCTGTATTTGTAGATTGCTTTTTTTGGGGGGGGTAGAATTGACATTTTCACAATGTTGATCTTCCTATCCATGAGCAAGGTATGTTTTTCCACTTATGTAGATCTCTTGGATTCTCACGGTAGTGTCCTGTAGTTTTATTTGTATAGGTATTTTACGTCACTAGTTAGATTTATTCCTAAGTATTTTCTCTTCTTGGGGGCTACAGTAAATGGTATTAATTTTGAGATTTCCTCTTCAAAGTTCTCTTTCTTGGCATAGAGGAATCCAACTGATTTTTGTATGTTTACCTTGTATCCTGATACTCTGCTGAACTCTTCTATTAGTTTCAGTAGTTTTCTTGAGGATTCTTTGGAGTTTTCTGAGTTTTCATATAATCTGCAGAGATACTTTTACTTCTTCCTTACCAATTTTAGTGCTCTTTCTTTTTCTTACCTTATTACTCTGGCTAGGACCTCCAGCACAATGTCGAATAAGAGTGGTGATAAATGAAATCTTTGTCTGGTTCCCATTCTGAAAGGGACTATTTTCAGATTCTCTCCATTTAGGATGATGTTGGCTGTTGGCTTTGTATAAATGCCCTTTATTATGTTGAGGAATTTCCCTTCTATTCCTATTTTGCTGATGGTTTTATCAAGGATGGGTGTTGGACTTTGTCAAATGCCCTTTCTGCATCACTTGATAAGATCATGTAGTTCTTTTGTTTTATTTATGTGATGGATTATATTGATTGTTTTTCTAATGTTCAGCTATCCCTACATAACTGGTATAAATCCCACTTGGTCATGGTGAATTATTTTTTTTATATGTTATTGAATTCTATTGGCTAGAATTTTGTTGAGGATTTTTGTGTCTACGTTCATGAGGGATACTGGTCTGTAATTTTCTTTTTTTGAGGCATCTTTACCTGGTTTTGGTATCAGCATTATGCTGGCTTCCTAGAATGAGTTTGGCAGTATTCCATTCTTTCTATGCTCTGAAATACCTTTAGTAGTACTGGTGTTAACTTTTCTCAGAAAGTTTGGTAGCATTCTCCAGTAAATCCGTCAGGGGTGGGAATTTTTTTGTTGGGAGTGTTTTAATTACCTCTTCAATCTCTTCATTTGTTTAAAGTTTATTTAGTTGTTCTACCACTGTTTGTGTTAGTTTAGGTAGGTACTGAGTTTCTAGAAATTTGTCCATTTTCTCTAGGTTTTCAAATTTGTTGGAGTACAATTTTTCATAGTATTCTATCATGATTCTTTTAATTTCAGTACGGTCTGTTGTGATACTGCCCATTTCATTTCCTATTCAGGTTATTTTCTTTCTCTCCTGTTATTCTTTTGCCAGTTTGGCCAATGGTTTATCGATTTTGTTGATGTTTTCAAAGAACAAGGTTTTGGTCTTGTTAACTCTCAATTGTTTTTCTATTCTCTATTTCATTTATTTCTGCTCTAATTTTTATTATTTCCCTTTTTCTGTTGCCTGTGGGCTTCTTTCGCTGCTCTTTTTCTATTTGTCACAGTTGCAAGGTTAATGTTTTGATTTTGGTCTTTTCCTCTTTTTGGATGTGTGCATTTATTACTATAAATCGACTTCTGATAGCTGCTTTTGCTGTGTTCCAAATGTTGTGGTAGGATGTGTTCTCATTTGATTCTGTGAATTTCTTTATTCTGTCCTTAATTTCTTCTATAATCTAGTAGTTTCTGACCTAGGTGTTGTTCACATTCCATGTATTTGATTTGTTTTCCTTGCTTTTTATGTTGATTTCTACTTTTATGCCTTTATGGTCAGAAAAGATGCTTTGTAATATTTTGATATTTTGGATTCTGTTAAGGCTTGCTTTGTGGCCTAATATGTGGTCTATTCTGGGGAATGTTCCGTGTGCTTTGGAAAAGAAAGTATACTTGGCTGCTGCTGAGTAGTGTTCTGTATATGTTTATGAGATCAAGTTGGTTGACTGTGGAATTTAGATCTTGGTCTGCCACTTTATGTGATTTGATATCGGCTGTTGCCTCTGAGCCACCAATAAGTTATTATATTTATTCATTTTATGTTTGCTTACTGTGTCGTAGGTTCTTGCTTTGATATGCCCAAATACATACTTTGGACATGTTGTCAGGAGGAATCAGTCCCTGGAGAAGGATGTCATGCTTGGCAAAGAACAGGGTCAGTGGAAAAGAGGACCCTCAACGAGGTGGATTGACACAGTGGCTGCAACAATGAGCTCAAGCATAACAATGACTGTAAGGATGCGCAGGACCGGGCAGTGTTTCATTCTGTTGTGCACAGGGTCACTATGAGTCGGAACCAACTCAATGGCACCTAACAACAACATGCCCAAACAGACTGATCGTGTGAGCTACTTTGATTATTGGCGTCTTTGAAGCTCTCACATCCTGTCACCAGGTGGTCAGAGCTGTTACTAGGTATGGTAGCCCACCATGTGGATTCAGCTCAGGTGTCCAAGTTGTCAATTACCGAGCGTGTGGTGCAGGCTCTCACCTACAGTCCTAGACAGGCAGGGCTAAGTAGGGGTGACTGGAGTAGGCACAGGTATCTGGCTGCAGTAGGGAGTTATGTGTTGAGCAAGGTAGGGGACTGATGACTGCCCCTGAGTGCCTGGGTAGAAGGTGTGTCCCTGTTCCCCAGAGAGAGTAGGTGGGTAAGCTTTGTAGCTGGACTTTGGACACTCGATACTGTTGGCTGTAACAACTGGGAGGTACCACTTGTTTTCATACTCCTGTTGTGGGTGGCTAGGTGGAGTGGGTGGAGCCACCAGTCCTCAGGTACCTAATGTGGGTAGGTGAGGACCCTGCTTAACAGGTAACGTGATGTCAAATGTCACCAATCTGCCACCCCCCTTAGCTGTTGCAGCTGGAAATAGGCTTCAGGTATATACCCTGTTGTATTATGCTAATAAGAGCCCATGCTGCTGAAATGGGCACACATAGGTCTAGGCAGGGGTGAAAGTCATTCAAAGTCCATGGACCCCTTGTGCATACATCTAGGCAAAGGTTCTGTGCTTGTCCTGAGTTCCCAACTTAGGGGAGCTGGCAGGTTATTTTTTCCTGTTTCTTAATTTATTCCCTCTCCAAAGCCCTGACAATGGCTCAGGGTGCACAACAGGTCCCACTTCTGTCCCAGGGGACGCAGGAAAACCTGAAGTCAGGTTAGGACTGGAGCAAAGTGGGGAGGGGACGTGTAAATGGGAGAGAGGTACTTCCCAGAGGGAGGATTTTTTTGATCCCACATGGTACATTTGAAAGTTGCACTTAACTTTCACAGATTCAACGCTGCTTCTCCCTGGTTCTGGAAGCTTGAGCAAATTCTTCACTTGGGTTTTCCTGGTGCGGAAAACTTGCCCCGAGCACTACTGCTTCCTTCAGCCTGTGCATGCCACCTGATCCAGCCTGCAGGGTGCTGGCCAGGTAAGGTCTGGCAAATCATCACTGACTCTGAAGTGTCTCTCCCTCCCCCTGCTACTCAGTTTGACTCCTCAACTTTGACTTTGATGTTCAGGGCTCCTAGATTGTCACATATAATCGATTTACTTGTTTTATTGGGTCTTTGTTGTAAGAAGGACCACAGAGTGTCTCACTGCTTCATCATCTTGGTCCCACCTCCAAAAAATTGCATTTTTATTGCTCTAGCTGGACAAGAAATCAGAACTTCCCCAATATAATCCCCCTTGCACATTTCTAAGTGGCTGGGAGCTCAGATGTGAGAGTTGTTCTCAAAAAATATCTTGCTCTACCCAAGGACTTGGGCAGAAGAGGGTGGTGAGACAAAAGCAGCCCTCCTGGAGATCAGGCATCAGCCAAGGAATGCACCCCTGTCTCCTCTTCACCAAGGGTTTGGGGCCCCTTTTTGTTAATGCTGAGCTAGAACGGGAGTGGGAAGCTAGGGTGAGTGTGCCCCTGAGGGGTCCTTGATGAAACCCTATTCTGCTGCTGCTTCCCGTTAATGCTTACCAAGAAAGCAGGGTAAGAAAGGGATGTGGATGTGAGAGGGGTACAGTATTCCTCACAGATGTCCTCTGGTCAAACATTCCAGGGCTCTGGCCCCTAATCAAGTTCAGGGATGAGGAAGGAGTGATGGCCTCTGTCACAGATTAAATTGTCTCCCCAAATAATATGTGTCAACTTGGTTAGGACACGATTCCCAGAACTGTGTGGTTGTCCTCCATTTTCTAATGTGTTATAAATCATAATCTCTACCCTTGCTCAGGTCATATCCCTGATCCAATGTAAAGAGGGCTTCCCTGGGGTGTGGCCTGTATCACCTTTTACCTTGCAAGAGATAAAAGGAAAGGAAAGCAACCAGAAAGTTGGGGACCTCATAACACCAAGACAGCAGTGCTGGGAACAGAGTACGGCCTTTGGACCCAGGGTTCCTATGCAGAAAAGCTCCTAGTCCAGGGGAAGATTGATGAGAAGAACCTTCCTCTAGAGTCCACAGAGACAGAAAGCCTTCCCCTAGAGCTGACACCCTGAATTTGGACTTCTAGCTTATTAAAAAAGTGAGAAAATAAATTTCTCTTTGTTAAAGCCATCCATTTGTGGTATTTCTGTTACAGCAGCACTAGATAACTAAGACAGCCCTAGAGTCAGTTCACACTGTAAAAAACAAGAACTCTCTCAACAGCCACTAATAAAAATAGGTACTGATTTTTAGTCAAGGACACTGTAACCTCTTTACTAGGTCACAGATACATTTCTTATACAGAAATTAAATCTCTCTGTATGCTTTTACATTACTAGAACACCTATTCTGCCCAAAAGAAAGGTTCCGTACGCTTTTCGTTCTCATAAGTAAAATAAGCATTTTTCCCGATTTTGTAATGACCCATAGTCCACACACCTGCATTTCGGTATGGCTGTCCTCATACACAATCCAGAGGCTTTAAGCAGCTGACCGAAGGCAACAGGGCCACCACCTGGGCATGCCTGTCCAACCCCTATACCTGCCCAAGTGTGGAACACCCATCTGAACCCCAGGAAGGTGCCAGGCACTCCTTGGAATGAATCTCTCTGCCTAGCAATGAAGCAGGAATGCAGAGTTCTTCCTTGTAAATAAAGCCTCTTTATTTACACTACCAGAGGCCTTTACTTTTGGCAAAATAAATACAAACAAAACAAAACGAGAATGAATTGACTGAGTCAGGCCTCACATTCTGTGAAAAACATTAGATGGTGAGGTGGGGAGGCTGCTTTTTATTGTTAAAGCACTTGCAGTTGTCAGGGGTTATCTCCCCAAATGCTGAACTCCCCCCAGAGGGGACTTTCTACTTTCTTGCCTTTGAGTTGCCTTATGCCTGGCATTCTTGCCTGGAAAAACCTTCTTACTACCTGGTTGAGTAATGTGCTGGCAGAGATGGCCAGGCCAGGGGAGGGTGGCTGGACGTGTTCTCTCACCCACACACCCCTCCTCACAGCTGGCTGATCTGGGCCCAGGCTGCCCCAGGACCCCACGGGACAGAAATGGGGTCCATGGAAAGAGCCATTCCCAGATATGAACATCCCAAAGCTTAAGTTATTTGACCAAGGCTAAATCTGCAGATAATCCCCATATATATACGTATAAGCCATTCCAGTAAAACCTTTTTTGTTTTTAAAACACAAGAGAAATTATGGTCATTTCTATCACTAGCCATCCCATTCAAGAAATACTGAAAACAAGTCCAAATCTGGCATATTTAAACCTGGACTTGCATTACAGAAATTCAACAGGAAGGCATAAATACAACATTTAAGGAAATGTGGGACAAGACTGCACAGCTGTTTAAAAGTAGCAAGATGGATTCTGGACGGCTGGGAAGCTCTCAGTCACAGTCCACCTTGAGACCTTCCCCAGTGGTTCGGTGATCCTGTGCTGGGTCCTGTAGACCCTGTGTGCACATGTGTGGTGGGGGACACTGCCGGTGGACATCTTTCTGGGGCCAGGAAAGATGTGGGGTGGTGAGGGGGGAGGTGGTGGTGGTAGTGGTGAGGAGTCCTACTCTAGTGAAATGGAGAGGATTATGTGGATTTCTCCTAAACCTGGCAACTGTTTGGTGTATCAGAAAAGAGGTCACGCTTCCAGATGGTAAATTTTGGAGGGCCTTGTCTCCTTCTGTGACACATTCAGAATTCGTGGGCAAAAAAACAGTAACTAGGGTGTGGCATGAAAAAGATCACACATTCAAATACTTCTCTTTGCAAACCATTAAGGAAGGAGACACAGGATTTTGGGGCTTTTGTCTCCGGGCTAAATTTGGCTAAGTTTCCATGTATCACGGCCCTTGGTGACAGCTGGAGACAGGGCTGTCTGGAATGGGGCTCACCATGTTGAGGACATGACACATGACACCAGCATCCTTTTCCCAGTAGGTGCAGAATAAATGCATCTGACACAGTGGGTCAATTCTCACCTGGTAATCAGCCCTTTTGCTGTTCAGCATCAAATTACAACATCTTTTGACTGTCATTTAGGACTCAATAAACATGTCCAGTTCAGCAAAAAACGGGCTCTTAACAATCTTGGGTTTTGGTACTTCTGAGGTTGGGCTAAGATGGTGGGAGCGCCAGTGGGGGCCCTGAGAGAGAACAGGCCTGGGAAAGAACCAGTGGCAGCCTTCTGCATGGAGGCTGTGAGTGCACATGTTGGGGGTAGTGGTACCTTGGGCAGCAGGTGAGGGGTTTGCACTTTCTCTCTTGGCAGGGAGAAGGGTAAGCCTTTGGGCAGCAACAATCCATCTGCATGCACTGGGACTTTACTCCTGGGGCATGGTTGATGCACCTCCCTGCAGAGAATGGAAGAAGGAGAGGGTCACCTCTAGAACCTCATCCATGAGGCATGGTGGGTGATTCAGAATGCAGGAGCAGAGTGTGAGTCCCAGCCTAGCCCTCTGTCAAGTAAGGGACCCTAGGCAAGTTTGGAAGCTCAGTACTTTCCTCAGCAAAATCCAGATGATAATCTTGAACCCCAGAGGTTAGATGCACCAGCCTGGATTAAAAAACCACGTAAATTCCATGCACGGTGATGTGGAGGAGTTAGCAGCACTGTGCGATTGAAGGGCTTTGCTGCTGTGACCTTGGTTCCCTGCTCAGCCCCCACGATCACAGGGCTACTAGTAAAATGATGGATATCCTTGAGTTCTCAAATCAGTAGGCATGGTTCTTATTTCACCTCCCTTTGCAGTCACTCTTACTTTTTCCTGTGATGCCTGTGCTAACCTGTCGCAATTCCTCTGCATTCTTATTAATTTGCTGGTAACTAGTGACCACCTATTAGCTCTGCCTGCTCAGAGAGGTAGAGAGGCTCTGGAAGTCATGTAAAGGGGTTTCCTACATGAGAAAGTACATGTTCTCTGGGGCAAAATTTGTGGAAGGCAAGTGAGCATGAGGCTTGATCAGTTATGAAACTGATAATGAAACTGCTAGATTTAAAATGGAACTATATTTTGTATATAGAAGAGATTCCTTAGGCACAAAGACACAAACAGGTAGAAAGTGAAAGGATGGAAAAATACATTCCAAGGTAACAGTAATCAAAACAGAGCAAACTTTAAGCTAAAATCAATTATAAGTGGCAAAGATGGATACAATATGATGATAAAAGGGTCAATTTATCAAGATGATACAACAATTATAAATATTTATGCACGTAAAGTCAGATCTCCAAAAATTATAAAGCAGACACTGACAGAATTGAAGGGAGAAACAGATAGGTCTACAGTAATAATTGGAGACTTTAATATACTACCTTTAATAATGAATAGAACAACTAGAAAGAAGATCAATAAAGAAACAGAAGACCTGAACAACACTATTAATCAACTGGACCTAGCAGGCATAGATACAACATTCCACTCCACAATGGTACCGTATACATTCTTCTCCAGTGCACATGGATCACTTTCCAGGACAGACGATATCTTAGGATACAAAGCACGTCTCAATGAATTTAAAAAGATTGAAATCATACAAAATACCTTTTCTGATGACAATGGAATGAACCTAGAAGTTAATGACAGAAAGAAAACTGGGAGATACACAAATTCGTGGAAACTAAATAACATACTACAAAGCAACCAATGGGTCAAAGAAGAAATGAAAAGATACTTAGAGTCAAAGGAAAATGAAAATATGACATATCAAAATCTAGGGGATGTAGCAAAGTCAGTACTCACACGGAAATGTGTGGCAATAAATGCCTACATGAAAAAAGAAGAGGGAACAGGAGCAAGACGAAGGCATAACCACTCACACTCCCATGTCCCCCACAATGGTACTAGAAAAAAACAAGTAAAAATTGATGGAACTGATAATTCTGACACTCTGGACATCAACTGAAGGGTTGGAGAACCAAAGTAAACCCTGAATCAAGAACAAGATGGAATACAGACACTGGAAAAGTGGAGGTTCCTGGACTATCCTCACCCTGTCCACCACCCTGGCTCAACATGGTCATCTCGTGGCAGCTGCAGCCAGCACCTCCCAAGCAGGACCTCAGGGTGGGAGCAGCACAGAGGACACAGACTGGGATGGACGTACTGAATAAATATCCCTGAGACGAAGCAGCAAGGTGGGCATGGTGTGTACCAGGACTACGCAGGACTGGGAGATAATTGTGCATGGGCACAGCACAGGTTTGAGTCCTGAGAGTCCCAGGAAAGTGCAATCTGGGGAGAACAGTATGGACCAGACTATGTGAGTGCCCAGGTTGGGGCCAGAAAGCTGAAGTGAGCAGCCCCAGGAAAGAGCACAGGGTAAGTGTAGTAGGGTAGGCTTGAGCTTCTGTGCCCCAGGCAAGTGCAACACCCCCAATTAGAATGGCAATGATCAAAAAAGATGGAAAACAGGTTCTGTAGAAACAAGAACCCTCAACCATTGCTGGTGGGAATGTAAATTGGTATAGCTGCAGTGGAAAACTGTTTGGTGGTTCCCTAAAAAGTTGAACAAAGAGGCGCTTTCTTAGAAAGCTAGAAATAGAAATACCATATGATTCAGCAATCCCACTCCTAGGAATATATCCCAGATAAATAAGAGTTGTCACATGAATAGGCATGTATGTTCATTGCAGCCCTGTACACGGTAGCAAAAACATAGGTACAACCTAGATGCCCATCAACAGATGACTGGATAAACAAACTGTGGTACATACACACAACGGAGTATTATGCAACAATAAAGAGCAATGATGAATCTGCAAAGCGTCTCACAACATGGATGAATCTGGAAGGCATTATGCTTAGTGAAATAAGTCAGTCACAAAATGACAAATATTGTATGAAGCCACTATTGTAAAAACTCATGAAAAAAGAAACAATCTTTGATGGTTACGAGGGAGGGGGGTGGGGATGGAAAAACGCTAAAAAGACAATAGATAAGAGGTAACTTTGGTGAAGGGTAAGACAGTACACAATACTAGGGAAGCCAGCATACCTTGCACAAGGCAAGGTCATGGTAGCTCCATAGACACATCCAAACTCCCTGAAAGAATGAATTGCTGGGCTAAAGGCTGTAGGGTCCGTGGTCTTGGGGAACATCTAGCTTAACTGGCATAACATAGTTTATAAAGAAAATGTTCTACATTCTACTTTGGTGAGTAACCCACTAAAAACCCATTGCCATCGAGTCGATTCCGACTCATAGTAACCCTATAGGACAGAGTAGAACTGCCCCATAGAGTTTCCAAGGAGCGCCTGGTGGATTTGAACTGCTGACCTCTTGGTTAGCAGCTGTAGCACTTTGGTGAGTAGTGTCTTAAAAGCCTGTGAGCAGCCATCTAGGATACTCCACTGCTCTCACCCCTTCAAGAGCAAGGAAGAATGAAGAAAACTAAAGATACAAGGCAAGGATTAGTCCAAAGGTCTAATGGGCCACAACTACCACAGCCTCCACCACACTGAGTCCAGTAGAGCTGGCTGGTGCCCAGCTACCACCACTGACTGCTCTGATAGGGATTACAATAGAGGGTCCTGGACAGAGCTGGAGAAAAATGTAGAACAAAATTCTAATTCACAGAAAAAGACCACACTTACTAGCCTGACAGTGACTGGAGAAACCCCAAGAGTATGGCCCCGGCAGACACCCTTTCAGCTCAGTAATGAAGTCATTCCCAAGGTTCACCCTTCAGCCAAAGATTAGACAAACCCATAAAACAAAATGAGACTAAAGAGGCATACCAGCCCAGGAGCAGGAACTAGAAGGCAGGAGGGGACAGAAAAGCTGGTAATAGAAAACCTAAGGTCGAAAAGGGAGAGTGCTGACGTGTCATGAGGTCATTAACCAATATCATAAAATAACATGTGTACTAACTGTTTAATAAGAAACTAGTTTGTTCTGTAAACCTTCATCTAAAGTACAAAAAAAAGTTGAACATAGAATTACTATATGACTACCATATGACCCAGCAAGCCCACATTTAGGTATATACCAAAAGACCTGAAAGCAGTGACGCAAACAGACACATGTAAACCAGTGCTCATTACAGCACAACAGCCAAAAGGTGGAAACAAATAAAATGTCCATCAACTGATGAATGGATAAACAAAAGTCCTGATGGGTGACACAACATGAATGAAACTAAAGAACATCATGCCGAGTGAAATAAGTCAGTCAGAAAATGATAAACACTGTACGATTTCACTTATATGAAATAGGTAAATACACAGAGACCAAAAATTATTAGTGGTTACCAGTGGTGGGTGGGAGAGAGAAAGAGGGAGTATTTATTTAGGGGGCCTTGAATGTATACGTTCCTGGTGGTAGGATAATTTGGAAAAAGAAAGTGAGAATGGTTGTAGAACTTGAAGAATAAAACCAGTGTTGCTGAACTGTACTTAAAGAAGTCGTTGAACTGCTGTATGTTTTGTTATATATGTTTTCACCACAATTTAAAAAAAACAAAAAAAAAAGATGATCCCAACTCAGTAGCCTAACTCTACAACTGACGAACTAGAAAAGGAAGAGCAAGTTACGCCCAAACCTACAAGAAAGGGAATAATAAAGATCAGAGAAGACATAAATGAAACAGAGAATAGAAAAATAGACAGAATAAATGAAACCAGAAGTTGAGTTTTTGAAAATATCAATAAAATTGACAAACCTTTGGCTACATTAACAAAGAAAACGAGAAGATGAAAATATTTAAATTGAGAAATGAGAGTGGAGACATTACAGCTGACCCTATGGAAATAAAAAGTATTTTAAGGTAATACTATGAACTGTTTTATGCCAACAAATTAGATAACTTAGAGAAAACGGACAAATTCCTTGAAACACAAAAACTACCTACATTAACTCAAGAAGAAATAGTGGATCTGAACAGACCTATAACAAATGAAGAGATTGAATAAGTATTCAAAAACCTT
Organism: Elephas maximus indicus; assembly: GCF_024166365.1. NCBI lineage: Eukaryota > Metazoa > Chordata > Mammalia > Proboscidea > Elephantidae > Elephas > Elephas maximus. The sequence continues at coordinate 170,149 of NC_064834.1, forward strand.
CCAACAAAGAAAATTCATGAACCAGATGGCTTCACTGGGAAATTCTACCAAACATTTATAGAAGAAGTGACTCCAATCCTCACAAACTTTTCCAAAAATCAGAAGTGGAGAGAACACTTCCTAAGTCATTCTACAAAGCAGCATTACCCTGATACCAAAGCCAGATAAAGACACTACAGGAAAAGGAAACTACAGACCAATAACCCTAATGAATAGAGATGCAAAAACCCTCAACAGAATATTAGCAAACCAAATCCAAAACCTTATTAAAAGGTTTATACATCATGATCAGGTGGGGTTTATCCCAGGAATGCAAAGGTGATTCAACATTAGAAATTAAATCAACATAATACACCACATTAACAGAACAAAGGAAAAGAACAACTTGATCATCTCAATTGATGAAGCAAAGGCATTTTACAAAATTCAATGCCCTCTCATGATAAAAACACTCAACAAGATAGGAATAAAAGGGGAATTTCTCAACATAATGAAGGACATTTATGGAAAACCCACAGCTAACATCATACTTAATGGAAAAAGGCCAAGCACTTTCTCCCTGAGATCAGGAAGCAGGGACGTCCACATGCATAAGCATAATCAGGATGCATGCCTCATATGACACCAAACACAAATCAAAATTGATCAAGATCCCACATGTGAAAACTAAAACCATAAAACTCTTACAATATAGGGCTGTGGCTTCAGGACCTAGTTTTAATGATGGCTTATCACATCGGACAACATAAGCTAGCTCAGCAAAACAGAATGTCAGTAAATGGGACCTCAAACAAATTAAATACTTTTGTTCATCAGAGGACTTTACCAACGAAGTGAAAAGACAACCTATCAGTTGAGAGAAAATTCTGGGAAGCATATATTCAATAAGGGTCTAATAGCCAAAATATATATAAAATGTCTAAAACTTAGAAACAAAAAAGACAAAGAAACCAATCAAAAACTGGGCAAAGGATCTGAACAAATATTTCAACAAGAGGATATTCAAATGGCCAAGAAGCACATGAAAAGATTCTTACCATCAATAGCCATTAAACCAAAACCAAAAATCAAACCCATTGCCATGGAGTCAATTCAGACGCATGGCTATCGCATGTGTTACAGAGTGCACCTGAGCTCCATAGGGCTTTCCTGGCTATACTCTTGAGGAAAGCAGATCTTCAGGCTTTTCTTCCACTGCTCTGCTGGGTTAGTAGTTGACTGAAAACCTCTTGCACTACATCAAAACCATAATGAGGTACCACCTTGCCCCCATTACAATGACAAAGCCTAAAAAAATTAAAAAAAAAAATAACAACAGTTGTTGGTGAGGTTGTGGAGAAACTGGACTCATCATCCATTGCTGGTGGGAATGTTACACTGTACAGCTCCTGTGGAAAACAGTTTGGCAGTTCCTCAAAAAGTTGAACAAAGAGTTACCATATGACCTAGCAATTCCAATTCCAGGTATATGCCCAGAAGAAGTAAAACCTGGAATGTAAAAAGACACCTACACACCAATGTTCACTGCAGCACTTTTCACAACAGCCAAAAGGTGGAAATAACCAAAATGTCCCTCAATAAATGAATAAACAAAATGTGGTCTATATATACAACGGAATATAAATGAGCCATAAAGAGAGACGAAGTCCTGATGTATGCCACAAAACAGATGAACTTTGGAAACGTGTTGAGTGAAACATACCAGTTGTAAAAGGATAAATACTGTATGATCTCACTTACATGAAAAAAGCAAATATACAGAAAACAAAGATTATTAGTTGTCACCAGGGGTGGGAAGAGGGAGAAGAGGGGAGCTTCTGTTTAAGGGACACTGAGTTTATGTTAATGGTGGTAAAATCATTTGGCAAATGGTAAGAGATAATGGTTGCACACAGGAAGAATGTAATCAACGTCACTGAATTATACATGCTGAACCAGTGAATGTTTCTTTTTGTATATGTTCACCACTATATATGTGTGTATGTGTGCATACACAGGTGCAACTGAAGCCTCACAAGGAAAACTAGGAGGAGAGGATTTCCAACATACCATGGTCTAAAATCTGGAAGCTTCCAGAGGACTGAGAGAGGCCCTGCAAGGTCTTGGACCACTAGGGATGTGAGAAGACTTTCTCCCTTATTGTATTCAATTGAGAGATGCTCTAAATGGCTTTGGGGCCTATATAAAAACACACTGCATTGCCATGGGGTTTATTTTCTTCTAATGTCTGTTCCAACCCTTGCCCACCACCACTTAAGTGGCTGATGTGACTGTCAAGCATGATGACATTAATCTGACAGCAAGGACTCTGTTTGCCACCCAGCACAGGCTGCACTGGAAAACCTTTCTATCAAACAAAGAAGGCAGGCGGGGTGGGGAGATAGGTGCTCAAGATACATGGCTGCCCAGTCCTCAGGGGTCATCTCCCCTCTCTGCTTGTGGCCCGGCTACCCTAGACAGCCTTAGGCCTGCCACCTGGGCCCTCCGGCACACACCAACCAAGGCTGCCACCACGGCATCACAATAGCTCCAAAGGACACAGGGAGCCTTCTTCTCTCCAGGTGTTGGTTCTTGCTCTCCACTGGTTCTTATGCGCAGATGATCAGGTACAAGCCTGATGGAAGAGCTGATTAGGGCCTTTTGGAGAAGCCCGAAGAGTTGCCCAGTCTATGGAAGGGTGAAGAGCTGGTTACAATTCTGTCTCTGACCTCAGGCAAGTTACTCAGCCTCTTGGAACCTTTTCCCATCTCTGAAATTGGGGCTAGGAATAACCAAATGCTGACTGCAGACTCCACGCTCATTCTCCTGTCTTACTCAGTAACAGAGACGTGATTTTGTTGGGGAAACAATATGCTCAGCTGTCAAATGAAATTTCTCTGTCTCCCCTGCTGAAGGAGGTAGCCACATGAATAAATTCTGACTAATGGAATGAAGATGGGAGTCACTGGGGAGGGCTTCTGAGAAAGCCCCCTTCTTCTTTTCTGCCTGAAATACAGGTGTGATAGCTGAAGTTCCAGCAGCCATTCTGAAAGCATGAAGGTAAACTGAGAGCCTGCACTGTTCAAGGAAAATTGTTAAGTTTCCCTCAAAACTGAAGGATCCAGCCAATGAGATGAAAACCTTTCTCAGAGCCATGAAGCTTTCCCATTTCTAAGCTTGTACACAGGCAGTTTTCTTTGTTATGCCCCTTGTTATCTTACCTGCCTCCTGAATTCCTACTCTCTTTTTTAAGACTCTGCTCAAGCTTCGCCTCCTCCATGACACCCCTTAACCTTATTTCCAACAAAAATCACTTTTCCTCCTTGGCCTTTCCAGTCGTACCCTGCAATCATAGTGCTTCTCCCCTAGCACTGATCTTCAGCTCTGAGACTTTCTTTACTAGGCTATCCCTAGGGAACTGTGACATTTCCAGGGAGAGGGGCAGGCAGGCCTCCTGCCTCCTGGTCTGCTTGCCTACAGTCCCCTGGACTTCTTGCTGGGAGTCTGAGGCAGAGGCCATCACACTGACAATTGGGCTAGCTCCATATACCCTGGGAATATTGTAAAGCACAGGTTAGCCCAGTACATCTTCATGCACAAACTGGGCCTAGGCACGAAAACTCCCAAATTATAGTGGGAGGTCCAGCGTGGGAAAACCAGTGTCCTCTTGGGGTTGCCAGTCCTTACTTCATATGCATCATTGCTGTGGTTGTACCACCAGGCAGCATCTGAGGCTGGAGGGCTGACAAGGTTCCCTCAGGATGCTGTTAGCCCCAACCTCCTTGACCTCCTCATCTGTGAAATGGGCTGGTTATCCCCACAGCTCTGCACCATCCACTGCCTCCCTGGGCCTGGGGCCTGCTGAGCCACTTCCTTCCTCATGCCCACCCTCCCCACATGGCTCACAGTTGCACTGATGGCTCTTCTGGGCCTTTCAGGCCTATAGGTTGCCAGGAACCCCCATAGGCGCTCTGCAGTGTGCAGACTTCAGGTGCCCTTGACTCTCTTACCATGTATAAGGTGCTAACTCATGGGTGGAAGGGTCCTTTTCACAGGAATGTCAGTGAGAAAGGCACTGAGGCCTGCTTTCTCCTTCGAGAGCCTCTCATTTTGACCCCCAGAATGTTGAAATCCTTAGTAACCCGAAGAAAGATAGCAGCTATTTTCTCCTAATGGGTAGCCACATAGTTTAAAAAACCAAACCAAACTAAGGAAAACAGACCAAGGGTTTGAATTTAGTAGGTATGCTCTGTGACATCTGAACCTGACTGAGGTCTCAAAAACACAGTGATGTGTCTGGTCCAATGAGAGCCTTGCGGACTGCAAACATCCTCTGGAGACTTGTACCCATTATACAGAGAGGAAAGCCAAGCCTAGCGGTGGGAAGGACTTTCCTCACTGTGAAGCTCCCCAATTTGACAAGACTGGGATACCTTGGTAAAGGTCACTCACTAAAAGACAATTTTCTATTAAAATAACCTAGGGTAATTTTAGAGGTTAACATTTTTTTTCCTTTTTCCTGGTTATAAAAGTAACTCCTGCTCATTGCAGAGAACCTGGACAATAAACAGACTACGTACAAGTAAACAAGAATTGCCTGTTTCCCAAATACCCACAGTAACCACTACAAACAAACATAAATCCCTAATTCTGGATACAGGCTAGTACTTTGACTGTCTATCAGAGATCCCTGCTTTTGTGATCACCACTCCTTAGCAGGCCATTCTCCCCACCAAACCCTCAGCCCCCATCCTGCCAGCTGCTCTTCTGCCCTATTCTCCTCAGAACCCTAGCCTCAGGCCGCTCTGCTCAGGCCACCTCCAGACACCTGTCCCATCATTCTCCACCCCTCCTTGGTGTCCACTCACCTTCCTTCAGCTAACTGTCAGTTTCTGCTCCTCTCAGGTCTCCCCGATACCAGTCTTTCCTCTCTAACCCACTCTTCACAGAACTGTTTTTCTGAAAAACAGGGTCCTCCCCAGCTCATAAACCTTCAATGATGCTCCACCTCAGCCTGCAGAGTCCAGGTCTAGCTTTGAGTCTGGCACCCCAGCCCTCAAACAGTAGGCTCTTTTCAGTTCACCACCAAGCCCGTCCCTACACCCAAAGCACTAGCAACTAGAAATGCCCCTCCTCCCATGTTCACCCCTTGCCCTCTCCTATGTTCCTCTGCCTTGAGGGCTGTCCTCTCCTGCTCCAAACTCACCTATTACCAAGTCTCAACTTTAAAATGGCCTCAGCCATACTGTCTTCAGATACTAGGCCTGGAGCTCTGGTCAGCAAACCCCAGAGCACATTATAGCTGGATTTCTTTTCACAGCCGGGATGTCTGCCTCTGTGTCTCTATGTCTTTGCCTCTGTATCTGAGTTGCTCTTTGTCTCTATCTCTCTTTTCCTCTCTCTCTCTCTCCTGACAGAGAGGTCATGGAACTCCTGCTTGGACCCAAACCTTGCAGAACACAGTTCAGGCAGGGTCTCAGTTACCTTGTGTGGCCCTCACCCTTCCTGCCCCAAGACACACACCTTGGTGCCCAGAGCAAGACAAACCAGAATATCTGTGTGGATTAATCACCCAGACCTCAGCCCAGAGTGGGACAAGTTAAGGTTATTATCTTTCCAAGTGCAAGGAGAGAGGGTGGAGTGAGATGGGGAAACAGGAGGCAACCTCTTACCTCTTCTTCCTTTCCATAATCTCCAGGCCAATCACTAAAATGAAACGGACATCAATTAGCATGGAACATTCTTAGACACGCCACTGTTCTCCCCATGTTCTAGACAGCCAAGGAAGCCCGAATCTTCCCGGTAGATGGCGACGCTGGAGTGAGCAACTGACCCCAGGTAGAGGTACCCACGGGTCTGGATTAGGCCAGGCAGCCGGGCCCCAGGAACTCCTGGCTCCACAGGCTCCCCTCAGCATAATGCAACCCAGGATCCTTCATAATTGAATTTTTGTACAATGGAGCTTTATTATTTGATCACTCTTTTTGGGAAATGACAAAGTGAGACTTGGAGAGGTGAAGCAACCATGCCAAGTTCACAGAGTTAGTAACTGGTGGAGCCAAGTTCTTCCTTATGGTCACCCCTGAAAATGCCAAATGGGTCCCTCCAGCCCCTACATGATTGCCCCTCAAAGTGGATTCCTGTGCCTTAATACACATCAGGTTCAAATGTGCCTCCTCGAGCCAGAGAAACGACCCAAAGCATCTTCACAGGCCAACATTGGACTAGGAAGGCTCATTCATTCATCCTTCCACTCATCATTCGCCAGTAGAGAGCTCTGTATCTGCAGGCCCAGACAAAAGACAACTGCTTCCAGAAAGCTTGCTCCTATCCACCCTCCGACCTATATGGAGGACACACGTCTATCTCCCAAAACTAACATTTACGCCGACACTGACTGTCATCCTGAACATCTTAACCATTTTATTAGTGAAGATGGAATTTGATTTCCTGCTTTCTCCAGCCACGTGGCCTTTCTGTTCACCAAGCACAGATGCCCTGGGGCATTGGCATTGGCTGTTTCCTTGGCTTAGAGGGACTTTCCTCTGATTTTCACTTCACTGATTCTCAGCTTAAATGTCACCAACACCCTCCCCGCCCCCCGCCCCAGAAGTCTTCTCTAGCCAGCCAGGCACTCCTTGGGACGCTCATAACTTCTCATTCCCTGCACAGATTTGTTATCACTTGACACTCTTGACAGTTTTCCTTCTCCCCAGGTACAATGTAAGCCCCTACCCCCATGACAGAGGGGGTATGCTTCCTCTTGGTCACTTAGGTCAACAAAAAGATTTGTTGAAGCAATGTACATGATTAAGTCTGTGAATATTTTCCTTTGTGATTTCCTCCCACTGCTTTTATGATCAGCTAGACCTCTGTGCTGAAATCAAATATTTACCTGTACCTTATTTCAGCTATTACTATTCATACTTTTTATGTATTTAGCTTTTTAATCATCTTGAATTTTAGTATGTTGTGAAATAAGGCTTTAATTTGTGTTTTTCCCAAATAGCTTGAGAAATTTTACAAAACCATTTGTTAAAACATATTTCAGTACACGCACACACATTCATATACACACACCCCCACATGCATGCACACCACAGGCAGCGCTCACTTATAGAATCTATTCCATGTAGTGTTTGGTTATTTTGGGGGACAATCCCCCATTATTTTAATTAGTTTAAGTTTTAAAATTTTATATTTTAATAGAAGATGAGGCAAATCTTCCTTCATGGCTTCTCTTTTTCAAAAATTCCCTAACTCTTCTTAACTGTTTAGTTTTTCAGGTGAATTTTAGAATCATTATGATTGAATTCCGTAAACAAGTTTCATTAGTTTTCAGTAAGAGAGCATTAAGTCCATGAATTCCTTTGAGGAAAATTAACATTATGGTCTAGGTTTTCATATTCTCAAATATCCTTTTTTAAAATTGTTTTAAAAATATATATATAACATTAGCCCATTCAACAATTTTCATATGTACACTTTAGTGATAGCGGTTACAGTACCCATGTTGTGTAACCGTAACCAGTAATTGCTGCCAAATTTTCCATCTCCATAAAGAGAAACTCAACGCTTCCCCAACAATGACACCCCGTTTCCCCCCTTCCCACTTTTCTTAACCACTAATAAACCTCAGTCTCCATATATCTGCCTATTCTAGATATTTCATATGAATGAGATCATATAATATTTGCCCTTTTGTGATTGATTTATGTCACTCAGCATGTTTTCAAAGTTCATCTATGTTGTGGATTGTATCAGAACATCATTTCTCTTTGTGGCTAAGTTAATATTGCATTTTACATATGTACCACGTTTTGTTTATACATTAATCTGTTGATGGACATTTAGGTTGTTTCCACCTTTTGGACAGTGTAAATAGCTCTGCAAAGAACACTGGTGCACATGTGTCTGTGTTGCTGCTTTCAAGTGTCTTCGATATATACTTAGGAGTGGAACTGCTAGGTCATATGGTAGTTCTGTGATATTAATGATATTGTTCGATAATTTTCGCATTCAGTTGGATCATGTTTCTTAGGGAATAGGCATAAATATGAATCTCTTCCAGTAGGATGGCCAAGTAGCTGGCTTCCAAATTTCTTGGCATAGACGAGTGGGCACTTCCAGTGCTGCATCTGTTTGTTGAAACATCTCAATTGGTATTCCTTCAGTTCCTGAAGCCTTGTTTTGCATCAATGCCTTCGGTACAGCTTGGACCTCTTCCTTCAGTACCATCAGTTCCTGATTACATGCTACTGCTTGAAATAGTTGAACTCTCTATATATCCCTTCCATCTTCTTTTGATGCTTCCTGCGTTGTTTAATATTTTCCCCATACAATCTTTCAATATTGCAACTTCAGGCTTGAATTTTTTTTTTAGTTCTTTCAGCTTGAGAAATCCCGAGCGTGTTCTTCCCTTTTGGATTTCTATCTCCAGGTCTGCATCTGTCATTACAATACTGTACTTTGTCTTCTCGGGCCGCCCTTTGAAATCTTCAGTTCAGCTATTTTACTTCATCATTTCTTCCTTTTGCTTTAAGCTACTTGATGTTCAAAATCAAGTTTCAGAGTCTCTTCTGACATCCATTTTGATCTTTTCTTTCGTTCCCATCTTTTGAAAGTCCTCTTGTTTTTTTCACGTGTAATGTCCTTGATATCATTCCACAACTCATTTGGTCTTCAGTCATGAGTGTTCAACGCATCAAAACTATTCTTTAGATGGTCTCTAAATTCAGGTGGGATACACTCAAGGTCATACCTTGGCTCTAACAAAGTTGTTCTAATTTCCTCACTTTCAACTCAAATTTACATATGAGCAATTCATGGTCTGCTCCACAGTTGGCCCCAGCCTTGTTCTGACTGATGATACTGAGTTTTTCCATCATCTCTTTCCACAGATGTAGTCAACTGGATTCCTGTGTATTCCATCTGATGAGGTCCATGTGTATAGTTGCCATTTATGTTGGTGAAAAAAGGTATTTGCAGTGAAGAAATCATTGGTCTTGCCAAATTCTATCATGCAATCTACGCCACCATTTCTATCACCAAGGCCATATTTTCCAACTACCAACCCTTCTTCTTTGCTTCCAACTTTCACAATCCAATCACCAGTAATTTTCAATTTCATCTTTGGACTTAGTAGTTGGTCCATAAATTTGAATACTAGCTGTATTAGCTGCTCTTCTTTGTAGATGTACGTATAATATTCTATCACTGACAGAGTTGTACTTCAGGACAGATCCTGAAATTTTTTTTTGATGATGAATGCAGTGTCATTCCTCTTCAAGTTGTCATTCCTGGCATAGCAGACCATATGATTGTCCAATTCAAAATGGCCAATACCAGTCCATTTCAGCTCACTAATGCCTACGGTATCGATGTTTATGCATTCCATTTCATATCGAACAGTATCATTAATATCACACGCAAGTAAAATTTTGCTTAAGATCATTCAAAAGCGGCTGCAGCAGTATATCAACAGGGAACTGCCAGGAAATCAAGCCAGATTCAGGGACAGGACGTAAAATGAGGGATATCATTGCTGATGTCAGATGCATCCTTGCTGAAAGCATGGAATACCAGAAAGATGTCTACCTATGTTTTATTGACTATGCAAAGGCATTCGACTGTGTGGATCATAAATTATGGATAACACTGTGAAGGATGGAAATTCCCGAACACTTTATTGTGCTCATGAGGAACCTGTACATAGATCAAGAGGCAGTTTTTTGAATAGAACAAGGGGATATTGCGTAGTATAAGTCAGGAAAGGTGTGCAACAGGGTTGTAACCTTTCACTATACTTATTTACCCTGTATGCTGAGCAAATAATTCAAGAAGCTAGACAATGTGAAGAAGAACACAGTATTAAAATTGGAGGAAGACTCATTAACAACCTGTGTTATACGGATGACACAACCCTGCTTACTGAAAGTGAAGAGGACTTGAAGCACTTACTGAGGAAGATCAAAGACCACTGCCTTCAGTATGGATTATACCTCAACCTAAAGAAAAGAAAAATCCTCACAACTGGACCAAAAAGGAACATCATGATAAATAGAGAAGAGGCTGAAGTCAAGGGATTCCTTCTAGTTGGAACCACAATCTACACCCATGGAAGCAGCAGTCAAATCAAAACACACACTAAATTGGCCAAATCTGCTGCAAAAGACCTCTTTAAAGGTTGAAAAGCAAAGATGTCACCTTGAAGACTAAGGTGCACCTGACCCAAGCCATGGTATTTTCAATTGCCTCATATGCATGGGAAACCTGGATGATGAATAAGGAAGACCAAATAAGAATGGATGCCTTTCAACTGTGGTGTTGGCGAATACTGAATATACCATGGACTGCCAAAAGAACAAACAAATCTATCTTAGAAGAAGTACAACCAGAATGCTCCTTAGAGGCAAGGATGGTGAGACTACATTTCACATACCCCTTGGACATGTGATCAGGAGGAATCAGTCCCTTCAGAAGGATATCATGCTTCGTAAAGTAGGGGGTCAGTGAAAAAGAGGAAGACCCTCAACAAGATGGACTGACTCGGTGGCTGCAACTATGGATTTAAGTATAACAATGATTGTGTGGATGGGTGCAGGACCTAGCAGTTTTTCGTTCTGCTGTACACAGGGTTTCTACAAGTCGGAACAGACTTGATGGCATGTAACAACAACATGACAATGGTAGTTCTAAATGTAAAAACTAAAATCATAAAACTCCTAGAAGAAAGCAGGGATGTGTCTTTGGGACTTAGTGATCTAGTGTTTGTTTGTTTTTTTAATTCTGCTTTAGGTGAAAGCTTATAAATGAAGTCAGTTTCTCTTACAAAAAGCCATACACACCCCATCCTGCACTCCCAGCTGCTCTCCCCTTAATGAGACAGCACATTCCTCCTCTCTACCCTGTATTTTCCATGTCCATTTAACCAGCTCCTGTACCCCTCTTCCTTTTCTTCTGGCCACCAGACAGAAGTCGCCCGCATAGTCTCGTGTCTATGTGAGCCATGAAGCTCACACTGCACCAGAATCATTGTTGGCCTTATATTCCAGGCTAATCCCTGTCTGTACAGTTGGTTTCAAGAATGGTTCCAATCTTGGGCTATCAAAGGGTCCAGGGACCGTGACCATCAGGGTCCCTCCTGTCTCCGAAAGACCATTAAGCCTGGTCTTTTAAAGGTAATTTAAGATCTGCATCCCCATGTTCTCCTACTCCAAAAGGAATTCACTGTTGTGTTCCCTATCAGAGCACTCATCAGTGGTACCCGGGAACTGTCTAGTTCTTCGGGTCTCAGACTGATGGAGTCCCTGGTTTATGTGGCCCTTTCTGTCTCTTGGGTTCATATTTACCTTCTGTCTTTGGTGCTCTTCATTCTCCTTTACTCTGGGTAGGTTGAGACCAATTCATGCATCTCAGATGGCCGCTTGCTAGCGTTTGAGACCCCAGATGCCTCTCACCCAAGTGGAATGCAGACCGTCTTCTTAATACATTTTTTTATGCCAATTGACCTAGATGTCCCATGAAACCATATCCCCAGACCTGATTCCTGCTACTCAGGCCTTAGAAGCTGTTGGTTGTATTGAGGAAATTTTTTTTGCTTTTGGTTTAGTCCACTTGTAATGACTAAACCTGTGTTATGCGTTGCCCTTCCCTTCACCTAAAAAAATTTTGGTCTATTATCTAGTTAGTGGATACCCATCTCATTCCCTCCCCACCCTCTTAACCATCAAAGAATATTTTCTTCTGTGTTGAAACTTTATCTGGACTTGTTATAATAGTGGTCTCATAAAATATTTGTCCTTTTGCAATTGACTAAATTCACTTAGCATAATGCCTTCCAGGTTCCTCCATGTTATGAAAATGTTTTACAGATTCATCATTGTTCTTAATCATTGCTTAGTATTCCATTGTGTGAATATACCATAATTTATTTATCCATTCATCTGTTGATGGGCACCTTGGTTGCTTCCAGCTTTTTGCTATTATCAACAGTGCTGCCATGAACAAGGTGTGCCTGTATCTGTTCGAGTGAATGTGAAGGGTAAATTGCTTTAGGGTAAATTCCAAAGAGTGGAACTGCTAGGTCTTAAGGCATTTCTATTTCTAGCTTTTTAAGGAAGCGCCAAATCAATTTCCAAAGTGGCTGTACCACTTTACATTCCCACCAGCAGTGTATAAGTGTTCCAGTCTCCCCACAACTTCTCCAACATTTATTATTTTGTGTTTTTTGGATTAATGCTAGCCTTTGTGGGATGAGATGAAATCTCATTGTAGTTTTGATTTGCATTTCTCTAATAGCTAATGATCGTGAGCATTTCCTCCTGTATCTGTTAGCCGCATGAATGTCTTCTTTGGTAAAGTGCCTGTTCGTATCCTTTGCCCATTTTTTTAATTGGGTTATTTGTCTTTTTGTCATTGAGTTTTTGCAGTATCATGTAGATTTTAGAGGTCAGATGCTGATCGGAAATGTCATAGCTAAAACATTTTCCCAGTTTGTAGGTAACATTTTTACTCTTTTGGTGAAGTCTTCGGATGAGCATAGGCGTTTGATTTTTAGGAGCTCCCAGTTATCTAATTTCTCTTCTGGTGTTTGTACAATGTTAGTAATGTTTTGTATACTGTTTATGCCATGTATTAGGGCTCCTAGCCTTGTTCCTATTTTTTCTTCCATGATCTTCATCATTTTAGATTTTATATTTAGGTCTTTGATCCATTTTAAATTTGTTTTTGTGCATAGTATGAGGTATGGGTCGTTTCATTTTTTTGCAGATGGATATCCAGTTATGTTGGAGAGACTATCTTTCCCTCATTTAACAGACTTTGGGCCTTTGTCAAATATCAGCTGCTCATATGTGGACGGATTTCTGTCTGGATTCTCAATTCTGTTCCAGTGGTCTATATATCAGTTGTTGTATCAGTATCAGGCTGTTTTGACTATTGTAGGTTCTAAAATCTGGTAGTGTGAGGCCTCCCACTTTGTTCTTCTTTTTCAGTAATGCTTCACTTATCCGGGGACTCCTTCCCTTCCATATGAAGTTGGTGATTTGTTTCTCCATCTCATTAAAAAATGTCACTGGTATTTGGATCGGGACTGCAGTGTATCTGTAGATCACTTTTGGTAGAATAGATATTTTGACAATGTTGAGTCTTCCTATCCACGAGGAAGGTTTTTTTTTCCACTTATATAGGTCTCTTTGGATTTCTTACAGTAGTGTCTTATAGTTTCTTTATATACGTCTTTTACCACTCTCCTTAGATTTATTCCTAAGTATTTTATCTTCTTAGGGGCTATTGTAAATGGTATTGATTTGGTGATTTCCTCTTAGATGTTCTCTTTGTTGGCATACAGGAATCCAATTAATTTATGTATCTTTATCTTATATCCTGATCCTCTGCTAAACTCTTCTATTAGTTTCAGTAGTTTTCCTGAGGATTCCTTAGGTTTTCCTGTGTAAGATCATGTCAGCTGAAAACAGAAATACCTTTACTTCTTTGCCAATTTGGATGCCCTTTATTTCATTATCTAGCCTAAAAGCTCTGGCTAGAGCCCCCAGCACGATGTTGAATAAAAGTGGTAATAAAGGGCATCCTTGTCTGGTTCCCATTCTCAAGGGGAATGCTTTCAGTCTCTCTCTGTTTAGGATGATGTTGGCTCTTGGCTTTGTACAAATGCCCTTTATAATGTTTAGGTATTTTCCTTCTATTCCTATCTTGCTGAAAGTTTTTATCATGAACAGGTATTGGACTTTGTCAAATGCCTTTTCTGCATCAATTGATAAGATCACGTGGTTCTTGTCTTTTATTTATGTGACAGATTACATTGATTTTTTTTTCTAATGTTGAACCACTCCTGCATACCTGGTATGAATCCCATTTGGTCATGGTGAGTTATTTTTTTGATATGTTGTCAAATTCTATTGGATAGAATTTTGTTGAGGATTGTTGCGTCTAAGTTCATGAGGGGTATTGGCCTGTAATTTTCTTTTTTGTGTGGTGTCTTTTCCTGGTTTTGGAATCAGGGATATGCTGGCTTCACAGAATGAGTTGGGGAGTATTCCATCCTTTTGTATGCTCTGAAATACCTTTATTAATAGCAGTGTTAACTCTTCTCTGAAAGTTTGGTAGAATTCTCCAGTGAAGCTGTCAGGACCAGGTCTTTTCTTTGTTGGGAGTTTAATTACTTTTTCAATCTATTCTTTTGTTATGGGTTTACTTAGCTGTTCTGTCTCTGTGTTAGTTTAGGTAGGTAATGTGTTTCTAGAAATCTGTCCATTTCCACCAGGCTTTCAAATTTGTTAGACTATAATTTTTCATAGTATTCTGTTATAATTCTTTTAATTTCAGTTGGGTCTGTTATGATATCGCCCATCTCATTTCTTATTTTGGTTATTTGCTTTGTCTCCTGTTTTTCTTTTTTGAATCTGGCCAATGGTTTATCAATTATGTTAATCTTTTCAAAGTACCAGCTTTTGGTCTTGTTAACTCTTTCAATTGTTCTTCTGTTCTCTACTTCATTTATTTCTGCTCTAATTTTTATTATTTGCTTTCTTCTGATGCCTGAGGGATTCTTTTGTTGCTCTCTTTCTATTTACTCAAGTTGTGATAATTCTTGGATTCTGGCCCTTTTTTTCTTTTCGCATGTTTGCATTTATTGATATCGATTGACCTCTGAACACTGCTTTTACTGTGTCCCAAAGGTTCTGGCAGGAAGTGTTTTCATTCTCACTGGATTCAATGAATTTCTTTATTCCACTCTTAATTTGTTCTATACTCCAATCGTTTTTGAGCAAAGTGTTGTTCAGTTCCCATGTGTTTGATTTCTTTTCCCTGGTTTTTCTGTTATTGACTTCTAGTTTTATGGCTTTATGGTCAGAGAAGAGGCTTTGTAATATTTCGATGTTTTAGATTCTGTTAAGGCTTGCTTTTATGGCCTAACATGTGGTCTAGCCTAGAGAATGTTCCATGTGCATTGGAAAAGAAAGTATACTTGGCTGCTGTTGGGTGGAGTGCTCTGTATGCGCCTATGAGGTCAAGCTGATTATTTGCGGCATTTAGCTCTTCTGTGTCTTTACTGAGCTTCCTTCTGGATGTTCTTTTACTGAAAGTGGTGTGTTGAAGTCTTCTACTATTATTGTGGAGCTGTCTACCCTACTTTTCAATGCTGTTAGAGTTTGTTTTATGTATCTTGAAGTCCTGTCAATTGGTGCATAAATATGTAATATGGTAATATCCTCCCAGTATATTGTCCCTTTAATCATTATATAGCGTTCTTCCTTATCCTTTGTGGTAGATTTAAGTTTGAAGTCTGAATTGTCAGAAATCAGTATACCAACTCCTGCTCTTTTTTGATTGTTTCCTTGATATATATTTTTCCATCCTTTGAGTTTTACTTTGTTTGTGCCTTTAAGTCTAAGGTGTGTCTCTTATAGGCAGGATATAGATGGATCCTGTTTTTTAGCCATTCTGCAACTCTGCCTCTTTATTGGTGCATTTAGTACATTTACATTTAGCGTGATTATAGATAGGCATGAGTATAGTGCTGTCATTTTGATGTCTTTTTTCGTGTGTTGTTGACAGTTTCATTTTCCAATTCTTTTTTTGTGTGTGCTGAGTAGTTTCTTTTGTAAATTGTGTGTTCCTCTTTTTCATTGTTGCTGATTTTGTTTTTGCTGAGTCTTCATGCTATTCTTGTATTTTATTTTGATGTATAGGATTGTTAGTCTCCTTTGTGGTTACCTTAATATTTACCCTTACATTTCTAAGTTTAAAATGATAACTTGTATCTCCCTATATCACCTTGATTTCCTCTCCATATGGAAGATCTATGACTACTTTATTTAGTCCCTCTTTATTGATTTAATGTTGTCATCTTTTACATAATGACATCATTTATTGTTTTTTTATTGTGCTTTAAGTGAAAGTTTACAAACCAAGTCAGTCTCTCATACAAAAACTTATATACACCTTTCTATATACTCCTAATTGCTCTCCCTCTAATTAGACAGCACACTCCTTCCCTCCACTCTCTATTTTCATAACCATTTGACTAACTTCTGACCCCTTCTGCCCTCTCATCTCTTCTCCAGACAGGACCCTGCCTACATAGTCTCATGTGTCTACTTGTTCCAAGGAACTCACTCTTCACCAGTATCATTTTCTATCCCACAGTCCAGTCCAATCACTGTCTGAAGAGTTGGCTTTGGGAATGATTCCAGTCTTGGGCTAAGAGAAGGTCTGGGGACCATGACCTCTGGGGTCCTTCTAGTCTCAATCGGACCATTAAGTCTGGTCTTTCCACAAGAATTTGAGGTCTGCATCCCACTGCTCTTCTGCTCCCTCAGGGGTTCTCTGTTGTGCTCCCTGTCAGGGAAATCATTGGTTGTAGCCAGGCACCATCTAGTTCTTCTCGTCTCAGGCTGATGTAGTCTCTGGTTTATGTCACCCTTTCTGTCTCTTGGGCTCATAATTACCTGGTGTCTTTGGTGTTCTTCATTCTCCTTTACTCAAGGTGGGTTGAGAACAATTGATGCATCTTAGATGGCCGCTTGCCACCATTTAAGACCCCAGACGCCACTCTCCAAAGTGGGACGTAGAATGTTTCTTTAATAGATTTTACTATGTCAATTGACTTAGATGTCCCCTGAAACCATGGTCCCTAAACCCCTGCTATGCTAGCCTTTGAGGCATTCAGTTTTTTCAGGAAACATCTTTGCTTTTGGTTTAATCCAGCTGTGCTGACCTCTCCTGTATTGTGTGTTGTCTTTCCCTTCACCTGAAAGTTCTTATCTACTATCTAATTAGTGAGAACCCCTCTTCCTCCTTCTCTTCTCCATCTCATAACCATCAAAGAATATTTTCTTCTCTGTTTAAACTATTTCTCCAGTTATTCTATTAGTGGTCTCATACAATATTTGTCCCTTCGCAACTAATTTCACTCACCATAATGCCTTCCAGATTCCTCCATGTTATGAAATGTTCAGATTCATCATTGTTCTTTATCAATGTGTAGTATTCCATTGTGTGAATGTACCATAATTTATGTATCCATTCATCCACTGATGGGCACCTTGGTTGCTTCCATCTTTTTGCTATTGTAAACAGTGCTGCAATGAACATGGATGTGCATATACCTGTTCGTGTAAAGGCCCTTTTTTCTCTAGGATATATTCCAAGGAGTGGGGTTGCTGGACCGTATGGTAGTTCTATTTCTAGCTTTTTAAGGAAGCACCAAACTGATTTCTAAAGTGGTTGTACCATTTTACAGTCCCACCAGCAGTGTATAAGTGTTCCAGTCTCTCCACAACCTCACCAACATTTATTATTTTGTATTTTTTGGATTAATGCCAGCCTTGTTGGAGCGAGATGGCTTATTTCCTGTTTTGAGCGTTTCTGTATCTTGATATATTTTTGTAATTTCCCTATCTGGGTTGCTATCTGGTTGCTCTGTCTTAAGTTCTAGTGTTGGGTTGATATCTGATATTATTGATTTTCTAACCAGAGTATTCCCTTTAGTATTTCTTGTAGTTTTGGTTTGTTTTTTGCAAATTCCCTAAGCTTCTGTTTATCTGGAAATGTCTTAATTTTGCCTTCACATTTGAGAAACAGTTTTGCTCAATATATGATTCTTGGCTGGCAATCTTTCTCCTTCAATGCTTTATATATGTCATCCCACTGCCTTCTTGCCTGCATGGTTTCTGCTGAGTAGTCCGAGCTTATTCTTCTTCATTCTCTTTTGTAGGTATCTTTTCACTTATCCCTGGCCATTCTTAAAATATTCTCTTTATTTTTGGTTTTGGCAAGTTTGATTTATAATATGTCTTGGTGACTTTCTTTTGGAATCTACCTTGCATGGGGTTCGATGAGCATCTTGGATAGATATACTTTCATCTTTTACAATGTCAGGGAAATTTTCTACCAACGAATCTTCAACAATTCTCTCTGTATTTTCTGTTATCCTTCCCTGTTCTGCAACTCCAATCACTCATAGGTTATATTCTTCTTGATAGACTCCAACAAGATTCTTGAGGTTTCTTCAATTTTTTTTTAAATTCTTTTATCTGATTTTCCTTCCCATATATTGTTAGCAAGTGTTTTACCCTCAATCTTGCTAATTCTGACTTCGATCTCCTCAATCTGTCTACTGAGTTGTCAATCTTCTGAATTTCTGATTGCTGCCTCTCTATGGATTCTTGCAGCCTATTACATTTTTCATTATGTTCTTGAATCACATCTTAATTTCCTCGACTGCTTTCTCTGTGTACTCCTTGGCTTGTTCTGCCTGATGATCTCCTTCCTGACATCTTGAAGAGTTCTGTATATTAATCTTTTCTATTCTATATCTGGTAAGTCCAGGAACATCTTCATCTGGAAGAGTCCCTGATTCCTTATTTTGGGAGTTTGTTGAAGCAATCGTGGACTGCTTCTTTATGTGATTCGATATTGACTGTTGTCTCCGAGCCATGTATGTTATTGTATTAATTTATTTTATGTGTGTTCACTATGAAAAAAGAAAAAAAAAATTTTTTTTTTCTTTTTCCACTATGTCCTAGCTTCTTGCTTTGTTTTGTTTCGATATACCCAAATAGGCTACTAGAGTGAGCTAACTTGATTATTGGAGACTTTGAAGTACTAATGTCCTGTTACCAGATGGCTAGAGCTGTTACCAGGTATATGAGTCTAGGAGTCCATTCGCTGTTCTTTTGTAGATTCAGCTAAGGTGTCCCAGTAGTCGAGCACCTAGTGTGTGGTGCAGGCTCTCATCTACGATCCTAGAGGAGCAGTGGTGATTGGTGTAAGCACAGGTTTCTGGTAGCAGCAAGAGGTCACACTCTGAGGAAGGCAGGGGGCTGACAACCTTCCCCCGAATGTCTGTGAGGAAGGTACATCCCTGTTCTCTAGAGCACTCTGGTGGGTGGGGTCTGCAGCTGTACCACAGGCATCCATTGATTTTAACTGTAAGGACTGGTAGGCACCACTTATCGTTGGAGCCCTGTCAAAGATGGCTAGGTGGTGTGGGTGGACCCTCCAGTCCTCAGGCCCCTGCTGTGGGTAGGTGAGGGCCCTGTTTAATAGGCAGAGTGGTATCAAATGTCAAAAACCTGCCTCTCCACCACACAGTTGAAACAGTTACAGTCAGACCTCAAACAGATTGACCCTTGCACTATAACAACCAGATCCTGTATGATGTAATGGGCCACCTGGAGCTACACGGGGTGAAGATAAAGTCTGCAGACCGCCTGTGCCTGAACTAGAGATGCTTCTGCTCTGAGTTTCCACATTAGGGGAGTAGGCAGAGTATTTTTCCCTGTTTGTTAATTTGTTCCTTCTCCAAGGCCAGGGGAATGGCTCAGGGAGTGTAGCAAGGCCTCTCTCAGGCCCAGGGAAATCCACTATTAATGAAGCCAGCTGGGGCAGAGGGAGGAGGGATCCAATAGATGTGAGTTCTTTCAAAAGGAGGAGCGATTAGATCCATGCAGTAAATTAGACAAAATTACTTATCTTGTGCCAAGAGCACTGTTTTATATCAGATTCTGAAGGCCTGGATGGATTGTGTGCGCTGGCTCCGTGGTCGCCAGGAGGTGGGGCTGTGGCACCTCGCTTGCCTTCTTTAGCTGAAGCAGCTGCGTCCTAAATGCCACTGCCAGCTGCACTGCATTCACAACCAGGGAGATGGGTTGCGCCACTTTGCCTGCCTTGTTTTGCTGAAGCAGCCGCATCTTAAACACCACTGCCAGCCACGCCTCAGTCACATGAGCAGGTCGCGGGTGTGCCACTTCGCTTGCCGTCTTTCACTGAAGCAGCCATGTCCTGAAACACTACTGCCAGCCTCTCTGCAGGGGAATAGGGGCCGAGGCACTGTCGCTGACTCGGCAGCTCCTCACTGGTTCTGCACTGTCTCTCCCTCCCCCTGTTACCCAGTCCAATTTCTTAACTTTGCCTTTGATGCTCAGGGTTCATAGATTTTCAATATATAATCAATTCACTTGTTTTTTCAGGTTTTTGTTGTGAGAGGGACCCCCGGAAGTGTCTGACTACTCTGCCATCTTGGCCCCACCTGCAACCTAGTTTTTAACAACAGATACTTAGATAGGACACCAGAAGCTCTAATGGCACAGTGGTTAAAGCACCTGGCTGCTAATGGAAAGGTTGGCAGTTCGAACCCACCAGCTCCTCTGTGGGAGAAAGATGCGGCAGTCTGCTTCCATAAAGATTACAACCTTGAAAACCCTATTGGGCAGTTCTTCTCTCTCCTACAGAGTCACTATCAGTCACAAGAGACTCGATGGCAACACATTTTAATGGCTAATGATGTTGAGCATCTTTTCATGTGCTTGTTGGCTATTTGTGTATCTTTTTTGGTGAAATGCCTATTTAAATTATTTGGGGAATTTTTGATTGGGTTAGTTGTCTGTTGTTAAGCTGTAGGAGTTCTTTATATATTCAGAATATTAAACCCTTATCGGAAAACCCTTATCTGATATATAGTACTCTAAACTTTTCTCTCAGTCTGGCTGTCTCTTCAATTTGTTATTAAAGTCCTTTGTTGATAAAGGTTTTTAATTTTGATGAAGTCCAATTTATCTATTTTGTCTTTAGTTAGTGCTTTTGGTGTCATATCTAAAACAAAAATCAAACCCATTGCTATCAAGTCCAACTCACAGCAACCCTGTAGGAGACAGTAGAACTTAGGGTTTCCAAGTATGTAAATCTTTCCAGAAGCCATCTGCCACATCTCTCCTACAGAGTGGCTGGTGGGTTTGAACTGCCAACCTTTCCATTAGCAGCCAAATGCTTAACCACTGTACTACCAAAGATTTTGGTGTACTAAGTATCCATTATTAAACACTAGGTCACTAGGTCTCAGAGACATATCCCTGTGTTCTTGGAGTTTTATGATTTTATTTCTTACACTTAGGCCCTTGATTTAATTTTTTAATATGGTGTGAGTTATGAGTCTAGCTTCATTATTTTGCAAGCGGATAGCCAACTGTTCCATCTCCATTTATCAAAGAGACAATTCTTACCCCACTGCATGGATTTAGCACCCTTGTCAAAATCAATCGACTGTATGCATATACGTTTATTTCTGGCCTCTCAATTAGTCTATGGTTATACCAGTACAAGGCTCTTTTGATTATTGTAGCTGTATACTATGTTTCAGGAAACGCTGGTGGCGTAGTGGTTAAGTGCTACAGCTGCTAACCAAAGGGTCGACAGTTCGAATCTGCCAGGCGCTCCTTGGAAACTCTATGGGGCAGTTCTACTCTGTCCTATAGGGTCACTATGAGTCGGAATCGACTTGACGGCACTGGGTTTGGTTTTTGGTTGGATTATACTATGTTTTGAAATCAGGAAACATGAGTCTTCCTACTTCATTCTCTTTCTGCAAGACTGCTTTGGCTATTTGGAATCCCTTAAAATTCCAGACAAATTTGGGAACTAGTTTTCCATTTCTGCAAAGAGGGCTACAGTAATTTTATGGAGATTGCACTAAATCTTAGATACTTTGGGTAGTAGTGGTATCTTAACAACATTAAGTTTTCCTCTTAATGAGCGCAGAATATTTTTCATTTATTTAGGTCTTTTTTAATCTCTGTTAGCAGTGTTTTACAATTTTCACAACAGCCACCAGCAAAAACACAACTCTGTTCCTCACATTTCTGAGCCAAAGAGGAGCGTGGTTCAGTTCATGGCTTGCAGTTCACAGACAGTTGTACTGGCAGCCCCCACAGGGAGGGAGAAGCGCTTGTAAGATAGAGAGAAAACTTTCCTATCTTGTTGGCTTGCTGCTTTTACAGCTTTTGGTTGGTTACTATACCTCTTTGACTGGTTTCCAGAGTTCTGACTCTTGTTAGTTGGACCACATTTTTTATTTCATTTTTCTGTAATGTTGTAAGAGGATGGAAGCATTCAGCTGCTTAATGTTGCCATTTTGCCTCCTCTCTATCCTCAAATGTTCTTTTATAACAATGAGTAAAATGTTGTGTTTTTTTCATTATAAGTCAGTACATTTTTTCTTTTTTTTTGGTTCTACTTACTCATGGGTATTTTGTTTTCTTATATCTATTGTGAATAGAATGAAATATATTATCTTTACTTTTGCTTATTTACTCCACAGGAAACCCTGGTGGCATAATGGTTAGGAGCTACGGCTGCTAACCAAAAGGTCGGCAGTTCAAATCTACCAGGTGCTCCTTGGAAACCACATGGGGCATTTCTACTCTGTCCTATATGGTTGCTATGAGTCGGAATCAACTCGACAGCAATGGGTTTGGCTTTTTTGGTTTGTATTTACACCAGAATACGAACAAATCACTCTAGGTCTAGTTTTTACCAACGGCTTTGGGAACCCTTTGACTTCTTTAAGAGTGTGACCTTCAGGATACTTCTCTCCCCCGGGCTATAGTCTGTCATTGGGAGGTGCAAGGGAATCTTCTGAATGGATATGAACATGTGCTGATAAGGAGGAGGAGGAGTGAGCTGCTCTGACACTCCCAGACATAAGCGGAGATTTCCAATTTGCTACAGAGCCCTGGGAAACCCTGGTGGCCTAGTGGTTAAGAGCTATGGCTGCTAACCTAACGGTCCGCAGTTTGAATCCACCAGGTGCTCCTTGGAAACTCTATGGGGCAGTTCTACTCTGTCCTATAGGGTTGCTATGAGTCCAAATCGACTCAAAGGTAACAGGACAGAGCCCTGAGTCTGTAATTTAAGTTTATGGGGGTGAGGAGAGTTGACTGGAGATTGAGGGAGAGATTCTCCTTCCTCCCTGGCTGTCTACCAATTGCAGAGATCTAAGCCAGCTAACAAGCATTCCTTACACCATCTCAAGCACTCCTTAGCTAAGTCACATTTCTTGGAATGACTGGCAAATACTTGATTGGTAGCTTTAATATCCAGTGCTTTGGGGTACTGACTTTATTTCTGAATTTCATGACTATTTTAGGGGGAATTGGGGGAGGTAGGGGGACAACCAGTTGACATCACAATCCCAAAAGGTAAGATATGAGACTTCCCCAAAGATCACTGGTTTGAAGGACAGCTATCATGTTAGGGTACAGGTTCACAGGCTGGCCTGAGTGAAGAGGCCAATAACTATGTGGGCAGGACTTCTGACCAAGGCGCCAACCATGACCCTAGTGACCTACTCGGCCGTGGTCAAGTCAGATGAGCCAGACCTCTTAGTGGTTCCCACACAGACATGTTCTCTGTCCTCCTGCCCACAACCTACTTCATACTTGGGGGCCTGTGGCTCTGATAGCAAGTTCACAAGAACAGGCACCACAGCTCTCCCAGATAATGTATCCCCAAGTCTCTTCAATCAAAAACCTACCTGATCTTGCCAAGCAGCCTTTGCTGGGTGTCTGGGTGTGGCCCAGTCAGGACTGAGGCACTGGATCCCACTCTGGTTCTACAGGAGACTTCAGACCCCAGTTGACCCCCAATCCCTTCACTATACAATTCATTCTAAACCCTAGGATTAAAAAAAAAAATTTTTTTTTTTTTTTTAGAAATCCTGACAATCTGCCTGAATACCTACTTGGATACCCAACAGAAATATGGCAAGATACTCAGTAGGGCCCCCAGGGATATGGGTGGGCAGGACGAGGCCAAATTAGATGGTGGCACAGGAGCTGAAAGGGAGCCTGTTCTACAAGGCACAGTGTGGGCCTTGCTGGGTTCAGGAGGTAGCTAGGATTTACGATAGACAGGCTGGGTGCTGCCACTTATAGGCTGTGTGGCCCCTGGCAGCTTACTTACTCTCACTGGGCCTCTGTTTTCTCATGTGTAAAACAGTGGATTACTGGTGGATGTACGAGAGCCCAGATGAAGAAAACTAGCAGAGTCTGGGGCCAGCTGTAAGTGACTCCATAACTCAACTACTCTGCCATACTCCCCAAAACCTTAGCTTCAAAGAGCTGCCTTTGGGACAGGAACGTTTTGAAAAGCTGCTTAATCCCTCTGCCCTCATGGTGCTAGGCAGTGTGGCCATTTCGAGACTCTGTCCCTTGTCCCCCGTTCATCTCACCTTCCCTCTGATGGGGGGCAGGTGGGGCTGGATTTTCATGTCCCTCCCTCCTGCTCTGCCTTTCCTGGCACTGAAGGGTCATTTGTTTCGACTCTTCTGGTTATCAGGTTCAAACTGGGATCTGGGAGCCAAAAACCAGGCTGTAGCCGCAAGTGGAAGTAATTAGGGAGGGGGCATCCATCCAAGCATGGCTGGAACTGAGCGTTCTGCTCAGAGACCCAAGCCAGAGCCCAGTGGCCAGAGAATTGCATGTGCCCCCAAGACCAGACAAGGCCCTGTGTGGTTTACATGGCCTGTGTCCCAGCCAGTCACATCAGCAGTGTCCCAGGCCTCAGGGTCTGCCCAGAGCTCTAAACATCATTGGTCCAGCAGCTGAGAGTCCATGTTTGCCTGATTCAGGGGATGTGGTCAATGCAGCCCTCGCAAAAGCACTGGGGACCAGAATGTTCTCCAAGCCACCAGGCCCAGTCTGTGCAAAGGTCTGACTAAGGGGAAGTGCAGACAGGTCAGCTGCAGGCCAAATCAGAAGTATGGGCTCCCTGCAGCCCCAGGGCCACATGAGAACAGCCCTGCAGGGACTTAAGGTAACATTGCAAGATCACGACTGTGGGCCTGAACAGAGGGCCGTACAGTGAGAGGGGCAGGAGAATGGCTCAGCAGCCAGGCTGCCTGGCTGAAGCCCAGCTCTGCTGCTCACAGGCTGTGTGACTGGGGACAAGTTGCTGAATATCTCTATGCTTCATATCCCCCTCTGTAAAATTGAGATAAGGGTAGTACCTACTCATGGGGTCACCGGGAGGATTACAAGAGAAAAAACACCTAAATTTCTTACACCATCAACTGGCCCACAGGAGGAACTGATAAAATACTAGCCATCCTTATTACTGAATTCCAACGAGAGAAATCTTTACCACTTGGTCTCGCCCCACTGTTGCTGGACAATGATACAAGAAGAGAATCTTTACTACTTGATAGAAACCAGTCCATGTTGTACAGACAACATGTATGGGTGGTGCAGCCCAGGAAGGTTCCAGCCCAGGAGGCTGACTCACCTGCTCAGGTAACATGAACAGACCTATAGGATCTGGGGATGCTATGGGGAACGTTAATGGGCCAGGGGCACTGAGAACTGGTAGCCTGTCCTCCTCTAAAGTCCTTTCACTCAATCCAACAGAATTAGGATAAGGAAGTCCCTTGTTGGTCTGAAGACTACAGTATGAGGGAAATAAACAAGGGCCATCCAGAACCGTCTGGGGGACTGTGAGCAGCAGTCTCCTAGGCAGATACCCAGGGGCAGCTTTTGGACCTGCAATCCCAGAGGACAACTGTCTCAGCAAACAGCAATGACATGATGCCCTCCCACCCAGAGCTCCCTGTACCCTGCTTACCCTGTCATCACAAGGAGACAACTGGATGCTTCTCTGGTTCACAAGGGTGCACAGGGTGTCCAGTTTGCACTAAAAAGCAAAGGCAGCCATGAGGAAGCTGCACATGGATACTCTCTACCCAGGGCATCAGGACCCACAGGTCCTAATGGCTCACACAGTGCACCTTCACCTGGGAGAGGGAGCCTGGCAGCTTGGTGTATTCATTCGGGGCACTGTGGGTCACAGAGAGTTTGGGAATCTGGAATAAAACGGTATTCCTGGTGTGGGAGGAGAAGTCAGTGGCTCCTTTTAGAGGAAGAGTTCAAAGGTTGGCAGAGAATGTGGTGGCCTAGGAGAGGCCCTGAGGGGAAGACATGCATAGGCACAGGGTCCTGGGCAGGAGCTTGAAGGGGGGCTGCATTTGGGGGAACTCAGGGAGAAAGGCAGGTGGAAACTGAGATAAGAGGACCCATGCACTGCTCTGTGGGCAGGTTCCTGATGCCCAGTGGGGAGAGGTGCAAAAAACACAGGAAGTAGAGGTGAGGACAATGGCTGGCCCAGCCCTGCAGTCCAGGTCCCTTAGGGCAGGGGGTTGGGGGCTCTCCATCTCAGCAAGCTGGTTCCTCCCTCTGGTAAGGTGTGTTGTGGTTTCTCTGCACCCCCAAATTGTCAGGAGAGAGGTAGGGCTGGCTTCTCCAATGGCTCCCTAGGAGCAAGGAGCTCCAGGAGGAAACCGGGGATCCAACCACAAAGCAGATGCTAGGCCAAACGTGAGTGGGAGGGCTGAACCAGGTAGAGTTGGGGCTGCTCTCCCTCAGCCCTGTTAGCCCTATCCACACGCCTGGCCAGGTCTCCCCCACTTTGGGGAGGGAGGTTCTACAGAGTGAGCTGCTTTAGTTTGGGTTCTAAGGGCTCAAATTCCTGCTCAGGGGACCTGATGATGGCATTTGAGGGCTTCTCCAGAGTTTCCCAGCCTCTGTGCAGCCCCTGGCACCCCACTGTACCGGCCACAGGAACAACACCTTCCCTACTCTGTCTACACAGCCTGCTGCAGCCAGGTCACCACGTGCCCCAGACATTTCTGGAAAGTTTTAATGGTGGTAACAACATTTGCCTGGAACTTTTCCTATTTTTCTTCTTACCTGCACACGCTTCTTCATGATTCAGCCTGTCTTGACTCATCCATCCGTGAGTGAGTGGTTTGAAACCCAAGCCACTCCCAGAGCTGAGGACCTCTTTGAGAAGCAAGGCCTGGCTGACAGGAACCACCTGAAACACCCAGAGAAAGAAGCCAAGTTCAGAAGAACCCCTGGTGCCAAGACATACATAGGGGTGGTGGAAGCAGGATCCCTTGGACATCTTTCCCTCACCTGGGCCATGAGGGTCGGGTAGGCCTTCAGGTTTTCTCCAGCACTGGTGGTCAAAATCAAAATCATAAAAACTCATTTCAACCAGCAGTGCCTTTCAGGCAGGACTGCATGAGTCACTGCCTTCATGCCTTACTCTACCCCAGGCCCTCACAGAGGGACTTTTCACCTTCATCTGTCTCATCTTGTCAACTCCTGGACATCTACAACATGGGAAAACCACTGTGGTACATTCTGTTGGGCTCATTTTCTCCTCCTTTTGCGGTTCCTCCTGGAAGGATACAAAATAATTGTTGGTTTCCTTGTCAACCAGCCCCTAGGGCCAGAGACATGGTGTCCCTTCCCACCCTCTGGTACAGTGGGTGAATGGAGATGAGAGAGAGAAGGAGCCAGTATCTACTGAGCTAACCCTGGGTGAATGGGGATGAGGGAAATGGGCTGTGTGGAGCAGCTGGGGTCTGAGCTGACCAACAAAGGGCAGCTCAGATTTCCGCAGGATGCAGTTGGTATGTGGAATGGAATTTATTATCTACCACATATTTGTTGTCAGAGGTGGTTAATCTCAGCCTTCCTGGACTGGTTTGATGCAACTGGCACAGTCAGCAGGGTCTGCTTTAGCAGCTCCTGAATGCCAAACTGGTGTCATAAGATGGATTCATTCCAGCTACTCCTGACTCACAGAAACATGGAGTTTTGGAACAAAAAGGGTAAACAGACAAGGGATGATAAACTTTTGATTAATGGATGGTTACTTTGGTTGTTGATATCTGTAGTGGTGGAAATGAAAGTCAGAGATGAGCCAGGTTTGAATTCTGGTCAGCCAGCAGTTTAGGATCCATTTCCAAAGGGAAAAGCTATGTTAAAGCAACAGACAAAAAGGACTAGACTGATTTCCATAAGAATAGTGAGGAAAGAGAAGAGGCACCTGGAGTGCTAGGGGTGAAGGCCTTGTATGTGAATCCAGATGTGGACTGATAAGGGGCCGGGTTTCCTGGACCAGCCCAGACAGGAACATGAGGCTATATGGATATAAACGGGTAAAATGGTTGAGGGGGTGAAGTGAAATTAGAAACCGTAATGTTTAAAACAGGCTTTATGTAAAAGGGTGAAGAGAAATATGTAAAACTGTAATATTTTAACTGGCTATGTGTAAAGTGGTTAATGGATACTCTATTTGACTGGGGAACATTTGTAAATGTAGCAGGCATCTAAGCAGTGCCTCAGTCAACACTAATTGGATATGCTAAAAGAGAGCTGGTAAGAATTGCCCAAGCACACACAAATTGGCAATTTATAATTGTCCCATGTGGAGCTTTAATCAGGCTTTATTATGAAATCTGTAAGTCACCCAGCTGCAGTCACTGAGATTTCTGACCAAGGATATTTGCATTTGAGAGGTAATAATTACTGGACTTTGATTGAGAAGCTACTTGAAGAAGGTAAACAAGCTGTTGGGTTATTAAAGGGATGCCTCTGTGGGCCACGGCCCTGTGGAAATCTGAGGGGTGCCCTAGAGTAGGGCAAGCCAGTGCCTATCAGAACTCTCTTCCAGGAATGGAAGCCAGCAAGTAGCTATCCTGAAATGCTTGCTTGACGTGACCACCTAGGTGCATGAGATTAATGGAGGTGGAGGTGGTACAGAAATGAGCTGAGTCTGGGCATGTTTCTACTGTACTATCTACAGTACAGCATGCCACTGATAGTCCCAGGAGGCTGTACCTGCCCTAGACTGGACTTTGTTTACCCAGTGATAGATGCAGCTGCTCAGAGTTCTAACTGGACAGAAGATTCTTCAGACCAAGGAACATGATTTTCTCCTCAGAGTCCTGATTTGACAGGGACAGGCAACTGAAATATTCACTGTTTAAAACAGGGGGAGGTAAAGGTGTGAAAGGGAGCTTGCATGCTTTTGTTGAGTGTATGCTTACACTCAATATGAGGGGGACAAGGGGACGTGAGAATGGGGGAAGATGCTGGCTGATGTGATTATATGATTCAACTGTGATGATTAAGACGTAATTGTGAAGGCTGTAGCTGTGCAGGTCCCTAACAGATGAAGCCAATAACGCTGACCTTGATGACCAAAAGTTAAGCATGTGAAAAAACTATGACCAAAGGGCCAGGGGGTGAACTATGAGATAATGGAATGGTTCGCAGTAAACAATTTGTCCTTTGGTCCTGCTTCCTGAGAGCTGGCTCACACCTGAGGCCAGTGAACACAGGTTGACAAGACCAAGAGGCACCCCCTGTAGGCCTGATGCTGACTAACCTATCATAGTGAGGCTAACAAAGGCCTTGGAAGTCAGAGGATCAGTGGAGCTTCCTGGGTGGTGAGAGTGAACATCTATGCGCTCTACGGATAGTAAGCACACCCCCTCAAGCCATGGAACCTCTGCACCAAGACCCCTCCTGGACTTCAGACTATGTATCTGTAACCTTCTTGCTTCTAGATTAAAGATTGCCCTTTTCCTGGAGTTTGTGAGTTTTTCCAACAAATTATAAGACCTAAGAAACAAAGAAGACGCCAATACCTGCTGACCTAGTCCTAGGTGAATAAAGATGAAAGAGGATGGCTGTAGCTGCAGTCTGAACTGACCAGGGAAGGAAAGCTGAGATTTCTACAGAAGGCGGTTTGCATGTGAAGTGGGATTTCTTATCTACCACACATTTGGTGTAAAGAGGTAGATGATCTCAACCTCCCTGGTTTGATGCAGTTGGCACACTTGAGTGGCTCCTGGCTGCACAGATGTCATGGAGCTATGTAATGTCATGGAGGTTGGGAGATACCATAGACACTGTGCAATACCACAAAGCACAAACGATATCATGAAAAATGTGAGATATCGTGGAGCAAATGCAATGTCATGGAGGTCTGTCAAGGGATCTGAGCATTGGCAGGTAACTGATCAGCATCCACTGGGCTCTGACCTTAGAAAGATCTGGACTTCCAAATGTCCACACTGTGGATGGCATATAGGACAGCCTTGGGCCCTGAGGCCTGCTTCCCACAGACCCCACAATCTTATCACCTGGCCCTTGGTCCTTCCACTCCCTGAGCTGGGGCTCCCTTATCACTCAATGCCAAGGAAGACTGCCTCCACCGCCCTCAGCCTTGCCATCCATAACGGCTAGCCCCAGCCAAACCCCCAACCCTGCCAGGGGACAGGGATGACGAGAAACCGAATGGGGCCAGGTATACATCAAGAGACTGGAGATAGGGACCAAGCCTTTTGAAACAGGAAGCTCCTTCTCCAAAAGCTCCTGAGTCCTCAAGAAGTGCCCTCCTGCCTGCAATCCCTTAGGGACTGACAAAAAGCCCCATTTGTTTCAGTGGGGATCGTAGAAGTTGCTGAAACAGGCTGCCCCAAGCTGCTAATCATGTGGTAAGGGCCCATGATCAGGCTGTGTTGGGAGTGCAGAAAGGTGTTATCTGGGTGATATTGGGAGTCCCTGGACCCCACAATCTTCCAAGGGCCCCTCCGTGATGTGTGTCACCGTATTCTTTCTGCCAGCTCTTTAGCTAGGTGGGTGGGAGTCCATGTGCCAGGAAGGAACTATCTCCTAGGCCTCAGAAGGTCTCTTTGTGAAGGTCAGGAACGAGTCAAGAGTGTTAATAAATGACAAAAACGTGACTTACCTTTTCTGGTGGTGGTAGTGTAGGTGGTGGCAGCGGTGGCTGTGGTGGAGGCAGCAATGGCTCCTTGATGGTCTAGAATGACAAAACGGCATGACTGCAGCTGGAAGGGGGTGTTGTAGGCTCTGTGACAGCTAGCAGGGAGGACAGGACACTGGTCGGAGCATCAGGCAGAGCACAGGCTTTGGGGTGGAAACCTCTGTGCATTGCCTGGGGTGCCATGGCCAAAACGCTCCACCTCTGTGCCTCAGTTTGCTCATTTGTCAGAAGGGAATACTGAACCTCCGTGAAGGGAGGTTGGGCAGGTCCCACAGGCTAACCCATGTGGTCCATGGTAGCGGCACCGCATCTGGTAGTTTTTATCATCTGCCAAAACATATGAAGACAAGAGGACTTGCCCCACATTCCTTATTCTCTCTCCAACCCCTGAGGCTATCACAGGCCTCCTGTCCCTGAGGATGACAGCCTCAAACCAGGTTCTCTCTCCTCACTGCTCACCCTGTGCACCTGTTTCTACTGCACCTGTTAATTCTAAGCTGGTTTGTTCTCTCCTTTCACACCTGTTTTTAACTCTCTTCACCCAGCTCTCTGGGATGTGTCTCGACAGTGCCTCTGCCACCCAGGCCCCAGGAGTGCTAATCTCTGTCCTTCTGCTACTTACTCTGCAGTACACCAGGCACTTGCCACAGCCCATCATGGTTGACAATTTATTCTCAATGCCCCCGAACAGATACTAGACCGGGAGTGTCAGGCAGGCCTTGGCTCAGAGTCCAGTATACCCTGTAGGCAAACTCCATGTGGCAGGTATGAAGGCCTAGTGCCCACTGGAGGCCCAGGCCAACTCTAGGGTCCCGGGTTGTGAGGACAGAGCCTGCACCTCAGTTGGCTGAGGGGACTACCATGAACCAGGCCAGTGTTCCTCAGAAGGTTGATGTATGCCCGGTCCACAGAGCTGGGTGTAGCAGGGGCACTCACCAGCTTGTGGCACAGATGCCAGGCACACCACAGCAGCAACGGGAGCATCAGCAGGGAAAGCACCAGCACCAGGAGTAGTGGGATGTCAGGGATGCCAGGTAAGCTGGATAAGCTGGGGGAGTCAGTGGAGTCATTCTACTCCTGTGGTAGAGCCATGGTCACTGCCCACCATACCAGCAGACAACAGGCATGGCAGAGGGCCGGGGTGGGCCCTGGTGGCCTCTCCTGGGTGCTATCATCTGGCATTCCACACCAGGCCTTCCCATCAGCCACCACCCCATCTAGCCAGGTTGCCCACCTTGAGGGACTACAGGGAAGCTAGAAGGCCCGGGACAGACCCCTGACGAGCCACAGGGAGCCTTGGGCCACAGACCCAACTCTGACCCTGCTAAAAGCCTCTGCCCCAGAACCTTGCAAGGATGGCCCAGAAGCTCCATGGTTTGAGGACCTCGGCTCTCACTGTACACCTCAGCTGAGAGTGGACAGGTTTGGTGAGGACCACAACAAGGTGGCTGACGGTGGGATTCTTGGAGCACAAAGGTGTGCGTCCAGTCTGCTGATCTACAAGTGGTTGTACAGGGACAAGTGAAGACAGACAGAGATGTCTGCTTCACAGATGGAGAAAAACAGCTGCTTAAATCCTTACAGGTAGAATTTGACCCAAGGGTGGTGGCAATTAGGCCAGCGTCCCTCTTCCCAGGACACCTTTGCTCCCACAAGCGCTCTCACTACCTGCATACTGCTGCCTAGGCTCAGAGCCCAGAGGCTGTAGGCTCTGGAGAGCTGCCCCCCCTCCCCGCCCCAGCAGCCAGGTACAATATGCAAAAATAAAAGAAACTAATACAATAACTTACAGGTGACTCAAAGACAACAGTCAGTATCAAGTCCCATAAAGAAATAGACCATGATGACCTCAAAAAGCTCTCAAAACAAAGAATCAACAGATTTTCTGGATGAAGGTGCCTTCCTGGAAGTACCAGACGCAGAATTCAAACAATTAATATACAAAACTCTTCAAGACATCAGGAACAGGATTAGTAAGGAGATCAGGCAACACAGAGAACAAGCCAAGGAACACAAAGATAAAGTAGTTGAAGAAATTAAAAAGGTTATTCAAGAACATAATGAAAAATTTAACAAGATGCAAGAATCCATTGAGAGACAGAAATTAGAAGTTCAGAAGATTAACAATAAAATTACAGAATTAGACAATAGAGAGTCAGAGGAGCAGAACTGAGCAAGTGGAAGATATAACTGGTGAGCCTGAAGATAGAGCAATTGGCACCAATATATTTCAAGAAAAATCAGATAAAAGAGTTGGAGAAAAAGGAAGAAACCTTAAGAATCAAGTGGGACTCTATTAAGAGAAATAACGTACTAGTGATTGGAATGCCAGAAGAGGGAGGGATGACAGAAAATACAGGGAGAATTGTTGAAGATTTGTTGCCAGAATACTTCCCTGATATCATGAAAGATAAGAAGATATCTATCCAAGATGCTCATCGAACTCCACATAAGGGACATTTTAAAGGAAAGTCACCAAGTAATACTACAATCGAACTTGCGAAAACCAAACATAAAGAGAGAATTTTAAAAGCAGCTAGGGATAAACAAAAAAGTCACCTACAAAGTGGAGTCAATAAGAATAAGCTTGGACTACTCAGCAGAAACCATGCAGGCAAGAAGGCAATGTGGTGACTTATATAAAGCAATGAAGTAAAAAAAATTGCAAGCCAAGAATCATATATCCAGCAAAACTGTCTTTCAAAGATGAAGGTGAAATTAGGACATTTCCAGATAAACAGAAATTTAGGGAATTTGTCAAAACCAAACCAAAACTATGAGAAATACTAAAGGAAGCTCTTTGGTTAGAACATCAATAATATCAGGTAGCAACCCAAGACTCAAACACTGGACAGAGCAATCGGAGGTGAACCTAGCCAGGGAAATCACAAAAATAAACCCAGATTAAAAAAACACTCAAAACAGGGAGATAACGATGTTATTACGTAAAAGACAGCATTGAAATAAACAGGGACTAAATGTAGTCATAGCTCTCATGTAGAGAGGAAGACAAAGTGATATAAAGAAATAAAAGTTAGGTTTAAACTCAGAAAAATAAGGGTAAATATTACGGTAACCACAAAGGAGACTAAGTATCCTACTCATCAAAATAAAATATAAGAAAAAAATAGAGACTCAGCAGAAACAAAATCAACAACAACGAATAAGAGGAAAAGACAATATATAAACTACTCAGCGCAAAAACTTAAGTAGGAAAGAGAAACTGTCAACAAATCACACACAAAAAAATCAAAAGGACACCATTAAACTCATACCTATCTATAATCACACTGAATGTAAATGGACTAAATGCACCAACAGAGACAGAGAGTGGGAGAATGAATTAAAAAAACACGATCTGTCTATACGCTGCCTACAAGAGACATACTTTAGACTTAGAGACACAAACAAACTAAAACTCAAAGGATGGAAAAAAATATATCAAGTAAACAACAATCAAAAAGAGCAGGAGTGTCAAGATTAAATTAATCCAACAAAATAGACTTTCAAGTTAAATCCACCACAAAGGACAAGGAAGGACACTATATAATGATCAAAGGGACAATATACTAGGATAATATAACCATATTAAATATTTATGCACCAAATGACAAGGCTGCACAATACATAAGACAAACTCTAACAGCATTGAAAAGTGAGATAGACAGATGCACAATTATAGTAGAAGACTTCAACACACCACTATCGGTAAAGGACAGGACATCCAGAAAGAAGCTCGATAAAGACACGGAAGATCTAAATGCAGCAATCAACGAACTTGACCTCATAGACATATAGAGAACACTCCATCCAACAGCAGCCAAGTATGTTTTCTTTCCTAGTGTACATGGAACATTCTCTAGAATAGACCACATATCAGGTAATAAAGCAAGCCTTAGCAGAATCCAAAACATCGAAATATTACAAAGCATCTTCTCTGACCACAAGGCCGTAAAAGTAGAAATCAATAACAGAAAAAGCAGGGAAAAGAAATCAAACACGTGGAAACTGAAAAATATCCTGCTCAAAAAAGACTGGGTTACAGAAGACATTAAGGATGGAATAAAGAAATTCATAGAATCCAATGAGAGTGAAAACACTTCCTATCAGAACCTGTGGGACAAAGTGAAAGCAGTACTCAGAGGTCAATTTACATCAATAAATGCACACATACAAAAAGAAGAAAGGGCCAAAATTAAAGAATTATCCCTACAACTTGAACAAACAGAAAGAGAACAACAAAAGAAATCCACAGGCACCAGAAGAAAACACATAATAAAAATTAGAGCAGAACTAAACGAAATAGAAAACAGAAAAAAAATTGAAAGAGTTAACAAGACCAAAAGCTGGTTCTTTGAAAAAAATTAACAAAATTGATAAACCATTGGCCCAAATGAGAAAAGAAAAACAGGAGCAGAAGCAAATAACCCGAAAAAGAAATGAGACGGGCGATACTGTAACAGACCCAGCTGAAATTAAAAGAATGAGATCAGATTACTACAAAAAATTGTATTCTAACAAATTTGAAAACCTAGAAAAAAAGGATGAATTCCTAGAAACACACTACCTACCTAAACTAACACAAACAGAGGTAGAACAACTAAATAGACCCATAACAAAAGAAGAGATTGAAAACATAATAAAAAAACTCCCAACAACAACAAAAAAAGCCCTGGCCTGGATGGCTTCACTGCAGAGTTCTACCAAACTTTCAGAGAAGAGTTAACACCACTACTACTGAAGGTATTTCAGAGCACAGAAAAGGATGGAATACTCCCAAACTCATTCTATGAAGCTAGCATGTCCCTGATACCAAAACCAGGTAAAGACACCACAAAAAAAGAAAATTACAGACCAATATCCCTCATGAACTTAGATGCAAAAATCCTCAACAAAGTTCTAGCCAATAGAATTCAACAACATACCAAAAAAAATAATTCATCATGACCAAGTGGGATTCATACCAGGTATGCAGGGATGGTTCAACATTAGAAAAACAATCAATGTAATCCATCATATAAATAAAACAAAAGACAAGAACCACATGATTTTATCAATTGATGCAGAAAAGGCATTTGACAAAGTTTAACACCCATTCAGATAAAAACTCTCAGCAAAATAGGAACAGACGGAAAATTCCTCAACATAATAAAGGGCCTTTATACAAAGCCAACAGCCAACATCATCGTAAATGGAGAGAGTCTGAAAACGTTCCCCTTCAGATCGGGAACCAGAAAAGGATGCCCTTTATCACCACGCTTATTCAACCTTGTCTTGGAAGTCCTAGCCAGAGCAATTAGGCTAGACAAAGAAATAAAGGGCATCCAGGTTGGTAAGGAAGAAGTAAAAGTATCTCTATTTGCAGAAGAGATGATCTTACACACAGAAAACCCTAAGGACTCCTCAAGAAAACTACTGAAACTAATAGAAGAGTTCAGCAGAGTATGCGGATACAAGATTAACAAACAAAAATCAGTTGGATTCCTCCACACCAAAAAAAAGAACATTGAGAAGGATATCACCAAATCGGTACCATTTACCGTAGCCTCCAAGAAGATAAAAAATACTTAGGAATAAATGTAACTGGAGATGTAAAAGACCTATAAAAAGAAAACTACGAGACACTACTGCAAGAAACCAAAAGAGACCTACGTAAGTGGAAAAACATACCTTGCTCATGGATAGGAAGACTGAACATTGTAAAAATGTCTATTCTACCAAAAGCGATATATAGGTACAACACAATTCTGATTCAAATTCAAATGACATTTTTTAATGAGATGGAGAAACAAATCACCAGCTTCGTATGGAAGGGAAAGAGGCCCCGGGTAAGTAAAGGATTACTGAAAAAGAAGAACAAAGTGCAAGGCCTCACTCTACTGGATTTAACCCTGGTGCTCTAGTGGTTAAGTGCTATGGCTGCTGACCAAAGGGTCCGCAGTTCAAATCTGCCAGATGCTCCTTGGAAATTCTATGGGGCAGTTCTACTCTGTACTACAGGGTTGCTATGAGTCGTAATCGACTCCATGGCACTGCGTTTGGTTTGGTTTGGTTTTATACCGCCGTAGTAGTCAAAAAAAACTAGTGTCTGGTACTGGTACAACAACAGATACACAGACCAATGGAACAGAATTGAGAATCCACACATAAATCCATCCACATATGAGCAGGCGATATTTGACAAAGCCCCAAAGTCAGTTACATGGGGAAAAGATAGTCTGTTTAACAAATGGTGCTAGCATAACTAGATATCCATCCGCAAAAAAAAAAAAGAAAGAACACCCATACCTCTCACCATGCACAAAAATGAGATCAAAATGGATCAAAGACCTAAATATAAAACTGAAAACGGTAAAGATCATGGAAGAAAAAATAAGGACAAGGGTAGGAGCCCTAATACATGGCAAAACATTACTAATAATGCAGAAGAGAAATTAGATAACTGGGAGCTCCTAAAAATCAAACACCTATGCTCATCCAAAGACTTCATCAAAAGAGTAAAAAGATTACCTACAGACCGGGAAAAACTTTTTAACTATGACATTTCCGATCAGCGTCTGATCTCTAAAATCTACATGATACTGCAAAAACTCAACTACAAAAAGACAAATAACCCAATTAAAAAATGGGCAAAGGATATGAACAGGTACTTCACTAAAGAAGACATTTAGGTAGCTAACACATACATGAGGAAATGCTCACGATCATTAGCCATTAGAAAAATGCAAATCAAAACTACAATGAGATTCCATCTCACTCCAAAAAGGTAGGCATTAATTCAGAAAACACAAAATAATAAATGTTGGAGAGGCTGTGGAGAGACTGGAACACTTATACACTGCTGGTGGGAATGTAAAATGGTACAGCCACTTTTGAAATCGATTCTGCGCTTCCTTAAAAAACTAGAAATAGAATTATCACAGGATCCAACAATCCCACTCCTTGGAATATATCCTAGAGAAATAAGAGCCTTTACACGAACAGATATATGCACACCCATCTTCACTGCAGCACTATTTACAATAGCAAAAAGATAGAAGCAACCAAGGTGCCCATCAACGGATGAATGGATAAATAAATTATGGTATATTCACAGAGTGGAATACTATGCATCGATAAAGAACAATGATGAATCCGTGAAACATTTCATAACATGGAGGAATCTGGAAGGCATCATGCTGAGTGAAATTAGTCAGTTGCAAAAGGACAAATATTGTATAAGACCACTATTATAAGAGCTCGAGAAATAGCTTAAACAGAAAAGAAAAGATTCTTTAATGGTTATGAGAGGGGGAAGGGAAGGAGAGAGTAAGGGAGAGGGATTTCCACTAATTAGATAAAAAAAAAAATTAGATAGTAGATAAGAATTATTTTAGGTGAAGGGAAAGACAACACACAATATACGCGAGGTCAGCAGAACTGGACTGAACCAAACGCAAAGAAGTTTCCTGAATAAACGAAACACTTTGAAGGCCAGCGTAGCAGGGGTGGGGGTTCGGGTACCGTGGTTTCAGGGGACATCTAAGTCAATTGGCATAATAAAACCTATTAAGAAACCATTCTGCATCCCACTTTGGAGAGTGGCTTGTAGAGTCTTAAACACTAGCAAGCAACCATCTAAAATGCATCAATGGGTCTCAACCCACCTGTAGCAAAGGGGAATAAAGCACCAAAGACACAAGGTAACTATGAGACAAAGAGACTGTAAGAACATAAATTAGAGACTGCATCAGCCTGAGACTGGAAGAACTAGATGGTACCCGGCTACAACAAATGACTGCCCTGACAGGGAGTGCAAGCGAAAGCCCATGAGTGAGTAGGAGAGCAGTGGGATGCAGACTCCGAATTCTTGTAAAGATACCAGACTTAATGGTCTGATTGAGACTAGGACTCTGGAGGTCATGGTCACCAGACCTTCTGTTAGCCCAAGACAGGAGCCATTCCCAAAGCCAACTCTTCAGACAGGGATTGGACTGGACTATGGGATAGACAATGATACTGGTGAAGAATGAGCTTCTTGGATCAAGTAGACACATGAGACTATGTTGGCATCTCCTGTCTGAAGGGGAGATTAGAGAGCAGAGGGGGTCAGAAGCTGGCTGGATGGTCACGAAAATAGAGAGTGGAGGGAAGGAGTGTGCTGTCTCATTAAGGGGAGAGCAATAAGGAGTATATAGCAAGGTGTATATAAATTTTTGTATGAGAGACTAACGATTTGTAAACTTTCACTTAAAGCGTAATAAAAATTAAAAAAAAAAAGAAATCCTCAGTTATGACCTAACTTTTTAGTGTTTTTATTTTCTCCTTTTAACTTCAGGGAAATTCTGGCGGCGTAGTGGTTAAGTGCTATAGCAGTTCAAATCCACCAGGCTCTCCTCAGAAACTCCATGGGGCAGTTCTACGCTGTCCTATATGTTCGCTATGAGTTGGTATCCACTCGACAGCAACAGGTTTGGTTTTCTGGGTTTTTTTTAACTTCAGAAGCATCTCTTGGGAACTAGTATGCCTCATGATATTCAACAGTTCCTTCAATTCTGCTTGAGCTTCTTATTCTGATTCAAGTAAATTTAAATGTATGTAAATTCAAGTAAATTTATTTAAGTAAATTTTAACTTATTATGCTGTATTTGAGAGTTTTAACAGTACTTCCTTAGGGTTTGGAATTACTAGTAATATTTTTATTCTTTTCTCTATTTCCCCATTTTCTGGGATGTATCCTTTTTTTTTTTTTTTTGGAGTCACACAAGCAAATTTATTTTGCCAGCGGCTAGCAAAAGTTGATAGTAAGGGCTAGAACCTTCAGAGAGACTGTCACCCCGATTTATCTAAGAGCCAAGAATTTACAGGTTTCCACAAAAAGGGGTCTCAATGTTTATTTATGAGGTTTTGGGGACGGTGGGGAAAGGGCAGAGATTTCTGGGAAGGGGTTGGGTTATGTAAATGCAGGTGCGCACTCAGGATTTCAAGATGGAAGTCCTTTGGTTCCCTTTGACAGGACTCATTATGGGATGTGACGCAGGTTCCCTTCGTCAGATCACCCCCTTCGCTGGGCCCGGGAAGGTCAAACAGCTGTTGCTCTTACTTCTCTTGCGCATGCTCTGCACAGACCAGCCACTTCCGGAAGGTTTCTTCTTCCATTCTCGCCACAGCCCTTGGCGGAAAGATCAGCAGCAAGCATTTTAGCAAAACAAATAAATCTTCTGAGCCCTGGGGGTCATCCATGTTCTATTGTTTGAATCTGTCTTCAGTTGAGTCTTGATCTGTCAGCAGCATTTGACTTTGTTGACTGGTTCCTCCTTCTTTAAAACAGTTTTCTCTTGGGTTTCATGACTCCTCATTTACCTGGTTTTCCTTTGACTTCTCTGATTGCTCCTTCCCAGGCTTCCTACAGGTGCTTCTTCTTCTGAGGGCTTAACGCTGATGATCCTCAGAGTTCTACCCTAAGTCCCCTTCTTTCCTAGTTCTACACAGCCTCTGTAGATGATTCTCAGTGATTCGCATGGCTTATGCTATGTGCTTATACTATGTGCTAGACACTCTGAAGGCATTATCACCAGCTCAAATTTCTCCTGAACTCCAGGTTTATTCCACTCCCTGCTGGACATCCTCACTTCGTGTCTTTCAGGCACCTCGACCTCGACATGAACAAAGCTGAACCCATCTTCTTCCCCAACAGCACTTCTTTTCCCCTTCCGCCCTTCTTCTCTCTCCTCCTGGTAGCTTGAAATCAGTCGTGGCAGGCATATTTATACCATGGAAATTGGCAAATGCTACAAATCAGGGTTCTCCTTTCCCCTATACTTCCTCTTTAGGCAGTTTACTAGCATACCCCCTGCATATATTGCTTTGGTGAGCTCTCCGGGGAGGCTAGAACATCTCAGCGATGGCTTGGAAACAGTTCACTGCCCTAAGCATTTATAATTTGGGAAAATAATAATAATAGCAGCTATAGTTCAACGAACATTTACTATGTTTCAAACTCTGTGCATAGTGCTTTACATACTTGACCTTGTTTAACATTTGTGGAAAAGTAGATATTAGCCCATGCACAGTAGAGGACACTCAGAACGGAATTCATCAAAGTTTGCTCCATTGGGAAGTGTGGATATGGCATTTGATGTCAGATCTGACCACCAAGCCAGTGATCTTTACTCTTCATTCAGCTGCCTTTCACAAGTGCTTGGGGCTTCTATTCCTAATTCTCATCCTCACTTCTCAAAAGCAGCCCCTGGGTTTTCAGCTGGCTTTCACAGCCAATCCTCTAGATGACTGGACTAAAACTCAGGGGTAATCAATCATCTTGCAACAGTCCAGTTGAGATCTTGATAGGCATTTCAGCCAAGACTGAGAAATAACCAGGGGTTTTAAGAACTGGGTGTCAGCAATAGAGTGGCATTTTGAATTGAGAGCATGATTTTAGCTTTTTGATGGCATAATGGTGGAAATTGTTTTTAAATAAAATGTGCACACCTACTAGGATAATATAGGTAATTGTTTGTATTCAGGGTTTAAGTGCTTCAGAGAAGGTTCCAGAACACTGTCAAGCATATGATCCTAAGCCATCTCCCTAACATCCCCTAATAATGGTACTCTAATACTTGGTAGTTGTGAAGCATTTTTAATTCAGAATCTAAATAATGACCATAAACCAAAGCCTGTCCATTTCCACAGCTTTCTGCTGATGCCACTCCTGATCACAGCCTGGGCCTTGTTTTTGCTTGACTTGGCTCCTTTTTAAGAAATCCCACCCCATGTCCATCAATTCCTGGAGCCTTATTTTTCACCAGTGTCTTCAGTGGAGCTTGGATCTCTTCTGTCAGTACCATCGGTTCCTGATCATATGCCACCTGCTGAAATGCTTGAATGTGCACCAGTTCTTTTTGGTATAGTGACTCTGTGTATTCCTCCCATCTTCTTTTGATGCTTCCTGTGTCACACTTTTCCCTTAGAATTCTTCAATATTGCAATTGGAGCCTTGAATTTTTTCAGTTCTTTCAGCTTGAGAAATGCGGAGCATGTTCTTCTTTTTGATTATCTAACTCTGAGTCTTTGCACATAACATTATAATACTTTACTTTGTCTTCTCAAGCCACCATTCAAAATCTTCTGTTCAGCTCTTTTACTTCATCATTTCTTCAGTTTGCTTTAGCTACTCTACATTCCAGAGCAAGTTTGAGAGTCTCTTCTGACATCCATTTTGGTCTTTTCTTTCCTGTCTTTTTAATGACCTCTTGCTTTCTTCATGTATAATAATGTCCTTGATGTCATTCCACAACTTGTTTGTTTTCAGTCATTAGTGTTCAACATGTCAAATCTATCCTTGAGATGGTCTCTAAATTTAGGTGTGATATATAAAAAAAAAAAAAAAAAAAAAAAAAAAATAAAAAATTTTTTTTATTTTTTTTTATACTCAAGGTTGTACTTGGGCTCTGGTGGACTCGTTCTAATTTTTTTCAGCTTCAACTTGAACCTGCATATGAGCAATTGATGGTCCGTTCTGCCGTTGGCCCCTGGTCTTGTTCTGACTGATATTGAGCTTTTTCATCACGTCTTTCCACAGATGTAGTTGATTTGATTCTTGTGTATTCCATTTTGTGAGGTCCACGTGTGTAGTTGCTGTTTATGTTGTTGAAAAAAGGTATTTGCAATGAAGAAGTCGTTGGTGTTGCAAAATTCTATCATGCAATCGCCAACATCATTTCTATCACCAAGGCCATATTTTCCAACTATTGATCCTTCTTTGTTTCCAACTGTCGGATTCCAATCACCAGTAATTATCACTTCATCCTGATTGCATGTTCTATGAATTTTGGACTGAAGAAGTTGGTATAAATCTTCAATTTCTTCACCTTTGGCCAAGATTTGATGGAGTACCAATTGAGATGTTTCAACAAATGGCTGCATTGCTGCAAGTGTTTACTTGCCTATGCCAAGAAATTTGGAAGACAGCTACCTGGCCACCTGACTGGAAGAGATCCACATTTATGTCTATTCCAAAGAAAGGTGATCCAACCAAACAGGAAAATTATCAAACATTATCGTTAATATCACACACAAGTAAAAGATCATTCAAAAGCAGGTGCAGCAGTACATTGACAGGGAACTGCCAGAAATTCAAGCTGGATTCAGAAGAGGATGTGGAACCAGGGATATCATTGCTGATGTCAGATAGATCCTGGCTGAAAGCAGAGAATACCAGAAAGACGTTTACCTGTGTTTTATTAACTGTGCAAAGGCATTCAACTGTGTGGATCATGACAAATTATGGATAACATTGAAAGGATGGGAATCCCAGAACACTTCATTGTGCTCATGAAGAACCTGTACTTAGACCAAAAGGCTGTTGTTTGAACAGAACAAGGGCATACTGTGTGGTTTAAAGTCAGGAAAATTGTGTGTCAGGGTTGTATCCTTTCATCATACTTATTCAATCTGTATGCTCTGCAAATAATCCGAGAAGCTGGACGATATGAAGAAGAATGGAGCATCAGGATTGGAGGAAGGCTCATTAATAACCTGCATTATGCAGATGACACAACCTTGCTTGCTGAAATTGAAGAGGGCTTGAAGCACTTACTGATGAAGATCAAAGACTACACCCTTCTGTATGGGTTTAAACCTCAACATAAAGAAAATAAAAATCCTTACAACTGGATCAGTAAGAAACATCATGATAAATGGAGAAAAGATTGAAGTTGTCAAGCATTTCATTTTACTTGGATCCACAATCAACACCTGTGGATGTCAAGAAATCAAAGGATGCATTGCATTGGGCAAATCTGCTGCAAAAGACCTCTTTGGAAATGTTAAAAAGCAAAGATGTCACCTTGAAAAATAAGGTGTGTCTGACCAAGCCATGGTGTTTTCAATCATCTCATACGCATGTGAAAGCTGGACAATGAATAAGGAAGACCAAAGAAGAATTGACACCTTTGAATTACAGTGTTGGTGGAGAATATTCACTATACCAAGGACTGCCAAAAGAATGAATAAATCTGTC
Source organism: Elephas maximus indicus (assembly GCF_024166365.1). Classification (NCBI taxonomy): domain Eukaryota; kingdom Metazoa; phylum Chordata; class Mammalia; order Proboscidea; family Elephantidae; genus Elephas; species Elephas maximus. Next base: position 213,566 of record NC_064834.1, read on the forward strand.
TTGGAAGAAGTACAACCAGAATGCTCCTTAGTAGCAAGGATAGTGAGACTATATCTCACATATTTTGGACATTTTATCAGGATCAGTCCCTGGAGAAGGGTATTATGCTTGGTAAAGTAGAGGGTCAGTGAAAAAGAGGAAGACCCTCAATGAGTTGGATTGACACAATGGCTGCAACAATGGGCTCAAGCATAACAAGGATTGTGAGGATAGCACAGGAACGGGCAGTATTTTGTTCTGTCATACATGGGGTCACTATGAGTCAGAACATATTTGACAGTGCCCAACACCACCACCACCTCATTGTTCATCCTTCCATGCTTCCATCTCCTCACCCTTCCATGCCTCCCTCTCCTTCTCACTAAATGTGTTTGTTCTTCAGCTGCTTCAAGTCTCCAGGATCTCAGCTTTTCCAGTCTAACCGGCTTTTGTGGCTTTCTTTTTGACAGAGCCTGGAGCCCACTGTCAATATCTATGATTTCTTGTTGATGACTCTCAAGTCCCTGCCACCTGGTTTTTCATCTGCACTCTCTCTCTGCAGCTCACCCTCCTCTGCCTAACAGTGCTCATGCTCCTTCTGCCCAGTAGAGATGCTTATGTAACCTAGCCTAATGACAGCTCCACATAAGGAGCTGTTTTCTGGCATCCTCTGAGGCTCCTAGTGACACCATCTAACATTTTTATTTTCCCAGGTATCTCCCTTTCCTACTCCCCTTTGTTGGCTGTTCCTGACCTACCATTTCTCCTTCCAGCCTCATCACTTGTGCCCTTAAATCATTGCAGGTGGGACCATGTCTTTCATTTCTTAGAGAAAACTGAGGTCCTTAGATGTGAACTCTCTTTAAACTTACTTCTTTCTTTCCTGGTTTGAAAATGGAATCACCTCTTTTCACCTCTAAAGCTGATTTCTTTCCCCAGTTAAGTCTCTGGATGGTTTAAAAAAGTAAATGTGCTGATGTCATTTCTCTGCTCTAAATCTTACAGATGCTTCCCTTGCATCCTGACTAAAAAGCAAATTCCTTATCTTAGTCTTTAAGAAATGCCCACACTAAAACAGTAGTTCTCACCCCAGGTTGTACGGGAGAGCTTAAAAAGTAACCATGCCTGGGTGCCTCCACCAGAAACTCCAATTTGATTATTCTGTGATCACACCTGGTCGACAGTAATTTTTTTTTTTTTTAATTTTTAAAAAAATTTTATTTATTTTGTTGCTGTTGAGAATACAACAGCAAAAGATACACCAATTCAACAGTTTGTACGTGTACAATTTGTTGACATTGATTACATTTTTCAAGTTGTGTAACCATTCTTACTCTCCTTTTCTGAGTTGTTCCTGCCCCGTTAACGTAAGTTCACTGAACCTAAGGTTCCTATCTAATCTGCTGTTGTCATTTTGATTCCATATAAAACCCTGTGCCAGGTCTTAAAAGAGCACAATTCTCAAGGCAGACTTTTTTTTTTTTTTTTTTTTTACTAGTTAAGCTAAACTGTTGCTTAGTTTTAAGATGACATCAGGGGATATTTTTGGTTTAGGGTTTAAAGATTATCTCAGGGATTCATCCAGTCTCCATAGCCCCAGAAAGTCTGGAGTTCATGAGAATTTGAAATTCTGTTCTGCGTTTCCCCCTTTTTGGCCAGGGTTCTTCTATAGAATCTTTGTGTGTGTGTGTGTCTCTAGATTCCAATCTTTTTTTTTTTAATTATTTTTTTTTAGCTTTTTTTTTTTTAATTTTTATTGAGCTTCAAGTGAACGTTTACAAATCAAGTCAGTCTGTCACATATAAGTTTATATACACCTTACTACATACTCCCACTTGCTCTCCCCCTGATGAGTCAGCCCTTCCAGTCTCTCCTTTCGTGACAATTTTGTCAGCTTCCAACTCTCTCTACCCTCCCATCCCCCCTCCAGACAGGAGATAACCAACACAGTCTCAAGTGTCCACCTGATACAAATAGCTCACTCTTCATCAGCATCTCTCTCCTACCCACTGTCCAGTCCCTTCCATGTCTGATGAGTTGTCTTCTGGAATGGTTCCTGTCCTGGGCCAACAGAAGGTTTGGGGACCATGACTGCCGAGACTCCTCTAGTCTCAGTCAGACCATTAAGTCTGGTCTTTTTATGAGAATTTGGGGTCTGCACCCCACTGATCTCCTGCTCCCTCAGGGGTTCTCTGTTGTGCTCCCTGTCAGGGCAGTCATTGGTTGTGGCCAGGCACCAACTAGTTCTTCTGGTCTCAGGATGATGTAAGTCTCTGGTTCATGTGGCCCTTTCTGTCTCTTGGGCTCATAGTTATCGTGTGGCCTTGGTGTTTTTCATTCTCCTTTGATCCAGGTGGGTTGAGACCAATTGAAGGATGTATCATTTTTATAATTAAAAATCTCTCATAATATTTGTTGATTTTTGCTTTTACCCCACAGGTCTCTACAAAATGGTTCATTTCTATATACTCTAGTTTGTTGGCCCTAACACACGTTGTCAGATTTGCCATGAATTTTGATTACTGACATAGTTTCACCTCTTCATCAGTGCTGTAATGAAAATATTGCAAAATCATGGTCACAGGCAAGAATTTGCTTCTGAGGGATAGAAGCACTGGGATTAACTGGAAAAAAAGTCCACAAGAAAGTGAAAACTGAGTGTGCCAGGGGTTTACCTGGAGAGCAAGGAAAGAGATAACGGCAGGCAGCTGGCTCAGGGAAAACATGGGAAGGGTGCCAGGGTGCCCAGCAAAGCCAGACTGATGGGAAAGGAGTTCTCAAACTAACTTATTAAGCCAAATACTTCAGTTGCCGTATTTACAAAACTTCCTAGTAAATTATAAAAACAGGTGGTAAAGATAGAAAACATAGAACATACAGAAACACTGATTTTTATATTTTTCTTCTTGATTTTTTCTATTGTGCATTTTCTAAAAAGTTTACAAAGACATTTTGATCAGAGAAAAGTGTAATTAGCAATAACAAAGCAGATCATCATCAGTGCCTCTGAGCTCTTGGAGATAAACAGCTGTGTTTGCAGCGTCCAGGCACAGGGCGGCCATGAGTGGAGCTGCCCGGCACTGTGAAGAGGCTCCACAGGGCGGCCACGTGTGGAGCTGCCCAGCACTGTGAAGAGATTCCCTGTGGCAGCGTCCAGACACAGGGCAGCCATGTGTGGAGCTGCCCGGCACTGTGAAGGGGCTCCCTGTGGCAGTGTCCAGGCACAGGAAAGCCACATGTGGAGGTGCCCAGCACTGTGAAGAGACCACGATGCTGGCCCACCTCGGGGAGGACCTCTAGAACCTCCCTGCAGGGTGGGAGGACAGTACAGAGGAAGCATCTGAGCACATTTCCTGTTGGGACAGGTTGGCCTCGTCCTTTCCCAAACACTGAGCAAGGCAGAAGTCAGACTTGGCAATCAGATCACCTGGGTCTGGTTCCAGCTCTTCCATAACCCTGGGCAAGCTCTTCAATGGGCCTCCTCTGCTTTCCGATCCATAGCTAGGATTAACAATAGGGATGTTCTAAAAATTAAGGAAGATAGCATACCTGAGAAAATAAGTGCTTCATAAATTTTATCGATCAATATTAAGTGGTCGTTCAGTCCCTAAGTCACTCCTGAAAAAGCACAGGCAAACTGACGCATGATTTCCTGAGGACATCTACACAACTGTGGTGTAGAAATGTGGCAATGGAAGGAATCTAACTCACTCTACGTGCTCACAGAGAGGAGAAGAGAGGGCAGAGAAGTGTACTGAGGGGAGAAGAGTTGTTCTGGGTTTACCAGATGGCTCCGGAATATAAAGTCATTGAACATAACCAGATCAAATAAGTACGTGAAGAAGCCAAGTAGCGGAGGTGAGGATGAAGCATAAATTTCAAGTGTGGTCAAGGGAAGACCACACTGCCTCGGCTCCACTCGGGGTGCACAAGTCAGCTTCTTCAAGCTGCTAGCTACAATGCCTGGGTATCACCAAATAATAGGATTTTTTTTTTTTTACGGTAACAATTATTAAGCTCTTCCATATGCCAACCTTCCTATGTATGTGATCTTGCTAAGTTAATGCAATGCCATTATTTGCCCCGTTTAACAGTAAAGAAAACAGGCCCAGAATGGAGCCCTCATACGATGGCACATTTAACATATTCCTGAGTCAGAGCCGACTCTAGGGCCCAGACCTGACAGTCAGCACTGTCCCAATCCTGGGTAAACACACCTCCCTGGGAAAGCTCCCAGGGACCCTGTGCTCAGGTCTCTCACAGAAAGGGGATGCTGAGGACGCTGCAGGCTCATGCAGCCTGAGGGCGGACTGACAGCAAAGCACAGCTCGGTTCCCAGACGCTCTCGTGCTCTCGGGGATTTAGTACGCTCCACTTTACAGGTAAGAGAAACAGGTCCCACTTCCCAGCCAGGACTGGCCCTCCGCTGGCTTGCATCACCTCTAACCCCACAGCACTCCTGCCATGGGTAGCCAGGGCCGGGGAGGCTTGGATGGCTGAAGGGAAATGCAGTCTCGAGGGAAATCCTTGACCCAGAAGCACCAAGGGGGTTACTCGCTGATTACCTTGCTGTCACTGAACTTGAAATTGCAAAGAACATCCTTCTTGTTCCTTGCACTATGGAAGCCACTTCCATGAACCACCACTTAATACTTTTCTACAAGGGCAACAGTGAAAAGGCTGAGTGAGGACCCGTCTGGTGCTGTCTCTGAGCCAGCTTCTGTACATCCTCATCTGGTGTCATGGAGCGTCTGCTGTGACAGGGATGGCTGGGTCCTCTCCCCACTGCCCGATCCATGAGGTTCAGGAAAGGTGCCCTCCTTAGCCCCTGTACAGTGCAAACTCAGCCTGGGGTTTCCAACCCTGAAATCCCACAGTAAGCCCTCAGGCCACGAAAAGCAGGCAGTACAGGCATATCTCATTTTATTGTGCTTCGCTTTATTGCACTTCACAGATACTGTGTTTTTTACAAATTGAAGGTTTCTCACAACCCTGTGTCAAACAAGTCTACCGGTGCCATTTTTCCGAGGTATACTCACATCCTGTCTCTGTGTCACATTTCAGTAATTCTCGCAGTATTTAAACTTTTTCATTATATCTGTTATGGCGATCTGTGATTGGTGATCTTTGATGTTACTATTATAATTGTTTTGCTTGCCACAAACTGCGCCCACATAAGACAGTGAACTTAATTGATAAATGTATGTGTTCTGACTGATCCACCGACCAGCCATTCCTCATCTCTCTCTCTCCTCTCCGACCTACCTATTCTCTGAAACATGACAATATTGAAATCAGTCCAATTAATTACCCTACAATGACCTTTGATTGTTCAAGTGAAAGGAAGAATCGAACATCTCTCACTTTAAATCAAAAGCTAAATATGATTAAGCTTAGCGAGGAAGACATGTCAAAAGCTCAGATAGGCTGAAAGCTACGCCTCTTGCGCCAAATAGCCAAATTGTCAATGCAAAGTGAAAGTTCTTGGAGGAAATTAAAAGTACTACTCCACTGAATCCCTGACACGTCTGTCAGTTTGTCATACTGTAGGGGTTTGTGTGTTGCTGTGATGCTGGAAACTATGCCACCGATATTCAGATACCAGCAGGGTCACCCATGGAGGACAGGTTTCAGCTGAGCTTCCAGGCTAAGACAGACTAGGAAGAAGGACCCGGCAGTCTACTTCTGAAAAGCTTTAGCCAGTGAAAACCTTATGAATAGCAGCGGAACACTGTCTGATATAGTGCTGGAAGATGAGCCCTCCAGGTTGGAAGGTACTCAAAAGATGGCTGGGGAAGAGCTGCCTCCTCAAAGTAGAGTCGACCTTAATGACGTGGATGGAGTAAAGCTTTCGGGACCTTCATTTGCTGATGTGGAATGACTCAAAATGAAAAGAAACAGCTGCAAACATCCATTAATAATTGGAACCTTGAATGTATGAAGTATGAATCTAGGAAAATTGGAAATCGTCAAAAATGAAATGGAACGCATAAACATCAATATCCTAGGCATTAGTGAGCTGAAAGGGACTGGTATTGGTCATTTTGAATTGGATATCATACAGTCTACCATGCTGGGAATGACAACTTGAAGAGGAATGGTGTTGCATTCATCGTCAAAAAGAACGTTTCGAGATCTATCCTGAAGTACAACGTTGTCATTGATAGGATAATATCCATACGCCTGCAAGGAAGACCAGTTAATGAGACTATTATTCAAATTTACCCACCAACCACTAGGGCCAAAGATGAAGAAATAGAAGATATTTTTATCAACTGCTGCAGTCTGAAATTGATCAAACATGCAATCAAGATGCATTGATAATTGCTGGCGATTGGAATGCAAAAGTTGGAAACAAAGAAGAACGATAAGTAGCTAGAAAATATGGCCTTGGTGACAGAAACAATGCCAGAGATCACATGATAGAATTTTGCAAGACCAACGACTTGTTCGTTGCAAATACCCTCTTTCACCAACATAAACAGCGACTATACACATGGACCTCACCAGATGGAACACACAGAAATCAAATTGACTACATCTGTGGAAAGAGATGATGGAAAAGCTCAATATCAGTCAGAACAAGGCCAAGGGCTGACTGTGGAACAGACCATCAACTGCTCATATGCAAGTTCAAGCTGAAACTGAAGAAAATCAGTGCAAATTCACGAGAGCCAAAATATGACCTTGTGTATATCCCACCTGAATTTAGAGACCATCTGAAGAATAGATTTGACACATTGAACATGAGTGACCGAAGATCAGATGAGTTGTGGAATGACATCAAGGACATCATCCACGAAGAAAGCAAGAGGTCACTGAAAAGACAGGAAAGAAAGAAAAGACCAAGTGGATGTCAGAGGAGACTCTGAAACTTGCTCTTGAGCATTGAGCAGCTAAAGCAAAAGGAAGAATTGATGAAGTAAAAGAACTGAACAGAAGATTTCAAAGGGCCTCTCGGGAAGACAAAATAAAGTATTATAATGACATGTGCAAAGAGCTGGAGATGGAAAACCAAAACGGAAGAACACGCTCGGCATTTCTCAAGCTGAAAGAACTGAAGAAAGAATTCAAGCCTCAAGTTGCAATAGTGAAGGATTCCAAGGGGAAAATATTAAATGATGTAGGAAGCATCAAAAGAAGATGGAAGGAATACACAGAGTCATTATACCAAAAAGAATTAGTCGATATTCAAACATTTCAAGAAGTGGCATATGATTAGGAACCGATGGTACTGAAGGAAGAAGTCCAAGCTGCCCTGAAGGCATTGGCGAAAAACAAGGCTCCAGGAATTCATGGAATATCAATCGAGATGTTTCAACAAACAGATGCAGCGCTGGAGGTGCTCACTCATCTATGCCAAGAAATGTGGAAGACAGCTTCCTGGCCAACTGATTGGAAGAGATCCATATTTATGCCTATTCCCAAGAAGGTGATCCAACCGGATGTGGAAATTATAGAACAATATCATTAGTATCACACGCAAGCAAAATTTTGCTGAAGATCATTCAAAAACAGCTGCAGCAGTATATTGACAGGGAACTGCCAGAAATTCAGGCCGGTTTCAGAAGAGGATGTGGAACCACGGACATCATTGCTGATGTCAGATGGATCCTGGCTGAAAGCAGAGAATACCAGAACGATGTTTACCTGTGTTTTATTGATTATCCGAAGGCATTTGACTGTGTGGATCATAACAAACTATGGATAACAGTGCGAAGAATGGGAATTCCAGAACACTTAATTGTGCTCATGAGGAACCTTTACATAGATCAAGAGGCAGTTGTTTGGACAGAACAAGGGGATACTGATTGATTTAAAGTCAGGAAAGATGTACATCAGGGTTGTATTCTTTCACCATACCTATTTAATCTGTATGCTGAACAAATAATATGAGAAGCTGGACTATATGAAGAAGAATGGGGCATCAGGATTGGAGGAAGACTCATTAACAACCTGCGTTATGCAGATGACACAACCTTGCTTGCTGAAAGTGAAGAGGACTTCAAGCACTTACTAATGAAGATCAGAGACCACAGCCTTCAGTATGGATTATACCTCAACATGAAGAAAACAAAAATCCTCACAACTGGACCAATGAGCAACATCATGATAAACGGAGAAAAGATTGAAGTTGTCAAGGATTTCATCTGACTTGGATCCACAATGAACAGCCATGGAAGCAATAGTCAAGAAATCAAAAGATGCATTGCATTGGGCAAATTTGCTGCAAAGGACCTCTTCAAAGTGTTGAAGAGCAAAAATGTCACCTTGAAGACCAAGGTGCACCTGACCCAAGCCATGGTATTTTCAATTGCATCATATGCATGTGAAAGCTGGACAATGAATAATGAAGACTGAAGAAGAGTTGACGCCTTTGAATTGTGGTCTTGGCGAAGAATATTGAATATACCATGGACTGCCAAAAGAAAGAACAAATCTGTCTTAGAAGAATTACAACCAGAATGCTCCTTAGAAGCAAGGATGGCAAGACTGCATCTTACAAACTTTGGACATGTTGTCAGGAGGAATCAGTCCCTGGAGAAGGACATCATGCTTGGCAGAGTACAGGGTCAGCGGAAGAGAGGAAGACCCTCAACGAGGTAGATTGACACAGTGGCTGCAACAATGAGCTCAAGCATAACAACGATTGTAAGGATGGCACAGGACCGGGCAGTGTTTCATTCTGTTGTGCATAGTGTTGGTATGAGTTGGAACTGACTCACGGCACCTAACAACAACACTCCACTGAATAAGAAAGCTAAATGGCCTTTTTGCTGACATGGAGAAAGTTTTAGTAGTCTGGATAGAAGACCAAACCAGCCACAACATTCCCTTAAGCTAAAGCCTAAATCCAGAGGAAGGCCTTAACCCTCTTCAATTCTATGAAGGCTGAGAGAGGTGAGGAAGCTGCAGAAGAAAAATTTGAATCTAAAAGAGGTTGGTTCATGAGGTTTAAGGAAAGAAGCCATGTCCGTGATATAAAAGGTCAAGATGAAGCAGCAAGTGCTAATGTAAAAGCTGCAGCAAGTCATCCAAAAGGTCCAGCTGAGATAATCAACAAGGTTGGCTACACTGAACAGATTTTCAACGAAGATGAAACAGCCTTATGCTGGAAGAAGATGCCATCCGGGACTTTCGTAGCTAACAAGGGGAAGTCGACGCCTGGCTTCAAAGCTTCAAAGGACAGGCTAACTTTCTTGGTAGGGGCTAATGCTGATGGTAACTTTAAGTTGAAGCCAATGCTCATGTACCATTCTGAAAATTCTAACACTTTTAAGAATTATGCTAAATCTACTCTGCCTGTGCTCTATCGATGGAACAAGAAAGCCTGGATAACAGCACATCTGTTTACAACATGGTTTACTAAATATTTTAAGCTCACTGTTGAGACCTACTGTTCAGAAAAAAAGATTACTTCCAAAACGTTACTGCTCATTGACAATGCACCTGGTCACCCAAGAGCTTTGATGGAGATGTACAAGGAGATGAACGTTGTTTTCATGCCTGCTAACACAACACCCATTCTACAGCCCGTGGATCAAGGAATAATTTCAAATTGCAAGTCTTATTATTTAAGAAATACATTTTGTAAGGCTATAGCTACCACAGATAGTGTCATGGATTAACCGTGTCCCCGAAAAGTATCTGTCAACTCGGTTAGGTCACGATTCCCTTGTACGATTGTCTACCATTTTATCTTCTGATGTGATTCCCCTATATGTTGTAAATCCTATCACTATGATGTAATAAGATAGATTAGTGGCAGTTATATTGTTGACGAAGTCTACAAGATTGGGTAGTGTCTTAAGCCAATCTCTTTTGAGATATAAAAGAGAGAATCAAGCAGAGAGACATGAGGACCTCATACCACCAAGAAAGGAGTGTTGGAAGCAGAGCACATCCTTTGGATCCGAGGTTCTTGCGCTGAGATGCTCCCAGACCAAGGGAAGGTGGATGACAAGGACCTTCTTCCAGAGCCGACAGAGAAAGAAAGCCTTCCCCTGGAGCTGGGGCCCTGAATTCAGACTTCTAGCCTACTGGACTGTGAGAGAATAAACTTCTCTTTGTTAAAGCCATCCACTTGTAGTATTTCTGTTATAGCGGCACTAGATAACTAAGACAGACAGTGACTCCTCCAATGGATCTGGACAAGGTAAACAGAAAACCTTCTGGAAAGGATTCACCATTTTAGATGCCATTAAGAACATTCATGATTCATGGCAGGAGGTCAAAATATCAACATTTACAGGAGTTTCAAAGAAGGTGATTCTGACCCTTATGGATGACTTTGGGGGTTCAAGACTTCAATGGAGGAAGTAACTGCAGATATGGTGGAAAGAGCAAGAGAACTAGAATTAGAAGTGGGGCCTGATGGATGAGAAGTTGCTTCTTATGGATCAGCAAAGAAAGTGGTTTCTTGAGATGGAATCTACTCCTGGTGAAGATGCTGTGAACACTGTTGACATGACAACAAAGGATTTAGATTATTATATAAATGCAGTTGATAAAGCAGCAGCAGGGTTTGAGAGAACTGACTAAATTTTTAAAAGAAGTTCTACTCTGGGTAAAATGCTATCAAACAGCATCATGTACTACAGAGAAATCTTTCATGAAAGGAAGAGTCAACCAATGAGGCAAACTTCACTGCTGTGTTATTTTAAGAAATTTCCACATCTACCCCAACCTTCCGCGACGACCACCAGGATAAGTCAGCAGCCATCAACATCGCAGCCAGATCCTCCACCAGCAAAAAGATTACAACTCATTAAAGCTCAGATAATGGTTATCATTTTTTAGTAATAAAATACTTTTAATTAACATATCTACATTTTTTAGACATAATGCACACTTGGAAACCCTGGTGGCGTAGTGGTTAAGTGCTACGGCTGCTGACCAAAGGGCTGGCAGTTCGAATCCACCAGGTGCTCCTTGGAAACTCTACAGGGCAGTTCTACTCTGTCTTATAGGGTCATAATGAGTAGGAATCAACTCGACGGCACTGCATTTTTTTTTTTTTTTTTTTTTGGTAACCAAAACCCAGTGCCGTCAAGTCGATTCCGACTCATAGCGACCCTACAGAACAGAGTAGAACTGCCCCATAGGGTTTCTAAGGACCAGCTGGTAGATGTGAACTGCTGACCTTTTGGTTAGCACGTGTATCACTTAGCCACTGTGCCACCAGGGATCCTAATAGACTACAATATAGTGTAAACATAACTTTTATATGCACTAGGAAACCAAACAATTTGTGTAACTCGCTATAGTGTGATATTCGCTTTATTGCCTTGGTCTGGAACCTAACCTATGCTATCACTGAGCTATGCCTATATTCTCAGCCAGATCTTCCTCACAGCTGAGGGAGGTGTCAGAGGACACAGGACACATCACCTCTTCCTCAGGCCTGAGCTGGCCACCCCGCCTAGATGCCTGCAAGACTTACTGGACTCTTAGGGGGTGTGTTCCTCCTACCTGTCTTTCCATGTGCCCATGACAAGCTACAGACCCCAGGAGTGGGACAGGGACTCCATGAGGCAAGCGAGGAGTCTAAGGCCCTGCTGGGGAAAATCCATCATCAGAGGAAAAGTCAAGTCTTAGCTATGGTTCCAGAACCCTGTAGGTAATTCCTCATCTCCTACCTCTTACTGGCCCACCAAGGGCTACCCACCCTATCCTGGAGTTCACCAAGCAATTCTTTCTGCCAATGCAAAGTTTGAGGTGCAGTGCAGGATACAGCCCTCTGCAGGGGTGCCCCACCCTACCCCATGTTCCCCTGCCTCTGAGTCAAAGATCACAGGCAGATAGAGAGAGAACAAGGAGTAGGTGGCCCTCAGAGAGTGAGCCAGGGCTAGACACAGACCTGTCTCTGCAAGCTCATTCCTCTGTACAGCCCTGCCTCCTGGCCCAAAACAGTTGCCCTGCTGTAGACTCTGACCCATGGAGATTCCAGGTGTGTCAGAGTAAAACTGTGTTCTACAGAGTTTTCAATGGCTGCTTTTTCAGCAACAGATCTTCAGGCCTTTATTCCAAGGTGTCTCTGGGTAGACTCGAACATTTAACCTTTTAGTTACAGCCAAGCCCATTAACCGTTTGCACTACCTAGGGACTCCGCCTTCTGGCCCAGGCCCAGCTAATTCCAACCCCGATGCTTCAGGTGGGCAGGTCAGTTAACCTGAGGATCACGTCCTCTGAGATGCCCAGTGCAACCTTGGACCTGACAGTCCCTATTCCCCCTTCTTCCCATCACCCTGCAGCACACAGCCCTTCAAGGCAGAGTTGGAAAATTCTCTGCTTTAAAGAAAAAAGAGATTCTTGGCTCTTGTGCTAAAGCTGGCCTGATGACCTCTTCATTACGCTTTAGAGTGGTTTCAAAAAATAGGAGCCCACATTTAGAAAACTAGACTCTTACCCAACGATCCAGATGTTGAAAATCGGAAGATATGGCATCAGTGGGTTTGCCTTCCTGACCGTCAGGAGGGAGCTGAGGGCTACCGCCCTCTTCAGACCAGGCAGCACAGCGCCCCCCTGCCCGTCAGGAGGGAGCTGAGGGCTACCACCCTCCTCAGGCCAGGCAGCACAGCGCCCGCCTGCCCGTCAGGAGGGAGCTGAGGGCTACCACCCTCCTCAGACCAGGCAGCACAGTGCCCACCTGCCCATCAGGAGGGAGCTGAGGGCTACCACCCCCCTCAGACCAGGCAGCACAGTGCCCGCCTGCCCATCAGGAGGGAGCAGAAGGCTACCACCCCCCTCAGACCAGGCAGCACAGTGCTGGGCCTGCCCATCAGGAGGGAGCCGAGGGCTACCACCCTCCTCAGACCAGGCAGCACAGTGTCCACCCACTTTCCAGGACCCTCACCCTGGGCCTGTGCTTGCTGGCTGTGCCCAGCCTGCTCCTCTTGCTCACGGTGCCTGCCTGGCCACCCCAGGCTCCCGAGGAAGTGCCTGAGGCATGTGGGAGCATGGGGAGAACACAGGGGCTTTGAGAAAGAGACAGCAAGGCCAGCCCAAAGGCCCTGTGCCTGAGCATCACAGACGCAGCCTACCTGGACAGGCTTGGAGTCACTAAGATCGTGTCCTTCCTGTGCACTACAACCCAGAGCACGACGTTGCTTCTGAGTCCATGCCATCACACTGAATACTCAGTATTCTCATGAGGTCTGTTCAGCATGGTGCAGGGCTCGCTTTTTGCCTCTGAAGGATCAGTGGGGCGTATCTCCCTCACAGACCCTGCTCATGAGCCCAAATCAGCCTAACCTGAGCATTACTGCCCCTTAGCCTCTTGGAAGGGAGGATTCCAATTTGTGCTCTAGGATTATTTATTGCAAAGAAGCATTGCTTGCAAGATGGCACCCTAGACTAAAAAAGCACGGCTGTAATTAGAAGTGGCCAGAGAGGGTAAACTTGCCCTCAGACTAACACACACACGCACAGACAGATGGCCAGTGTCCGGCAGGGAGGAGGGGTGGGAACTGGGCATTGTCCCATGCTGCTTGGCACAGCCTCTTCCAGACACAACTGTCACTTCTGATCGACTTTTAATTCATGTGTCGCTTTAACTCAGCAACTCCACTTTCGGTATCCGTCCCTGGGGAGATGCAGATCCACGGACGCCAAGAAGCAAGCATGGGATGTTCACTACAGAGTGGCTCCTAAAAGCGGTGAATTAGGAGCAATCTCAGTACAGACTCAAAGAGGACGACTAAAACAAGTACATCTGACACATCCACATAATGAAATATTGGGCAGAAATCTGCACAATGCACTGCATACTCCCGCGTGTAAAAACCCTTTTAGGCTGATTGGCACAGATTCGCACATTTAAAGGTGCTGGATCCTCCCCCTGCACCACACGGCTGCCCCATCCCTCCCCACAGCTGTCCCATCCCAGGCCACAGCAGGTGCCACCTCTGCCGCCTCCAGGGGGTAAAAAGCCACAGGCATACTCAGCCCACACACAATATGGATGAATACCCAAAACAGGGTGCCTCGTGCACCGGCCAGACATCGAGAGTGCACACTGTCTGATTCCACTGATGTGATGTCCTAAAGCAACTCGTCTACGAGGAAGAAACCAGAACAGTAGCTGTCTCTGGGCAGGGATCACCTGGGAAGGGTCGGAGGGGGTTTTCTGGGTGATGGGAACTTTCGGTATCAAACTGCGATGTGGGGTTCCACAGGCGTATGCACTTGTGTGAACTCATCACGTGATACACTTAAGATCTGTGCATCTCAAAAAGAGAAGGCAAACAAATACGGGTTCCTGGTGAAGGATATGCAGGCTGACGTGTTCAGGGGAGATGAAGCTCAAGGTCTGTAACTTGCTTTGAAATGCATCAAAAGTAAGATCGTTTGATGAATATATGGAGAGGTGGATGGATATGCGATAAAGAAAACACAATAAAGTAATAATTATACAGTCTAGGTGGTGGTACAGGAGTGTTCATAGTACACTTCTCTTAAGTTCGCTGTAGGTTGGAGCATCTGCATAATAAAATGTTGGGAAGAAAACAAAGAGCTGAATGAGAAAAGGAAAGCCACAGACACAGCCAGCCAAAAGTCATGTCACCTGGTGGGTGGCCAATGCCTTATGACAGAGACAGACCACAGGCTGTGGGGCTTCAGAGGGCCAGTCCACCAGGGAAGAGAAGGCCCCTCAAAAGATGGGTGGCCCAACCCAAGGAAGATAAAGAACATTGGAACCTGGGGCAACTACACCCAGACCTGCCTCTGCAGCAGAGGGCAGGCCTTGGAGGCCTGGTTGTAGGCTCAGGGCTTTACAGACCCCACCAGGCTGGGATGAGGAGTGTGGAATACATACCCATGGCCTGGAGTATGAGGGGTGGCTCCAGCTCCATTTGGTGCATTAATCAATCCTGAGTGGCACCCTGTAAAAATGGTTCAATCTCTCTTATTCAGGGTCTGGGCTCTTGCCTCATCCTTTGCCCCAAGTGGCTGTCACCCTGTATTTGGCAACTTTTGACAAGATGACAAACAGTTTATAGAAGGTCAGGGTTGGGGATGCTGGGCCACACTGGCAGAGGCAGTGTGCTGAGCGGGTGTCAGTGGGCGCCTGTCACTTCAGCTTTGCCTTTGCGCCCAAGAAGTGACGACTCACATCCTCACCTGGTTTGACATGGCTGCTAAGAAGGGCCTGTGTGTGTCCAGGGGACATAATCAGAGAAATGAAGCTGTCAGGCCAGCTAACGTCTGGGCAACTGCAGGAGAAACAGGAAAAGACCTATGGGGTGGGGGCATTCTCAGCTCCACCTCTGCCCCTGACACTGCAGCTCCCCCACACCCTCCACTCCTCACACTGCAGGCCACAGACCACACTCCACCCCTCAAAGTAAAGATAGTTAAATGAAATCAAATTAGAGTTATGTGGCTGGCAAAATGGCATCTGCAGCCAAGTGGACAATGCCCCTAAGACTTCTCTTTGTAAAATTTTAGCCAAGCTTTCCTATGAAACAGACCACCCTTAGTGACCAATGAGATTCTGACACCCAGGGCTTCTATACTCCTTGACCAATGACATCCTGACAGCACTTCAATAATAAATTGTAGAAGCCAATCAGAAATAAGCCTCTTTTGCTTCCGTGTTTTCTCAATAAAAAGCCAGTAACTGCTGATACTTGGCAGAGTACCTTTCCACATTCAGTTTGGTGCTACACAATTTGCGAATCCTCTGCCCAAATAAACCTCATCTAATTGATTAATTTTATTATTGACTTTGACTCAGTTTCTTTTGACAGGCTTACAGGTCAGAGCACATAAGGAGTTACACAGGTACAGCAACAGCTAGCTCAGCTGGAGAGGCTTTCATCATCAACTTTCTTCAACCACCACCTCTACCCTAAAGGGGTCTGAGCTTGACAGTGAGACAGGAGCAGGGAGGAGAGCTACAATGGACCACAGCTAATGACAGAAATACTAGTACTGGCTACCATTTGTTAGCACCAACCGACTTCCAGATACTATGCCAGACACGATGCCAGACACGGCACCATCTACTGCCTTTAGCCCATACAAAAGGCCTGATGGTGGTGGTGTTATCCCTGTCCACGGAAGATGAAACTGAGGGTCACAGATATCCAGTCATTTGCTCAGGTGTGTATGCCCGTGGGTAACAGGGCTCAGATATGAACACGCGCTGTTGGACCCACAGTCCTAGTGCAGCAACACAAAGGCTAAACCCAACAGCCTGCCTCTGAACCCCGATGATACCAGAGGTGAAGGCTGCTCACTTTTCCCTTTCTCTCCAACAGATTCAACTCTTTAAATCCCTGTGACAGGAAGGTCCACGCCTACACACAGTGAGCTCACCACAAAGAGAAGGCTTCTTCCACAAGTGATTGCACAAGGCTGTCCTCGCTCACCAGAGTACAAGGCTCCTGACTGGTGACCTGAGGGTCCCTGCCCCTGGTGATGAGACAGGACAGCCCCGTCCAGCTCTGGGTCTCTTGGAAGGCACAGGAGGGTTTCTTCATGGATGCCCCTGGTCAGGTTATGAAGGCTCTTCCCTTCACTTCCCTGAATGCTGAGAAGAGGCATGATGTTGGACACTGAACTGTGTCCAATACTTTTTCTTCATCCATTAGGATAATCATGTTTGCCTCTCCATTCTGTTGAGGTGGTGACTTACACTGGTTTTTCAAACAGAGTCAGCCCTGCATTGCTAGGATGTCCCCTAATGTGTCTTGATGTACTGTCCTTCTTACATGTTGCTGGATTCCACTTCCATTTTTCATCACTTTAATTAAATTTTTTGTTTTGAGATTTTAAAAAGTTGCACACATATATCTACACATACCCTGATATAAATCCCACACATACCCACCCCACCTACCTACACACCACACAGCCACATACACACCCACACATACCCTCACACACACACCCCACACACTCAACTTCACCCTCACACAAATATCCTAAAATTCACCCCGTATATCCGAATACACTCACAGCACACACCCCACATACTCACATATACTTAACCCACACACCTCTCGACACACACGCCCACACACAAACATAATACCATATACTATTACATACACTCCACACATCTACTTGTACTCACCCCACACACCCTCGACCCACACACATTCCCAAACACATATATACCCACATATAACCCACACATCCATATATACCCACCCCACACACCCTTACCCTACACACACTGTCACATAACCCACATATACCCATCCCACACACCTTCACACATCATACACACACACACACAGACACACACACACACGCCTCTGACTGTAGCAGTCTCTCCTCAGCTCTTACCTCCTGCACAGACACTGGGAGGCTCCAGAGATACAATTTGAATACAGCTCCTTTTCGAAAGCTAGAATGCCAGGTGGGGCAGGAGGAGGCATGGAGTGTGAACGTGGGGAGTACTAAGGAGAAACCGCCCATCCCCTTCCACACTCGGCTCCCACTAATTTTGCCAGTGACGCTTGACAGGGCCGAGAATCTCCCCTTCAACCCAAGCACCTTCTCCTTGGTGTCTGCAACCACGTTCAGCTACACATAAGAAGAGATGGCTTGAATCCCACAAACATGGGGTAAGGGTGCAGAGGGTTCACATGCACAAGAGAGAGTGGCTTGCCATCATGCCATGGGGACAGCTGAATGTCATACTCTGAGGGCTAAAGCCTTGCTTCTGCCAGCAGGGCTCTGTTAAGGAGGAACAAACTACTCCACCTTCAACTCTGGGGTCATAGGTTTTACAAAACACAGTGTTACTAGCTTCTGCAGTGGACACCTGCTGCCCCAAATCCCTTGAGGTGGGTTAGATTATCATGCTCAGGCTGCCCTGGAAAAGCAGCTTTGATACCTTCCCCCGACCAAGCTTTTAAGTGGCACCTGAGTAATCTCTTCTGAGTTACCCTTTCAGAATTACTTCTTGTTTATACTCCTTTACAGCCATGCAGTAAACAGTTGCCCCCAATCGCCAAACCTTGTTAGCCTAAGAGAAAGGAGGCATTAAGTGTAAATCACCAAAATACTTGGAGAAAAAGTCTGATAAGGAGGGACTGAGCTCACCAGGTGCACAGTTTCCTGAAGTGCTTATCTTAACAGTGTTCCATCTGTTAGCGTGAGGATTATGGTGGGGTTCTTGAGGGCTGCAGGAGAAACAAGGAATAGCTGGGGCAGGACGGGTACCAGAAGTGAACCACAGAAGTTTTTGGCCTTCAGCCAACTGCGAAGGCCAGGGTCTGGCCCAAGATAGGACGCAGCCAACCACCCCATACCTCTTCATCCTGGGGAAAGGTGGCTGAGGACACAGGATGCTAGCTCACTGAGACCCCAGCATCTGCCATCCAGAATCGTGGAAAGCTTTGAGAAGGCTCCTCCAGTGAATAAGGGCCTTAGCCCAGGACCTACTTGAAAGATGAGGAGACCAAACCCAGTTCAGGCACCTACCACCAAGCTACCTAAGCCTGCATTACCACTAAACAGTACAACTTGGTCATGAAGGGAAATCCCAGCTCTTACACTCCACAAGCATAACACTTCCAGGCAGAAGGAGGAAAACTTGACTCTACAGGGGTCCTGCAATTTCTAGCCAAGTCTGACCCCTGCTCCACATGCTGGGAGAAGCAAGCCCCAAAGGCTGCTGGCCATCGACCAAGCCACAGTCCTTAGGTCACTGCGGGGCTATGGTCTGCAGCTGATACTAATGCAGATGGGACTGGTGGGGGCAGGCAGGGCTGGCTCTGATGGCAGCTCTGATGGATTGGCATGGGTTCAGGCTAATCCAATGTGAGCTGCCTGAGCTGGCACCTCACGGCTTTGGAGAGCATGGACCCTGAAGGCGGGTTTCACCCTGCGGGAAGAAGGCCATCGCTGTGCGGGGAGATTTAAGAGCCCCAGACACAGCCAGAAGGCGAGGAGGCCTGGATCCCATGCCCAGCGGAGGCCAACCTAGGCCCTGCCTTACCCAGTACAAACACCCTCCCCTCCTAACCTCCATCCCCACCAGCCTCCTCCTGCCACATTTATGCTGATTTCCATTTTCTCAGGAGCACCCCCACATCCTTCCCCAGCCTCCCCTGCTGGTCCAGGCTGTGTTCTTTGCTCCAGTCAAGCGACCCCTTCCTCTCAGCTCTGAGCATGGCCAGGTCACCTGGCTCCTGCCTCCCTCAGCAACACTACTCCACTTGAAGGGAACCCTACTCCTCTAGGTCCCCTTCGACCTCTTCCCTGTTCTCACCATCAGGGATTACAGCCCCTCTGCTGTCTGGCCTCCTCCACCCTGCCCTCCTCCAGCAGTCCAGAACAAAAACTCTCCCTACACCTGCCCACCCTACAGGATCATCTCGAAAAGTACCACCCCAGCCCAGCCCAGGGCCCACCTGCTCAACACACCCTCCAGAGCCACCAGGGCTCCTTCTTCTCCCAGGCTCCATAGGCCCTGCTCTATGTGCCATCCTCCAGGCCCTGCCCCTGGCCCTAGGCCTCATCCCTCTTCCACCCCAGGGCAAAGGGGTACTTTTGAGAATGGCTAACCCCAGGCTGATCCCAGCTCTAATGAAGCATCTATAGGATCCTACGGGTCTGGCAGCCTTATGGCCCTGGGCTGACTTCTAGCTGCTTTCTTCCCTGTACATGCCTCCCCCTACACACACACACACACACACACACACTCTCTCTCTCTCTTTCACATCCTCTCCACTCCCCTCAGCCCCCACTCTCACTGCTACTCCTGTCACCTTCCCTTGGGCAGAATGGCCCCAGGTGGTCCCCAAGAGCCCCCTACCACAGTTTCTGGAAGTCCAGGCCCTAATGTGGCCTCCCTGCCTTGGAGGGGGTATGGTCTCCTTCAACCCACCCACCAGTTCTGTCCCCAGACTGCCCAAGGCACCCTGCTTCTTCCCTCTCTTCCACTTGCCAGAGTCCTTCCCCATGGACTTGCTTTCTTCCACCTCATCCCATTCAGGTCTCTCCCAAACCCAGACCCAAACTACATACACACACATCCCAAACCATCCCCTAGCCCAGGGAGTGGCCAACCTACTCCCTGCTTCTCCTGAGAGCCAGGCTTAGGAGCAGGGCCCACAGGCACCACCTTCGCCCTGCAGGCTGGCTTCTGGGCTAAGATCCTAAACAGTGACTCTACCATCACAAAACCAGGTGTCTCCTCTAGTCCTAGATGTCCTCAACCTCTCCTTTGTGCTTCACTCACTCTGAATTGGGCACCCTTCATTTGCATCTATAAGTGTCCTCAGCTCTCCATCCAATCAGAATCTTCATGACCTACCACCTCCAGGCCTTTGCCCTCACTGCTCAGCCCCCCTGCAGCCCACCTCCTGCCTTCCTCAGGCATCCAGCTCAGGTTGGTGTTTAGGACCTCACTCACAGGCCCCCTCCTGCTTTTATCCACCATAGGGTCGAACTCTCCACCACTAAACTCTAACTACAGCAACTCATTGCTGTTGAGTTGATTCAGGCTCATAGTGACCCTCCACTAAAGCCTACCTCATTCCTCCCCCCCATGTCTTCTGCCTTGTCTCCCCTTCCTCCTCTATCAGTCTAGAAAAGGGCAAGGTCTCAGAGCAGATGGAGTGTAGGCAAAGGAGAAAGAGAATGGAGGAAGGCAAGGATGTGGAAGCACAGGGGTCTGCACGTGGCATTCGTGTAATTCAGTGCAGCCCAGGATCTTATGGGCTGCTAGTCAGCTTTATGCTGAGGGCAGGAACTGAGGGGTCTCTGGGAACCTTGCTCTCTCATGCTATTCTGCAGCCCAGCCCACCAGACATGCATGGGGGGTCAGAGCAGAACTTGCCTATCTGAGGTGAGGTTCATGTCAGTGGCATAGGTGATGAAGGACATCTGCAGCTTCGGGCTGGGGAGGAAACATAGGAGCCCACATACAGCCAGGGAAGACCTCGGGAGCAGCCAGGAGGGGTGTGGGCCATTTTCCTGTACTGCCACCCCTCACCTCTTCCACTTGTGGGCCCATCTACGAAGTTCCCATAACCTTAGTGATGGATTTCAATTCCAAGAGCTTTCCAGGAAGAGAAAAGTGCTACGATGACATCCTGCTCTATCCCTATACCTGCAACTACCCAAAGACAATCATGCATGCTCCCACATGAGCCTACGTAGTGCAATGAGATAGAGACCTATGCATCCTCCATGCCTCCATGAGTGTCTCCTAATTCACCTCCATTCTACTGAAAAATTCTTTGTGTCTTCACCTGTCCTTTGCTCTTCTTCCTTCTCCCCTTTCTCGTTCCTCCCTTATCAAAGAAATTATTCTCCTTCTTGGAAACCACTCACAGACATCCCTCCCTTTCCTATTCCTGGGCACTCTCTTTTCATTCACTGTCCCTCATAACCCCTTAGCTGAATTGCTACCATATTTCCTAGAGCTGAGCTCCCCACTGCTCCTGGCTCTTACTCCCATTTCATTTTACCCTCAGTTGTCAGATTTATCTTCCTAAGGCACAATCTTGATCATGGTATCCCCTTCCTCAAGAATAATCTACAGTTGCTTATTACCACAGACGCCCAAGCCCCTTGCCTGACATTCTGAGCCCTGTGGCTATGGCCCCAAACTGACCTGTCCAGGCTTATTTCTCAGCCCTCTCTGAGTTACCTGTATTCTCTAGCCAAAGCAGTCCACTCTTGCCACTAGAAGTCACCTTGATGGTTCCTGTTACCCTGTCTTCCCCATCCTGCCAGACCCAGTTCACATCTCCATATCCACTGGGAAGCCATCCTTGACTATTTTTAGATTCTTGCCTTTTCCTTTAAACTTCCAAGGCATGTTTGCTGTCTTTTTTTTTTTTTTTAATGGCCCTCAGCACAGTTCAAACAAGGTGTTCAGAACTGGTGTGCCTGTCCTAACTTCCTGTCCCATTCTGTGAGGCCCTCAAGCACAGACTCTATGTCCCCTGCAATATGGCCTGGCCCACAGGCAGGGCCACTGAGTCCAGAACAGATGTGCTCTGCCTGGCGGAGGAAAAGCACCCCGCAGCACGAAGAAGCCTGCAGCATAGAGAAGTCATAGCTTATGATCGCCTTCACTATTTCATCCACAAAGTTGAAAATATAAATCCAGTCGTGGTGCGTACTGCCTGACCTGAAAACAAAGGAGATGGGAGTCAGGGGGCTAGCTCCTCCATCTGTGAGCAGAGCTTCTGCCTCTCTCAGCATTCCAGCAGGCTCTTTAACAAGCTCCTTCCACTCCAACACAGCTAGGACTGTGACACACCCTCAGAGACCAGAAGGGGACACTCTGGGTCATGACTTCGATCAGGGTGAGTTCTGGGGGTGTAGGGACTAACTGTACCCATGTACCAGGGACTGTAGGGCTTCCCAGAACTAGGGATGTTCAGTGCTAAATCCTGGGAAGTCCAAGCAAACCAGAATGGTTGGTTTCCCTGGGTGGGGGCTGTGTGGTCAAGGAATGAGAGAGTATGTGTCGACTGGAAAAGCACTGAAATGATTCTGATGTCGCCACCCTTTCCTGGCTTCCTACCACCCTTGGGGATAACCATTCCCAGCTGTCTGCTCCTCTCTGGCTCCCTAAAGGTCTTGCGTTTTAGCATGCGGGCTATTGACAACAAAGTCTGTATTTGGGTGGGTTTTCGGAATCTACTGCTTTGCTATTCAGCGCTTGTCAGCCACTGTGGCATCATCCAGTGTTCCCATGCCAAGTGCAATGGGTAGTGCATGGGTTTGGCATTTGAGATGGGTTCAGATCCATGCTAGCTGTGGAAACTGTGGAAAATTGCTTGAGCTGCCTGAACCTCAGTTTTCTCATCTGTAAAATGGGAATAATGCTGATATCAGAGGGTTGCTCTAGAACTGGAAGTCATGCATGTAAAGCACTTCATGCATAACCACTCAGTAAATGATAGTCTTTACACTGGTAGAATCCTTAGTTTGCTCACTGTCTGTCAACTCAACAACACCTAACAACGAAAACACATGTAGCTGAAATTTTAAAAACCGCCAAACAAGAATTCTTTATCTGGCAAAACTGTCCTTCAGAAATGAAGGTGAAATCAAGATATTCCCTGATTTACAAAAGCTGAGGGAATTTGTTATTACCACATCTGCCTTACAATAATTACTAAAGGGAGTACTTTAGATGGAAAAGGAAGGACACTAAACAGCTACCTGAAGCCATGCATGGGGGGAAATAAAAGAGTTCTCCAATAAAGGCAATGGCAATGCGCAAATAAAAGGGCTAATTTCATGGTATTTTCAGTTGATAGCTACAGTTATGTTCTGTAAGTTATATAACAGCGAGTGCATAAGAAATAACTATAAATTTACCTTCATGGGCGTATGATCTATAAAGATATAATTGGTGACAGCAGCAACAGAGATGAGGAAAGGGCAACATAGGAACAGTTTTCGTATTCATGGTATGAGTTTAAATTAGGTCGGTTGTTGTAATACTAGTTGTTAAATCTTTATGGTATCACAAAGGAATATCTAAAAAATATACATAGAAGGTAAAAAGAAGGGTTAAATTAAAAGAAATAAAAAGCCACCAGATATTTGACAAAGGCCAGTGTCAGTTAATTGGGGAAAAGATGGTCTTTTTAACAAATGCTGCCGGCATAACTGGATATCCATCTGCAAAAAAATGAAACAGGACCCATACCTCACACCATGCACAAAAACTAACTCTAAATGGATCAAAGATCTAAACAGAAAGTCTAAAACGATAAAGATCATGGAAGAAAAAATAGAGACAGCGTTAGGAGCCCTAATACAAGGCATAAGCAGAATACAAAACATTACTAAAAATGACGAACAGAAACTAGATAACTGGGAGCTCCTACAAATCAAACACCTATGCTCATCTAAAGACTTCACCAAAAGAGTAAAAAGACCACCTACAGACTGGGAAAGAATTTTCTGCTATGACATTTCCGACCAGCACCTGATCTCTAAAATCTACATGAATCTGCTAAAACTCAACCACAAAAAGACAAACAACCCAATTAAAAATTGGGCAAAGGATATGAACACGCACTTCACTAAAGAAGACATTCAGGTGGCTAATAGATACATGAGGAAATGCTCTCGATCATTAGCCATTAGAGAAATGCAAATTAAAACTACAATGAGATTCCATCTCAGTCCAACCAGGTTGGCATGAATCCAAAAAACACAAAATAATAAATGTTGGAGAGGATGTGCAGAGATTGGAACACTTATACACTGCTGGTGGAAATGTAAAATGGTACAACCACTTTGGAAATCGATTTGGCGTTTCCTTAAAAAGCTAGAAATAGAACTAGCATACGACCCAGCAATCCCACTCCTCAGAATGTATCCTAGAGAAATAAGGGCCTTTACATGAACAGATAAATGCACACCCATGTTTACTGCAGCACTGTTTACAACAGCAAAAACATGGAAGCAACCAAGGTATCCATCAACGGATGAATGGATAAATAAACTACGGTATATTCACACAATGGAATACTACACATCTATAAAGAACAGTGATGAATCTGTGAAACATTTCATAACATGGAGGAATCTGGAAGGCATTATGTTGAGTGAAATTAGTCAGTTGCAAAAGGATAAATACTGTATAAGACCACTATTATAAGATCTTGAGAAACAGTTTAAACTGAGGAGAACACATTTTTTTGTGGTTATGGGCAGGGGGAGAGAGGGAGGATAAAAAAAAAAAAAAGATAGGAGAGGGTTATTTACTGATCAGATAGTAGATAATACCTATCTTAGGTGAAGGGAAGGACAACACTCGATACAGGAGAGGTCAACACAACTGGACTAAACCAAAAGCAAAGAAGTTTCCTGAATGTTTCAAAGGTCAGCAAAGCAGGGGCAGGGGTTTGGGGACTATGGCTTCAGAGGACACCTAAGTCAATTGGCAAAATAAATTCTATTAAGAAAACATTCTGCATCCCACTTTGAAGTGTGGCGTCTGGGGTCTTAAACGCTAGCAAGCAGCCATCTAAGATGCATCAATGAGTCTCAGCCTACTTGGATCAAAGGAGAATGAAGAACGCCAAGTTCACAAGATAATTATGAGCCTAAGAGACAGAAAGGGCTACATGAACTAGAGACTACATCATCCTGAGACCAGAAGAACTAGATGGTGCCCAGCCACAACCGATGACTGCCCTGACAGAGAACACAGCGGAGGACCCGGAGGGAGCAGGGGAACAGTGGGATGCAGACCCCAAATTCTCTTGAAAAGACCAGACTTAATGGTCTGAGACTAGAAGGACCCTGGCGGTCAGGGTCCCCAAACCTTCTGCTGGCCCAGGACAGGAACCATTCCAGAAGACAACTCATCAGACATGGATTGGACTGGACAATGGGTTGGAGAGAGATGCTGATGAGGAGTGAGCTACTTGCACCACGTGGACACTTGAGACTATGTCGGCATCGCCTGTCTGGAGGGGAGATGGGTGGGTAGAGGGGGTTAGAAACTGGCAAAATGGTCACGAAAGGGGAGACTGGAAGGAGGAAGCGGGCTGACTCATTAGGGGGAGAGTAAATGGGAGTATGTAGTAAGGTGCATATAAGTTTATATGTGAGAGACTGATTTGATTTTTAAACTTTCACTTATAGCACAATAAAAATTATAAAAAATAAAAAGCAATTAAACACAAATAATGAGAAAGTTGCAGGAAATGAAGGATAAAGGGGTATACCAAAAACCAAACCAAACCCACTGCTGTCAAGTCAATTCTAACTCATAGTGACCCTACGAGACAGAGTAGCGCTGTCTCTTAGGGTTTCCAAGGCTATAAATCTTTACAGAAGCAGACTGTCATATCTTTCTCCCGCAGAATAGCTCGTGGATTTGAACCGCTGACCTTTTGGTTAGCAGCCAAGCACTTTAACCGCTGTGCAACCAAGGCTCCTTAAAGGGGCACAAGACAAACAAACAAAAAAATATTGCCGTCATGTCGATTCTGATTCATATTAGCCCTGAAGGACAGAGTACAACTGCCCTATAGGGTTTCCAAGGCTGTAAATCTTTACAGAAACAGACTGCCACATCTTTCTCCTACAGGGTGGCTGGTAGGTTCAAACCACCAACCTTTCAGTTAGCAGCCAACCGCTTAACCACTGTGCCACCAGGGTTGCTTTTAAGACAAACAAAATACAATTACCAAAATAACAGAAGTAATAAGTTCTTCCTTATTGGTAATTACCTTAAATGTAAATTATTAAATGCTCCAAAAAAAAGCTGAGAATGGATAAAAAGACCAGGCATGATCCATCCATATGCTGTCTACAAGAGACACATCTTAGGCCCAAGGATACAAACAGACTGAAAGAGAAAGGATGGAAAAGAATAATCCTTACAAAGAGTAACCAAAAAAGGGCAAAGGTGGTCATATTGTTATCAGAGAACATATATTTTAAGTAAAAATCTGTTATAAAACATAAAGAATAACATTATATAATCATAAAAAGGTCAATGCATTAAAAAAATAAAAATCTAAATATATACACACTGAACATAGAAGGCCCTATGTTAGGAGATAAAGGACTTGAACAACATTATAAAGCAACTAGGCCTAACAGTAAGCCTAACAGACCTATGAAGAACACTCCACTCAACAACGGAACAATACATATTCTTCTCTAGGTTGAATGGGTCACTCTCCAGTATGTGTTATATGTTGACTGAAAAACAAGTCTCAATAAATTTAAAAATATTTAAATCATACAAAGTACTTGCTCTGACCACGAGGAAGTGATACTAAAAATGAATTAAAAAAAAAAAATTTTTTTTTTTTTTTTTAATAGCAGGAGGAAAACTGGAAAACACACAAATACATGGAAATTAAAGAACACACTATTAAAATTCCACCGAGTCAGGGAAGAAATAAAGAAAAAAATAAAAGACATAGAGTTGGATGAAAATTAAAACACAACATACCAAAACCTATGGGATGCAGCTAAGGCACTGCTCAGAATGAAATTTACTGCAATAAATGTCTACATTAAAAAAGAAGATCTCAAATCAACAGCCTAACTCTACAGCTTGAGGAACTAGAAAAAGAAGAGCAAACTAAGCCTAAATCCATACAAAGGAAGGAAATAACGAGGATCAGAGCAAAAATAGATGCAATAGAAAAAAAAAAAAAAAATAGACTCAACAAAACCAGAAGTTGGTTCTTTGAGAAGATCAGTAAAATTGACAAACCTTTAGCTAGACTGACAAAGCAAAAAAGAGAGAAGATGAAAATAACCAGAATAAAAAATGTCAGAGGAAACATTACAACTGGCCCAAGAGAAATAAAGAGAACCATAACAGACATACTATAAACAACTATATGCCAACAAACATGATAACTTAGATGAAATGGAGAAATTGCTAGAAATACATACCTAAAGTGACTCAAGAAGACATGAAAAATCTCAACAGACCCATAACAAGTGAAGATACTGAATCAGTAATCAAAAACTTCCCAAAAACAACAACAAAAAAAAACAGGTGGCTTCACTGAGGAATTCTACCAAACATTTAAAGAAGAATTGACAGAAATCCTGCTCAAACTCTTCCAAAAAAGAGAGGAAGAATGAGTGCTCCCTAACTCATTCTCTGAAGCCAGACAAAGACACCCCAAGAAGAAAAATCTATAGACTGATATCCCTTTGAATACAGATGCAAAAATTCTCAACAAAATTCAAGAAAAGTAAATCCAACAGTATATTGAAAGAATTATACACCATGACCAATTGGGATTTATTCCAGAAATCCAAAGGTGGTTCAACACTATAAAATCAATCATTGTATAAGGGAACTAAGGAAAACAAAACAAAACATAACATACAGAAAACTCCAAAGAATCCACAAGAAAGCTTCTAGAACTAATAAAGGAATTCAGCAAAGTTGCAGGGTACAAGATCACAATTTGAAAATCAATTCAGTTTCTATACACCAGCTATCAGCAAGCTGAAAAAGAAACTAAAGAAATAATTTCAGTACAATAGCATTCAAAAGAATAAAAGTACCTAGGAATAAAGTTAACCAGGCATGTGAAAGGATTATACAATGATAATTATTTAAAAAAAAAAAAAATGCTGAAAGAGATAAAAGAACAAAATAAGTGGAAAAACATTCTGTCCTTCTGGATAGGAAGACTTAACATTGCTAAGATATCAACATCACCCAAAGCAATCTATAGATTCAGTGCAATCTTGATCAGTATTTCAGCAGCCTTCTTTCCGCAAATGGAAAAACCAGCCCTAAAATTTGTCTGTAATTGTTATGAAGTCTGCTCCCATAGTCACTACTCTATCTGCCTTGTTGGTGAAACCAACAGGACAGGGAGTCATTTTGTTTCTGTCTGCATCCCGGTCAGTGCTGAGGGCTGCTGATGGAGGCTGCTGTGTGCTAGGATGCAAAAGTCTTGAGTGGAGGCTGCATTCACAGCCAACAATCTACTGGCAGGACTCTGACAACAACAACCACACCTCCATGGAGATCTGACTGGAGCGTGACACCCCCTCCCCCACTTGGTAACTGTTGCTTACTAACCCAACCTGTTGCAAATTGCTGCAGAAGGCCCCTGCAGTGCAGTCTGCTCCCATAGTCCCCACTCCACCTGCCTCCTTGTGCTCCCCATAGCTCAGGCCTGGGAAACCAACAGGACAGGTCTCCCTAGGGGTCAGTCTAAGTCTTCAGCTCCTCTTTCTGGTAGGTGCTGAAGGCTGCTAAATGAGGCTTCTGTGTGATAGGAAGCAGGCAACTTGAGCGGAAACTACACCCACAGCCAACATACTACAGGGTGGGCTCTGATAGCAACAAGGCAGACATCTTGGGGGTCTGTTTGGAGCATGACAACCCCTCTTCCACCAAGTAACTGTCAACTGCTGGACTAATACAAATCCTATAGACGGTTCCCTACAGTGGAGCCAGGAGGAGGTCATCTAAGTGGATACTGCTCCCCCAACAACCAAAGGGCCATTGTAGCTCTGAAACCGACAAGACAGATCTCTCAGAGGTCCTTTGCGGGAGTGCCAACCCTGCCTCCTCCTGAAACAGAAGAAAGCCTGCCTGTGTTTTCCCTGAACGGTGGTTCAGATATAAGCAGCCCCACCGAACATGGAAGAAGCCTCAAGCAAAACCTGAGGGCAAAACCAAGCCCTGAAAGGGGCTCATTGGGTGTGGGCTTTCCAACTGAAAATGTGGTTCCAGAAACAGAAAAAAGAAGGGAGTAATAACCAAACAGAAATTGAGAGAGAGAGAGAGAGCTGCATCCCCCAGTAGACAGACTGATTAATTAGCGCATGGTATCTCACCAGAGTGCCAGTGCCTGCTGGTGGACAGACTGACCACAGCATCTTCTGGTGTGTTTGGAAGACACTGACAGTTAAAAACTGAGATCTGGAACTTTCAAATCCTAATTGAATCAGGGAGGGAGAAAGAGCAATCACAGAGAGGGAGAAGAAATGGTAAGCAAAAACCGAAGGCTCTGCCCACCTAAGAGCTTTGTGCAGAAAGCAGTGAGGGCAAAAACACCAAATACTGGACAGAACTGAGAATGTTATCACCCTCAAAAAATCCAATGCCCAACAAAAAAACCACAAGACACACAAAGAACAGACAAACAATGGTCCACCCAACGATGAAGGGAGTGAAACTGCATCTAGGGAAGACCGATTAATGAAAAAATGGAAGAATACAATAAAACAATGTTAAACATAGTTAACGACCTAAGAGAAAACACAGACAAAGAGCTAAAAGAAATAAGGAAAAGAATGCAAGAACAAAATGAGAATCTTAAAAAAGAGATACTGCCACTGAAGGGGACAATATCGAAAATGAGAAACTCAATAAAGTACTTACCAACAGATTTAATCAGGCAGAAGAAAAATATCAGTGAATGAGAGGATAAGATGGTAAAAATAACAGAGGTTGAAGAGCAACAAGAATGGAAGCTCAAGAAGGCAGAAACAATTTAATGGAATTATGGGACAACAACAAGAGACCTAATACACACATCATGGAAATTCCAGAAGGAGATGAGAGAGAGAAAGGGACAGAAAGAATATCTGAAGGAATGATGACAGAATGGTTCCCTAATACAAAGGATATGAATCTACAAATCCAAGAAGCTCAAAGAACACCAACCAGGATAAACTCAAAGAGATCTACAACAAGAAACATCATCTCAAAAAGAGAATCCTGAAAGCAGTGAGAGAGAAGCAAACAGTCACATACAAAGGATCCCTAATAAGATTAAGTGCCAATATCTCTTCAGGAACATTGGAGACAAGGTAAAGGAATGATACATTTAAGTGCTGAAAGAAAAAAACTGTCAAACAAAAATACTACACCCACAAACCAAACAACACCAAAAAAGAAAACTACAAGGTAATATCTCTCATGAAAATAGATGCAAAAATCCTCAACAAACACTGAACAGAATCCAACAGCATATTAAACGAGTCATACACCATGATCAAGTGAGTTATTCCAGGAATGAAGGAATGGCTCAACATTAGAAAATCAATCAATGTAATACACTGTATAATAAGACAAAGGAAAAGAACTAAACAATCTTTCTATGAGTGCAGAAAAAGCAGTTGATAAAATCCAACATCCTTTCTTGATGAAAACACAATAAAGAAGATTGGAATAAAATGGAAATAACTCAATATGATTTAGGGCATATATGAAAAGCCAACAGCCAACATTATACTTAATGGAGAAAGACTGAGAGCTATTTCTTGAAATCGGGAAAAAGACAAAAGTCCCAGCTCTCACCATGTCTATTCAGTATTGTATCAGCAGTCCTAGCCAGAACAATATGCAAAATCAAATCAAACGTATCCAGATTAGAAAAGAAGTAAAATTATCTCTGTTTGAAGATGATATGATTCTATATAGAGAAAATTCCAAAGAGAACACAAGAAAAGTTCTAGAGCTAATAGAGGAATTCAGCAAAGTTGCAGGGTACAAGGTGGACAAACAAAAATCAGTTGAGCTTCTATACACCAGCAATGAGAAAGCTGAAAGGGAAATTAGAGAAACAGATCCATTTACAATAGCATCTAAGAGCATAAAATATCTAGAAATAAATCTAACCAGGGATGCGAAAGACTTACACAATGCAAACTGTAAAACAATGTTGAAAGATATTAAAGAAGACTTCAATGAATGGAAGATGCTCCATGGTCATGAATTGAAAGATTTAATACTGTTAAATTAAGACATCAATACAAAGCAATCTGTAGATTCAATGCAATCCCAATAAAAGTTCCAACAACCTTCTCTGCAAAAACAGAAAAACCAATCCTCAACTTTAAATGGAACGGCAAGAGGCCCCAAATAGCTACAACAATGTTGAAAGAGAAGAACAAAAGTAGGAAGGCTCACACTTCCTTATTTTAAAGCATAATATAAAGCTACAGTAATCAAAACAGCCTGGTCCTGGTATAACAACAGACACAGAGACCAACAGAATAGAACTGAGAATCTAGAAATATACCCACACATCAACCATCCTTGATTTTTGACAAGGGTGCTAAATCCATTCGATGGGGAAAGAAGAGTCTCTTCAGTAAATGGTGCTGGGAAAATTGGATTTCCACACACAGGAAAATGAAACAGGATCCATGCCTCACACCATACACAAAAACATATTCAAAATGGATTAAGGAACTAAATGTGAAAACTAAACCACAAAATTCTAAGAGGAATACACAGGTGGCAATGGTGTCAGGCCCAGCTTTCAACAATGGATTATCTAATATAATAACAAAAGCACAAACAGCAAAAGACAAAATAAATAAATCTGGCCTTATAAAATAAAAAAGTTGGGTTCATTAAAAGACGTTACATAAAAAGGGAAAAGATAATCTAATGATTGGGAGAATAACTTCAGAAACTATATATCCAATAAGAATCTAATAACCAATATATATATAAAATTTTGACAACAACAAAAAGACAACCCAATCATAAAATGAGCAAAGGACTTCAATGGACATCAAAGAGGACATTCAAACGGCCACCAAACACATGAAAAGATGCTTAGCGTCATTAGCCATCAGAGATGCAAATCAAAACCACACTGAGATACCATTTCACCCCCATGAGGATGCCTAAGACTTAAAAAAAAGCAGAAAATAACAAATGTTGGTGAAGATGTATGGAAATTGGAACCCTTATCTACTGCTGGTGGGAAAGCAAAAATGGTAGAGCCATTGTGGAAAATAGTGTGGTAGTTCCTCAAAAAACTAAAACTACCGCATGAACCAGCAGTTCCACTCCTAGGTATATACACAAAATACTTGAAAGCAGAGACTCAGAAAGAGACTTGTACACCAATGTTCACTGCAGCACTATTCACAATAGCTAAAATTTGGAAACAACCTAAATATTCATCAACAAATGAATGGATAAACAAAATAAGGTACATACATACGATGGAATACTACTCAGCTAGTGGAAGAAATAAAGTCTTGATACATGCTCCAATACAGACGGAGCTTGAAGATATTACGCTGAGTGAAATAAATCAATCACAAAAGGACAAATATCATATGACCTCACACATGAAACACAAGAAAAGGCAAATGTATGGAGACTAAATTTTCCTAACATTTACCAGGGGCAAGAAGGGGAAAGGAGGAGTTAGTGGTAATGGGAAAATCTCATTGATTAAGGGTGTGGTGGCACAGCCAATTATTGTAATTGATGTCAATAAGCTGTACACCTATAAAAAGCTAAGTTGGCAAAAGTTGTTTCTTGGGACATCCCAGTTAATTGGCCTAATAATGTGTTTAGTGCTTCTGTTCTGCCTCCTAGTTCGTTGTGTAGTGCCTAGGGTCTTCAAAGCTTCCAAGTGGCCATTCAATGGATGACAATTGCTCTCTATTCACCTGCAGCAACAGAGGAAGGAGGAGAATCAGGAATAGGAGAAAGATATCGAACAACAGCCTCCTTTGCCAAGAGACCAGAAGAACTGGATGCTACCTGGCTACCATTACTGAACATTTTGATCGAAGATTCTATAGAAGAATCCTGATCAAATGAGGGAAAATGCAGAACACAGTTTCAAATTCTCATGGAGTCCAGACTTTCTGAAACCTTGGGGGCTGATGAACCACTCAAACTATTGTCCTGAAAGAATTTTTAAAACTTAAACCAAAAATATCCCTGGAAGTCTTCCTAAAACCAAACAATAGTTTAGCTTAACTAGTAAAACTCTTCTGACTTGAGCATTATGCTCTTTTAAGAACTAAATATATTGGATCAAAGTGACAACAGCAACTCAAAAGATTAGATAGGAACCTTAGGGGCCAGTGAGCTTATATTAATTGGGGAGCAACAACTCAGAAAAGCCAGGTGAGAATGGTTGCACAACTTAAAGAACGTAATAAATGTCACTGAACTGTACATGTAGAAACAATTGAATTGGTATATACTTTGTTGTGCATATTCTCAACAACAAAATAAAAGGATAAAAATTTCAAAAAATTCACTAAAAAAGATAAAGCACTTGCCACCACTATATCTGAAGAAAAATCAGATAAAAGAATTTTAAAAAATGAAGAAACCCTAAGAATCACGTGGGACTCTATCAAGAAGAATAACTTGCAAGTGATTGGAATACCAGAACAGGGAGGGATAATAGAAAATACAGAGATAATTGCTGAAGATTTGTTGGCAGAAAACTTCCCTGACATCGTGAAAGATGAAAGGGTATCTATCCATGATGCTAATCGAACCCATACAAGGTAGATCCCAAAAGAAAGTCACCAAGACATATTATCATCAAACTTGCCAAAACCAAAGACAAAACTTTAAGAGCAGCCAGGGATAAGCAAAAAGTCACCTACAAAGGAGAGTCAATAAGAATAAGTTTGGACTACTCTGCAGAAACCACACAGGCAAGAAGGCAATGGGATGACATATATAAAGCACTGAAGGAGAAAAATTGCCAGCCAATAATCATATATTCAGCAAAACTCTTTCTCAAATATGAAGGTGAAATTAAGACATTTACAGATAAATAGAAGCTTAGGGATTTTGTAAAAACCAAACCAAAACTACAAGAAATACTAAAGGGAATTCTCTAGTTAGAAAATCAGAAATATCAGATATCAACTCAACACTAGAACACAGAATAGAGCAATCAGATGTCAACTCAGTTAGGGAAATCACAAAAACAAATCAAGATTTAAAAAAAAAAAAAACTCTCAGAACAGGGGATCAGTGATGTCATTATGTAAAAGATGACAATAATCAACAAAGAAGGACTAAATAAAGAAGGCATAGATCTTCCATATGGAAAGGAAATCAAGGCAATAAAGGGAGACAGAAGTTAGGTTTAAACTTAGAAAAATAGGGGTGAATATTAAGGTAACCACAAAGAAGACTAACAATTCTACACTTCAAAAATAAAAAACAACATAAATATAAAGGCTCAGCAAAAACAAATTTAACTACAATGGAAAAGAGGAACATACAATTTACAAAGAAAAATTTCTCAGCAAAAAAAGTTGAAAAATGAAACTGTCAACAACACACGAAAAAGAGCATCAAAATAACAGCACTAAACTCATACCTATCTATAATCACGCTGAATGTAAATGGACTAAATGCACCAATAAAGAGACAGAGAGTGGCAGAATGGGTAAAAAAACACAATACGGCTACATGCTGTCTAACAAGAGACACACCTTAGACTTAAAGACACAAGTTAAAATTCAAAGGATGGAAAAAATATATATCAAGCAAACAACAATCAAAAAAGAGCAGCAGTGGCTATACTAATTTCTGACAAAACAGACTTCAAACTTAAATCTACCACGAAGGATAAGGAATGACACTATATAATGATTAAAGGGACAATATACCAGGAGGATATTACCATATTAAATATTTATGCACCTAACGAAAGGGCTCCAATATACATAAAACAAACTCTATCAGCATTGAAAAGTGAGATAGACAGCTCCACAATTACAGCAGGAGACTTCAACACACCACTTTCAGTGAAGGACAGAACATCTGGAAAGAAGCTCAGTAAAGACAAGGAAGAGCTAAATGCCACAATTAACCAACTAGACCTCACAGACATATATAGAACACTCCACCCCACAGCAGCCAAGTATACTTTCTTTTCCAATGTACATGGAACATTCTTTACTATACACCACATATTAGGCCATAAAGCAAGCCTTAACAGAATCCAAAACATCGAAATATTACAAAGCATCTACTCTGACCATAAAGCCAGAAAACTACAAGTCAATGACAGAAATATCAGGGAAAAGAAACACATGGAAACTGAACAATACTTTGCTCAAAAATGATTGGATTATAGAACAAATTAAGGACAGAATAAAGAAATTCATAGAACCCAACAAGAATGAAAACACTTCCTATCAGAACCTTTGGGACACAGCAAAAGCAGTGCTCAGAGGTCAATTGATATCAATAAATGCACACATACAAAAAGGGGAAAGGAGCAAAATCAAAGAATTATCCCTACAACTTGAACAAACAGAAAGAGATGACAAAAGAAACTTCAGGAACCAGAAAAAAGCAAATAAAAAAAATTAGAGTAAAATTAAATGAAATAGAAAACAGAAAAACAATTGAAAGAGTTACCTAAGACCAAAAGCTGATTCTTTGAAAAGATTAACAAAATTGATAAGCCACTGGCCAGACTGACAAAAGAAAAACAGGAGATGAAGCAAATAATCTGAATAATAAATGAGATGGGTGATATCACAACAGACCCAATTGAAATTAAAACAATCATAAAAGACTACAGTGAAAAGTTGTATTCTAACAAATTTCAAAACCTAGAGGAAATAGACAAATTTCTAGAAACATACTACCTACCTAAACTAACACAAACAGAGACAGAACAACTAAATAAACCTATAACAAAAAAAGAGATTGAAAAAGTAATTAAAAAAAAAAACTCCCAACAAAGAATAGCCCTGGCCCGGAGGGCTTCACTGGAGAATTCTACCAAACTTTCAGAGAAGAGTTAACACCCTTACAACTAAAGGTATTTCAGAGCACAGAAAAGGATGGAATATTCCCAAACTCATTCTACGTAGCCAGCATAACCCTGATACCAAAACCAGATAAAGACTCCACAAAAAAAGAAAACTATAGACCAATATCCCTCATGAACTTAGACACAAAAATCCTCAAGCAATAGAATTCAACATTTGAAAAAAATAATCCACCATGACCAAGTGGGATTCACACCAGGTATGCAGGGATGGTTCAACATTAGATAACAATCAATGCAATCCATCACATAAATAAAACAAAAGAACCACATGATCTTATCAATTGATGCAGCAAAGGCATTTGATAAAGTCCAACACCCATTCATGATAAAAACTCTCAGCAAAATAGGAACAGAAGGAAAATTCCTAAACATTATAAAGTGCATTTATACAAAGCCAACAGCCAACATTATCATAAATGGAGAGATAGTGAAACCATTCCCATTGAGAACAGGAACCAGACAAGGCTGCCCTTTATCACCACTCTTATTCAACATTGTCCTGGAGGTCCTATCCAGAGCTATAAGGCTACATAAAGAAATAAAGGGCATCCAAATTGGCAAAGAAGAAGTAAAAGTATCTCTGTTTATAGATGACATGATCTTATATACAGAAAAACCTAAACAATCCTTAAGAAAACTACTGAAACTAATAGAAGAGTTCAGCAGACTTTCAGGATACACGATAAACATACATAAATCAGTTGTATTGCTCTACATCAACAAAGAGAGTGAAGAAGAGGAAATCACCAAATCAATACCATTTACAATAACCCCTAAGTAGATAAAGTACTTAGGAATAAATCTAACCAGAGACGTTAAAGACCTATACAAAGAAAACTACAAGACACTAAGGCAAGAAACCAAAAGAGACCTACGTAAGTAGAAAAACATATCTTGTCCGTGGATAGGAAGACTCAACATTGTAAAAACGTCTTTTCTGCCCAAAGTGATCTATAGATACAATGCAATCCTGATCCAAATACCAGTGACATTTTTTAATGAGCTAGAGAAACAAATAATCAACTTCATATGGAAGGGAAAGAGGCCCCAGGTAAAGTTAAAAAAAAAAAAAAAATTTTTTTTTTTTTTTTAAAGTAAAGCATTACTTAAAAAGAAGAACAAAGTGGGAGGCCTCATACTACCAGATTTTAGCAAGTATTATACTGCCACGGTAGTCAAAACAGCCTGGTACTGGTACAACAACAGATACATAGACCAATGGAACAGAATTGAGAATCCAGACATAAATTCATCCACGTATGAGCAACTGATATTTGACAACAGCCCAAAGTATGTTAAATGGGGAAAAGACAGTCTCTTTAACAAATGGTACTGGCATAACTGGATATTTACCTGCAAAAAAAATGAAACAAAACCCATACCTCACATGATGCACAAAAACCAACTAAAAATGGATCAAAGACCTAAAGGTAAAATCTAAAATGATAAAGTTCTTGGAAGAAAAATAGGAACAATGCTAGGAGCCCTACTACATGGCATGAACAGCATATAAAACATTACTAGAACTTCAAAAACAGCAAAAGAGAAATTATGTAACTGGGAGCTCCTAAAAGTCAAACACCTATGCTCATCCAAAGACTTCACCAAAAGAATAAAAAGATTACCTACAGATTGGGAAAAAGTTTTTAGCTATGACATCTCTGATCAGTGGCTGATCTCTAAAATGTGTATGTTACTGCAAAATCTCAACAACAAAAAGACAAATAACCCAATTAAAAAATGGGCAAGGGATATGAACAGGCACTTCACCAAAAAAGACATTCAGGTAGCTAACAGATACAGGAGGAAATGCTCACAGTCATTAGCAATTAGAGAAATGCAAATCAAAACTACAATGAGA
The DNA here is from genome assembly GCF_024166365.1 of Elephas maximus indicus. NCBI lineage: Eukaryota > Metazoa > Chordata > Mammalia > Proboscidea > Elephantidae > Elephas > Elephas maximus. The sequence goes on from NC_064834.1 coordinate 251,438, forward strand.
TTCCATCTCAGTCCAACCAGGTTGGCATGAATCCAAAAAACACAAAATAATAAATGTTGGAGAGCTTGTGGAGAGACTGGAACACTTATACACTACTGCTGGGAATGTAAAGTGGTACTGGAAATTGGTTTGGCACTTCCTGAAAAAGCTAGAAATAGAACTACCATACGATCCAGCAATCCCACTCCTTGGAATATACCCTAGAGAAGTAAGAGCCTTTACACGAACAGATATATGCACACCCATGTTCACTGCAGCACTGTTTACAATAGCAAAAAGATGGAAGTAACCAAGGTGCCCATCAACGGATGAATGGATAAATAAATTATGGTACATTCACACAATGGAATACTATGCATCAAAAAAGAACAACGATGCATCTGTGAAACATGTCATAACATGGAGGAATCTGGAAGGCATCATGCTGACTGAAATTAGTCAGTTGCAAAAGGACAAATATTGTATGAGACCACTATTATAAGAACTCAAGAAATAGTTTAAACAGAGAACATAATATTTTTTGATGGTTACGAGATGGGGGAAGAGAGATAGAGACAAGAACTAATTTAGGTGAAGGGAAGGACAACACACAACACAGAAGAGGTCAGCACAACTGGACTATACGAAAAGCAAAGAATTTTCCTGAATAAACAGAATGCTTCAAAGGCCAGCGTAGCAGGGGCGGGGGTTTGGGGACCAAGGTTTCAGGGGACATCTAAGTCAACTGGCATAATAAAAACCATTAAGAAAACATTCTGCATCCCATTCTGGAGAGTTGCGTCTGAGGTCTTAAACACTAGCAAGCGGCCATCTAAGATGCATCAATTTGTCTCAATCCACCTGGATCAAAGGAGAATGAAGAACACCAAAGACACAAGGTAAGTATGTCCAAGAGTCAGAATAGGCCACAAAAATCAAAGACTACGTCAACCTGAGACCAGAAGAATTAGATGGTGCCGGGCTATAATCAATGACTGCCAGGACAGGGAGCACAATACAGAATCCCTGAAGGAGCAGGAGAGCAGTGGGATATAGACCCCAAATTCTAGTAAAAAGACCAGACATAATGGTCTGACTGAGACTAGAGGGACCCTGGTGGTCACGATCCCCAGACCTTCTGTTAGCAGAAGATGGGAACCATTCCCAAAACCAACTCTTCAGATAGGGAGTGGACTGGACTATAAGACAGAAAATGATTCTGGTGAGAAGTGGGCTTCTTGCATCAAGTAGACACATGAGACTACATGGGCAGCTCCTGTCTGGAAGGGAAATGTGAAGGCCGAGGGGAACAGAAGCTGGCTGAATGGACACAGAAACACATGGTGTAGAGAAGGAATGGGCTATCTCATTAGGGAGTATATAGCAAGGTATATATAAGATTTTGTATGAGAAACTGACTTGATTTGTAAACTTTCACTTAAAGCACAATAAAAATATTTTTCAAAAAAGAAGAAAAAGGGAGCCAAGATGGCGGACTAGGCAGACGCTACCTCGGATCCCTCTTACAACAAAGACACGGAAAAACAAGTGAATCGATCACATACATAACAATCTACGAACCCTGAACAACAAACACAGATTTAGAGACGGAGAACGAACTAATACGGGGAAGCAGCGATTGTTTCCAGAGCCTGGAGCCAGCGTACCAGTCAGGTACGGCACAAGCACAGAGACCTACTCCACCCTCCTGAACTAACCCCAGGAGGGGGACCAGCTGGTTCCACGGGCGGCGTGGGACGCAGCCGGTAGGAGAAGTCCCCGGGAGGCAGTGACTGGCCTTGGAGCAGAAAGAGCAGCATCCGAGCCGGGGAACCGTCCCGCAGGGATTTGGACTGGACGCAGCGGATTTTCTGGAAAAACTAGTTTCCCAGTGATGGCTCGGAGACAACAATCCATATCAAACCACTTAAAGCAGCAGATCGTGACAGCTTCTCCAACCCCCCAAACAAAAGAATCAAAACCTTTCCCAAATGAAGATACAATCTTGGAATTATCAGATACAGAATATAAAAAACTAATTTACAGAATGCTTAATGATATCACAAATGAAATTAGGATAACTGCAGAAAAAGCCAAGGAACACACTGATAAAACTGTTGAAGAACTCAAAAAGATCATTCAAGAACATACTGGAAAAATTAATAAGTTGCAAGAATCCATAGAGAGACAACATGTAGAAATCCAAAAGATTAACAATAAAATAACAGAATTAGACAACGCACTAGGAAGTCAGAGGAGCAGACTCGAGCAATTAGAATGCAGACTGGGACATCTGGAGGACCAGGGAATCAACACCAACATAGCTGAAAAAAAATCAGATAAAAGAATTAAAAAAAATGAAGAAACCCTAAGAATCATGTGGGACTCTATCAAGAAGGATAACCTGCGGGTGATTGGAGTCCCAGAACAGGGAGGGGGGACAGAAAACACAGAGAAAATAGTTGAAGAACTCCTGACACAAAACTTCCCTGACATCATGAAAGACGAAAGGATAGCTATCCAAGATGCTCATCGAACCCCATTTAAGATTGATACAAAAAGAAAAACACCAAGACATATTATCATCAAAATCACCAAAACCAAAGGTAAACAGAAAATTTTAAAAGCAGCCAGGGAGAAAAGAAAGGTTTCCTTCAAGGGAGAATCAATAAGAATATGTTCTGACTACTCAGCAGAAACCATGCAGGCAAGAAGGGAATGGGACGACATATACAGAACACTGAAGGAGAAAAACTGCCAGCCAAGGATCATATATCCAGCAAAACTCTCTCTGAAATATGAAGGCGAAATTAAGATATTTACAGACAAACACAAGTTTAGAGAATTTGCAAAAACCAAACCAAAGCTACAAGAAATACTAAAGGATATTGTTTGGTCAGAAAACCAATAATATCAGATACCGGCACAACACAAGGTCACAAAACAGAACGTCCTGATATCAACTCAAATAGGGAAATCACAAAAACAAACAAATTAAGATTAATTAAAAAAAATAAATAAAAATACACATAACAGGGAATCATGGAAGTCAATAGGTAAAAGATCACAATAATCAAAAAGAGGGACTAAATACAGGAGACATTGAACTGCCATATGGAGAGTGATACAAGGCGATATAGAACAATACAAGTTAGGTTTTTACTTAGAAAAATAGGGGTAAATAATAAGGTAACCACAAAAAGGTATAACAACTCTATAACTCAAGATAAAAACCAAGAAAAACATAACGACTCAACTAACATAAACTCAAGCACTATGAAAATGAGGATCTCACAATTTACTAAGAAAAACGCCTCAGCACAAAAAAGTATGTGGAAAAATGAAATTGTCAACAACACACATAAAAAGGCATCAAAATGACAGCACTAAAAACTTATTTATCTATAATTACCCTGAATGTAAATGGACTAAATGCACCAATAAAGAGACAGAGAGTCACAGACTGGATAAAGAAACACGATCCATCTATATGCTGCCTACAAGAGACACACCTTAGACTTAGAGACACAAACAAACTAAAACTCAAAGGATGGAAAAAAGTATATCAAGCAAACAATAAGCAAAAAAGAAGAGGAGTAGCAATATTAATTTCTGACAAAATAGACTTTAGACTTAAATCCACCACAAAGGATAAAGAAGGACACTATATAATGATAAAAGGGACAATTGAGCAGGAAGACATAACCATATTAAATATTTACGCACCCAATGACAGGGCTGCAAGATACATAAATCAAATTTTAACAGAATTGAAAAGCGAGATAGACACCTCCACAATTATAGTAGGAGACTTCAACACACCACTTTCGGAGAAGGACAGGACATCCAGTAAGAAGCTCAACAGAGACACGGAAGCTCTAATTACAACAATCAACCAACTTGACCTCATTGACTTATACAGAACTCTCCACCCAACTGCTGCAAAATATACTTTTTTTTCTAGCGCACATGGAACATTCTCTAGAATAGACCACATATTAGGTCATAAAACAAACCTTTGCAGAGTCCAAAACATCGAAATATTACAAAGCATCTTCTCAGACCACAAGGCAATAAAACTAGAGATCAATAACAGAAAAACTAGGGAAAAGAAATCAAATACTTGGAAAATGAACAATACCCTCCTGAAAAAAAGACTGGGTTATAAAAGACATCAAGGAGGGAATAAGGAAATTCACAGAAAGCAACGAGAATGAAAATACTTCCTATCAAAACCTCTGGGACACAGCAAAAGCAGTGCTCAGAGGCCAATTTATATCAATAAATGCACACATACAAAAAGAAGAAAGAGCCAAAATCAGAGAACTGTCCCTACAACTTGAACAAATAGAAAGTGAGCAACAAAAGAATCCATCAGGCACCAGAAGAAAACAAATAATAAAAATTAGAGCTGAACTAAATGATTTAGAGAACAGAAAAACAATCGAAAGAATTAACAAAGCCAAAAGCTGGTTCTTTGAAAAAATTAACAAAATTGATAAACCATTGGCTAGACTGACTAAAGAAATACAGGAAAGGAAACAAATAACCCGAATAAGAAATGAGAAGGACCACATCACAACAGAACCAAATGAAATTAAAAGAATCATTTCAGATTATTATGAAAAATTGTACTCTAACAAATTTGAAAACCTAGAAGAAATGGATGAATTCCTGGAAAAACACTACCTACCTAAACTAACACATTCAGAAGTAGAACAACTAAATAGACCCATAACAAAAAAAGAGATTGAAACGGTAATCAAAAAACTCCCAACAAAAAAAGGCCCTGGCCCGGACGGCTTCACTGCAGAGTTCTACCAAACTTTCAGAGAAGAGCTAACACCACTACTACTAAAGGTATTCCAAAGCATAGAAAATGACGGAATACTACCCAACTCATTCTATGAAGCCACCACCTCCCTGATACCAAAACCAGGTAAAGACATTACAAAAAAAGAAAATTATAGACCTATATCCCTCATGAACATCGATGCAAAAATCCTCAACAAAATTCTAGCCAATAGAATCCAACAACACATCAAAAAAATAATTCACCCTGATCAAGTGGGATTTATACCAGGTATGCAAGGCTGGTTTAATATCAGAAAAACCATTAATGTAATCCATCACATAAATAAAACAAAAGACAAAAACCACATAATCTTATCAATTGATGCAGAAAAGGCATTTGACAAAGTCCAACACCCATTCATGATAAAAACTCTTACCAAAATAGGAATTGAAGGAAAATTCCTCAACATAATAAAGGGCATCTATGCAAAGCCAACAGCCAATATCACTCTAAATGGAGAGAACCTGAAAGCATTTCCCTTGAGAACGGGAACCAGACAAGGATGCCTTTTATCACCGCTCTTATTCAACATCGTGTTGGAAGTCTTAGCCAGGGCAATTAGGCTAGACAAAGAAATAAAAGGTATCCGGATTGGCAAGGAAGAAGTAAAGTTATCACTATTTGCAGATGACATGATTATATACACAGAAAACCTTAAGGAATCCTCCGGAGAACTACTGAAACTAATAGAAGAGTTTGGCAGAGTCTCAGGTTATAAAATAAACATACAAAAATCACTTGGATTCCTCTACATCAACAAAAAGAACACCGAAGAGGAAATAACCAAATCAATACCATTCACAGTAGCCCCCAAGAAGATAAGATACTTAGGAATAAATCTTACCAAAGATGTAAAAGACCTATACAAAGAAAACTACAAAGCTCTACTACAAGAAATTCAAAAGGACATGCTTAAGTGGAAAAACATACCTTGCTCATGGATAGGAAGACTTAACATAGTAAAAATGTCTATTCTACCAAAAGCCATCTATACATTTAACGCACTTCCGATCCAAATTCCAATGTCATATTTTACGGGGATAGAGAAACAAATCACCAATTTCATATGGAAGGGAAAGAAGCCCTGGATAAGCAAAGCACTACTGAAAAAGAAGGAGAAAGTGGGAGGCCTCACCTTACCTGACTTCAGAACCTATTATACAGCCACAGTAGTCAAAACAGCCTGGTATTGGTACAACAACAGACACATAGACCAATGGAACAGAATTGAGAACCCAGACATAGATACATCCATGTATGAGCAGCTGATATTTGACAAAGGACCAGTGTCAATTAACTGGGGAAAAGATAGCCTTTTTAACAAATGGTGCTGGCATAACTGGATATCCATTTGCAAAAAAATGAAACAGGACCCATACCTCACACCATGCACAAAAACTAACTCCAAGTGGATCAAAGACCTAAACATAAAGACTAAAACGATAAAGATCATGGAAGAAAAAATTGGGACAACCCTAGGAGCCCTAATACAAGGTATAAACAGAATACAAAACATTACCAAAAATGATGAAGAGAAACCCGATAACTGGGAGCTCCTAAAAATCAAACACCTATGCTCATCTAAAGACTTCACCAAAAGAGTAAAAAGACCACCTACAGATTGGGAAAGAATTTTCAGCTATGACATCTCCGACCAGCGCCTGATCTCTAAAATCTACATGATTCTGTCAAAACTCAACCACAAAAAGACAAACAACCCAATCAAGAAGTGGGCAAAGGATATGAACACACATTTCACTAAAGAAGATATTCAGGCAGCCAACAGATACATGAGAAAATGCTCTCGATCATTAGCCATTAGAGAAACACAAATTAAAACTACGATGAGATTCCATCTCACACCAGCAAGGCTGGCATTAATCCAAAAAACACAAAATAATAAATGTTGGAGAGGCTGCGGAGAGATTGGAACTCTCATACACTGCTGGTGGGAATGTAAAATGGTACAACCACTTTGGAAATCTATCTGGCGTTATCTTAAACAGTTAGAAATAGAACTACCATACAACCCAGAAATCCCACTCCTAGGAATATACCCTAGAGATACAAGAGCCTTCATACAAACAGATATATGCACACCCATGTTTATTGCAGCTCTGTTTACAATAGCAAAAAGTTGGAAGCAACCAAGGTGTCCATCAACAGATGAATGGGTAAATAAATTGTGGTATATTCACACAATGGAATACTACGCATCGATAAAGAACAGTGACGAATCTCTGAAACATTTCATAACATGGAGGAACCTGGAAGGCATTATGCTGAGCGAAATAAGTCAGAGGCAAAAGGACAAATATTGTATAAGACCACTATTATAAGATCTTGAGAAATAGTAAACCTGAGAAGAACACATACTTTTGTGGTTACGAGGGGGGAGGGAGGGAGGGTGGGAGAGGGTTTTTTATTGATTAATCAGTAGATAAGAACTGCTTTAGGTGAAGGGAAAGACAACACTCAATACATGGAAGGTCAGCTCAATTGGACTGGACCAAAAGCAAAGAAGTTTCCGGGATAAAATGAATGCTTCAAAGGTCAGCGGAGCAAGCGCGGGGGTCTGGGGAACATGGTTTGCGGGGACTTCTAAGTCAATTGGCAAAATAATTCTATTATGAAATCATTCTGCATCCCACTTTGAAATGTGGCGTCTGGGGTCTTAAATGCTAACAAGCGGCCATCTAAGATGCAGCAATTGGTCTCAACCCACCTGGAGCAAAGGAAAATGAAGAACACCAAGGCCACACGACAACTAAGAGCCCAAGAGACAGAAACGGCCACATGAACCAGAGACCTACATCATCCTGAGACCAGAAGAACTAGGTGGTGCCCGGCCACAATCGATGACTGCCCTGACAGGGAGCACAGCAGAGGACCCCTGAGGGAGCAGGAGATCAGTGGGATGCAGACCCCAAATTCTCATAAAAAGACCAAACTTAATGGTCTGACTGAGACTAGAGGAATCCCGGCGGCCATGCTCCCCAGACCTTCTGTTGACACAGGACAGGAACCATCCCCGAAGACAACTCATCAGACATGAAAGGGACTGGTCAGCGGGTGGGAGAGAGATGCTGATGAAGAGTGAGCTAATTATATCAGGTGGACACTTGAGATTGTGTTGGCAACTCTTGTCTGGCGGGGGGATGGGAGGATAGAGAGAGAGGGAAGCCGGCAAAATTGTCAAGAAAGGAGAGACTGAAAGGGCTGACTCAAGAGGGGGAGAGCAAGTGGGAGTAGGGAGTGAGATGTATGTAAACTTATACGTGACAGACTGATTGGATTTGTAAACGTTCACTTGAAGTTTAATAAAAGTTATTAAAAAAAAAAAAGAAGAAAAAAATTCACTCAAACTAACAGAAAAACTCAACAGACTATTTGCAAATCACATGATCCAAAGAAGCCTAAAAAAGCTACTAGAGTTAATAAAGGAATTCGTCAAAGTTGCAGGGCACAAGACCAACAAACAAAAATCAGTGTTATTGTTAGGTGCTGATTTTATGCCAACTGATAATTTTTTGTCAGTCAGTTTGTTGTTGTTAGGTGCTGTTCAGTGGGCTCTGGCTTAAAGCCATCTACGTATAACCGAAAAAAACGTTGCCTGGTCCTGCGCCATCCTCACAATTGTAGGTATGTTTAGCCATTGTTGCAGCCACTGTGTCAGTCCATCTCGTTGAGGTTCTTCCTCTTTTAAACTGACCCACCACTTTACCAAGCATGACGTTCTTCTCCAGAAATTGGTCCTTCCCGATAACATGTCCAAAGTAAGCAAGACCAAGTCCTGACCTCCTTATTTCTAAGGAGCATTCTGGCTGTACTTCTGCCAAGACAGATTTGTTTGTTCACCTGGAAGTCCATGGTATATTCAATATTCTTCACTAACATCATAATTCAAATGCATCAATTTTTCTATAGTCTTCCTTTTGCATTCTCCAGCTCTGGCTTGCATATGAGGCAAACGAAAATACCATGGTTTGGGTCAGGTGCACCTAGTCATCAAAGGCACACCCTTGCTTTTCAAGATTTTAAACATGTCTTTTTGAAACTGATTTGCCAATACGTCATTTGATTTCTTGACTGCTGCTTCCATGGGCATTTATTGTTGATCCAAGTATAATGAAATTCTTGACAACTTCAATATTTTCTCTGTTTATCACGATGTTGCTTACTAGTCCATTTATGAGAATTTTTGTTTTCTTTACATTGAGGTGTAATCCATACTGAAGGCTATAGTCTTTAATCCTCATCAGTAAGTGCTTCAAGTCATCCTCATTTTTGGCAAGCAAGGTTGTGTCATCTGCATATCACAGGTTATTGAGTCTTCCTCCAATCCACATGCTGTATTCTTCTTCATACAGTCCAGTGTCTCAGAATATTTGCTCACTGTACAGACTGAATAAATATGGTGAAAGAATACAACCCTGCCACATACCTTTTCCAATTTCAAACCACGAAATATCCCCTTCTTCTGTTCGAATGACTGCCTCTGGAACTATGTAAGTTGTGTTCTGGAATTCCCATTCTTTGCAATGTTATCCATAATTCTTACGATCCACACAGTTGAATGCCTTCGTGTAGTCAATAAAACACAAGTAAACACCTTTGTTATTTTCTGTTTTCAGCCAAGATCTATCTGATATCAGCAATGATAACCCTTGTTCCATGTCCTCTTCTGAATCTGGCTTAAATTTCTGGGAGTTCCCTGTTGATGTATGGCTTCAATTGTTTTTGAAATATCTTCAGCAAAACTTTGCTGCTTGTCTGTGATATTAACAATCCTGTTCGATAATTTCTGCATTCACTTTTCTTTGGAATGGACATGAATACAGATCACTTCCAGTTAGTTGGCCAAATTCCTCAGCACAGATGAGTGAGCACTTCCAACATTGCATCAGTTTGTTGAATTATCTCAGTTAGTACTGTCAATTCCTAGAGCCTTGTTTTTTGCCAGTACCTTCTTTTTTTTCAGTGCAGCTTGGATGTCTTCCTTCAGTACCATTGATTCTGGATCATATGCTACCTCTTGAAATAGCTGAACATCGACCAATTCTTTTTGGTACAGTAACAATATGCATTCTTTCCATCTTCTTTTGAAGCTTCCTGCATCATTGTTTTTTGCCCATAAAATCCTTCAATATTACAACTTGAGGACTGAATTTTGTCTTCAGTTCTTTCAGCTTGAGAAATGCCAAGTGCGTTCTTCCCTTTTGGTTTTCTAACTCCAGGTGTTTGCACATTTCATTATAACACTTTATCTTATTTTCTCGAGCCACCCTTTGAAATCTTCTGTTCAACTCTTTTACTTAATCATTTCTTTCATTCACTTTAGATATCCAGCACTCTAGGGCAAGTTTCGGAGACCCTTCTAACATCTATTTTGTCTTTTCTTTCTTTCTGTTTTTCTTATGAAGTAAAACTACCTCTATTTGCAAATGACATGATCCAAAGAAGTCCCATAAAGATACTAGTGTTTATAAATGAATTCATCAAAGTTGCAGGGTACAAAATCAACAAACAAGAATCAGTAATGTTTTTTATATACCAGCAACGAACAACCTAAAAAGGAAATTAATAAAACAATTCCATTTACAATAGCATCAAAAAGAATGAAATACCTAGGAATAAATTTAAATAGGAAAGTAAAAGATGTATACACTAAAAACAATAAACCATTGCAAAGAAATCACAGAAGACTAGATAAACTGGACTTCACCAAAATAAAAAAAAAAAAATTGTTCATCAAAGGACTTCATCAACAAAGTGAAGGGACAACCTACGGAGTGGGAGAAAAATTTTGAGAACCATATGTGTGATACAGGTTTAATATCCAGAATATATAAAGAACTTCTGCAACTTTACAACAAAAGATAAACAACCCAATCAAAAAATGGGCAGAGGACTCAAATAGACATTTCACTAAAGAAGAAATACAAATGAACAACAACAATCAACAAAAATGATTCCTGTTGTTCATTTGTATAAACAGATGAAAATATGCTCGACCTCCTTAGTCACTGATGAGCCGGAACCATCAAATTGGTTCCGACTCATAGCAATCCTATGTGCAACAGAAGGAAACACTCCCCGTTTCTGTGTCATCCTCACCATCAGTCCTATGTTTGAGCCCATTTTTGAAGCCACTGTGTCAATCCATCTCATTGAGGGTCTTCCTGTTTTTTGCTGACCCTCTACTTTACCAGGTATGATGTCTTTCTCCAGGGTCTCGTCCCTCCTGATAACATGCCCCAAGTATGTAAGATAAAGTTTCACCATCCTTGATTCTAAGGAGCATTCTGGCTATACTTCTTCCAAGACAGGTTTGTTCATTCTTCTGGCAGTCCATGGTATTATTCAATATTTTTTGTCAACACCATAATTCAAAGGCATCAATTCTCCAGTCTTCTTATTCACTGTCCAGCTTTCGCATGCATATGAGGCGACTGAAAACACCAGGTGCACCTTAGTTCTTACAGTGCCATGTTTGCTTTTTAACACTTTAAAGAGGTCTTTTGCAGCAGATTTGCCCAACACAATGTATCCATGTGTATAGTCGCTGTTTATGTTGTTGAAAAAAGGTATTTGCAATGAAGAAGTCATTGATCTTGCAAAATTCTACCATGTGATCTCTAGCATTGTTTCTACCACCAAAGCCGTATTTTCCACCTACTGTTCCTTCTTCTATGTTTCCAACTTCACATTCCAATCATTATCAATGCATCTTGATCACATGTGCGATCAATTTCAGACTGCTGAAGTTGATATAAATCTTCAATTTCTTCATCTTTGGCCTTTGCAGTTGGTGTGTAAATTTGAATAATAATTGTATTAACTGGTTGATCTTGCAGGTGTATGGACATTATCCTTTCACTGACAGTGTTGTACTTCCGGATAGATCTTGAAATGTTCTTTTTGATGATGAATGCAAAGCTATTCCTCTTCATTTTGTCATTCCCAGGATAGCAGCCCATGTGATTGTCTGATTCAAAATGGTCAATACCAGTCCTTTTCAGCTCACTAATGCCTAGGATATCAATGTTTATGCATTCCATTTCATTTTTGAAGATTTCCAATTTTCCCAGTTTGTACATTCCACATTCCTATTATTAATGTATGTTTACAGCTGTTTCTTCTCATTTTGAGTCGTGCCACATCAGCAAATGAAGGTCTAGAAAGCTTGACTCCATCCATAACATTAAGGTCGACTCTCCTTTGTCATTAAAAAAAGAACACAAATCAAAACTAGAATGCCATATCACTTCACAGTCACTAAGATGGCTATTATTTAAAAAAGGGGGGGAAGGGACAAGAGGTGTTTGTGAGGTTGTAAAGAAATTGGAACCCTCCTCCATTGTTGGTGGGATTATAAAACGATACAGCTACTGTAAAAAACAGTTTGGTGGTTCCTCAAGCACTTAAACATAGACGTACTATTAAAAAAAAACAAAACCTTGCTGTCAAGTCGATTCTGACTCATAGTAACCCTTTAGGACAGAGCAGAACTGCCCCATAGGGTTTCCAAGGAACAGTTAGTAGATTCAAACTGCTGGCCTCTTGGTTAGCAGCCTGAGTTCCTAATCACTGTGCTGCCAGTATGTATAAAAAAAAAATTTCTGCCAGTATATATATAATCCAGCAATTCCACTCTAGGTATATACCAAAAGAACTGAAAGTAGGAATGCTAACAGATACTTACACATCGATGTTCTTCACAGCACCACTCGTAACATCCAAAAGGTGGAAACAGCCTAAATATCCATCAACAGATGGATGGAGAAAGAAAACACGGCACATACATACCATGGAATATTACCCTTCCATATGTGAAATGAAGCCCTGATACATGCTACAATGTGGATGAAGTTTGAAACATGCTGAATGAAATAAGTCAGAAAAGGACAAATATTGTATGATCCCACTTATACGAAATATACAGAATAGGTAAGTGTATACAGACTTAAGTTTATCAGTAGTTACCAGAGGTGGGGAAAAGGGAACTTATGTTTTAGGGTACCCTGAGTTTCTATTAAGGGTGATGGATAAGTTTGGAATGGATAGTGGTGATGGTGGAACAAGAAGATGAAGGTGGTTAATGTCACTATATTGTACATGTAAAAAATGCTGAAGTGCCAATTATTTTGCCACATATATATTTACCACAGTAAAAAAGAAACTGAAGAAAACTTAAATGAAAAGATAACCTGTGTTCTAGGATTAGATGGCTCAATATCATTAAGATGTCAATACTACCCAAAGTGATCTCCAGATTCACGCCAACTTCTATCAAAATCTCAACAATCTTCTTTGCAGAAATGGAAAAGCCAACCATCAAATTCATATGAAATTACAAGAGACTCTGCATAGCCAAACAATCTTGAAAAAGAAGAATGAAGTAGGGGAACTCACACTTCCAGATTTCAAAACATATTAGAAAGCTACAGAATCGAAATGGTCCAGTATCGGTATAAGAACAGGCATACAGACCAACGGAATTGAATAGAGAACCCATAAATCAATCCATACATCTATGGTCAAGGGTGCCAGGTTCATTCAATGAGAAAATAGTCCCTTCAATAAAAGTGCTGGGATGATTAATCTCCACAAACAAAAGAATGTAGCTGGACCCATACCCTACACCATACATGAAAATTAACTCAAAATGGATCAAGGATCTAAATGTAAACAATAAAGCCATGTCATGGATTGAATTGTGTCCCCCAAAAGTGTGTATAAGCCACCGCTCTTATTCAACATTGTGCTAGAGGTCCTAGCCAGAGCAATTAGGCTAGACAAAGAAATAAAGGGCATCCGGATTGGCAAGGAGGAAGTAAAATTATCTCTATTTGCAGATGACATGATCTTATACACAGAAAACCCTAAGGAATCCTCCAGAAAACTACTTAAACTAATCGAAGAGTTTGGCAGAGTCTCAGGTTATAAGATAAACAAACAAAAATCACTTGGATTCCTCTACATCAACAAAAAGAACATCAAAGAGGAAATCACCAAATCAATACCATTCACGGTAGCCCCCAAGAAGATAAAATACTTAGGAATAAAACTTACCAAAGATGTAAAAGACCTATACAAAGAAAACTACAAAGTACTACTGCAAGAAACTAAAAAGGACCTACTTCAGTGGAAAAACATACCTTCCTCATGGATAGGAAGACTTAACATAGTAAAAATGTCTATTCTACCAAAAGCCATCTATACATACAATGCACTTCCGGTCCAAATTCCAATGTCATTTTTTAAGGTGATGGAGAAACAAATCACCAACTTCATATGGAAGGGAAAGAAGCCTCGGATAAGTAAAGCATTACTGAAAAAGAAGAAGAAAGTGGGAGGCCTCACTCTACCTGATTTCAGAAGCTATTATACAGCCACAGTAGTCAAAACAGCCTGGTACTGGTACAACAGCCACATAGACCAATGGAACAGAATTGAGAACCCAGATATAAATCCATCCACGTATGAGCAGCTGATATTTGACAAAGGCCCAGTGTCAGTTAATTGGGGAAAAGATAGTCTTTTTAACAAATGGTGCTGGCATAACTGGATATCCATTTGCAAAAAAATGAAACAGGACCCATACCTCACACCATGCACAAAAACTAACTCCAAGTGGATCAAAGACCTAAACATAAAGACCAAAACGATAAAGATCATGGAAGAAAAAATAGGGACAACCCTAGGAGCCCTAATGCAAGGCATAAACAGAATACAAAACATTACCAAAAATGACGAAGAGAAACCAGATAACTGGGAGCTCCTAAAAATCAAACACCTATGCTCATCTAAAGACTTCACCAAAAGAGTAAAAAGACCACCTACAGACTGGGAAAGAATTTTCTGCTATGACATCTCCGACTAGCGCCTGATCTCTAAAATCTATATGATTCTGTCAAAACTCAACCACAAAAAGACAAACAACCCAATCAAGAAGTGGGCAAAGGATATGAACACGCACTTCACTAGAGAAGATATTCAGACAGCTAACAGATACATGAGAAAATGCTCTCGATCATTAGCCATTAGAGAAATGCAAATTAAAACTACAGTGAGATTCCATCTCACTCCAACAAGGCTGGCATTAATCCAAAAAACACAAAATAATAAATGTTGGAGAGGCTGCAGAGAGATTGGAACTCTTACACACTGCTGGTGGGAACGTAAAATGGTACAACCACTTTGGAAATCTATCTGGCGTTATCTTAAACAGTTAGAAATAGAACTACCATACAACCCAGAAATCCCACTCCTCGGAATATACCCTAGAGAAATAAGAGCCTTTACACAAACAGATATATGCACACCCATGTTTACTGCAGCTCTGTTTACAACAGCAAAAAGCTGGAAGCAACCAAGGTGTCCATCAACGGATGAATGGTTAAATAAATTGTGGTATATTCACACAATGGAATACTATGCATCGATAAAGAACATTGAAGAATCTGTGAAACATTTCATAACATGGAGGAACCTGGAAGGC
This sequence comes from Elephas maximus indicus, assembly GCF_024166365.1. NCBI lineage: Eukaryota > Metazoa > Chordata > Mammalia > Proboscidea > Elephantidae > Elephas > Elephas maximus. Next base: position 266,776 of record NC_064834.1, read on the forward strand.
ATTATGCTGAGCGAAATGAGTCAGAGGCAAAAGGACAAATATTGTATAAGACCACTATTATAAGATCTTGAGAAATAGTATAAACTGAGAAGAACATATACTTTTGTGGTTCCGAGGTGGGGAGGGAGGGAGGGTGGGAGAGGGTTTTTTACTGATTAGTTAGTAGATAAGAACTGCTTTAGGTGAAGGGAAGGACAATACTCAATACATGGAAGGTCAGCTCAACTGGACTGGACCAAAAGCAAGGAAGTTTCCGGGATAAACTGAATGCTTCAAAGGTCAGCGGAGCAAGGGCGGGGGTCTGGGGACCATGGTTTAAGGGGACTTCTAAGTCAATTGGCAAAATAATTCTATTATGAAAACATTCTGCAGCCCACTTTGAAATGTGGCGTCTGGGGTCTTAAAGGCTAACAAGCGGCCATCTAAGATGCAGCAATTGGTCTCAACCCACCTGGATCAAAGGAGAATGAAGAACACCAAGGTCACACGATAACTAAGACCCAAGAGACAGAAAGGGACACATGAACCAGAGACCTACATCATCCTGAGACCAGAAGAACTAGTTGGTGCCCGGCCACAACTGATGACTGCCCTGACAGGGAACACAACAGAGAACCCCTGAGGGAGCAGGAGATCAGTGGGATGCAGACCCCAAATTCTCACAAAAAGACTATACTTAATGGTCTGACTGAGACTAGAGGAATCCCGGTGGTCATGGTCCCCAAACCTTCTGTTTGCCCAGGACAGGCACCATTCCCGAAGCCAACTCATCAGACATGGAAGGGACTGGACAGTGGGTAAGAGAGAGATGCTGATGAAGAGTGAGCTATTTGTATCAGGTGGACACTTGAGACTGTGTTGGCATTGCCTGTCTGGAGGGGGGATGGGAGGATAGAGAGAGTTGGAAGCTGGCAAAATTGTCACGAAAGGAGAGACTGGAAGGGCTGACTCATTAGGGGGAGAGCAAGTGGGAGTACGGAGTAAGGTGTATATAAACTTATATGTGACAGTTTGACTTGATTTGTAAACATTCACTTGAAGCTTAATAAAAGTTAATTAAAAAAAAAAAAGTGTGTCTAAGCTTGGCTAGGCCATGATTGCCAGTATTGTGTAACAGTTGTCCACAATTTTGTGATCCGATGTGATTTTCCCATGTGTTGTAAATCCTAAGCTCTAGGATGTTAATGAGGCAGGATCAGAGGCAGTTATGTTCACGTCCTGGCAGACAGCTAAAGACACGGTATGGCAAACCCAGGAAAGATCGGGTTCCCACCATCTTGACAAAGTAATTCTTACCCAACCTTTTCTACTTCTTCTTTAGCAAAAATATCTGGAGCAGCTTTGCTGATTCTGGTCTAAATGATAAAGTTGCAATTGAGAAGGAAAATGTCCCTTATTTCCAGAGTTTAGTGATCCCTGGCTTCGTTCTTCTGGCAGTTATTACAGCCACTATCTCCACATAATGGAAGAACTGGAGTGCAGGCAAGGAGCATGCCTAGGAATGGCAGCCTCAATAACATGGCTGATAAGAGCTGCGAGCCCCTCTCTAGCCTTCAGTGCCACCCATGACACTGCCCAAAGCCCAAGGGTCCCTGATGTGGACACACCTTTAAGGAAGCCCTCCTTCATCTGCCTGCACTGGGCACATGGGTAACCCTTGGATTCTGCCTCACCTCTCCTCCTCCCATGAGGCCCACCTCTTCCTGCATTCCCACCTGCTCTCCCCAGCCCCTTGTGCCTCCTCAGGCCTTCTCTGACCCTTCCCTTTTTCACTCCAGCCCCTGCTTCTTTCCTTCTCCCTTCCAATGCATCGTCCCCAAGAGGGCCAAAAGATTCTTTTGAAAACACAAATCTGATCCATCCCTCCTCTGCTGACACTTCTATTTTTGATGACCCCCTAATTCCCTGAGATAAAGGACAAACCTATGTGGCTACAGGGCCCCGGCCACCTGGCCTGTCCTCTTTCTTCCTTCTCCACTTCTCTCAGGTCCTGCTGGGATCACTGAGGTCTGAATTTCTCAGATCACACCTGGCCCTTAAACGCCACCTGGCCAATAATGTTGGCACACAGCAGGGTTCAGTCATAACCACCGGACTCAATCCAAGGATGAAAGTCTAAGCTGCCCAAAGCCCTGGGTGTCCCAGCAGAGGAAGGATGACCAGAGAGCCACCTGCAGGTAATGGGCTGTTTCTGCCTCCAAGACACCTCAGGACCCACCCAGCCCCATGGTCTTTGGAATGAGCTTTGGATTCAGACACGAGAGTTTCAATTCTGGCTCCGGGTCTTTTTGTTTGGGGCTTTGGTGGGTCATTTCCCGTCCTTGAGCTGCCCCCTGTCCTCATCTACAAAACAGGGTAACAACATTTCCCCACAGTGTTAGCATAAAGACTCAGGCACCGGACTTACACCTCCCTCCCCCCAATCAATCTGTCCAGAATCCTGTGGCCTCTACCTTCAGTAACTCCAGAGTCTACCACTTATTTTCTCTCTGCTACCACTGGCTCAAGCCAGCATCATCTCTCCCTGGATTCCTGCAACAGCCTCTCCTCATGGCTCTCCTGGCCCTGCCCTGGCACCTCCAACTGTGACCTTTAGAACACAGGTCCAGTAAAGTCACTCTCCTTTTCAAAACATGCTCACCTTCAAGTCTCTGAAGTACCGCTGTCTCTGCCCACCTACTTAGAACTGCCCCTCCCTCAGCACTTGCCATCATTCTTCCTAATAGTCCTTCATGGTGCTAATCCCCATGGAACACAGACCGATTTCACTCATGTTTTTGCCTACTTCTATCTCTCAACTGAAACAGAAGTTCCAAGAGGGCGGGGGTCTGGTTTGGTTTTATTTGCTGCCTTATTCCCAGTGCCTAAACCAGTGACTGACATACCATAGTTCCTCAGTAATTACCTGTGAGTGAATGAATTTATAAGGAGACAAATGAATGAACATGGGTAAAAAGTTCCAGAAAACCTCAGAAGTACTAAGCCTGGGCCCAGGTGTGATTCCCAACCAGGCCAACAGAGGTGTGTTCTTCCACCTACACCAGGCCAAAGGCACTTAGGAAGAAAATGCAGTCCAGGAGCCAGGGCTGGGTCAGGGGTCCCTGCAGCACTGTGACTCTGCCTCCCTCTCCACCCCGCCTCAACCTTTACTTTACACTCATCCTCCATGACTGTACATGATATTGTACTAGGCAAACTACCTACAAACTCTCCCTTCACCCTCATTACAATCTGGCTAGGTAGACACGAGGATTCCTGTTTTACAGATGGGGACACTGAGGCACAGAGAGATGAAGCAACTTGCCCAAGGCCACAAGGCTAGTGAGTGGGGAGTCCCCTCCTCAGTGGTCATTATTCCTCCTTCTCCAAGAGCCACAGGGGACAGCCACAGACCATGTCCTCAACCAGACAGCTACTGGACGGGACATGGCCCTTGAAGGCACCAAGGCCTGGGTAAGCACATGTTATTCCCTGGGGCTGCGGAGTCAACCTGTGGTTTCAGACAAGCCTACTTTGGCCCCCCTGTGGCCGTGCTCCTGGTTCACTCCTAGCTAAAAGCCTGAGACCTGGAAATAATTTGTGAGAGCCCTTCTTTGGATATTCTCAACACCTGCTCCCATGTGCAGAATATAATAGGATCGGTCCTGGCCAGCTAGAAGGACAAAGTGAAGACTGACAGTGAGGGTGAGGCCCTATAGGGCAGCCTCAATCCTGGGGCCTGGTCTGGGGCACAGGGGGCTTCAGTTGCTCCTCCTTCTCTGCTGTCCTCCAACTGTGGCCTGAGGAACCAGCGCCAGCTCCCAGCATTCAAGAAGCCAAAGGAGGTATGTGGGGGTGGGAAGTGGGATCGTCTGACTGAGATAGCCATTCTGACCCCTCTCTAGGACCCCCACCCTCACTCCCTCCTTGGGGTAAAGGAAAGTAGATAATCTGCCCTTCCTGATGTTTTGCTGCAAACTAGCTTTGGCTGCCCTTGAGCAAATCACTTAGCCACTCCAGGTCTTGGTCTCCAACTCGAAACAGGGAAACAGAGCCTTCCCCCTCAGGGTGTGGGAGGCCTAAAGTGTTCAACACATTGCTATGCAAACAGTAAGAGTTCAATTAATATCATTTCACATTGTCCACTGTGCCTGGAGCCCCTCCCATCCAATTCAGGGGTAGGTGTCCCCACTGGGACTAACAGCACAGCACTAGGAGAGTGGGCAGGGCACTGCAGCAAGGTGGCTATACAGCCATTGTAGGGACCCTGTGGGCATACTGTCCCTCTCTGGAAAGATGGACCCAAAAAGGCCATCAACCCCCATAAAGCCCCTCCATCCTCCTCCAAGGGGGTCACCCCCACCCCCAACTGTGCAAAGGATCAACAAGGCATCTCAGATGTCCCTGCTGGGGAGCGAGGAGGGACCTCTGTTCCAGGATGCAGGAGCTCCTGGAGCTGCTTGTTTGCCATGGCACCCTGGGAGACTCAGACGAAGCCAGAGGAATCTAGCCTGGGGTCGTGGAAGGAGCTCCGCAAGTCCTGCCACCATCACTGGGTATCTTACCACCTCTAGGATCCCAGCAAACAGCTTTGCCAGTCTACATCCCAGGGTTGTTTTGAGAATGAGAGAACACACCTGCAGTGAAAAGGCTTTGGAAACTGAAGTGACTTCAGCAATATTGACAGTTATACTGCTGTTACTACTGAGGACACTCCTCCCTTGTTTGCCAGCTCAGAAAAGTCCCAGAACAACAGGAAGGGGCCAGGGCCAGCCCACTGGATCCAGGAGGGGCCTGAAACATGCTGCAACTTTCCCAAGGCTACACAGAGACAGATCAAAATCTTCCTGAAACTCCATGAGCTTAAGACGGGTCCCCTAACTATTGAATACAGAAGCAAACCAATTAGAAGCAGCAAAGCAAAGGGCTTTCCAGGCAGTGGCACAAGTAAATGCCCAACAGAAGCAACAGAGCAGCTTCCCAAAGGTGCCCGCGGCTACCCTGGCCTGGAGGCTAGTGGGCAGAAGGTTGTGTTCCAGGTATCCAATGGCCACTCACTTGTCCAGAATGAAGTAGATTGAAGCCGCCCCGGCAGGAGAGGGCCTCACCTGCCCCCTGGTGCCACTCCTGTCTCTTGTTCTTAGAGCCATGGTCTGGGAGGCTCCCAGACCTTGGCTGCAGCAAGGGAAGCAGCAAAAGTGTGACCCCAATACTCCCCAGTATGTTTTCTCCTTTTCCAAAACAGGCAACTGAGAGCTTGATGAGGCCATGATGAACCTATAAGTTTTTCTCCTTCCTCTGCCTGCCTCCTCCTTCGCATACCTCTGTTAATAACTTTGTTTTGACCAAATGTTAATCACTTTGTTCTTTGTTTTAAACTGATGCAAATAACCTTTTGTTCTGTCCGGACTACCCGTGGCTTACAACCCCCACTGGAAAATCAGACCCCTGCGCGTGCGTGAACTAGCATCTTGGCGCACGCGGAGGACCTGAGGAACTGTGTCCTTACCTGACCCCAGACCTGAGCGTGGCCAGAGGGGAAGATATTCTCCCCCACGCTGCAGCATCACAGCCCCTTTGCAGAGCGAAAGGTCCCTTCCTTTGCAACATGACTCAGCACCCAGATCTCCAAATTTGGGCAGGGGAGGGCTTGGGGTTTCGGATTTCAGGTGCCAATCTCTGCCCCCTGGATGAAAACCCCAAACAACACCCCTTCCCCCCTTTGTCTTGCTAACCACAAGCTTGTTTTGAGCGACATTTTTCAAGAAGTCCCAGCAGGTAGTGGCTCCATCCACTGAATTAGCCCAAAAAAAAAAAAAAATTTTTTTTTTTTTTTTACACCTCGAAGCATGCGCAGACTAAAGAAATCACATCCTTCAACCGACCCGAGGACCTGACCGTCACCAGAAGGAACAGTATTTCCCAGCCCGTGATTTCACCCAATTCCATTTTAGAAGCAAGGGGTCCCACTACATGCACATCCAACGGAAGATGATTTAATATCCGGATCCCCAAATATGGGCATGGGAGGGCTAAGGGAAGAAAATTCCAGGTACCAAACCCAACCCCTGACGCCACTGGAAACAAAAAGCTCCCCAGCCCCCTTAGAGGGCAAGCACTTGGCCTTGTGGTTGTTAGACCCCACGCTGTTCCTTGTATGTACAGACGATAAACTTGCCACTTTCTGCTTTCCTTGCAATTAGTGTCCGTCTTATTTCAATCGGCTAATAAGACAGGACAAGAACCTGAGTAGCATTCGGTTACAGGGGACTTGAGGACATAAAAGCCCCCAGCTCCCCTGGGATGGAGAGCTCATGGTCTTTCAGCTGCTAGGCTCCACGTTGCTCCTTGTTTGCAGCAAACAATAAATTCCCACTTTCTGTTTCCCTTGCAATTGGTGGTATATGTTTGTCTTATTTCGAGCAGATAATACGACAGGACAAGAATCCAGGTTTGGTTACACAACCCCCACCCCCAAAGACACCAAGCAGGGGTGGATGTTATCCTAGAGACAGGGCAGCCTGGCTCAGTCTCATTCCTCCCAGCAGTGCCCCCCATAGGTACTCAGCACCCAGCCTGAGTTGGTCCTTTATCATCTCACGGCTACATGGGCCTTGAACTTTTCCACGGCTCCACTAACTCCTTGCAGAAAAAAAAAAAAAAAAAGTACCAATGGGCAGGAGCCAGACTGAGGCCTCACAACAGGGGGTACAAGGCAGAGCCCAAGACTCAGTGCTCCTGATGGCTGCTAAAACCCAAAAATATCAAACCCATTGCCATTGAGTCGATTCCGACTCATAGCGACCCGATAGGACAGAGTAAAACTGCCCCACAGAGATTTCAAGGAATGCCCAGTGGATTCCAACTGCCAACTTTTTGATTAGCACCCGTAGCTCTTAATCACTACGCCACCAGGGTTTCCTGATAGCTGCTGGCTGGCCCCAAAGCTCAGTGTCCTGTAGGCCAGGAAGGCTACTTAGGGAAAGGGAACAGTCTAGTGGGCTCCTGTCTCTACAGAGGGGCCAGTTTCCCAGGGATGCACAGAGGCCATTTCTCCTCAGAAATCCTAACCCTAGGCCTGAAAGTGTGTGGACGGATTCCCCAAGTGCTGCAAACCCCTTTCTAGCAGCCACATCTGGAGCTAAAAACACAGGGCAGGGCTGGGGAGCTGAGAGAGCCAGTGAGCTGGAAGTTGAGAGCTCAGGGAGGGCTAGCTGGTTTGTGAGGCATAGCAGGAGGGGACCAGGAAAGTAGGAGAAGAGGAAGGAAGGAGGCAAAAAAGTGGCGTGGATCTAGGGCACAGAAGGAATCTCTAGAACCCACCAGCCACCCTGTATCCCCTCCATGTTATCTGACCCCAAGGGTGCCCCACCCCTCAGGGTCTCAGGACAGTCATCATAAATGCTGTCCTGCTGGACCCTCTTGGTTTAAACCAGTCAACCCAACGGTCCACACAGTGCCTTGCTTGCTGCATGTGTGACACAAAGACTGGAAAAATTCCAGAAGAATGCTCCCCTCCTACTCTTTGTGCACTCTCACACGTGCATGCTTGCACTATGACACTGTTTGAAGGGGGTCATCCTGGTGCCTGGTGGGGTCCTTTCCTGTGTTCTTCAGGCAGCTTCCAGACTACACCCCTGTACAACTGGAAATATCACAGGCTACAACCTCACTGAGGCCTTCAGGTAATTCAGGAGACTGCCAAGTAACAGACATTCTTACTGAGCTCCTATGACAGCCAAGACACGAGGATCCAGAAACCCATGAAAACAGTTCAAAGGGGAAGAGGGGAAGGCTCATAGCTAAACTTGAGTATGATGTGATGAAAGATGCAAGTAGGAGAACACAAAGAGGGAGCAGGTAGTGAATGCTGTTAAGAAAAAGCACCGAGAAATCACATTTTTGAAAAGGAAGCCAGTGTTGGCCAATAGGTGGGCCACTAAGGGGCTACTCTGGCCAGAGAACCTAGCAGGGAGAAGTGCACTGGGGATGGGGTGGGGCCTAGGACACAGAGGGCTGGATGGGAGGTGGGGAGTGGCCGAGAACTCAACTCGGTACATGGCAAGGGCAGGACCCCGTGTGAGATGAGGCTCCAAGCCCCTCACCTCCCTATGCTCCACTGTCCCATCAGACTTCACTCACAAAACACATTCAAAAATAAAATGATCAATAATGTCAAGATGCCAACCACAGAGCATTAATCCCCAAGCAGGAAGACCTTCTGAGTGTTGGGCCCCGTGCAGCTGTGCTGGCTCCGTGCCCATGAAACTGACCCAGTGCTGGAGTAAAAACGATGGAGGGGTCATAGGCTCTTCTGTTCACATCATCCTGGTCAGGGTTTAGTCATATGGCAAAGGAGAATGGAAAATGTAGTTGGTGTTACGGGGAGCCATGTGAAAAAGGCAATTGTGGATACTGGAGGACACACCAAAGCAATGTAGTAAGATTTCCCAGCAGGGCTGAGGGCCCACTTAAAATTAGTGATCATGAATATACGATGGTGACAACTTGTTCTGTTACACAACTTTCTCCAGCTGCACTGAGCTTCTCCAATACGTATTAGAGAAAAAGCCATAATTGAGCTTGTCCACAGATGGGATATGTATGGATCTATGGGGCAAAAAGCAAGTGGGGAAATTAAGAGGTTTGCAAAAGTGTTGTTGTAATAATGCACCACAGAATCTACACGAAGAGGGAACAGGAAAAAAAAAAAATGGCAAAGTGCTCAATGGATAGGCAATCCTATTGAAAATGATAGCCAGTTACACTGGGATGGCTGTACAAATAAGCATCCAGGACATGTGTGATCAGAGGGCAGGATGTTAATTTAGTGGTTTTATAAGTTTCAGGGAACAAAAAAGTCCAGAATGTCACTAATAATGAGGGCAGCTGAGGTGGACATCAGTGTGGATGAGGAGGTCAATGAACTGGGAGGCCAGAATGTTGGAAAGGTCATTTGCATGATTTCAGTAACAGTAGGATCTAAATGGAGACTGGAATGATGTCAAAGTCCTTTGGAGTTGGGAGCTATTCCAGCTATACACTGCTGTGTAATAAACCACCTCAAACTTAGTAACATAAAACAATAATCTTATGCTCACAGACTCTGTGGATCAGAAATTCAGGTAGGGCAAAGCAAGGATGGCTTCTCTCAGATCCACCATGTCTAGGTCTCAGGTGGAAGACATGATGAGCAGCTGGGCATGACTTGAACGGCTGGGGACTGGAATTATCTGGAGGTTTCTTCACTCACACACCCATCACCTGGGCAGGGATGACTCAAATGCGGGGCTCAGCTGGGACTGTGAGTGGAGACCCTACATGTGGTCTCATGTGACTTAGGCTTCCACATGGCATGGTGGTTTCATGTTAGTTGGAGTTCTTACATGGTGGCCAAGAGTTCAAGAGTATTTCCAGTAAACAAGGCAGGTGCTGTATAACTTGTTATGACATCACTTTGGAAGTGACAAAATGTCACTTCCACTGTGCCAAGATTCAGTCCCGCCGAGATTCGGCAGAAGGGGACAGATGGGAGCAGTTTCAATGACTTTGCACCCATGTTTTAAAACTGCTGCAACACCAATGCTCTGAATGGCATAGAGATTACATCGTGTTAAAAAACATAGGTAAAGACAATTCTGGGTCAAAACTGATTCAAAAACGTCAGACCATGAATGAAAAAAATTTCTAGAAATAATTTAATCAACTTAGTTTTTTTTTTTAATATACATAAGAAGGATACATGGCAAAAACCCTTCTCTAAGAGTGCTCTCAATATGTATAATATAAAAATTACCTGATAAAAAGCATTGCTTTTTTTTTAGTGGTATTTAAAACAGTGAAATATCTTAAGCGGTATTTCAGAATTGGTGAAATCTGATATACTTCTTTTTAAGAGTATATTAGGATTCTCTTGCTTTACATCCTTAATGACACTTAGTACTGTCATATTTTTTATACCTTTGCCTACTGATGGGATGAGGTCTCACTGTAGTCTTAATTTGCCTTTCCCTAGTTACTGATGGGATTGGTCATGAGCACTCATGGTTTTTGGTCATTCATGTTTCCTCCTCTGTGAAACGTCTATTCATGCCTCAATTTGGGTATGTATCTTCTTCACATTGATTCAACGATACTTTTTAATTAGCATGCCAAACCAAATCGAACCCACTGCTGTTTAGTCTCTTGGCATTCTTCATATATTTTGCATACTACTCCTTTATCAGCTGCTGCAAATGTCTTCTTCCAGTTCATGGCTTGCTTTTTTACTCCACTGTGTCTCTCAATAAAACGGAAATTTTTAGTTGAATTTGTTATTTCTTTAAGGTTTAAGATGTGTGCTGTTTTCCATCTTGTTTGAAAAATTCTTCCCTACTAAAGGTGAATAGTCTTTTTTTTTAAGAAATTTTTTTTAAAAATGCCTTTCACATTTAAGTGTTTAATCCATCTGGAATTGTATCATAAGTGTGATGTGTGTTAGGGATTTGGTTTCATTTTTTTTATGTAGACAAGTTGTTCCAGCACCATTTGTTGAATATTCCATCTTTTTCTCAATGAGGTGCATACCACCTCTGATGTGTTTCAAGTTCGATATATGTGTAGGTCTGGTTCTCTCCTCTCTGTTCCACTCTCTTTAACTGTCTACTGGTTTATACTGATAGTGTCAAGACCAGACTACCTTAATTATCACAGCGTGTAACACCGCATCACAGTTCATCACTGTCCTTTCCTTAGGCAAGAATTATGCCTCCCTGACACGTTGCTGGCAGCCTTGGCTTTATGAAGCTTCAACCGAGGAAATGTTACCAGAAGTAACATGTGTCACTTCTGGACAGATTCTTTAAGAGCTGAGGTAGGATTCAGGTGGACTCAACAGCATGGTGCCTGAGTGGCTGAGTAATACGCAGTGCCCTCTTGGGTAACTGAGATGGAATTTTTGTGGGGTACCTGAGAAATAAATTTTGTGCTTTTAGGCTAATCAGATTGGGGGAGAAGGTCACACAATATAAATCAGCCTTTCTGACTACACACAGAGTTCTATAGCAACTCTTCATATTTGGTAAAGTAGACCATCCACCTTATTTTCTTTCTAGTAATTGTTGGCCATTTGTTCTTTCAGATAAATTTCAGAATAAGCTCTTCAAGAAACTCTATTAATATTTGATTACAGTAACATTAAACATATAGACACACTGGTAGGGAACTCATGTCTTTGCCATATGCAGTCCTCCAATCTGAGAACATGGCATATGTCTCCGTTTATTTAGGTCTTCTTCAATGCCTTTCATATATATTTCCCTAGGAAGATCTTGACCTATTTCTTTTTTGGTTACATTTCTTTCCTAAATACCCTATATTTTTGCTACTATTGTAAATGGTATTTTTTAAATTAAGATTTCAAACTGTTTATTGTTGTTGTGAGGAACTGTATTTGCTTTATGTATTAATATATACAACCACCTTACTAAACTCTTATTAATTCTAAAAATTTATCTGTAAAATTAAAAAAAATTTAAAACGGAAAACAATTCTGTTGACTAGTCTCCAATGAAATATTGAGAAGCTGTAAAGGAGGCATTCTTAATTATAAAGAGAATGCTTCTAATACATCACCATTAAGACTGATGTTTATCAAAGGCTTTTGGTAAAAATCCTTTATCAGGTTAAGTAGTCTCCTGTTATTCGTGGGTTTGCTACACATCACTAATGACTGCTGAATCATACTGAAATGCTTTTTCTGCATATTTTGTGATGAACATGTATTTTTCTCCAAACCAAAAAAACCAAAACCACTGTCTTGAGTTGATCTCAACTCATAACAACCCTACAGGACAGAGTAGAATTGCCACATAGGGATTCCAAGGATGTAAATCTTTACTGAAGCAGAATGCCACATCTTTCTCCCTAGGAGCAGCTGATGGGTTCGAACTGCTGATCTTTAGGTTAGCAGCCGAGCTATTTAACCACAGAACCACCAGGGCTCCTTCTATTTTTTCTCCAGTAAATCCTATTATTATGGTTAACTACACTAATGCATTTTCTAATGCAAAGCCAATTTAAAAATTTTAGAAATCAACCCAACTTGGTCATATTTAAAAAAAAAAAAATTGTTGAATAGAGTTTACTAATAGTTTAGAATTTTTTCTCTCTATGATCATGAAAGAGGCTGGCCTGTAATTTTCCACTTTTGTACTGCTCTTACGTGATTTTGATATTAGGGTAGAGAGCTGCTATGATTCAGAATCAACTAGACGGCACACAACAACTTAACTGTCATCAAGTAGAAACTGACTCATAGTGACCCCATAGGGTTTCCAAGGCTGTATCTCTATGGACACAGAGTACTACATCTTTCTCCTGTGGAGCTGCCGGTAGTTCCCAACCACCAAGATTTCAGTTAGCAGTCAATCACTTTTAACGCTGCACCACCAGGGCTCCTTACAATAAGAAGCCTCATAAAATATGCACTTAAGAGTGTTTCCTCTTTCTCCTTGGAAAGACTTTTACATGATTGCAATAATCTACTTTTTGAGTATCTGCTATTAGTCATCTGTGCCTGGTGTTTTCTCTGTGGGAAATTTTAAACTCCTAAAACAACTTCTGAATAGTTCCTGAATTACTTAGCATTTGTGTTTCTTTTTAAGTCAGTTTAGACAACATATTTTTCTAAAAATCTGAACACTTACTTATAGGCACTAGTGTAAAGTTCAGACGGTTGTTTTTTTTTTTTGTATTTCTGCTCTATCTGTAGCTATATCTTCTTTTTAGGTCTTCTTATTGCTTAACTGTGCCTTCTCTCATTCTGTACATGCACAAAAAACCAAACCCACTGCTACTGAGTCGACTCTGAATCATAGCAACCTACAGGACAGAGGAGAACTGCCCCCACAGAGTTTCCAAGGCTGTAAATCTTCACAGAGGCAGACTGCCACATCTTTCTCCTGCATACACACTCAAGAGGGACCATATTACTCTTTTATGAACAAAGCATAGTTGTTGTTAGGTGCCCTTCAGTCAGTTCCAGCTATAGTGACCCTATATACAAGGGAATAACACTGCTGGATCCTGTGCCATCCTCATGATCATTGTTATGCTTCAGCTCATCGTTACAGCCACTGTGTCAATCCATCTGGCTCAGGGTCTTCCTCTTTTTTTATTACCCTCACTTTTCCAAGCATAATGTTCTTCTCCAGGGACTGATCCCTCCTGATAACATGTCCAAAATATGTGAGATGAAGTCTTGCCATCCTTGCTTCTAAGGAGCATTCTGGCTGTACTTCTTCCAAGACAGATTTATTCGTTCTTTTGGCAGTCCCTGGTATATTCAATATTTGCCAACACCATAATTCAAAGGCATCAATTCTTCTTTGGTCTGCCTTATTCACTGCCCAGCTTTCATATGCATATGAGGCAACTGAAAACACCCTGGCTTGGGTCAGGCCCACCTTAGTCCTTAAGGTGACATCTTTGCTTTTTTACACTTTAAAGAGGTCTTTTGGGGCAAATTTGCCCAATGCAATGCGTTGTTTGATTGCTTGACTGCTGCTTCCACGGGTGTTAACTGCGGATCCAAGTAAGATGAAATCCCTGACAACTTCAATCTTTTCTCCATTTATCATGATGCTGCTTATTGGTCCAGCTACACAGAGAGATATATGAATATCTGTGGTATTAAAATTTCATGGTGGCGGAGTTGATTAGGAATATATTTTAAAAGGCTCCTTAGAACAAAAAACCGAACCTGTTGCTGTCAAGTTGATTCTGACATATAGTAACCCCAATGGAGTTTCCAAGGAGCGGTTGGTGGATTCAAACAGTCCACCTTTGATTAGCAGCGGTAGCTCTTAACCACTGCACCATCAGAGCTCCAAAAGGCTCCTTAGTGAGGGCTATAGGAAAACAAACAACAACAAAAAAAAAGGTTGAAAAACACTGTCTTATTTTATGATCACCGTCACCAGACTGTAAGGGGGAGGGGGAGAGCTTGCAGTAGAGAAGAGGAAGAGGCGGGGGTGGTGACATTCCTCCAATAAGATGGTCCCTACATAGTTAAACTTTAAGCCAAGGAAATGATCTTTACAGGGGTCTCTGATTTGATAAAGTCCTTAACTTGATAAATTCCCTAACTTGATAAGATCCCTAACTTGGTAATTAAACCTTAAGGGAAGGAAACAGTCTTCATAGGGGGTCTTGTCCTGGCTTTTAAATGTTAACAGAGACAGATAAAGAGAGAAAAAGGGTATAAAACTCTAAAAAAAACAACTATGGGGCACTCAGATTCTTTCTCTACCTGAGTAGCCTGCTTGACTCTTCCTAGTCAAGTGTACTTTTACTACTAACCCTCTGCTAGCTAATAAACCTCTGCTTGCTTGGCGCTATTTGTCTCAGTGCTTGAATTCTTTCCTACACTGAAGACAAGAACCGAGGCGTTCTCTGGTAACATATTCTGGTGCTGTGACTTGGATAACAAGATTCCTCCTCCTTTGTCCAGAAAATGATGAGTCCACCTCAGAGCGCCAGCTCTCTTTCTTTCCAGCCCAGCCCTAAGGTATCCCTACCTCTATGTGTGTGGGCCCTGAGGTATCCCTACCTACGTGTGTGTATGAGTGTGTGTGTGTGTGTGTGTTGTTTCTTCTTGGGAGAGAGGTCTGAGAGATGCTAGAAAGATTGGTATGTACTTGGTCTGACTATTAACAAGAATAACGTAACAATGAATGTTTGATTCTTTCAGACTCCGAAGAAAAGAGGCACTTCCTTCCTCTGCTTCCAGGAGGTGTCTGGGTCAAACTCAAGACGTGCAGGGGCCTCATAGGGACCTAAAATAATGAGTGTCTGATTCTTTCAGACTCTGAAGAAAAGGGGCACTTCCTTCCTCCGCTTCGAGGAGGTGTCTGGGTCAAACTCGAGATGTGCAGGGGCCTCATAGGGACTTTCAACTTCACTTAATTAACAATCAGCCTCATCCGGGAGGCACACATAAGGATTGGTCATCCAGTGCTCTGAGCCCCCTGACTGTCTTAGACAATCAGGAGAGAAACTGAGATACATAAGAGAAGCACCGGCCGACTACCGGGGTCACATCCTCTAGGAGTTCCGGCTACCGGGGTCACATCCTCTAGGAGTTCCGCTCTCAAAGCAGCACATTTTTGACCCAGAACTCCTGACCCCACCCCCACCCGCTAACCTCAGCAACAGTCATGCCAAGTCGGCAAGTCTCTTTAAGGGAACAGTCATCCATTTACCTTTTGCACCTCTCAGTCCCATCCAACTTCTGGCTAACCTACTTATACCTATATTCTCCATGTATGCTTTGCAAAAGGGATCAGTGCTGTATTTGTGATAGGCATTGTTCTGGTGAAGGACCTCTCTCCCTTTCCTGTTTATACCACCATTATGAAGCTAAATACAGGCGTCCTTTCCTCGATCAGCTCCTCCTGCTTTCATGTTATAAAAGAATGAATAGGGACACTCTGGTCTGCCTCATTGAATCAAGAATCTTAAGGTAATTCATTAGACTAACTAAAGTTGTATCTATCACCCCCCTTGGAAAGAATTTGAATGCTTGAGAGTACACAAAGAAGTGGGCTACAGGAGTCTACTTTATGACAGTCCTCCGTGCCCTGGCTCCCTCTTTCAGTGTGCAGAGACAATTCATAAAGTATACAGAGAGGGGCAGACATGAGGAATGGGTTTGTTGGTTCTGCAGAGAAAAGGAAGGGAGGGGCCCAGAAAATAATAAGATTACCCCCCCTTGGGTATGGACAGAAGAGGGGCTCCCACAAATGCTAAATCATCTCCTACACCCAATTCCAAGGGATCCCCAAGATTATGCGGTGTGTCAGGGGGCGAGTCAATTAAGGTGTCAGCTTCAGTAGATAGTAAAGTTTGCCAATAAAATGAAGGCTTCCCAGACAGAGGCACAAAGGACCCCCACCCTAAAATGGCTAGCGGGGTATGAGATAATTAGTTTCTTGGCAGAACAAGGACATCAACAAATATACAGGTTCATGTCCCAGCAAGACCACAGACGCAGACAAGAACAAGGACCCCTGAGACAGAGGCAGTAGTAAGTTTCTAGGCAAGGAACTTCAGGTACACAGTAAGACTAGTTAATTCTGGAAGCCCAGGCCTGAGAAGGGATGCCTTCTCTGGGCAGGGATTTAACATAGAGGGCACAGGAGACGTTCACCCCCTATGACTCACTCTGTTCCTTTCCAGATGGGAAACCAAAACTCAGTACCACCAGCCTTGCCTCTGGGATGTATCCTCAAAAACTGGGACAGGTTTGACCCTCAAACCCTGAAGAGAAAGAGATTAGTCTTCTTTTGTAACACTGCATGGCCTCAATATAAATTGGGAAATGGACAGATTTGGCCACAACAGGGAAGTCTGAATTACCATATGATCCTTCAGCTAGATTTGTTTTGCTGGACACAAGGCAAATGGACAGAGGTCCCTTATGTCCAGGTTTTTATGGCCTTAAGGGAAAATCCAGAACCGTGTAAAAAGTGTAAGATAGACCCCGCAGTTCTTGCCATCGTTACAAACCAAACAATAGACATCTTAGACCCAAACCCTACCAACCCTGCAACCCCACCCTTAAATACTAAAGAGATGTCTGTTTCTCCTACTCCTCCCTACTCTAATTCCTCGCCCACAACACCTTCACCACCTTACCTGTGCCCCCTTCAAAAGGTGGCTGGCCCTAATGGACCACTCAGGGTACAGGTTCCCTTTTCAATGCAAGACTTAGGAAAACTAAAAACAGAGCTAGGGAGTTTCTCTGACGACCCTAACAACTATACACTCACTCCCTAACAACTTAACACTCACCTTTGATTTGGGATGGAAAGACATAATGAAAATCTGTAGCCAAACACTCACCCAGGGAGAAAGATTAAACCTCACTGAGGTAGCCAGGCAATTTGCAGTTGGGCTATATATACAAAACCAACGGGCCTACCCCATGGGCACCACCGCAGTCCCAGGCACAGACCCAGGATGGGATTATAATACCCAAGGAGGTAGACTGGTGAGAGACCACACGTTAGTGTGCCTGTTTGGGGAAGTGAAAACTTGCAGGAAAAAACCTACCAATTTTAATAAGCTGGCCACCGTAGACCAAGGGTCCCAAGAAAACCCCACGGCCTTCCTAGAAAGACTAAAAGAAGCCCTCTTAAAACATACGAATTTAGACCCAGAATCACCAGAAGAAGAACTAGTCTTAAAAGATAGGTTTCTAACTCAAACTGCTCCAGACATTAGGCGTACACTTCAAAAACAAGGGCTAGGACCTCAAACTCCCTTAAATGAATTGTTAAAGGTCTCTTCCTCAGTCTTCTATAATAGAGATCAGGAAGAAGACGAAAGGCTCCGAGAAAAGGAGAAAAAGGATGAGAAGAGACAGGCCTGTCTCCTAGCCGCCCTACAGGGCAGGCACCACCCACTGCCGGCAGGAAGACCCAAGGATACTCCACCCGGTGCATGTCACAAATGTGGTCAACTTGGCTACTGGAAAAGGGATTGCCCCCGGAAGAAACCACCCCAGAAGTCCTGTCCCAAATGCCAAGAGCATGGCCATTAGAGGCAAGACTGCTCTGAGGGTCAAAGGACTCCCAGGCCCGATCCCTCAATGGAAATGGCCTTAAGCTTACGGGACCCTGGGCTCCAAGAGGCTCCCAGCAAGAACACCAACAGCATCAACATCGGTGCAGAGGAACCGAGCATCACCCTAGATGTAGCAGGAAGGTCAGTAACTTTTCTTTTGGACACGGGAGCCAACTCTTCCGTATTAACCTCCTGTCGAGGACCCCTTTCTTCTAACAAAAGCACGGTTCACGGAGTAGAAGGGAAACCCATGGTAAAATATTTTACTCCATCATTACACTGTCTGTGGGGTGCAACAAGCTTCTCACACCAATTTTTAATCCTCCCAGAATGTCCTGTCCCATAGGGAGGGACATATTAAGTAAGGTAAAAACTTGAGTGATCTTCCCAACAGAAGACCTAACTCTTAATCAAATCATGACCTTGAAAATTAACCAAAATGGAACTTGCATAGATATAGATGATCAAGAGTTAAACCCCCAGGTATGGGCTACTGAGATACCAGGACGGGCACATAATGCCGCCCCCAGTAATGGTAAGGTTAAAAGACCCCAACAAATTTCCAAGAAAAAAACAATACCCCGTTAACTTAGAAGTTGGCAGGGATTGCAAAACATAATTACTACCTTTTTAAAACACGGAATATTCCCTGCAACTCCCCTTGCGAGACCCCCATTCTCCCCATTAAAAAGAAAGATGGGAAATATAGGCTAGTACAAGACCTTAGGATCATTAATGAAGCTGTAATTCCCCTCCACCCTGTGGTCCCTAATCCTTACACCATCTTGGGAGAAATACTGCCTAACACCCAATGGTTTTCTGTTTTAGACTTGAAGGATGTATTTTTTTGCATCCCTTTACACACTGCTTGTCAGTTTCTTTTGCCTTCGAATGGTCTGACCCTGCTTGTCACAAACAACAGTTAACATGGACAGCTTTACCCCAAGGGTTCAGGGACAGCCCCACCTTTTTGGCCAAGCTTTGGCACGGGACTTAATAGACCTAACACTTGAGGGGGGTGGGCAAGTTGTTCAATATGTTGATGACCTGCTCATCTGCTCCCCCACAGAACAATTGGGATGCCAACATGTTATTCAAACTCTAAATCACCTGGTAGAAAAGGCACACAAAACCTCAAAGGAAAAGGCCCAACTTTTACAACAAGAAGTAGAATATCTAGGACTAAGGCTGGCCCAAGGAGAAAAATGATTATTTCCTCAACGAGTTTTAGCCATAGCAAACATCCTTGAGCCCATCACCACAAAACAGCTCAGATCCTTCTTAGGTTTAATGGGATTTTGCAGGCTATGCATTCTGACATATGGTGAAAAAGCCAGGCCGCTGTATAACACCCTTAAATAAACAACCAATAGGGAACTAATGAATTAATGTGGACCAAAGAGCAGAAACATGCCTTCAAAAACCTAAAAAAGGCCCTCCGACAAGCTCCTGCCTTGGGATTACCCAACCCAGAAAAACCCTTCCAACTAAATGTAACAGAGAGAAAAGAAGTGGCCCTAGGAGTCCTCACCCAAACCTTAGATACCTATCTATAGAACTTGATACAGTAGCTCAGGGGTGGCCTCACCATCTTCGAGCGATGGCAGCTGCCGCTGCTCTTGTAGAAGAGACTCTAAAATTAACCCCAGGGCAGAAAATTGATTTATATACTTCACACCAAATCAGCCCCTTGTTAAACAACAAGGGCCCTCAGTGGCTAACAAATACCAGAATCCTAAAACACCAAGTAGTTTTAATAGAAAATCCACAAGTCACAGTAAAAGAATGCTCCACTCTAAACCCCACTTCCCTGTTACCTACCCCCAATCCTAAGGACCCAAACCTTCACAACTGATGTGAATCATTAGATCTATGCCAGTCGACAAGATCCTACTGACCAACCTCTCATAAACCCTGATGAAGAATGGTTTACTGATGGCAGCAGTTTTGTCAAAGAAGGGAAACAACACGCAGGGTATGTGGTCATATCTCTACACCAGGTAATAGAGGCTAAATCTTTACCCACGGGAACCTCAGCACAGTTGGCAGAGCTAATTGCATTGACCTGGGCCCTCGAGCTGGGAAAGAAAAAGAAGGTGAACATCTTTACGGATTCTAAATACACCTTCCTTATACTTCATGCCCACGCAGCTTTATGGAAAGAGGGTATCTAAAACCTAAGAATAGTCCCATAAAATATGGGCCCCATATTTAACGGCTCCTGGAGGCAGTCCACCTGCCTTTACAAGCAGCCATAATACATCGCAAAGGACACCAAAAAGGAGATAGTAAAACGGCCCTAGGTAACCACCTAGCTGATCAGGTGGCAAAGACAGCTGCAGTATCCAAGGACCCATTAACTGGTGTCCTACTTCCTTCAGCCAGCTTAAAATGCCTTACGCCAAAGTACGCAAAGAAGAAAACCAGTGGGCCGAGAAAAACGGGTATTCATCTGCCCCAAAATATTCAATGGAAAGTCCTAAGGGTCTGCATGATTCATGCCACCTTGGCCGAGATATAACAACTCAGCTTTGCTACCGCCTGTTTTCAGGTAAAGGGCTTCAGAAAACAAACAAATTATCCAAGAGTGCTCCCTTTGTACTATAAACATCCCTCAAGGTACCTGCCTGCCACCTGTGCTAGTAAAACCTATCCAAAGCACTGGGTCATATCCAGGAGAAGACTGGCAATTAGATTTCACCCAGATGCCAAAATGCCTAGGCTACAAACATTTATTAGTCTTCACAGACACCTTCACAGGATGGATAGAGACAATTCCCACAAAAAACAGAATAAGCCCAAAAAGTTGTAAATAAACTACTAAAAGAAATCATCCCCAGGTATGGACTTCCTAGGTCTCTACAGAGTGATAATGGCCCAGCATTCATTTCAACCATAAGTCAAATGGTAGGTACAGCACTTGAAATCAAGTGGAACTTACACTTGGCCTGAAGGCCTCAGTCCTCAGGAAAGGTAGAAAGAGCAAATCAAACACTAAAAAGAATTTTAGCCAAGCTGAGCCAGGAAACCCACCAAAATTGGATCCATTCTCTCCCTATAGCTTTGCTCCACATGAGGATAAGCCCTAATTCTCATTTAAAGATTAGCCTCTTTGAAATTCTGTATGGCAGTCCCTTCCTTAGGACAGATCTGGTCCTAGATGAGGAAACCAACCAACTAGTACATTTTGTAACCTCCCTGGGAAGTTTCCAACAGGATATTCAAGAGCTAGGAGTACCAAAATCTCCAATATACAGCTCAGTCCCTTTATATGAGCCGGGGACCTTAGTCCTAGACAAAACTTGGAAGGATGGGTCCCCGACATTTCAACTTGCCCCAACGTGGAAGGGACCATATACTGTCATGCTTTATACTCCCACAGCTGTAAAGGTGCCCAGAATTTCTAGCTGGATACATCATTCCAGGGTGAAACCCTACAACACTAAAGACACATTTGAAGAAACCCTGAGCCAATATCAACAGTGGATGAGTGAACCCATAGAAGACTTGAAGTATCTGTTCAAAAGAAAACAAGACAATAACAACAGATAAGTCAAAATGCATTGTGTTCTCTCCTGTGTTATAACACTTTCACTTGTCCAACTAACATGGCCCAAGTCTGTCTCCCCCTTTATTAAGCCATTTCAGGGAGTCATAAAGGCACTTACACATACCAAATACAACCAGTCCTGCTGGATTTGTCTACAGGCTTAGGGACAGTCCGCAGAAGGCTGGCCCGCCTCTTGGCAGGACTGGGCTCAAACGTCAGGCATTCTTCACGATACCCTCTCTACTGGAGAACAGGGGGTGTTCAAAAGTCACAATAACCAAACTGTACACCCAATCACAGGGTCCGTGTACCGAGAAGTACTAATAAGAGGGGGGCAAAGCCCGTTGTGCATCTACTCAACAGGCCCCCAAAGATACTCTTATCAGGTAGCATCTCTAAGCTGCTCCCATTGCAATGTAGCCGTCACGATAACACACAACCTCAGAAACCTAACTACATCTCTCCCTGATCTTCCACCCCCATCTAGCTGGATAACCTTCCCTTCCAATACCTCCTCAGACACACAGTTAGACTACGCTGGACAGTTTTGTCAGGGGAGACCACTGGGTTGCAGCCATTTGGCCCTTCTGGCTGCTTCCACATGGAAATCCAGCAACAATGGAAATAGTTGCACCTTGGTACATGAAACTGCCAAAGAAAAGGTTTTCACAGAATCCATCCGCAAAATGATCTTCTGGGAAAACCTTAGAAAACAATGCCACCCATAACATTACCCCCTGCTTTAGTCCACTAACAGCGACTGCCCTAGCTACCACGTACAACTGAAAATATACCTCCACCTTCAAAAAACCAACTCCATACAATTACACTTCATCAAGTGTATACCGTGTGTCAGGTTGTCTTCCATTATCTTCACGCCTACATTATGTATGTGGAATTGCAACTTACATATGCCTACCCACAAATTGGACGGGATTATGCACAGTATGGAAACCCTGGTGGCGTAGCGGTTAAGTGCCACAGCTGCTAACCAAAGGGTCGGCAGTTCAAATCCACCAGGCGCTCCTTGGAAACTCTATGTGGCAGTTCTACTCTGCTATGAGTTGGAATCGACTCGACAGCACTGGGTTTTTTTGGTTTTTATTCACAGTATAACTGGTCTTCCTTGTAGCCAAATGGATATTATCCTATCACTGACAGCGTTGTACTTCAGGATAGATCTTGAAATGTTCTTTTTGACGATGAATGTAACACCATTCCTCTTCAAGTTGTCATTCCCTGTATAGTAGACTACATGATTGTCCAATTCAAAATGGCCAATACCAGTCCATTTCAGCTCACTAATGCCTAGGATATCCATGTTTATGCACTCTGTTTCATTTTTGACGACTTCTAATTTTCCTGGATTCATACTTCCTACATTCCAGGTTCTGATTATTAATGGATGTTTGCAGCTGTTTCCTCTCATTTTGAGTCATGCCACATCAGCAAATGAAGGTCCCAAAAGCTTTACTCCATCCACGTCATTAAGGTCGACTCTACTTTGAGGAGGCAGCTCTTCCCCAGTCATCTTTTCAGTGCCTTCCAACCTGGGGGCTCAACTTCCAGCACTGTATCAGATAATGTTCCGCTGCTATTCATAAGGTTTTTACTGGCTAATTTTTTTCCGGAGTAGACTGCTGGGTCCTTCTGCCAGTTAATATGACTATATTCAAATTTACACACCAACCACTAGGGCAAAAGATGAAGAAATAGAAGACGTTTATCAGCTGCTGCAGTCTGAAATTGATACAACATGCAATCAAGATGCATTGATAATTACTGGCCACTGAAATGCGAAAGTTGGAAATAAAGAAGAAGGATCAGTAATTGGAAAATATGGCCTTGGTGATAGAAACAATGCAGGAGATCGAATGATAGAATTTTGCAAGACCAAAGACTTCTTCATTGCAAATACCTTCTTTCACCAACATAAATGGCAACTATACACATGGACCTCACCAGATGGAACACACAGAAATCAAACTGACTGCATCTGTGGAAAGAGACGATGCAAAAGCTCAATATCATCAGTCAGAAAAAGGCCAGGGGCTGACTGTGGAACAGGCCATCAATTGCTCATATCCAAGTTCAAGCTAAAAATGAAGAAAATCAGAACAAGTCCACGAGAGCCAAAATATGACCTTGAGTACATCCCACCTGAATTTAGAGACCATCTGAAGAATAGATTTGACGCATTGAACACCCGTGACTGAAGACTAGATGAGTTGTGGAATGACATAAAGGACATCATCTGTGAAGAAAGCAAGAGGTAATTGAAAAGACAGGAAAGAGAGAAAAGACCAAGATGGACATCAGAGAAGACTCTGAAACTTGCTCTCGAACGTCAATCAGCTAAAGCAAAAGGATGAATTGATGAAGTAAAAGAAATAAACAGAAGATTTCAAATGGCGTCCCAAAATGACAAAGTAAAGTATTATAATGACATGTGCAAAGAGCTGGAGATGGAAAACCAAAAGGGAAGAACATGCTCAGCATTTCTCAAGCTGAAAGAGCTAAAGAAAAAATTCAACCCTCGAGTTGCAATAGTGAAAAATTCTATAGGGAAAATATTAAACGACACACGAAGCATCAAAAGAAGATGGAAGGAATATAGAGAGCCATTATACCAAAAACAATTAGTCGATGTTCAACCATTTCAAGAGGTGGCATATGATCAGGAACTGATGGTACTGAAGGAAGAAGTCCAAGCTGCTCTGAACGCACTGGCGAAAAACAAGGCTCCAGGAATTGATGGAACATCAATCGAGATGTTTCAACAGATGCAGCGCTGGAGGTGCTCACTCGTCTATGCCAAGAAACACAGAAGACAGCTTCCTGGCCAACTGACTGGAAGAGATCCATATTTATGCCTATTCCCAAGAAAGGTGATCCAACTGAATGTGGAAATTATAGAACAATATCATTAGTATGACACAAAAGCAAAATTTTGCTGAAGATCATTCAAAAATGGCTGCAGCAGTGTATCGACAGGGAGCTGCCAGAAATTCAGGCCGGTTTCAGAAGAGGACATAGAACTAGGGATATCATTGCTGATGTCAGGTGGATCCTGGCTGAAAGCAGAGAATACCAGAAGGATGTTTTACCTGTGTTTTATTGACTATGCAAAGGCATTCAACTGTGTGGATCATAACAAACTATGGGTAACATTATGAAGAATGGGAATTTCAGAACACTTAATTGTGCTCATGAGGAACTTTTACACAGATCAAGAGGCAGTTGTTCAGACAGAACAAGGGGATACTGATTGGTTTAAAGTCAGGAAAGGTGTGTGTCAGGGTTGTATTCTTTCACCATACCTATTTAATCTGTATGCTGAGCAAATAATATGAGAAGCTGGACTAGATGAAGAAGAACAGGACATCAGGATTGGAGGAACACTCATTAACAACTTGCGTTATGCAGATGACACAACCTTGCTTGCTGAAGGTGAAGAGGACTTGAAGCACTTACTAATGAAGATCAAAGACCACAGCCTTCGGTATGGATTCCACCTCAACATAAAGAAAACAAAAATCCTCACAACTGGACCAATGAGCAACATCATGATAAACAGAGAAAAGATTGAAGTTGTCAAGGATTTCATTTCACTTGGATCCACAGTCAACAGCCATGGAAGCAGCAGTCAAGAAATCAAAAGACGCATTGCATTGGGTAAATCTGCTGCAAAGTGTTGAAGAGCACAGATGTCACCTTGAAGACTAAGGTGCGCCTGGCCCAAGCCATGGTATTTTCAATCGCATCATATGCATGTGAAAGCTGGACAGTGAATAAGGAAGACTGAAGAAGAATTGACACCTCTGAATTGTGGTGTTGGTGAAGAATATTGAATATACCATGGACTGCCAAAGACCGAACAAATCTGTCTTAGAAGTACAACCAGAAAGCTCCTTAGAAGCAAGGATGGCGAGACTGCGTCTTACATAATTTGGACATGTCGTCAGGAGGGATTAGTCCCTGGAGAAGGACATCATGCTTGGCAGAGTACAGGGTCAGTGGAAAAGAGAAAGACCCTCAACGAGGTGGATTTACACAGTGGCTGCAACAATGAGCCCAAGCACAACAACAATTGTGGAGATGGCTCAGGACCGAACAGTGTTTCGTTCTGTTGCGTACGGGGTCGCTATGAGTCGGAACCAACTCAACGGCACCTAACAACAACAACCACACATAGCTAATTTTGGTTTTATATTATTTTGGATTAGCAGTAACACAAAAAACCTCGTCAGCTTTTACACAAGACTTCCAAAAATCCTGATCCAGTCCAACAGCAACCATGTCCGAAATATCAGTCTTTCTTAGACGTTGCTATAGTCCATCCTGTGTTAAAACATCATGTTCAAATGTTTTTAGTAAGTCAGCAAAGCAAAGCTTATCCGTGGACAACAAATTTCAGTAAAGCTATTATTAGCTTATAACAACAGTATCTTTTAAAACTCAGACTTGCAGGAAACCATAAAAGCAGTGTAAAGCCAAACAAAGTCAACTTATATAACAATAGAGCTTAAGAACATTATAATTTTGAGGCATAAGACATACAGTTAGAATATATCAAGAATAAGTTAAGATTATTACATCTCTAAACATCTGAAATGATGTGAATTTCTCCAGTTAAATCACTGGCTTGATGATGCTAGATTTAAAACAAATTAAGTTGCAACCAAGTTAGCAATTGAAATAATAAAATTATGAGATAACATCGTGTGCTTGTTTGCTTAGTATTCCGTAAATATTACTGACATAAATTTTAACTCAAAGAAAATTTGGCACTTTTTCTGATTTGACAACATGTTTTATGTAACTTATAACGTATTAAATAAAACTTTATTATTATTACTATTATTTTATAAAACAAAACAAATCCTTTGAGGCTTTCTATGAAATGTTAAAGTTGTAAGGACTTTATCATAGATTACTGAGAAGTAACACTTTAAGTCAAAGATTTTAAAGGTAAAAACCTTAGTTTTTAAAAGCACGTAGCTTGGTTTTAACTTAGAAACTTTAATAAGAAACTGACTCTTGTTTTCAAGCCAGATTACATAAAGAACAAATTAACTCTTTAACTTAGTAATTAAAGAAAAATTTGTAATTTTAACAGTAGGAAACTCAATTCTTCGTTAATATGGTATTTGATATTAAGGTTCTTAAAAATTCTTATGATTTCTGGTGAAGAGCGAGCTTCTTGGATCAAGTAGACACATGAGACTATGTGGACAGCTCCTATCTGGAGGGGAGATGAGAAGGCAGAGGGGGATAGAAGCTGGCTGAATGGACATGGAAATAGAGGGTGGGGAGAAAGAGTATGGTGTCTCATTAGGGGGAGAGCAACTAGGAGTATATAGCAGGGTATATATAAATTTTTGTATGAGAGACTGACTTGATTTGCAAACTTTCACTTAAAGCACAATAAAAATTTTTTAAATTTTTTTATGATTTAACTTATTAAACTTTTAGTTGCAATAAACAAGAACTTCGATTGTATCAAACAAAAAATGTTAACAAACTTTTTAAATTCCTTGTCCTTGTTATATATGCTTTTCAAAGCATAATTCTTAGTGGCAAACATATTCATTATTAGACGCAAACACACATACATATTTTTCCTCTGACCTTACTACTTTCTATATATCCATTTAAATTCTTCTTATCTTAGAACAGCCAGCTCCAAGTATAAATTTTAGGATAAAATTATTATCTTTTAACCAACATATTCTATATATTTCATTCAGCTTAAGTTACTTAAAAAGATTTTGGAAACTATGTTAAGTTGACATACTATAAAACAAAAACTTTACTAGAACAGATTTATTTTTATTAATTCCTGGGACTATTATGACTATTTGTTTACTTATTATTAAACTAATTTAATAATAAGTAAGTTCTTTGAAGTAATATTGTAATCTAAATTAACAATACTATCTGGAGGTAAAGAATTATTATGTTTATAACTATTTCCTGTATAATTCATAGCATCTGTTAAGGAAGTAATTTAAAATAATTTGTTTCTTTTTAAGGCCTTGTTATATCAATTAAAATAAACAAGTCATCTTTTTTTTTTAGGGCACTTTTTAAATATAGTAATTTATATCCAAGTTTCTCAGAGTAATTACAAAAACTCAGGCACAAAAATTAGTTTTTCTTGGAAGAGAAAGGACAGTCTCATAAAACAGTAATTGCCAAGCATAGTTTTTAACTTGATGAAATACACAAATTAAACATAGTTATTAGAGGCAAGTCCTTAACACAAAACAAAACAGGAAAACAACATAAATCTATCAACTTGTGGGACAAAAGAAGTAAATGAGTTTCTTAGCATCAAATGAATGCTCCTCAGAGGAAAAAGACAATGCAAAATGGAAACTCATTTTCTTAAA
The DNA here is from genome assembly GCF_024166365.1 of Elephas maximus indicus. NCBI lineage: Eukaryota > Metazoa > Chordata > Mammalia > Proboscidea > Elephantidae > Elephas > Elephas maximus. Next base: position 294,307 of record NC_064834.1, read on the forward strand.
GTGATCACTGAGATTCTAAATTATTTCTAAGTATATTCAGCTTATAGTTGTTTTAAACATGAACTGTAAATCAGCATCTTGGTAGAGGGGAAATCCAGGCTCATTTACTTAAGGATATTTTAAAAGTCTTTAGAATCAGTTCATTAAGTTACCTGGTTAAAGACTGCAGAGTTCTGAGTTATCCATACCAAAAAAAAAAAAAAACCTGTTGTCGTTGAGTCAATTCCAACTCATAGTTACGCTACAGAACAGAGTAGAATTGCCTCATAGGGCTTCCAAGGGGCAGCTGGTGAATTTGAACTGCCGACTTTTGGTTAGCAGCCTGAGCTCTTAACCACTATGCGCCCTGAGGTTGGTTGCTTGGTAACACAGAGGTAGCCCCTCCATTTGCTTGTATAAGGGAGTTCAAGTTTAACAAGGATTTAACCAACTTTAAATTGTTTACAAACAGACAACAAATTAATCAAAATAGGCCTATCTGTAAAAACTATTAACTTGCACATGTGAGTGAAAACAAAAACCAAGAAAACCAGAGTCAAAGTGGCCACTGATTTTTTTCAAACTGTCAGACGGACAAAACAAACATGTGCACGGCAGAATCCAATCTTGATTGTTATTTTCAGTTTTCCAGAGTTAACGAAATGTTTACAAGACTGTGAGATTCCTAGGTAACAATCAATTCACAAAAAAAGCAAGGTGAAGTAGGACTTCAAACTCTAAAGCAGCCATTTTACTTTGGTCAAGCGCCTCAGCTTACTTGCTCTTACTCAAAGCGCTAATTTATCCGCAGTGCTAAAAGATCTTTGTAACACTTGAGCAGGGGAGAGGCCAAGGGCTAGAGAGAGGTGTGCCTACAAGTATGGCCAGGAAGAGGCTGTCCTGATGGAAGAACTGTATCCTGAGTGTTCCTCAACCCGAACTGTAAACCTGTTACTTCCCTAAAAAACCCCATCATCGTAAGAATTGTAAGTTCTATGTGACCGTTGCAAAAAAATTATCAAATCCAGCAGAGATGTAGAGAGTACCATGAGAGGGACAGTTCCTGCAAGAATTGGTAAAGATGGCAGAGACAGGAGGCATGTCTGACCTCTGCCTCAGAGGAAATCAGCCTGGGGCTACTGATTTGGAGTCTCCTTCCCTCTTGTAAAGTTAGAGGTCAGACACCAACCCCAGGCCATTTTTACAGGTTTTAAGTCTATTTACCCTGTGGAGGCCATGAAAATACACTACTCAGATATCTGCTGGTAGACAGTACAATTAGGGTAGAGAGCTGAGCGGAAGTGTGTGTCAGGGAATACATCACCTACTGCAATCCCTCATCCCATTCACACAGCAACAAAGCCCATCATCACAGGCTGCTCCCAGCCAATTACTAAACCAGCAGGGATATGAGGGCAGGCCCATCCCAAGAGATCTGACACTGTTTTGATGGCTCCAGGGCTCCCTACTGGCCTGGCTGAAACTTACTTGGAACTGTTTCTACCTTCTGATATTCTTTCTATCCAGCCCACCTCCCTTTCCTCCTTCCTTTTCAAAAATTCTCCAAATTGGTGATTGTTCTTATTTTCAGTATATACCTATTGACATTAATCAGCATGTTTTTTCAGCCCCTTTGTTCATCCCTTTTTCTTGAAACCCACTCCTTTCACCTGAGTTCAGTTTCCTTCTTTCTGAAGTACGTTCTTTAGTAGTTCTCTCACCAAGGTTCTGTGGGTTGAAAACTCCTTAGGCTTTCTATGTCTGAAAATATCATTATTTGATACTGACTCCGGAATAATGGAGCCCTGGTGGTGCAGTGGTTAAAGACCTTGGCTGCTAACCAAAAGGTTGGCAGTTTGAATCCACCAGCCGCTCCTTGGAAATCCTATGGAGCGATTCTACTGTCCTGTAGGGTCACTATGAGTTGGAATCAACTCCATGGTAACGTGCTTGGCTTAGCTGAGCTGGAATAACAGTCCAGTTAGAAACAGAATTCTAAGTGGACAAACTATTTTCAAGGCAGTGTAGAGACATTATGCCACTGGTGTTGGTGAGAACTCTGTGTCTAAGGTCTCTCATTCCTTCCAGGGTGATCTGTTTTCTCCTTGGTGACTAGGCACACCTTCTTCTGTTTGTCCTTGATGTTCTACAATTTCTTGAAGGCCGGTGTGAGCCCTCACATTTGGGATTTAATGTCTCACTTCTATAATCGTCAATGGGCTCTTTTGTATAAAAGAAAAATTTTGATTTGGGGACCATTCCCCTAAGTTTTAATTTATGCTCCAAATCTCCCTTTCTCCACCTCAGGCTTAGCATTTTGCCCTCTACAGTATTTGTGACTAAAAAAACAAAACAAAGTAAAACAAACCCGTTGCCCCGGAGTCCATTAAGACTCCTCGCAGCCCCTTGTAACAGATGTTCTAAAACCCTGGGGGAAAGCCTTATCACCTAACTCCAGCCCCACCCCCCTGAATGTGGGCAGCCAGAACATTCACTGAATGACTAATTAATAAATGAGAAGCAGGGACTGGGTAGGGGTGAAGTTTCTCTCTTAGTCCCTCAAGGCTCATTCTCCCCTCCCTAATCTCAGCGGTTGTGCTCCGCCCCCTCGAACAAGCGGCCACACACCTCGCTGCAATGGCCCTAACGACTGCAGTTACCTGAGGCGCCACTCCCACCTCCCCTCTGCCCACTGCAGGGCCAAACCCTCGGCGGTTACAGCCCTGGCACAAGCGTCGCCCACTCGGGGTCCCTTCCCGCCAATCCTCACTCCCACCCTCCCCGGAAACCTTTGCAGTCTGAGGTCACGGAACTCACCGTTATCTGGCACAACGCTGCTTCTTCCCCACTGAGGAGACACAACACGCCGAGAGGACGGCGCCGGAGCGCTGAGCGACTGGCCCACCCGCGCGACACAGCAGCTAGCCCGGCCGCTCAGCGGGTAGGGCGGGGCCCGCGGCTCGGCAGGAGGGGCTGAGATCTCAAGGGGCCTCGGGCGGACGCTGAGGGGCCTCCGGCTCAAGAGGGAAGTCGGCCGGAAAGGCGAGCGAGCCGCCTCCAGAAGCGGCCGGGGCCGAAGGCCGGCGAGCGAGCCGCCTCCAGAAGCGGCCGGGGCCGAAGGCCGGCGAGCGAGCCGCCTCCAGAAGCGGCTGGGGCCAAAAGGCGAGCGAGCCGCCTCCAGAAGCGGCCGGGGCCGAAGGCCAGCGAGCGAGCCGCCTCCAGAAGCGGCTGGGGCCAAAAGGCGAGCGAGCCGCCTCCAGAAGCGGCCGGGGCCAAAGGGCGAGCGAGCCGCCTCCAGAAGCGGCCGGGGCCGAAGGCCGGCGAGCGAGCCGCCTCCAGAAGCGGCCGGGGCCAAAGGGCGAGCGAGCCGCCTCCAGAAGCGGCCGGGGCCGAAGGCCGGCGAGCGAGCCGCCTCCAGAAGCGGCTGGGGCCAAAAGGCGAGCGAGCCGCCTCCAGAAGCGGCCGGGGCCGAAGGCCAGCGAGCGAGCCGCCTCCAGAAGCGGCTGGGGCCAAAAGGCGAGCGAGCCGCCTCCAGAAGCGGCCGGGGCCAAAAGGCGAGCGAGCCGCCTCCAGAAGCGGCCGGGGCCGAAGGCCGGCGAGCGAGCCGCCTCCAGAAGCGGCTGGGGCCAAAAGGCGAGCGAGCCGCCTCCAGAAGCGGCCGGGGCCGAAGGCCGGCGAGCGAGCCGCCTCCAGAAGCGGCCGGGGCCGAAGGCCAGCGAGCGAGCCGCCTCCAGAAGCGGCTGGGGCCAAAAGGCGAGCGAGGCGCCTCCAGAAGCGGCCGGGGCTGAACGCTTCGCCCGCGGGCGCGCTCCCGGTCCCACGGCAGCTCAGAGGCCCCTGGGAAGGGCGGCCGAGCGGCTGCGGAGCGTCGAGCGGCTGGGTGTCCCGGGCGTCCAGCGAGCGGTGCACTGCAAGTGAGTCCACCTTGCAGCCCGCTGCCCCGGACTCCTTCCAGCCGCAAGCCTCTACCCCGAAGGAGAGAGGGGCGCGGAGGCGGGTCGCGGGGCCCAGCGGCCCTGAGGGCTCCGGCGCCGAGCGCCGACTGAGGCCCGACGGCGGCTCCTCGCGCGCGCCCGGCGCTGAGGGAAGAGCCGAGGTGAGGAGCGGCCCTACGCGCCGGGACCGAGACCGGGGTGCGGGAGGGGCGGCGTGCCCCCCGGGTCCCGGCCTGGCCCGGGGCGAATCCTCCGTCCTTGCTCTCTTCCTGCTTCTCTCTCCTCGGGTATGTCGCACTTTTTCCTATCTCTTTATTGGCTGTTTCTCTTGCTTTCTCCATTTCTTCTCCCGGCCGCCCCACACCTCTTTTTCTCTCAGTGTCTCTCCTTTTCCGCACACAAAAGTTCTGCCTTTATTATTTTTTTCTCCTGGATGACTTTTTGTACTGTAATCCTTTCATTCAGTCACTCATCCGTGCGTCCACCCACCCGTCCCTCCGTTCTTCCATCCACGCGTCCGTCCTGGGCTGCTACCCTCTCCTCCGCCGGGGATTTGGCTGGGGCGCTGGGGTAACAACGCGCATTGTCTCTAGGTCCTTTCTCTAACAGATCATATCCGAAGTTCTGCTGTATGTGTTTGGATAAATAGGTGATATGTCATAAAAATATCACTGAATAATAAAGTCACGTCTCTGACAAGTATAGATTTTTAATAAGCAAAAATTTGCTTTGGTATACAGTATTTCTACTTTATTCCTCAAAAATGAACCACGTTTGTTTTTCTAGATGTCTGGATGTAACCTGTACATTGTCTTCATGGAAAAATACACAAATCATCAAATAATAAATCTCTGAGTTTTCAGGGTGAACTGAAAGAAAATATTTGATTTTAGAGGCAAGGCATCGATTGAATCCTCTTGGTGACATTTTGCTTCTAAACGCAGACAACAGACTAAGGAGCTAAACCTTGAAGGAGCATTTAGGAGACATTCTGGCCCTCACCACTGCCTTCTGTGGAGGTGGTGCAGTGCTGGGTTGGGGCAGGAGGGGGAGGAAGGGACTTGACTCAGAGCTTGGTTTTGGGAAGACAATGGCGGAGGCCAGGGAGGGCTTCACACTGGAAACATTTTGGTGAGAGTTAAAATGAGAAATTAACTCTAGATTTCTAAAATATATACTTGTTAATGCTGCTGATGTACAGGAATTAAGTTACGTAATTAATGTTGAATGAGACATTAGTTTACAGCAACAGTTGTGCCATTCAAAATTAATGTAGGACCATGGTGAAAATATTTCATCTTAATATCGAAAATTGTCTTAGACACGCTAAAGTGAAGAAATCTAGAAAAACAAGTGTGGTTCATTTTTGAGGAATAAAATAGAAGTATTGTTGATCAGGAGCCGTGGTGACACAGTGGTTAGCTCAGCTGTTAACCAAAAGGTCAGCAGGTGTAATCCACCTAGCTGCTCCCTGAAAACCATATGGGGCAGTTCTGCTCTGTCCTTTAGGGTCGCTATGAGTTGGAATTGACTCAATGGCAATAAGTCTGGTTGTTGATATTGTTTATCAATGCAAATTTTTGCTTCTTATTAAAAATTTTAGGTTTTTCAGAGTCATGATATCATTATTTAATATTTTTATGACATGTCTACATGCTCACACAGATGTACAGATAAACCAAAAACCAAACCTGTTGCTGCTGAGTCTATTCCAACTCATAGCGACCCTACAGGACAGAGTAGAACTGCCCCGCAGAGTTTCCAAGGAGCACCTGGTGGATTCAAACTGCCAACGTTTTGGTTAGCAGCCGTAGCGCTTAACCACTACGCCACCAGGGTTTCCGATGTACAAATACATACGGAATAATATAGTATATATACCAAAAAAAACCATTGCTGTCCCACTGCCATAGTGGCTAAGAGCTATGGCTGCTAACCAAAAGGTCAGTGGTTGGAATCCACCAGGCACTCCTTGGAAACTCTTTGGGGCAGTTCTACTCTGTCCTATAGGGCCGCTAGGAGCCGGAATTGACTCGAAAGCAGTATGCTCTGGGTTTGGTCCCACTGCCATGTGTATATATGTATGTATATATGTTTATATATGTATGTATACACACACACACACACACACTTAAACCCATTTTTGTCGATCAGGTTGCTCCATCGTTCTCCCAAAGAGCTGCTGATGGATTGGAACTGCTGACCTTTCGAATAATAGCCAAGCTCTTAAAGCACTGCACCACCAGAGCTATTTAATATAACCCAAACCCACTGCTGTTGTGTAAATTCTGACTCCTAGCAGCCCTATAGGACAGAGTAACACTGCCCCATAGGGTTTCAAAGGCTGTAAGTCTTTATGGAAGCAGACTCCTACATCTTTCTCCCAGGGAGCAGCTCGTGACCTTGAACCGCCAACCTTTAGGTTACAGCTGAGCACTTTAATCATGGTGTCACCAGGGCTTCTTCTACTTAATATATATATATACTAAATTATAAAAAGATCCTTGTTTGTTTTAAAGATGTTAATTACCAGCTAAAGCTTGAAGCTTTGAATTCTTATAATCTGTTTAGTTTAGTATGATCTTTAATGTTAATTCAGCTTAATTTTTCAGTTGATGTATATGGAAAAGGAACTTTGGCAGTAGATAAATCACACAGAAGAAGTGAACAAAAATTAAATATGATGGAAAAGGATTACAGTGTGTTTAAAGAAAGATTTTTGATTTTTTTTTGCTTTAGATCCAAAAATACTAGACAAATTCATAGGTATATATGCATGGAACTTTTATTTAGAAGACTATTTTCTGGATTGAAGAATTAAATTGTCTTTTACTTCATTTATCCATTAACCTCCAATTTATCCTAATTCTAAGGGGCGAAGGGATGCTTTTTAAATGATCTAAAACCATCGTGTCTACTTCGCTTAGAAATTTTTTTTTTCCTTTTTCAGAAATCTGGGAGGTGACAGGTTTTCTTAAAAATAGATAACCACACCAAATGTGTTTTATACAAGCCTAGTTCTTGAACTGTAATGCTTTTAAACATGCTTTCTTTCATTAAGTAGGCTGCATCTCCATATAGTACATCACTGTGTCCCATTCTAGTAGATAGTGCTTTGGGGTTGGCACATGGAAGGGTCTGACTGAGCAGCCTGATGTATATAAACGATGGACCTTTCCCCTGAAGGCTGCCACTGGAATTATGACCACTGGTGGAGAATCTGTGTTTATTCTCTAATTGCATTAGTGATAACAGCTGCCATTTTTTGGGGCTCTTACTACCTGTGGTACACAGAGCATTGTTTAATCTTAGCAATAATCCCTGAAGTGAAGATCCTTATTGTTATTGTGTGCCATCAAGTTGATTCCAACTCATAGGGACCCTATAGGACAGAGTAGAACTGCCCCATAGGGCTTCTTAGGCTGTAATCTTTATGAGAGGAGCCCTGGTGGCACAGTGGCTAAAGTGCTCAGCTGCTAACTGAAAGATTGGTAGTTTGAACCCACTAGCTGCTCTGCAGGAGAAAAATGTGGCAGTCTGTTTCCGTAAAGATTTACAGCCTTGGAAACCGTATGGGGCAGTTCTGCTTTGTCCTATAGGGTAGTTGTGAGTCGGAATTAATTTGACGGCAGTGGGTTTTGGAATCTTTATGGGAGCAGATCACCAGGTCTTTTCTCCCTTGGAGCGGCTGGCGGGTTCCAACCACTTACCTTTTGGTTAGCAGTTGAGCGCTTAACCATTGCGCCACCAGGGTCCTTGAAATAAAAATTTAAAAAACCAAACCCGTTGCTGTCAAGTCAATTCCGAAATCCATTTGTCCCCTGGAACCTGAGTTATTGGACCTAATTCAGCCCCGTTATGTCCATGTTGCTGCAGGTAGGCAACTGATAGCAGCATCAGGCTTCCGGTCCCAGGCGTTTGGTAGAATGCTCCTCGTTCTAGGGTCCTGGCCAGCGTTGACTCTGCAGATCCACAGGGCAGGGCCTCTTTGAAGCCCTGGCTTGTCCGTCTGCTTCCACTGGCTCTGCTTCTGCAGCCTCTGAGGCTTCTGAGTGGGTGATGGAATTGCATCTGCCTTGGAAACCCTGGTGGCGTAGTGGTTAAGTACTACGGCTGCTAACCAAGAGGTCGGCAGTTCGAATCCACCAGGCACTCCTTGCAAACTCTGTGGGGCAGTTCTACTCTGTCTTATTAGTGTCGCTGTGAGTTGGAATCGACTTGATGGCAGTGGGTTTGGTTTTTTGGTTTATGTGGGCACATGTGGCTGAGTTGTACTGGGACTCAGCCAATCTAACTACAGGCCTGGGGGTGTCCTGAGAATTCTGCACTTGGCTTTTTTGCTGGCGGGGTGCAGGCATAGCTGGATGTGGAGCCTGTGGTGGCTGGGTGGAAAGCTCTCCTCTTCCCCAGCCCCAGGGTCCCACCAGCCAGCCTCCAGGGAGGTTTGAACAGGTCTTCAGTGTTTAATTTTCTCAGCATGCCAGGACCAGTTGTATGCCTAGAAAACATGTGTTTTCCCCTTCTTAGCCCAGGGCCTCACAGTCCATATGCAGAAGAATTCAACAGATGATTATTTTTTGGAATCTTTCAAAAGGGAATCATCTCTAGAAACTAGGGAAACCAACGGATTGGGAGCACAGGCGATCTTTTATGCTCTTATTTGTTTTAGCTGAAGACAAAGGCAAACACAGTAAGGGACTGGCTGGCCATGTAGATGGTATCACCAAATAAGATTTGGTTTCTGGGCCATGGCTAAGGACAGTGGAAGCCTGACCAATTGACTTGCAGTGGGAAGTGCCTTCAGACATTTCAGGAAACTGAACCCCTCCAGTTGTTTGCCAAGAGTTCTTTCCTCTGTAAATGGAGGGGGAAGAAGGAAAATGTCCGGGCCATTGGTCATTAAGCTATTGTGTGCCAGGTTCTGGTGGTTCCTGAAAGTGCACAGATAGGAGGAAGGCAGGCATGTGATTGGCACTAACCCTTTGCAGTAAGTGTGATAATGAAATTGATACCAAAAAAAAAAACACATTGCCGTCAAGTCGATTCCGATACTACATAACATTTATTGGTGTCCCTGAATGGCACAAAGAGTTAAAAGTGCTTGGCTGCTAACTGAAAGGCTGGAGGTTCAAGTCCACCCAGAGACACCTTAGAAGAAAGGCCTAGTGATCTACTTCTGAAAAATCAGCCATCGAAAACCCTGTGGAGCCCAGGTGTACTCTGGTACACATGTGGTTGCCATGAGTTGGAATCAATTTGATGGCAACTGATTTGGTTAGCTTTTGTTTTTTAAAAAAAAAACATTTATTGAGCCATGCTCTTGAACACTTCAGATATGTGAATTTATTAATCTTTACAACAGTCTAGTGAAGTTGTAAAACGTGGGGATCCTGTTTTACAGATGAGCAAATGGAGGCATGGAAAGGATAAGCAGCTTGCCTGAAGCCACACAATGAGTAACAGCAAAGCTGAATTTGAATCCAGGCATCTGACCCTAGAGCCCATGCACTTAACTACTAAGTGGATGTAAAGCTTGATGGTTACCTGGGGGACCTGGGTTATGGTGTGAACAGAAGTGTACTATGGGAAAACTTGGCTTCCAGATGAAGGAATGATCAGTAGTCTGTAGCCAGAGCCCAGGGAGTGGGCCACAAACAAGGAAACATAAGCTTTTAATGCAGTGGGGGGATTTGAGCTGACACTTCATCTCCCAGAATGCAGGAGTTGCTGTGTTCATCAATAGAAGAACCCTGGTTGGTGACTCTCTAGAGTAGGGAGCCTTAGGGACAAGTATCACCTGTGGAAGGAAAGACTGGGTAAGTTCAGACACCCTGTTGACTTGGGTAGGGGCTCAGCTTTAGAAAGTTTCAAAAATCATCACTCATGATCCCATGGTCTAAGAGCTCAGAAAATAGTTGGAGAGCCTCAGAATTAAATCAGGTCTTTTCAAATAAGAAGACCGTGGGGTGATATTGAAAGATGTCTCTGTGGTGTCTGGCAGAGCTCAGCTCAAAAAGAGCCAGGAATGACAAGAGGAGCCCATTCTCAGGAAACACACAATGCTCGAGCAATGAGAACCAGTCAATAGTGTCAGGGGATGAGAGCCCAGAATGAACTGAGACTTTTTTTGTGTGTGTGTGCTTTAAGTAAAAGTTTACAAATCAAGTCAGTCTCTCATACAAAAATTTATATACACTTTGCTATATACTCCTAGTTGCTCTCCCCCTAATGAGACAGCACACTCCTTCTCTCCACCCTGTATTCTCCATGTCCATTCAGCCAGCTTCTGTCCCCCTCTGCCTTCTCATCTCCCCTCCAGACAGGAGCTGCCCACGTAGTCTCAGGTGTCTACTTGATCCGAAAAGCTCACTCCTCACCAGTATCATTTTCTATCCTATAGTTCAATCCAATCCCTGTCTGAAGAGTTGTCTTTGGGAATGGTTCCTGTCTTGGGCTAACAGAAAGCGCGGGGACCATGAACTCTGGGGTCCGTCTAGTCTCAGTCAGGCCATTAAGTCTGGCCTTTTTACAAGAATTTGAAGTCTGCATCCCACTGTTCTCCTGCTCCATCAGAGATTCTCTGTCGTGTTCCCTGTCAGGGCAGTCATTGGTTGTAGCCAGGCACCATCTAGTTCTTCTGGTCTCAGGCTGATGTAGTGAACTGAGACTATTGAGGAGAGTAGAGGAGAACAAGATCTTTAATGCTATATTCAAAGCGAGGAGGGCAAAGAATGCATAGTCCCATCCATTGCTTAGGCCAGCTGGTGCCTTTGTAGTGAGAAGAAGGAAGGAGCAGGTCTGTGGCCTGTGGAACATCTGGCAGAGAACTGTCCTCCAGATGAAAACAGCCTGGTGGGTCCACGTAGGAAAGGAGGAGCAGAGCTGCTGTGTATGTGATCACCTTTCCTGACCCAAGAAGTCACTTGCCAGGGCATGGAGTGGCCCCAAAATTGAGGTCACATATCTGCAGTGTCAGCTGAGAGCTCAGGAGAGGGGAATGAAGCTTGGAGATGGATGGGGCCTTATTTTCAAAGAAAGAAGCTCACAGGCTGAAGTCTGAGGTTGACACTGGGCAAGATGTTAGATAAAGGGAAGGTCTGTACGTCCTTACACAAGGTCTGTACATCCTTAGGAGAGGAGCTGGCAGGGGCTCACTAGGCACTTGCCTTACCTCAAGTAGTGCTGATGAATGATAGTGATGACCCTCAGACCTGGTGATGTGCCAGAGGTCCCTGGCCAGTTCAATACCTTTGTGTTCTCCTTTTCCTCCTTCTCATTATTATTCTTATTATGATTTGGATGACAACCTTTATGGAGTATTGACTAGATTACAACATTTTATGAAGCTGAATGGGGTATCTGAAGTTGGCACGATCTAGACCCATAATGGTCTCAGAAAACCAGAGTGCTATGGTGAGTTTGGCAAGATGGCATTTGATGGGTTAGAGATAAATGCAGTACTGTTTGCCCGTTGAGGGTGCACATGAAGTTGAGTTTCCCAGGATCAACATCAAATAAATGCACTTGGGTTGAGACAGGCAACTTACTTCATGTAGTTGTGACAATTAAATGAAATTAGGTGTATCAAGCATCTGGCATGCAGGGAGTGTTCAGTGAACAGAGACTTTATTTTAATATTTTGAAACACCCTGATAGTAAGCATTCCATCCTACTGTAGACCACATGCCCCAGTTTTTAGTTCAGAGAAGAGGGCTACCTCATCTCTGGCTCTGGTGCCCCTGGACAGTTCTGGTGTCAGTGGCCTGTGCAGCAGTGGTGGGTAAAGGCTGCCTGAGCTGCTTTGATGGCAGCCCATGGGGTAATCTGGAGAGGGTGACACAGGAGGCCAGTGAGGCCAGAAGGACAGCAGGGGCAGAGTTGAATCCTTCCCAGTGAAATCATACACCGGTAGCTCAGGACACCAGCAGTGATTTAACCCAACCCCTGTTTGACAGATGGTAGACTGAGGACAAATGGTTTGCTCCGAGGAACTCAGTGACCTTTGTTGCTGCCTTGACCTCTGCAGGAAGCATAGGTTAACATTGTTACCTCTGATACCGGTGACAGCCCCTTTGAAGAATTGTGTGGCAAAGATGTTAGGAGTGACTCTGATCTTCCTGGCAGCACACAGTATGGTATGACAAAGGAAACAGAGGCCCAAGGGTCCCATGGAAGGGGCCTGAAGGGTAGAGCTGGCATATGTTTCCTCCTCTTCGTCCTCCCGCTGCTTTCCTCCTAGTCTTCCTCTTCCCTCATCTTCCTCCTCTTTCTTCTACTTTTCCTCCTCTTCACCCACCTGCTCCTCTTTTCTTCTCCTCCTCAGTGCCCTGTCACTCGTGCACTTCCCTCACCTGTGATTTTTTAGGTCTTCTCTTCCACACTACGCGCACCTCAAGTCAGTTCCACCTATGTGGCACAAGCACCCAGCTAACAAATATTTAACAGGCAAGCAGAGGAGAAGCAAGTGGATTAATGTGCAAGGCTAGTCAAGAACGAATACTTTTGGCAAGTGGAGTTAGGAGACTCACTTTGGGGGCAGGGCTTGGTGAAGAGGTGGCTGCAGCCCAGATGTGGGAGCAGGGGCAGGGGTTAGGCTCAGCCCCCACCTACCTGTCAGGGTGTTTGTTGCTCCAGCTTTTATCACTCCATGCCTGCCAGAGCTTCTGTGCCCAGGTGCCTAAAGAGTCCTAATGCTTGAGGATTGGGGAGAAACATTAGTGTGCCTACCAGCAAGGAAAGAAAGCTGCCCCGAATTAGGGTGCAGACTCATTACACTGTCCACCAAGTCAGAACTGGTGGCACAAGAAAGCAGTGTGGGCTCTGTTAATAAGCAAACTGCTGCAGGGGGCCGGCAGGTACAGCAGGAGTTCTGGCAGGCCATCCAGGGCAGCAGGTCCAAGGGGGTTGCCTGGCAGGCTGCGGCTGTTCTTCCGCATTGAAGACCAGGAGGTGGAAATGGAAGAGAGCTTAGAGCCGCCATGTGTTGATTGCATCTATAGCAGTTAGCGTTCTGTGGATGCAAACAACGAAGGCCGGCTCTTGCCAGCTTAAGCCAAGAAGAATTAATTAGAAATGATACCGGAGGGCCAGGAGAGGAAAATCTAGATGATGGTGTCAATGGGAGGACTGGAGAACTAAGCTTGAAAAAGACAGGGACTGAGTTGCTTTGGAGAGTCCCAGTAGTGGGAACAAACGTGTAATTTCCCCAACTGAAACTGGGTTTAATTAGGAAAGATTCTGGGTAGCATCAAACAGAACAAAGCAATCTGATGTCTGCTTTAATGTCATACCATTACCAGCTGCTTTGGAGTCGATTCTGACTCCTGGCGACCCCAACTGTGTCAGTAGAACTGTGCTCCGTAGGGTTTTCAATGGCTTATTTTTCAGAAGTAGATCACCAGGCCTTTCTTCTGAGGTGCCTCTGGGTTGAACTTGAACCTCCAACCTTTCAGTTAGCAGCGGAGTGCGTTAACCTTTTGCTGCGCACAAGAACTGTACTATTGTCACTTGTTGTTAGTTGCCATTGAGTCAATTCTGACCCATGACGACCCTGTGTGCGCAGAGGGGAATTACTGCAGAGTTTTCAGGGCTGTGACCTTTCAGAAGCAGATCTGCAGACCTATCTTCCAAGATGACTCCGTGGGTTTGAACTGCCAACCCTTCAGCTAGTAATGACGTACTTAACTGTTTGTGCCACCCAAGGACTCCTCTGTTGTCATAGTGATCACATAATCCTTCTGTCCATTGGCTGGTTTATGAATCTGGGGCAAAAAGGGGCCCCTCAGTCCAGCTTCCAAGAAGCTGCTGCTTACCATGCCCATGATGTCCCCAGGGGTCTCCTTCTCCAGAGTCTGCGAGTCTAGCAGGATATCAGGGCTACAGGCTCTGTGGCCAGGGCAGTCAGCCCATGCTGGTTTCTATGCCCTGAGCTTGGCTTGGTAACCCTCTTGGTGTTTGCTGCAGATAAGTTTAACTTCATAATCAGCTTTCTGAGGGTCCCCTGGAAGTCTGCACACAAGGAAAAGTTACCAGGGAAGTTATCTATAGGGTAGCATGAGGACATGAGCGTTATTGGCTGTTGTCGTAGTCATCTGGTGCTGCTATAACAGAAATACCACAATTCAATCCATGACAGATGTCAAGGAGTTGGTGTTCTTCAGTAGAAGGAGCTGTGCAACTCTTCAGCCCTGACTCTGACCCTCACCCCTTTTTCTTCCCTACCATCTAGCGGAGCTGGATTTCACAATTGGGCCAGGTCTGGCTTAGAGTGAATAGGATGTTAGCATTAGGGGGCTTCTATGTCTTGCTGGGCTCCTGTCCCTTGACCTTCTCCTTATGGCTAGAGCATGCCCAACCCTTCTTTTCTGCTACGACTTTGCCTATACATTTTCACCGTCTGGCTTGGTGAGCCCCAATTCAGCCATCAAAACCCAGAATTAATGTCACTTCCTCAGTGGGGCATTCCTCAGCCCCCCTGGCACTGCATGGTCAGTGGTTCCCCATCCCTGACCTTGCAGTGTTTCCCCTGCACCTCTAATGCAGTGCTTTTGTCAGCCCTGTTATAACTAGGCATTTTCTTTCCTTACTGTGAGTTTTTGAGGAAGTAGGAGCTCTGTAATTTTCACCATTCTGCCTCCAGGACTAGCAGAGATAGCTAATTATTGAATAAATGAATGAATATCATGTCTACATTGCAGGAGAGCCAAGTGAGGAGTCAGGAATAGTTGCGGATTGAACCAATCAGCAGAACCTGTCATTGTGGCACATATAAAGCTCACTCTGTGGGAAGGCTGAGGGGACACAACCATAGAACTATGTCCCTCAAATGGTCTCTTCTCTCTCCCCAGCATCCTGTGAGTTATAAAGGTTTTCTGGGCTGGACCCAGCTCATGGTGGCTTGTGAGAGCCAATTGGTAAATTTTCAAGAATTTTCTGAGCCAGCTTTTTCTAGTATTTTTGTGGCTAGGGATCCCTGGAGGAATTTGAGGGCCATGGTACAGGTGGGGAAAGGTTTGGGGCTAGGCATCTTTATGTAGTTTCTCTTTTTTCTCAATATTTTTCTTAACCTGTGCTTGGCCCAGAGCTCCAGCTTTCCCATGCTTAGAAAGCAAAGGAGCCCTGAGCTTCCAACAAAGGCCTGGTCACATGTTACTCCATTGAGCATGGCCAGCTATGGTGTTGGCCAGGAGCCTAAGGATCTGTGCCTGCAGCATTTCATCGCCATGTTCGTCTGCATCCAATCCTTGGCAAGTCTGGGGCTGCTGTTTCTGATCGAGCCTACCTTGGATATTTCATCTGGCATGCACCAGGACTGGCATTCATGTGTCAGACTTCCTGCTCTAAATTCCAAGTAAGGCCTCTAGGACACGCTGGAGCTTGGCTCCCATTCACCTCCCACCTCACCCTACTCTCCCACCATCTTGAACAACTTGGAATTCTCTCAGTGTGTTAACCACCAGTCTTATGTAAACTGGAGCCTGGCACATAATAGGTGCTTTAGGCATGTATACTGAATGAACGAATCAAATGAACCACACATTGTTCAAAAGCTGAGCTATTCTGAGAGCTTGAACATTCCCCCCGACCCTGTAGTCTAAAGCTCTCCTTTTGCCTGTGGAGCTCATGGGGATGCTTGTTCAAACCCCAGCCAGGCTTGGGAGTAGGTCTCTCCAGGTAGTGTGAGATGGACCCAGAAGCTAACAACAAGCCCCCAGCCCACTGTACAGCCAGCAGGAAGGGCCCTGGACTGGCTTTCAGACCTCTTGGCTCCCCAGAGATTCCAGCTACAACAGTCCACTCTGGGGAGTGGGGATAGAATGTCTCTTTCCCAAGGGGTGGTAATGATGACGAGAGGAAAATTTACCTAATGATTATTTCCCAGAGCAGATGGGAAAGTAGCATCCCCTGAAATCAAAACAGTTTCACTGAGCTATGAGAATGTTCTTGTTATGTGTCATCAGACTGATTTCAACTCACAGTGACCCCTTGTGAAAGAGAAGAACTGCCCCATAGGGTTTTCTAGTCTGTAATCTTTATGGTAGCAGATCTCCAGGCCTTTCTCCCATGGAGTAATTGGGTAGCTGGGTAGGTTCGAAGCACCAGCCTTTCAGCAGCCAAGTGCTTAACTGCTGCACCACTATTACAGGAGGCGGGGCCAAGATGGCGGCATAGTCAGATGCTTCTGGTGATCCCTCTTACAACAAAGACCTGAAAAAACAAGTGAAACAATTATATATATATAACAAGCTAGGAGCCCTGAACATCAAAGGCAAGGCTAGGAAATCAGACTGAGTGGCAAGGGGAGGGAGAGATAGTTCAGAAGCCACGAGGAGTTTCCGGACCTGACTCCGCAGGAACCAGCGCCCCTCAGGCACAATCCCCTGGCGTGACGGCAGCGGGGCTGGCGGTAGCGTTCAGGATGCGGTTTCCTCACGGAGAAACAATGAGCCGCACACTCTACTCACCCCTCCAGAATCGGAGGAGAACAGCGCTCACGGCAAAATGTAAGTACTTATGTCGATTTTACCATGTCCCTGACCCCCAAGCAGGCTTCAGTGGCTGTCAATTTCCCTGGGCCTGAGATAGGTCCTGCTGCACATCCTAAGCCATTCTCCTGGCCTTGGAGAAGGAATAAATTAACAATTGGGGGAAAAGATAATCTGCCAGCTCCCCTAAGCTGGGGAGCTCAGGACAGAAGCGGCTCCTGTCCCGGCACAAACAGTCTGCAGACTTTGAATACCTTTCACCCCTGCATGGATCTGTGTGGGCCCATTTCAGAAGCTGAGGCCATTGATGGCAGACTCTTAACGGTATACGGGCTTGAGATCTGACTTCAGCTGTTCCAGCTGTGTGGTAGAGGCAGTTTTTTGATGTTTGAAACCACTTTGCCATGTGGGAGTCTATCAAGAGAAATAACCTAGGAGAGATTGGAGTACCAGAAAGGGAGGGAGAACAGAAAATACGGAGCGAATTGTTGAAGATTCGTTGGCAGAAAACTTCCCTGGTATAATAAGAGAGAAACAAGTATCTATCCAAGATGTTCGTAGAACGCCACGTAAGGTAGACCTCAAAAGAAAGTCAACAAAACGTATTATAATCAAACTTCCCAAAACCAAAGATAAAGGGAAAATTTTAAGAGCAGCTCAGGATAAACGAAAAGTCACCTACAAAGGAGAGTCAGTAAAAATAAGCTTGGACTACTCGGTAGAAACCATGTAGGCAAGAAGGCAATGGGACGACTTACATAAAGCACTGGAGGAAAAAAATGCTTGCCAAGAATCATATATCTATCCAGTAAAACTGTCAGATAAAAGACAAAATTAGGACATTTCCAGATAAACAGAAATTTAGGGAATTTGTGAAAACCAAACCAAAACTACAACACTAAAGGGAATTCTCTGGTTAGACAATAATATCAACCCAAGACTAGAACACAGGACAGAACAACTAGATATCAACCCAGACAGGGAAATCACAAAAATATATCAAGATAAAAAAATGCTCAAAGCAGGGAAACAGCGATGTCATTATGGAAAACATTAAATCAATAAAGAGGGACAAAGAAATGTAGTCATAGATCTTTCCTATGGAGAGGAGGTCAAGGTGATATAAAGAAATAAAAGTTAGGTTTAAACTTGGAAAAATAGGCGTAAATATTAAGGTAACCACAAAGGACACTAACAATCTTACACATCAAAATAAAATACAAGAAAAACATAAAGACTCAGCAAAAAAAAAAAAAAAAATCAACAACAAAGAAAAGGGGGAAAAGACAATATATAAAGAAAAACTACTCGGCACAAAAAAAGTGAAAAAAGAAGCTGTCAACAACACACACAAAAAGACATCAAAATGACAGAACTAAACTCATACCTATCCATAATTAGTTGAATGTAAATGAACTAAATGTACCAATAAAGAGATGGAGAGTTGCAGAATGGATAAAAAACACAATCCGTCTATATGCTGCCTACAAGAGACACACCTTAGACTTAAAGACACAAACAAACTAAAACTCAAAGGATGAAAAAAAAATCAAGCAAACAACAATCAAAAAAGACCAGGAGTGACTAATTTCTGACAAAATAGACTTTAAAGTTAAATACGCTACAAAGGATAAAGAAGGACACTATATAATGATTAAAGGGACAATAAACCAGGAGGGTATAACCATATTAAATAGGCACCTAATGACAGGGCTTCAAGATACATAAACTCCAACAGCATTGAAAAGTGAGATAGGCAGCTCCACAGTAATAGTAGGAGACTTCAACATACGACTTTCAGTGAAGGACCGAACATCCAGAAAGAAGCTCGATAAAGACACGGAAGAGCTAAATGCCACAATTAAACAACTTGATCTCATAGACATATACAGAACACTCCATCCAACAGCAGTGAAATAAACTTTCTTTTCCAATGCACATGGAACATTCTCTAGAATACACCACATATTAGGTTATAAAGCAAGCCCTAACAGAGTCTAAAACATCAAAATATTACAAAGCATCATCCCTGACCACAAAGCCATAAAAACAGAAATCAATAACACAGAAAGCAGGTAAAAGGAATCAAACACTTGGAAACTGAGCAGCACCCTGCCCAAAAGCGATTTGGTTATAGAAGAAATTAAGGATGGAATAAAGAAACTTACAGAATCAAATGAGAATGAACACACATCTTACCAGAACCTTCAGGACAGAGCAAAAGCAGTGCTCAGAGGTCAGTTTTAGCAATAAATGCACACATACAAAAAGAAAAAAAGGCCAAAACCAAAGAATTATCCGTACAACTTGAACAAACAGAAAGAAAACAAAAGAAACCAAACAATAAAAATTAACTTAAAAACCTTAACCCAGTGCTGTCAAGTCGATTCTGACTCTTAGAGCAGAATTAAATGAAATAGGGGCAGAAAAATACTTGAAAGAGTTAACAAGACCAAAAGCTGGTTCTTTGAAAAAATTAACAAAATTGATAAACCATTGGCCAAACTGATAAAAGAAAAGCAGGAGAGGAAGGAAATACCCTGAATAAGTAATGAGATGGGCAATATTACAACAGACCCAACGGAAATTACAAAAATCATCAGATTACTATGAAAAATTGTACTCTTAACAGATTCGAAAGCCTAGAAGAAATGGATGAATTTCTAGAAACACACTACCTACCTAAACTAATACAAACAGAGGTAGAACAACTAAATAAACCCAGAACAAAAGAAGAGATTGAAAAGATAATTAAACCCCACCCCTCACCCCCCCCAAAAAAAGCCCTGGCCCTGACAGCTTCACTGGAGAATTCTACCAAACTTTCAGAGAAGAGTTAACACCACTACTACTAAAGGTATTTCAGAGCATGGAAAAGGATGGACAACTCCGAAACTCATCCTATGAAGCCAGCGTATCTCTGATACCAAAACCAGGTAAATACACCACAAAAAAAGAAAATTATACATCTATATCCTTCATGAACTTAGATGCAAAAATCCTCAACAAAACAGTAGCCGATAAAATTCCACAACATATCAAAAAAACAATTCACCATGACGAAGTGGGATTCATACCAGGTATGCAGGGATGATTCAACATTAGAAAAACAATCAATGTAATCCATCATATAAATAAAACAGACAAAAACCACATGATCTTATCAATTAATGCAGAAAAGGCATTTGAGAAAGTTCAACACCCATTCATGATAAAAACTCTTAGCAACATAGGAACAGAAGGAAAATTCCTCAACATAATAAAGGGCATTTATACAAAGCCAACAGCCAACATCATCCTAAATGAAGAGCATCTGAAAGCATTCCCCCTGAGAATGGGAACCAGACAAAAATGCCCTTTATCACCACACTTATCCAACATTGTGCTGGAGGTACTAGCCAGAGCAATTAGGCTAGATAAAGAAATAAAGGGCATCCGGATTGGTAAGGAAGAAGTAAAAATACCTCTATTTGCAGATGACATGATCTTATACACAGAAAACCCTAAAGAATCCTCAAGAAAACTACTGAAGCTAATAGAAGAGTTCAGCAGAGTATCAGGATACAAGATAAACGTACATGTATCAGTTGGATTCCTCTACACCAATGAAGGGAACATAGAAGAGGAAATCAGCAAATCAACAGCATTTAGAGTAACCCCCAGGAAGATAAAATACTTAGGTATAAAGTGAATCAGAGATGTAAAAGACCTATACAATGAAAACTACAGAACACTACTGCGAGAAACCAAAAGAGACATACATACGTAACCGGAAAAATACACCTTGCCCGTGGGTAGGAAGACTCAACATTGTAAAAATGTCTATTCTGCCAAAAGTGATCTATAGATACAATGCAATTCTGATCCAAATTCCAATGACATTTTTTAATGAGTTGGAGAAACAAATCACCAACTTCATATGGAAGGGAAAGAGGCCCCGGATAAGTAAAGCTTTACTGAAAAAGAATTAACAATGTGGGAGGCCTCACGCTACCTTATTTTAGAACCTATTATACTGCCATGGTAGTCAAAACAGCCTGGTACTGGTACAGCAACAGATACATAGACCAGTGGAGCAGAACTGAGAATCCAGACATCAAATCCATCCACATATGAGCTGCTGCTATTTGACAAAGGCCCAAAGTCAGTTAAATGGGGAAAAGACAATCTCTTTAACAAATGGTGCTGACATAACTGAATACTCATCTGGAAAAAACTGAAACAAGACCCATACCTCACGCCATGCACAAAAACTAACTCAAAATGGATCAAAGACCTAAATACAACATCTAAAATGATAAAGATCATGGAAGAAAAAATAGGGACAATGCTAGGAACCCTAATACATGGCACAAACAGTATACAAAACATTACTAACAATGCACAAACACCAGAAAAGAAACTAGATAACTGAGAGCTCCTAAAAATCAAACATCTATGCACATACCAAAGATGTCACCAAAAGAGTAAAATGATTACCTTCAGACTGGGAAAAAGTTTTTAGCTATGACATTTCCGATCAGCATCTGATCTGTAAAATCTACATGATACTGCAAAAACTCAACAACAAAAAGGCAAATAACCCAATTAAAAAATGGGCAAAGGATATGAACAGACACTTCACCAAAGAAGACATTCAGGTAGCTAACAGACATGAGGAAATGCTCATGATCATTAGCCATTAGAGAAATGCAAATCAAAAGGGCAATGAAATACCATCTCTTCTGAACAAGGCTGGCATTAATCCAAAAAACACAAAAAATTAAATGTTGGAGAGGTTGTGGAGAGACTGAAACACTTACACACTACTGGTGGGAATATAAAATGGTACAGCCACTTTGGAAATTGATTTGGTGCTTCCTTAAAAAGCTAGAAATAGAGCTACCATATGATCGAGCAATCCCACTCCTTGAAGTATATCCTAGAGAACTAGGAGCCTTTACACAAACATATATGCACACTCATGTTCATTGCAGCACTGTTTACAATAGCAAAAAGATGGAAGCAACCAAGGTGCCCCTCAAGGGACGAATGGATAAATAAATTATGGTATATTCACAGAAACCCTGGTGGCATAGTGGTTAAGTGCTATGGCTGCTAACCAAAAGGTTGGCAGTTCAGATCCGCCAGGCGCTCCTTGGAAACTCTACGGGGCAGTTCTACCCTGTCCTATAGAGTCGCTATGAGTCAGAACCGACTCGACAGCACTGGGTTTGGTTTTTCTGGGTGGTATATTCACATAATGGAATATTATGCAATGATAAAGAACAATAATGAATCCGTGAAACATCGCATAACATGGAGGAATTTGGAAGGCATTATGCTAAGTGAAATTAGTTGCAAAAGGACAAATATTGTATGAGACCACTATTATAACAACTCAAATAGTTTAAACAGAGAAGAAAATATTCTTTGTTGGTTACAACGGTGGGGAGGGAGGGAGAGTGGTATTCACTAAATAGATAGTAGACAAGAACTGTTTTAGGTAAGCGGAAAGATCACATGCAATACAGCACAGGTCAGCACAACTGGACTAAACCAAAAGCAAAGAAGTTTCCTGAATACAACTGAACGCTTCGAAGGCCAGAGTAGCAGGGGTGGGGGTCTGAGGACCATGGTTTCAGGGGACATCTAAGTTAACTGGCATAACAAAATGTGTTAAGAAAGCATTCTGCATCCCACTTTGGTGAGTGGCGTCTGGGGTCTTATATGCTAATAAGGGGCCATCTAAGGTGCATAAATTGGTCTCAACCTACCTGGAGCAAAGGATAATGAAGAACACCAAAGACACAAGGTAATTATGAGTTCAAGAGACAGTGCCACATAAATCAGAGACTACATCAGCCTGAGACCAGAAGTACTAGATGGTGCCCGGCTACAACCGGTGAGGACTGTGACAGGGAACACAACAGAGAATCCCTGATGAAGCAGGAGAACACTGGGATGTATACCTCAAATTCTCGTAAAAAGACCAGAGTTAATGGTCTGACTGAGTCTAGAAGGACCTCGGAGGTCATGGGGCCCAGACCCACTGTTAGCCCTAGACAGGAACCGTTCCCAAAGTCAACTCTTCAGGCAGGGATTGGACTGGACTATAAGATAGAAAATGATACTGGTGAGGAGTGAGCTATTTGGATCAAGTAGACACATAAGAGTATGTGGGCAGCTCCTGTCTGGAGAGGAGAGGAGAAGCAGAGGGGGAAGGGAGCTGGCTGAATGGACACGAGGAATACAGGGTGGAGAGGAGGAGTGTGCTGCCTCAGGGGGAGAGCAACTAAGAGTACATAGCAAGATGTATATAAATTTTTGTGTGAGAGACTTGATTTGTAAATTTTCACTTAAAGCGCAATTGAAAAAAAAAAATACTATTATAGAATTCCAAGCCAGACCAAGTAGGGAAGAGACTGAGTTGATCTAGTGAACCCTGGCACTGCCTCCCTTTAAAACTGATTACTGATTTAAGAAAAACAAAACTTTAAAATAAAACCAGCATAATTTTAAAATAGAAAAAGAAAAAAAATCATCCTAAATTCCATCATACTAATATTATCATAGTGTTTCTGTTTTAGTATATTTCCTTCCGTGTATTTGGTTTGTTTGTTTGGTCAGATAGTTTTGCTATTTTGCTTAATAACACATGCTTGTATCTAACAATGTATAATCTTTTTTCATGCTATTGCATAGTTTGTTTTTTTTTAAAGAATGCCATTTGTCATGGTGTTAGGAGGCAAGCTTTATTCACATTCTGCTGGGTCACAGAGATTTGATAAATGACAGTGTGGTTCAGGGGTAGATAATCCAGTAGGCAAGGTAAGCACAGTGCTTACCAGATCATCTGTAGTGAGCAATTTCACATGGGCCCCATCAAAGATGTGGTGAAACCCATGTAAAATTATTCACCGCAGATTGCTATTGCACAGTTTTAAAAAATTCATGGTTTAATTTTTTAACTATAAGAACAATCAGGTTGCCTCCCTGACCCTGTGTCCTCACCCCCTGGCCCACTCCCTCCAGCAGCCCTGTACTTCTCCCAGCTCCCTGAACTTCTTTCATGTTCCCCACTCCACAGAAGCACACTGGCTTCTCCTTCTGCTATGCAGAATCCACCTTTTTGACCCCTAGGCAGCCCCTCCTCAGTTTTCAGGACTTTTCTCAAATGCTGCACTTGGCTGTTGGTAACACCACACGCACAGGTCCGCTCTCAGTGTCCTACTGAGCAGAGCCCAGGACTGCCTTGTCACTGTTGTCACCTCAACACTGAGGAGGCACTCAGTAAATAAATGCATGCTGAATCAATGAGAAATGAAACATTGCCGTTTCTGTATGTTAACTTTCAAGGTTTTTTCCATTTGTTGTGCAGAATTGATTACACCAAATATATCGTCTTTTTGTCCTTTTCCCTCCTCGATATTATAAACATAGGTAAACATCACTTTCCAAGGCTGAATAGCTTTTCATCTCGCATAGTTAGGCATTTGGTTGTTTGCTGTTTTTCACTACTATAAACAATAACTCCAATGACCTTTTTCATTCTCCTGTCAAGCAGACCAGCCCCCTCAATCTACCTTTTAGCTGTGATCAAAGTGTGGTCAGCCCATCATCTGAAGGAAGAGCACTTTCAGTATCTGAACTCCTTGAGTGGCTCCTACTCTCAACGTGGCTCTCAGCACTATAGGCCATTCAACATTTTTCTCTGTCACTGACCCTGGGTTGTTTCTTCCATGAGAAAAGACTGAATAGATTTCACTGGGGACGGAACTAGGACCAAGGGGAGATGAAGAGATGGGAAGGGGATAAAGAGTTTTGGTGGGGCCTAACCTTTGGATCTTCTGTCAGGGTTAGAAAAGTAAGTATGCCCTTCCACTGAGCTGTGGACCAGCAGGGCCTCAGGTTCAGGATGGCAGGGAAAGTGGGGAGCCTCAAAGACAGGGTGCTCCCTGGCCTCTCTCTGTTCCACAGGCCCTTGGGTCCTACAAGAACACTGCGTGGCCGTAGTACCCTCTATGCAAACGTGAGGATGGCATTGACGTCTTTCTAGCAGTTGTTAAACCAGTCTCTTGTCACCTCATCTACTCATTCACCAATGTTTCCTGAGCACCTACGCTGTTCCAGGCCTCACAAAGTGCTGCAGACTTGGAGGTAAACCCATATGTGGGGCCTCTAAAAAGGCTGCCAGTTAACCACACATGATAAATGCAGGACGTTGGTACCTGGACAGCAGTGTCATGGGAGAGGAGAAATCCTCTATATCTGAGAGGGTTGGGAAGGTTCAGGGAGGAGGTAGGGTCCCAGCTAAGCTTTGAGGAGGATCCGGCACTCATAGTCTGATGGAGAACAAGGCTGTCCATGTGCACAGCAAGTCCTGCAACAGCACACAAGGACCAGCCAGGTACTCCGAGAAGCCTCTTGGGCAAGGATGAATGAGGGTGAAACACAGGCACTGTTTGGACAATCTTGTTGGCCGTCTCAGCCAGAGCAGGTTTGGTAGCAGTAGGACTCTTCGCCTGGGACTGGGGTGTGATGGGGGAGAGTGGAGGTATGGAGCACACATGACTCTTCCAAGAAGCCAAACTCTAAGAAAACGGAAGGAGATAAAACAAAAGCCAAGGGAACATGAGGTAGAGGGCTGCTGGGATGGGAGACAGGTTGAGTAGTCAAGGAGTAAAGGGTTGAAGTTAGAGCAGAGAGGGGCACCATGAGGAGAAGGAACTGCACAAGTTAACAGTCCTCCAAACACTATGATTTCTTCGTGCTGTAACTACCAACTGTGCCTGGCCACACTTACGCCAGGGTGGCCTAAGCCCAGGTGGGGCCATAGAGCTTATCATGCTCGGCTTCCAAGTGCTGGAGTCTGCTATGACAGATAGGCCTGGAAGGGTCCTAGAGGCCCAGTTGCTTCTCCCTGAGCAGGCTCCCTTCACTCCCTTCTAACCTTTCTCTTTCTCAGCCTGGCAAACAGCCTTAACCTGATTACTTGTTGTTGATAGCTGTGGAGTCAGCCCTGACTCATGGTGACCCCATGCACAGTGGGATTGGACTGTTGTACTGCATAGGGTTTTCATTAGCTGGTTTTTGGATGTAGATCCCCAGGCCTTTCTTCCTAGTCTGTCAGTCTGAAAGTGCCACTGAAACACGTTCAGCATCATAGCACCATGCAAGCCTCCACTGACAGATGCATGGTGGCTCCATATGAGGTGATCAGCCTGTCATCGAACCCTGGTCTCCCACAAGAATTCTACCATGGAACCACAGTTACCTCTTCCCTGATGGCTTACAAGCAGCCACTTCTACCTTTGCTGTCTGTGTGTCTGGACCTGGTATCTTTCTCTTGAGGCTGCTGCTCCGTGTGTTTTTCAGGGAGATCTCCTTCCCCACTGTTAGGGATTGAACTGTGTCCTCCAAAAATATGTGTTGTAAATCCTGACCTCTATGCCTATGGTTATAATCCCATTTGGAAATGGGTTGTCTTTGTTATGTTAATGAGACAGGATCAGTTTAGGGTGTGTCTTGAGTCAATCTCTTTTGAGATATAAAAGAGATTAAATGCGCCAAGCAAGCAGAGATGGGGTAAGACAGATGCCAAGACACATGGAGATCTCCGGGGAACCAGGACAGAAGCTGAAGAGAAAAGGACCTTCCTCCAGAGCCAATAGAGAAAGCTTTCTCCTAAGAACTGGTACTCTGAATTTGGACTTCTAGCCTCATAAACTGTGAGAAAATAAATTTCTGATTGTTAAAGCCATCCACTTGTGATATTTCTGTTATAGCAGTACTAGATAAGACACCCACCCTCACCCTCAGCTGCTGCTCTGGGATCCTGGGCTCTAGAATCCAATGGCATCTAAGCACTCACTTACCTCAGAGGAGCAATGGTCATTACTCCTGTTTTGCAGGCACCAAACAAAAGTCAGAAAACCAAGTGCCTTGTCTAATGCCACACAACTAGCAACTCAAACCTTTGTCTGTCCCCAGAGGTCATGTTCCTGGTCAGTATATGGCCCTAGAGAGAGAGGCCTGGGGTGAGCCATGGTAAGGTAGCCACAGGCAGCATGACACAATGTGCTTCTGAACCATGTCATTCTTACTGCCTGTTGCTTCCTCTCTCTGCAGAGCCATGTGGTCCAGCCATCCCATGGAGTTACCCAGTTCCACCCTCCAGAGCCCAACTGCCCTAAAGACCAACGGCCAGTGGAGTGACCCACCGTGCTACACTGGCCAAGGACCTATAATCCAGAAGGCTACTGGAAAAGAGTCTCCCCCAACTCCTCTGGCTGAGATCAGGTGGGGACTGAGAGAACCTGAGCCAGGCCAGGGCTGCAAGCCAGTGCTGCTTGAGAAAACCAACCACCTGGGCCCTGCGGCTGGCACAGGCAGTGGGGGCCGAGAGGCAGCCTGTGCTGAACTGGTGCTGTTGGCGGACCCAGGCAAGTTCCAACTGGGAAAACTGCTGCCCCGGGAAGCACTCCAGAAGCAAAGGCAGAGTGCCTTCATGGAGGCGCAGCAGCTTAAGGAGAGGCTGGGGGGCAATCAGGCCCAGAGGAGAGAGCATAATGACCCCACAGCCCAGCCTGGCTGCCAGCAGCTGACCCAAGATGTCCCCGCGTGCCCAGTGGGCAACACGGTCGTCTCTGTGTGGCCCAGCAGAGCCCGAGGCGGGCAGAGAAGCGCCTTCAGCAAACCAACCAAGTGTCCAGCAGAGAAGCCTGGGCCACCCCCTGTCTTCCCAGCCAACCAATCTGCAGATTCCCCAGGAGACCTGTCAGGAATCATCAGCTCAGCAGACCTGCCTCATTGGAGTCAATTTTCAAATGCCAACTTTTGTATAGGTGATTTCTGGAACTTACAGATGTTGCCACAGAATGTTCTACTCTCCAGTGCTTTCCTGGGTGGCTCCACGCTGTGGCTGAAGCACAAGGTGGCCCAGATACCCATGCCCTCCTGCCTCTCCTCTGCTTCCTCATTGACCCACGTGCCACTCACGTTCACCAAACTGGGCTTGTGCACCCAGAACTGGTGTGCAAAATGCAGCCTCTCCTTTCACCTGACATCTGACCTGGTCTTCCACATGCGGTCCCATCACAAGAGGGAGCATGCAGGGCCTGACTTGCATTCTAAGAAGCAGGGAGAAGAGGCCCTCGCATGCCCTGTCTGCCACGAGCACTTCCAGGAGCGCCACCATCTCTCCCGGCACATGACATCTCACAGTTAAACAGGTGGCCATGGGACACACCTGTAGGTGCAGCATTCACCTGTGTTTGGTGATGAGGCAGGCATGGCATCGAGTCTTCTTTTGAAAGGCCTGGTCACTGTTGTGGGCAGGGCCATCTTCTTTGGCATGTCTAGATGAACAGCTCAGTCACAATTTGAAAAAGACAGCCAAGTCGTGCAGTGCACTTTGAAGGAAATAAAATCATGAAATAAGATGATTCACTTTACTAATCCAGGGTATTAGAACTAATAGACATAGAGTGTTTCTAACATCTTCAAGAGTGGGGCCATGCTACCATTCTTTTGGCTCCGTAGAGAAACAAGTTTGAGGCACAACGTGAGCTTTGGAGATAAACCTGAATTTGAATCTTGATTCTTTCATCTATTAGCCATGACTGTGGACAAGTTGCTTTAACCTTCTGAGCCCCAGTTTCATCTGTAAAATGGAGATGATAACACCTGTGTCTTAGATATGTAGTCAGTCTGGGTTATATAGGAGGCTCCAGGTAAAATGGCCAGCATAGTGCCTGACACACCGTGAGCATTGCGTAAATGATCTTTATTATCACGTCAGTACTGGTCAACTACTGTTAGGTAACATACAATCTCCCTGGCAAATAACAACAAACATCTATTTTTCATGGGTCTCTGGGTTGGCTGGTGTAGAGCTGGTCTTGCAGGTTTGATTCAGGTTCGTATTCTCTTCTGAGACTGACGGGCTACCCAGAGCATGTTCCCAGCACATCTCAAGCCTCTGCTGGGCCACCTCCACTAACGCCCCCTTGGCCAATGCAAGTCACATGGCTAAACCCAAAGTTAATAGGTGAAAAAAGCATCTGCCACCCACCGAAGCCGTGACAGAGTAGATATATAATCCCACCACCGGGGCGGGTTGGGGGTGGGAGGGTGAAGAATTGGGACCAGTAATTCAATCTGCCACCTGGTCTGTGGGTCTTCACATTCTGAATGTGTGAAAACAGAAAAATAGGATGAAACATACACACTTCTCTTAGTGCTCAAGAAGTGAGCTTATACAAAAACTTAAGGTTTAAAAGATTGTGAGGTTTGAAAGAGTTCTGTGTACCATTTATTATCCACTGCCTGTTGAGTTTCTATCCATAACTATCCAAGTTTACCTTGTCCCTGATAATGCAAACCACAGGTCATAAACTCTTACGTAATGCAGCCTGGCTTGCATGAAAGCAGGGTGCTGGGAGTTTTTGAGTGAGTGCAGGTCATTCTGCATGGGTTTCCAGTGACGTTCAGGATTTGTTCATCTGACCGGCAGTTTCCAGTCCTCCACTGAGATTCCAGCCCCAGAGCTCTGTGCTATGGTTGAGGAGGCAGGATGCAGTTGGTGGATGAAGGAGTGATCTTAGACAGCTGCCACCTAACAACCCATATGTCTCCCAAACACACCCCAGGTCAGGTTTGACCTCTTCTCTCCATCTGCACGGATCCCACCCTATCCAAGGCAGCATCTCCTACTCGTCCTGCTTCTACAGCATGTTCTCTCCCTCTCCTCTCTTGGCCTGCCCTGCCTCACATCCACACACCCATCTACACCCAGCAATCAGCATAATCTTCGAAAAATCCAAGTCAGATACTGCCAAGGCACAATTTAACCACCCACGGCTTCCCTTTCCGTTTACAATCCTAAAACGGGTCCTCCAGGACACCACAGGAACTGTTGATGTTTGCCTTTGAGTTAGCGCCTGACTCATGGTGACCCCAGTGCACAGCAGGAGGAAACACTGCCCAGTCCTGCAACATCCCCATGGTCAGTTGGGGATCAGACTGCTGTGATCTGTAGAGTTTTCACTGGCTGATTTTCAGAAGTAGATCACCAGCTCTTTCTTCCTAGTCCGTCTTAGTCTGAAGGCTCCACTGAAACCTGCTCAGCATCATAGCAACATGCAAGCCTCCACTGGCAGATGGGTGGTGGCCGTGCATTAGGTGCGTTGTCCAGGAGTAGAACACTGGTCTCCCATATGGGAGGTGAGACTTCTACCACTGAACTGCCATTGCCTCCCTCAGGATCTGGTCCCTACCTAATACCAGTAATTGTGAGCACTTACTGAACTTTTCATATTTGCCAGGCAATATTGGAAGTACTTGAAAAAAAAAAATTATGTCACGTGGCCTGACAACAGCCTTCTGCCGTAAGAGCAGCTTCGCTTCCATTTTTACGGTCAACCACCACTGCTAACGTACATATAGCACCCTCTAAGCACTTCATTTTAGGAATTCCATTTCTCCTGGGCCCTGCTCTGACTCCTGGCTTGCCATGTTCTCAGGACAACACTCAAGGTCTTCTCCATCTCAGGGTTTTAGCATCTGCTGTCCCCTCAGCCTACTGTCCCCTCAGCCTGGAACACCTTCCCCAGCAGCTCCGTATGTGGCCACCCTCCTTTGGTCCTGAGCTCTTCTCAGATGCTCTCTCCCTAGAGGGATCATTCCAAATCCCCACCTACAGTACCCCCCAGCCATTTCTCCCAAGGATATACCTAGTCTGCTTCCCTCATAGTCCTTCTTATCCAAAAGGACCTGTTTGTTTTCTTATTTACTTTCTCTTTCCACCAGACTGTCAGCTCCTAGGCAGCAGGGATCTCTGTTTTACTTACTGTGTCTCCCCAGTGCCTAGAACCAAAACAAAAAACTATCTGTCGAGTCGATTCCAACTCATAGTGACCCTACAGGACAGAGTAGAACTACCCTATGGCGTCTCCAAGGCTGTAATCTTTACAGCAGCAGACTGCCACATCTGTGGAGCGGCTGGAGGGTTCAAACTGCCGAGCTTTCAATAAGCAGCTGAGTGCTTAACCACTGCACCACACCTGCCCCTGGTGTGTCCGAACAGTGCATGGCATATGGTGGACTTGTCATAAATACTTTTTGAGTCAATTTCTGTGTGAAAAGCTGTGCGTGACAATGTTCAAAAGTAGATCACCAGACCTGCCCTTTTTTTTTTTTTATTAACAACTTTTATTAAGCTTCAAGTGAACGTTTACAAATCCAATCAGTCTGTCACATATAAGTTTACATACATTTTACTCCGTACTCCCATTTGCTCTCCCCCTATTGAGTCATCCCTTTCAGTCTCTCCTTTCGTGACAATTTTGCCAGCTTCCCTCTCTCTCTATCCTCCCATCCCCCCTCCAGACAAGAGATGCCAACACAATCTCAAGTGTCCACCTGATATAATTAGCTCACTCTTCATCAGCATCTCTCTCCCACCCACTGACCAGTCCCTTTCATGTCTGATGAGTTGTCTTCGGGGATGGTTCCTGTCATGTGCCAACAGAAGGTCTGGGGACCATGACCGCTAGGATTCCTCTAGTCTCAGACCATTAAGTATGGTCTTTTTATGAGAATTTAGGGTCTGCATCCCACTGATCTCCTGCTCCCTCAGGAGTTCTGTGTTGTGCTCCCTGTCAGGGCAGTCATCGATTGTGGCCGGGCACCAACTAGTTCTTCTGGTCTCAGGATGATGTAGGTTTCTGGTTCATGTGGCCCTTTCTGTCTCTTGGGCTCTTAGTTGTCGTGTGACCTTGGTGTTCTTCATTTTCCTTTGATCCAGGTGGGTTGAGACCAATTGATGCATCTTAGATGGCCGCTTATTAGCATTTAAGACCCCAGACGCCACATTTCAAAGTGGGATGCAGAATGTTTTCATAATAGAATTATTTTGCCAATTGACTTAGAAGTCCCCTCAAACCATGGTCCCCAGACCCCCGCCCTTGCTCCGCTGACCTTTGAAGCATTCATTTTATCCCGGAAACTTCTTTGCTTTTGGTCCAGTCCAATTGAGCTGACCTT
The DNA here is from genome assembly GCF_024166365.1 of Elephas maximus indicus. Classification (NCBI taxonomy): domain Eukaryota; kingdom Metazoa; phylum Chordata; class Mammalia; order Proboscidea; family Elephantidae; genus Elephas; species Elephas maximus. Next base: position 325,733 of record NC_064834.1, read on the forward strand.
CCATGTATTCAGTGTTGTCCTTCCCTTCACCTAAAGCAGTTCTTATCTACTGATTAATCAATAAAAAAACCCTCTCCCCCCCTCCCTCCCTCCCCCCCTCATAACCACAAAAGTATGTGTTCTCAGTTTTTACTATTTCTCAAGATCTTATAATAGTGGTCTTATACAATATTTGTCCTTTTGCCTCTGACTAATTTCGCTCAGCATAATGCCTTCCAGGTTCCTCCATGTTATGAAATGTTTCACAGATTTGTCACTGTTCTTTATCGATGCGTAGTATTCCATTGTGTGAATATACCACAATTTATTTAACCATTCATCCCTTGATGGACACCTTGGTTGCTTCCAACTTTTTGCTATTGTAAACAGAGCTGCAATAAACATGGGTGTGCATGTATCTGTTTGTATGAAGGCTCTTGTATCTCTAGGGTATATTCCTAGGAGTGGGATTTCTGGGTTGTATGGTAGTTCTATTTCTAACTGTTTAAGATAACGCCAGATAGATTTCCAAAGTGGTTGTACCATTTTACATTCCCACCAGCAGTGTATAAGAGTTCCAATCTCTCCGCAGCCTCTCCAACATTTATTATTTTGTGTTTTTTGGATTAATGCCAGCCTTGTTGGTGTGAGATGGAATCTCATCGTAGTTTTAATTTGCATTGTTTTTTAATGGCTAATGATCGAGAGCATTTTCTCATGTATCTGTTGGCTGCCTGAATATCTTCTTTAGTGAAGTGTGTGTTCATATCCTTTGCCCACTTCTTGATTGGGTTGTTTGTCTTTTTGTGGTTGAGTTTTGACACAATCATGTAGATTTTAGAGATCAGGCGCTGGCCTGAGATGTCATAGCTGAAAATTCTTTCCCAGTCTGTAGGTGGTCTTTTTACTCTTTTGGTGAAGTCTTTAGATGAGCATAGGTGTTTGATTTTTAGGAGCTCCCAGTTATCGGGTTTCTCTTCATCATTTTTGGTAATGTTTTGTATTCTGTTTATGCCTTGCATTAGGGCTCCTAGGGTTGTCCCTATTTTTTCTTCCATGGTCTTTATTGTTTTAGTCTTTATGTTTAGGTCTTTGATCCACTTGGAGTTAGTTTTTGTGCATGGTGTGAGGTATGGGTCCTGTTTCATTTTTCTGTAAATGGATATCCAGTTATGCCAGCACCATTTGTTAAAAAGACTATCTTTTCCCCAATTAACTGACACTGGGCCTTTGTCAAATATCAGCTGCTCATACGTGGATGGATTTATATCTGGGTTCTCATTCTGTTCCATTGGTCTATGTGCCTGTTCTTGTACCAGTACCAGGCTGTTTTGACTACTGTGGCTGTATAATAGCTTCTGAAATCAGGTAGAGTGAGGCCTCCCACTTTCTTCTTCTTTTTCAGTAATGCTTTGCTTATCCGGGGCTTCTTTGCCTTCCATATGAAATTGGTGATTTGTTTCTCTATCCCCTTAAAATATGACATTGGAATTTGGATCGGTAGTGCGTTATAGGTATAGATGGCTTTTGGTAGAATAGACATTTTTACTATGTTAAGTCTTCCTATCCATGAGCAGGGTATGTTTTTCCACTTAAGCATGTCCTTTTGAATTTCTTGTAGTAGAGCTTTGTAGTTTTCTTTGTATAGGTCTTTTACATCCTTGGTAAGATTTATTCCTAAGTATTTTATCTTCTTGGGGGCTACTGTGAATGATATTGATTTGGTTATTTCCTCTTCGGTGTTCTTTTTGTTGATGTAGAGGAATCCAAGTGATTTTTGTATGTTTATTTTATAACCTGAGACTCTGCAAAACTCTTCTATTAGTTTCAGTAGTTTTCTGGAGGATTCCTTAGGGTTTTCTGTGTATAAGATCATGTCATCTGCAAATAGTGATAACTTTACTTCCTCCTTGCCAATCCGGATACGTTTTATTTCTTTGTGTAGCCTAATTGCCCTGGCTAGGACTTCCAGCACGATGTTGAATAAGAGCGGTGATAAAGGGCATCCTTGTCTGGTTCCCGTTCTCAAGGGAAATGCTTTCAGGTTCTCTGCATTTAGAGTGATATTGGCTGTTGGCTTTGCAGATGCCCTTTATTATGCTGAGGAATTTTCCTTCAATTCCTATTTTGGTAAAAGTTTTTATCATAAATGGGTGTTGGACTTTGTCAAATGCCTTTTCTGCATCAATTGATAAGATCATGTGGTTTTTGTCTTTTTTTTTATTTATGTGATGGATTACATAAATGGTTTTTCTGATATTAAACCAGTCTTGCATACCTGGTATAAATCCCACTTGATCAGGGTGAATTATTTTTTGATATGTTGTTGGATTCTATTGGCTAGAATTTTGTTGAGGATTTTTGCATCTATGTTCATGAGGGATATAGGTCTGTAATTTTCTTTTTTTGTAATGTTTTTACCTGGTTTTGGTATCAGGGAGATGGTGGCTTCATAGAATGAGTTGGGTAGTATTCCGTCATTTTCTATGCTTTGAAATACCTTCAGTAGTAGTGGTGTTAACTCTTCTCTGAAAGTTTGGTAGAACTCTGCAGTGAAGCCGTCCGGGCCAGGGCTTTTTTTTGTTGGGAGTTTTTTGATTACCGTTTCAATCTCTTTTTTTTGTTATGGGTCTATTTAGTTGTTCTACTTCTGAATGTGTTAGTTTAGGTAGGTAGTGTTTTTCCAGGAATTCATCCATTTCTTCTAGGTTTTCAAATTTGTTAGAGTACAATTTTTTGTAATAATCTGAAATGATTCTTTTAATTTCATTTGGTTCTGTTGTGATGTGGTCCTTCTCGTTTCTTATTCTGGTTATTTGTTTCCTGTCCTGTATTTCTTTAGTCAGTCTAGCCAATGGTTTATCAATTTTGTTAATTTTTTCAAAGAACCAGCTTTTGGCTTTGTTAATTCTTTCAATTGTTTTTCTGTTCTCTAATTCATTTAGTTCAGCTCTAATTTTTATTATTTGTTTTCTTCTGGTGCCTGATGGATTCTTTTGTTGCTCACTTTTGTATTTGTTCAAGTTGTAGAGACAGTTCTCTGATTTTGGCTCTTTCTTCTTTTTGTATGTGTGCATTTATCGATATAAATTGGCCTCTTAGCACTGCTTTTGCTGGGTCCCAGAGGTTTTGATAGGAAGTATTTTCATTCTCGTTGCATTCTATGAATTTCCTTATTCCCTCCTTGATGTCTTCTATAACCCAGTGTTTTTTCAGGAGGGTATTGTTCATTTTCCAAGTATTTGATTTCTTTTCCCTAGTTTTTCTGTTATTGATTTCTAGTTTTATTGCCTTGTGGTCTGAGAAGATGCTTTGTAATATTTCGATGTTTTGGACTCTGCAAAGGTTTGTTTTATGACCTAATATGTGGTCTATTCTAGAGAATGTTCCATGTGCGCTAGAAAAAAAAGTATACTTTGCCGCAGTTGGATGGAGAGTTCTGTATAAGTCAATGAGGTCAAGTTGGTTGATTGTTGTAAGTAGGTCTTCCATGTCTCTATTGAGATTCTTACTGGATGTCCTGTCCTTCTCCGAAAGTGGTGTGTTGAAGTCTCCTACTATAATTGCGGAGGTGTCTATCTCACTTTTCAATTCTGTTAAAATTTGATTTATGTATCTTGCAGCCCTGTCATTGGGTGCATAAATATTTAATATGGTTACATCTTCCTGATCAATTGTCCCTTTTATCATTATATAGTGTCCTTCTTTATCCTTTGTGGTGGATTTAAGTCTAAAGTCTATTTTGTCAGAAATTAATATTGCTACTCCTCTTTTTTTTTGCTTGATATATTTTTTTCCATCCTTTGAGTTTTTGTTTGTTTGTGTCTCTAAGTCTAAGGTGTGTCTCTTGTAGGGAGCATATAGATGGATCGTGTTTCTTTATCCAGTCTGTGACTCTCTGTCTCTTTATTGGTGCATTTAGTCCCTTTACATTCAGGGTAATTATAGATAAATAAGTTTTTAGTGCTGTCATTTTGATGCCTTTTTATGTGTGTTGTTGACAATTTCATTTTTCCACATACTTTTTTGTGCTGAGACGTTTTTCTTAGTAAATTGTGAGATCCTCATTTTCACAGTGTTTGATTTTATGTTAGTTGAGTCGTTACATTTTTCTTGGCTTTTATCTTGAGTTATGGAGTTGTTATACCTTTTTGTGGTTACCTTATTATTTACCCCTATTTTTCTAAGTAAAAACCTAACTTATATTGTTCTATATCGCCTTGTATCACTCTCCATGTTTGCCAGTTCAATGCCTCGTGTATTTAGTCCCTCTTTTTGATTATTGTGATCTTTTACCTATTGACTTCCATGATTCCCTGTTATGTGTATTTTTTTTTAATTAATCTTAATTTGTTTGTTTTTGTGATTTCCCTATTTGAGTTGATATCAGGACGTTCTGTTTTGTGACCTTGTGTTGTGCTGGTATCTGATATTATTGGTTTTCTGACCAAACAATATCCTTTAGTATTTCTTGTAGCTTTGGTTTGGTTTTTGCAAATTCTCTAAACTTGTGTTTATCTGTAAATATCTTAATTTCACCTTCATATTTCAGAGAGAGTTTTGCTGGATATATGATCCTTGGCTGGCAGTTTTTCTCCTTCAGTGCTCTGTATATGTCGTCCCGTTGCCTTCTTGCCTGCATGGTTTCTGCTGAGTAGTCTGAACTTATTCTTATTGATTCTCCCTTGAAGGAAACCTTTCTTTTCTCCCTGGCTGCTTTTAAATTTTTCTGTTTATCTTTGGTTTTGGCGAGTTTGATGATAATATGTCTTGGTGTTTTTCTTTTTGGATCAATCTTAAATGGGGTTCGATGAGCATCTTGGATAGCTATCCTTTCGTCTTTCATGATGTCAGGGAAGTTTTGTGTCAGGAGTTCTTCAACTATTTTCTCTGTGTTTTCTGTCCCCTCTCCCTGTTCTGGGACTCCAATCACCCGCAGGTTATCCTTCTTGATAGAGTCCCACATGATTCTTAGGGTTTCTTCATTTTTTTTAATTCTTTTATCTGATTTTTTTTCAGCTATGTTGGATTGATTCCCTGGTCCTCCAGATGTCCCAGTCTGCATTCTAATTGCTCGAGTCTGCTCCTCTGACTTCCTATTGTGTTGTCTAATTCTGTAATTTTATTGTTAATCTTTTGGATTTCTACATGCTGTCTCTCTATGGATTCTTGCAACTTATTAATTTTTCCAGTATGTTCTTGAATGATCTTTTTGAGTTCTTCAACAGTTTTATCAGTGCGTTCCTTGGCTTTTTCTGCAGTTTGCCTTATTTCGTTTGTGATGTCTTGAAGCATTCTGTAAATTAGTTTTTTATATTCTGTATCTGATAATTCCAAGATTGTATCTTCATTTGGGAAAGATTTTGATTCTTTTGTTTGGGGGGTTGTAGAAGCTGTCATGGTCTGCTTCTTTATGTGGTTTGATATGGACTGCTGTCTCAGAGCCATCACTGGGAAACTAGTTTTTCCAGAAATCCGCTAAAAAAAAATGCAGTCAGATCCCTATCAGAGTTCTCCCTCTGGCTCAGGCAATTCGGATGTTAATGAAGCCGCCTGGGGAGGGTGGGGGAGGGATCAGAGAGATAGGGGAGTAGCACCTCAGAATATAGCCAGAGTTGCTTGTCTTGCTTGGAATGGCTATTATATCTGAGATTCCCGTGGGGCGCGTTGCCTATGTGTGCTGGCTGTGTGGAGATTGCCCCCGGGGGGTCTGTCCCGCTGAAGTCAAGGTCAGATCCTCCGCTGCCAGCCCCACGCCCAACGTCAAGGTTCCCCTGCTGGGACGGTGCACTCTCGACTCCAAAATCAGTCGCTGCCTCCCGGGGACTTCTCGTCCCGCCAGCCGCGTCGCCGTGCCGCCTCTGAGAACTGGATGGGCCCCCTCCCGGGGTCAGTTCAGGTGAGTGGAGCAGCTCCCCGTGCTTGTGCCATGACTGCGTGTCCCGGCTGGGACGCTGCTCTCCCTGCTCCAAGACCAGTCACTGCCTCCCGGGGACTTCTCCCACCGGCTGCGTCACCATGCCGCCCGCGCAAACCGCAAACTGGCTGGGCCCCCTCCCGGAGTGAGTTCGGGGGCTAGGGCTGGGCCCCTTGTTTGTGCCATCTGCTCCCCTGGGCTCTGCCCTAAATTGGGCGCCGAAGGTTACCTGACTGGAACACTGGCTCCAGGCTCTGAAAACAATCGCTGCTTCCCCGTATTTGTTCGTTCTCCGTCTCTAAATCTGTGTTTGTTGTTCAGGGTTCGTAGATTGTTATGTATGTGATCGATTCACTTGTTTTTCCGAGTCTTTGTTGTAAGAGGGATCCGAGGTAGCGTCTACCTAGTCCGCCATCTTGGCCCCGCCTCCTGCCCTTTTTTTTTTAAATGAACATTTTATTTAGTTTTTGGTGAAAGTTTACAGGGCAAATTAGATTCTCATTTAAATTTCTCTATACAGTGTTTGGTAACATTGGTTACATTTTCCACATTGTGTCAACATTCTCCATATTTCTGTTTTTGTTCTTCTTCCATTAATCCAGCTTCCCTGCCTCTCCTGACCCCATCTATGCTTAAGGGTGAATGTTGACCATTTGGCCTCATATAAAAAAAAAAAAAAAATTTTTTGTGTGTGTGATTTTTTTTTTTTTAAGGAGCACAGGATTCACAGGTGATATTGTTTATTTTATGAGTCAAACTGTTATTCAGCTGAGAGGTGACCTTCAGGAGTAGTTTTAGTTCAGAGTTTAAAGAGTATCTCAGAACAAGTCTCAGGGGTTCCTCAAGTCTCTACTGGTCCAGTAAGTCTGGCCTTTTTTTAATATAAGAATTATAGTTTTGTTCTAGGATTTTCCCCACTTCCTCAGGGACCACCTCTTATGTCTCCGGCTGGCGAGGTCGGTCAGTAGTGGTAGAGTTGGGTACCATCTAGTTTTTCTGGTCTCTGGATAGACGAGGCTGTGGTTCATGTAGGCAGTTAACCTCACCCATACCACCCTACTTCCCTGAGCACAGGAAGAGAACCCCTACTTGGGCCAACCCTGAATTCTTCCTTTCCTTAGAAAATGATTGCTCCCCAGGAGGCAGCAGGCCTCCTCTGCAGTCTACTCTTCAGGATTTTACTGTTTCCGTTTGTGTTATTTTGTTTTGTCTTTGTTTTATGGAAATCATGTGGTAGGCCTAAACATCAGGTAGCAAAATATGCATTACATGGAATAAATCTTTAGTTTTTAAAAATAAGTCATTTTCCAAAGTGTTTTAATTTATGCCACTTTCTAAGAAAGAAGTTTTGGAAACCAGTTTTGAGTGGGTCCTGGGAAGACAGTGCAGGAAGGAGGAGTGGGGTTAATTACATTTAAATTTTTCTCCCCAGGACACCTTGTGTTTTCCTGGGGCAGGAGGCAGGAATTGGCTGGCCTTTGGCACCCTTGCTGTTTTCAGTGGCTTAGATTAGGATACTATTTTCAGTGCTGGCCACCCTGGTCAGCAAGGTGGTAAGGAGGGCCTCAGGCCAGATAGAATTAAACCCCACAAGAAAGAGCAAGGTGCGTTCCTGAACGTTTTGATCAAAGATTCTATGGAAGAACCCTGATCAAAAGTGGGAAAACGTGAAACCGAATTTCAGATTCTCATGGGGTCCAGACTTTCCCAAGCCTCTGAGGCTGGCTGAACCCTTTTAACTACTGTCCTGAGATAATCTCTAAACCTTAAACCAAAAATATCCCCTGAAGTCTCCTTTAAACCAAACAGTAGCTTATTGAAGAGGAAAATTAGTGACAAGCATTTTACTTTGATTTTAAGGTTTTTCTTATCCACAAAACCAAATATTACCCTAAAAAGCCTGACCAGAACTGCAAAAGCATTGATTATGTTTATGCCAGAAGCTGCTTTATAGCAATGTAACTTTGTCCTTTCCTACCAGAAAAGGACAGTTGTAACAAAACCATTACCCCCTGATTTACTGAAAAAGACTCTGGGCTCTTCTATTTAAATCTCCAAAGAGATCATGGCTGCAGATGGGTGGAAGGCCAGGGGCCACCCAGCAACCTGATAAACTGATCTCAGTAAAAGGAGGAAGACTGGGTTCAGTGAATCCTGTTACGATTTGCCAATGGTTGATCTGTTCTTCCTCCTCTTCTTTTCTTTATAAGCTTCAATGTAACTAGCCTACCTCAAGTCATTTGGGCTTTTTGGAATCAGTGCTCCCCCTATATACATACAGAATAACTGCTCGGAATAAACCTTGTGTTTCCATTTATTTGAATTTTGATTAATTTTTAACGAGCTTAGTTAGTAAAGAATATCTGCCTTGAGGGAATCCCTGGTGGCAGAGTGGTTAAGTGTTACAGCTGCTAACCAAGAGGTCGGCAGTTCAAATCCACCAGGTCTCCCTTGACATTCTATGGGGCAGTTCTACTCTGTCCTATAGGGTCGCTATGAGTCGGAATTGACTCGACGGCAGTGGGTTTGGTTTTAGTGTATCTGCCTTGAGAATTGTGCTCTTTTAAAGAATTGTCTATGTGGGATCAAATTGACAACAGATAGAAAGCTTAGGGGGCAGTGAGTTTATGTTAATGGGAGAGGAACAATTCATAAAAGGAGGGTGAGAATGGTTGCACAACATGAAGAATGTAATTAGTGTCACTGAATTGTACATGTAAAATTTGTTGAATTGGTGTATGTTTTGCTGTGTATATTTTCAATAACAACAAAAATTAAGATAAATTATTTTAAGAAATAAAAATAAGGAGCTGGGTGAGAGACGGGTGCTAACAGGTGGGGACCCTGCCCAGGGATGCAATTCAGGTGGCCTCGTCTCTCTGAGCCCAGTCGTCTCAATGCATTACAGCTGTGAGTATAGCCAGGGCCCTCGCAGGCTTGCAGACCCAACCAATGCCTGTGCTTGGGCCATGTGGGAGGCAGAAGCAAGTACACTGGAAGCAGAGGGGTTTGTGAGACTAAGAAGAGCTGGCTCCTCCCATCCAGTGCTCAGGCCTGGCCTGAAGAGAGAGAGCCCATGAGGCATCCACATATTCCCTTCCGGGCAGAGGATGTGCTGACCTCAGCCCCTGCCCCTTGGGGGCTGGGCCAAGTCTCCAGCAAGGTGTCTTCCTCTCTGAACTGCAGAGCCTGGCAGAGGCAGAGCTTGCTCCTGACCGAGAGCACTAGGACATGGGTGCCTGTCATCCAGAGCCACTGCCCTCACCCTACCTACCCTGGGCCTTCGTGATCAGCCGTGGATCAGGGAGCAGTCCTCCCTCTGCTCCACTGCACCCACCCCGACTCACTGCTGCTCACACCAGGTCCCTTGGGTCCTCTCTGTGCCTTCACAACGTGTTGTCAGATGGCCTGCATCCTCTGAGGATCTATTCCAGAGCGGGAGGCCCAGGAGTGGCCCAGCACACCCTGTGTTCCTTTCTCCAAATGACCCTGTGGTTTGGATGCCCAATGTGCTCTGGCCTTTGGATGAAGAACAGTAAGGCAGCCCCTAGGCCTGTCCTGCCCCAGACAGCCAGCTCTGAATCCCTGCCAGAACATAGCCCACCATGCTCTACAGGACCTTTATAGTCCATTTGTCATGTATGTTACCACCGCACAACATGCTGGGCTTCCCGAAGGCACACCAAGACCCCTGAAGGCCAGGTCCACATCTCCACTACGTCTCCAGGGAGGACGATCACCTCCTTGGGGGTGTCTGTATCACATCACAGCACCCCCCAGAGGAGCCACCGTCCTCTTATTCACTTACACAAAGAGATAACCCTCCTCCCCAAGAGCCAAACTTGTTTTGGGCCTGAATTATCTTCCATCTGGGCTTCATACTGAGATGGATTTGGCTCAAGAGACTGGATTCACCTAGAATCCCCTAGATATTGGTGGGGTGCCCATAGATTTGTCCAGATTCCCCAGCAGTCTGGAGCCTGGGAAGGGAAGTCAGGTAGCTAGGTTTAATGGATTATAAATCCCAACTTCTATGCCTGTGGTTATAATTCCATTTGGGAATGGGTTCTTTGTTATGTTAATGAGACAGGATCTGTTTAGGGAGTATCTTGAGTCAATTTCTTTTGAGAAATAAAAGAGATTAATCAAGCAAGCTAGGAAGCAGAGATGGGAGAAGATAGATGCCAAGACATGTGGAAATCTCCAAGGAACCAGGAAGCAGGAGCTAAAGAGACAAGGACCTTCCTCCAGAGCTGAAAGAAACAGAAAGCCTTCCCCTAGAGCCGAGGCTCTGAATTTAGATTTCTAGCCTCCTCAACTGTGAGAAAATAAATTTCTGTTTGTTAAAGCCACCCATTTGTGGTAATTCTGTTACAGCAACATTAAATGACTAAGACACCAGGACTGTGCCTGGTACCCACAGAAGGCTCTGCTGGTCAAGCCCAAAGTAGAGGTGGGGCAGTTCTTTTCCAAACCCACCACTGAGACCAGACACAGACATGCCAGTGCCTCATCCTCACCAAGCAGCCCTGATCACCAGGCCTCCGGAGAGCTGTTGCAGGGGCTGTGACTCCCCTTCCTTCTCCCAGCCTCTCCCCATTATGACCTTGAATAGGGCCCTAGAGGCTTCTCATTCTGGGTCCCTGGTCACTCTCCACTCAGTCCTGCAGAAGCAGAGTTCCGTGACTCTCAGGGCACCAGCCAGGGGTCTGTGTCCCCCCAGACCACCTCTGGGCTCCCCGGTCTGCTCCCTGGGGTTGCTCAGTTTTGGGGGAAGTCTTGAGGTCTCGATGCTACAACCATCTCTCCCGGCCAAGAGGAGTTTGACTGCCACAGCCAGCACAGTGGCAGACCACACTGCTGTGCACTTGGACACTCTTGGCTCCTGTTCTACAAGAGCACATGTGCAGGAGGGCAGGCCATGAGGACCAGCGGGAGTAGAGGGAGGTTTTCTGTGCAGAATGGCATTAGGAGGGTTTAGGGAAGGAAGGGGAGGATTCAGAGTGAACCAAGAGGGTTTAGGGAAGGAAGGGGAGGATTCAGAGTGAGCCAAGAGGGTTTAGGGAAGGAAGGGGAGGATTCAGAGTGAGCCGAGAACTGTCCTTAAGAGACTGCAGAGCTGCTGCATGGAAAAGCGTGTTTATTTAGCACCTACTGCATGTACCAGGTGATGTGTTAGGACCCGGGCAATAGGACACTAATATGAGCAAGACAGTTTCTGCCCCTAAGACTGCACACTGTGGTGGGGAGAGAGAATCGCAAGACGGGGGAGCAGAGGGGGCAGTGGCAGGGGAGCAGGACCTCTGATTTCTCACCTGCAGTGCCCAACATGGGGGACGTGGCCCCAAGTGACTACTGAGCACTAGAAATGGGGCGCGTGAGAATCAGATGTTCTTTGAGGGCCAAAGGCTTGGTACAAAAAACTTACCAGTAAATTTTATATTGATTATGTGTTAAAATGTTATGGTTGTGGGTTAAATATGCTATTACAATTAATTTCACCTTTTTTTTTTTTTATGTGGCTACAAGAAATTTTTAACGGCACATGTAGCTGGTATTGTTGACTCCCATTATAATTCTAGTGGGTAGAGTGCTCTACATGTCAATAAAAATCAGAACCTGGTAAATTCTAAATTCAAATAGGCATTCAAGACCAGGAGTTAAAAGTAGCTTCTGGTCTGCAGACCCTGGAGTCCTAGACCTCAGCTATCTACTTCAGGAGCCCTGAACCACATGCAGCTACTGAGCAGGTGACAGGAGCCGAGGCCAAGGTGAGCTGTGCTCTGTATGTAGAGGGGGCAACAGATTTTGAAGAATTGGTATGAAAAAAGGCTGAATGTAAAATATCTTATTAGTAATTTTTATGCTGATTACATTTTGAAATGAACATATTTGGGATATATTGAGTTAAATAAGACGTATTATTAAAATTAATCTTATCAGTTCTTTTTACCTTTTTAATGTGGCTACTAGAAAATTTGAAATCACACATGTAGTTGTATTGGTGGCTCATGTTCCATTTTTATCAAACAGTCTGTCCAAGAGGGTTGCTGTTGTTACGTCACAAGACTGGCTTTTGCTGGGATCTGAAGTGATAAGGGAGTGAGATCAGAGTGGGATTTATCATTATTCATGAAGAGAAAGTACCCCTGCCCACTTTTCAGGAAAGCCAAGCCAGGGTTGGAGATTAGCACATATCAGGGATAGATCTTGACTTCACCTCCCCAAATAACTGTTGTCAGAGAATGGAAGGGATTGCCTTTGAAGAGAGTGAGCTCCCTGTCACTGGGGCATTCAAATGCTGCTGAGGAGGCTAGATAAGCTCCAAACACACGTCCATCTCTAAGCCCACTGGGGGCTCAGCAGGCCCCTTTGCTGCCCCCCGGAGCGTCAGGCAGGACCACGTGCACGGGTGCCCTCAGTGCGTGGCCCAGAGGCCCCTCCTGCCCAGGGGCTCTATCCACCGAGGCCTCTCCTGTGGCCCTGCAGGCCTGCGTTTAGCCTCACCATCTGCAGAGAGTGGTGGAGCATCTCCTTGGCTCTGGTGAGGGCAACTTCTCCAGGGACCACAAGGTGGGGTGTCACGCCCACCCCTTCCCAGGAGCTGTCATCTGAGGCCCCCACTGAGCGGGCTGTGGGGATGGTGATGTAGAGGTGCGTGTCATCTACGTGGTAGGTCTGCAGCAGCTGGCAGCCACCACTGGTCACCTCTCCGATGACCAGGGCCCGGCCCAGCCTCTTCATGATGTATGTGAACTCCTCTGCAGCACCAGCCGTCACACGGCTGGTCAGGATAACCACGGTTTTCTTGGAGCCGTAGCGTTCACCTGGAAGACACAAGGCCCTTTAAAACTGGGAGACAATTCATTACCCTTGGGCCTGCCTTCCTTCTCCATACAATCTGGAAGTGAAGGGGCCTGAGATTTAGTTCTGGGTCATTATATCCGCACGTAGACTCGCCACCTGTCAACTGCTCAGCAGCTGCATGTGGCTTGTGGCTCCCCAGGTGGACAGCTCAGTTTAGAATCACTTGGTTCTGATTTTTATTGACCTTTTGTAATATTTTTGAATGTACGTCCTTAAAAAAATAAAACAAAAAACAGTTGCCATTGAGTTAATTCCAACTCGTGGCAAACTCATGTGTTTCAGAGTAGAGCTGTGCTCCATAGGGTTTTCAATGGCTGTGACCTTTTGGAAGCAGATCACCAGGACTTTTTTCCAAGGTGCCTTTGGGTAGATTTGAACTACCAGCCTTTAGGTTAGTGGCCAAGTGCTTAACCATTTGTGACATCCAGAGACTCCCGTATGTCCTGGAAACTACCTCAAAATCCTTGTGTAGTAAGGAAGAGCATAAATGAATACCGTGGGCTATATTTTTTTATTATTCTGGTCATATGCATGTCCCCACTTTTGTCTGCAGATCCCTCTTGTCTGAGCAAGGGAAATGGAGGGAGGCTCTCCACTCCAGGAAGGGAGGTTCCTATGAAGTCTCGGCCACCGAGGAGATCCTCCCACCACTGCTCTGGGCCCAAGGCAGGTAATGGCAGCCCCTGTCAGTCATGCGCTTTCTTCAGGCAGGTGTGTTGAAAGCTGCTGATGTGAGTTCAGGTAGGATGAGTACTGGAACTCCCTTTAGTTTGGTGGTGGTGGGGTGGGGGGCTCCTTTTAGTTCTGCATTTGTCTTGCAGGATGATGATTGTAAACAATCTGGGGCATTTTGGTATTAGACAAACCAGTCAGTGTTCAAACTTTGGCTCTTTCACTTATTAGCAAGTTATGCAATTTAGTTGAGACTCCTTTTTCTCTACTAGAAAATGGGCATCATGATATGTGTTTTGCAATGAATAAAAACCATATGCACAAACTCTGTGGCGTAGGACAGCTGCTTTATATTATTGCTTTTTCCTAAACCCACGCTGGATTTCCCTGACTTACCAATGTGGAGGAATAAAACCAGGTGCTTCTAGAATGAAAAATAGGAGAGGGAGAGCTTTGCCATGCACCTGCAAGCTGGGTGTGGGTCCAGATTTCGCTGACAGAATTGTTGGGCCGATGGTAGATTTTGTCCAGCAGAATTGGAGGGCCTTCGTCAAAGAAGTAGGAGCACAGGGCAGAGATGGAGGAGGTAGGGCCACCGATGTTGAACCTGGGAAGGGTGAGTGGAGCCCAGTGAGGGGCTGAGTCCAGTTAGGCTCTCAGTGCCCCTCTGGAAGACTGGGATCTCTTTTTTTCTTTTTTTTTATGCAAATGTTTTCATTATCAGCAAAATATAAGCAGATTTTAACCATTACATAAATCTTTTACACATTTATTAAGAATTGCAAGGCATGAAAAACAAAAGCTCTGAAGAATGGGAGAAGGAAGAAAGAATTTTAGCTTTTAGAATATTTATCGCTATATAAAAAATTACAAATCAGTGCTATTTTGACAAGGATGTTTGGAATGCTGTAATATGCACATCTAATGCTTTCTCTGAAAGGGGCTAAAGAACCGAGCCCAGGGTCAGGCTGAAATATGCTCTAGGGCACCTTGACGGACAGCGTCCCTCTCTAGTCCTTAGATGCATAGGTGCTGTCACTGAAGCAAAGTTGGTTGTGGTCGTCTATCAGCTGCTCCAATAACCAGCCTTATCCAATCTGGGTCAGCCTGACAGACTTCGCCAGTCAAACATCATATCATTCCAATGCATTACAAGGGGTCAGTCTTGGACCTGGTTACCTGACCGTGAAGATGAGGTTTAATGTCACATGTGAAGAGCAAAATATAGATCTGCATTCTTCTCACAGAGGAAATAAGGCTTATGCATAAAATCAGGACTTTCAGATTCCCTATGATCAGCTAAGAATGAATGATAAAATTTTGAAGACAAATTCAAGATTGAAAGCATGATTAACCCAAATGGGCACAGCTTCCAACAGGCTAAGACTCAGTTACGTAGCAGACAAGTTAACAGAAAAGTGATGTGTTGACTAAAACTCTGCTGAGGCTATCTAGGTAAGATTTTATCAAATTTGTATTTTGTTAATTGTGAGATACAAAAAATTACAAGCTAGAACATTTGAAACTTTACCTTCTGTGATAATTCACTTCAAATAAGACTGGGATCATTACCTTGTACAGGGCTCTCATTAAAGGCAGCCTCAGTCTTTTTTACACCCTCCTCCTACAGAATTCCTTCAGTGAGCACTTCCAGGGGTATTAGTCGCTTGAGAATGGGAGACTTTGTTGTCAAATATGTTTAGAAAATACTGCATACCATACCTTCCCCTTGGAATCACATTTTATCACATTAAAGGCTCTGACAAGCTCTGTAGTTAGAAGCTAGTAAATAAATTTCCCACATTTATTGACCATGGAATGCCCCCTGCACCCATACAGCCTGTAAGTAAGGCACATTTTGGGCAACACTGTCTTTGCCAGTTGCATTCTATAACAACTTCACAGAACCCACTAGGGGTCTTAGCTCAGGTCTCCTGATGTGGGACACACAACAGAGATCTCAGGGTTGTGGAACTGCACCAGGGGTGAGGAAGTCTGTGTCCCGGGCCATTTAGATTTGCCCTACTGTGTGGCCCTGGATAAGGGGCCTCACCTTGCTGGGCCTCTGTCTCCAATCTGAAAAATGAGGACTCCACAGCTGGCGACATGTTAGAAGCCTCTCTGGCTGAGGGCCTAGGATGCCCAGGCTGGGTTCAAGGACAGTGACCTTAGTGTCTGTACCTCTAAATCTTGGAAACGGAAGGGTCCTAAACCCAAGCACACCTGTAGGCTGGTGGTTCTCCTTTTTTAAAAAGGTAGACAGCACAGTTAAATAGAAAGAGACTTAGAATGATGGTCATTCTGATGTTCTGTCCAGATTTTGAAGAATAAAGTAATCCGAGGCACCATAAGGACCCCCAAGATCATGATCTCGGCATACACAAAACCAAAGCAATGGGGAATGGGTCATCTGCAGACTTGCAGGATATCAGCCTCTGTGGGATCTAGCGCCACGTAGTGACAACTGAGAGCCACGGTGAGTTCTGCAGGTCAATAAACTGGATGGAGCTCTCCAGCAGCAGTGGAGGGTGGGGGGTATCAGGGTCAGCACCCTGAGGGGCGCAGCCTCCCCCTCCCTGTGCCCATAAAGGTTTCTCAGGGCATGTCCACCCCTGGACCAGGGAGTTGTTGGAGGCCTGGGCCTGGACCCTGCCTGTCAGCATTCTTTCCCCTCTTTCCCTTGCTCTATAATTGAAACTCACTGCATAAGGGGAGTTTTCACAGAAGCAGATGGGAGTGGCTAACTGAAGTTATCCTTCTAACAACTGTAACATTAATAGCTAATTGCCAAACAAATCCTCGTGATCCTGGCTTTACAATGCTTATGACCAGGGTTGTGGTGGTACATGACTCACCACAGGACTCTCACAGGGACCCTGCCCACTATAGACCGTCAGGCTGTCTCCTTGCAGATTCTGGCTCAGGAGGGTAGACTCAGTACTTTTAATGCCCCTCCTCCCCAACATCCGTGACCAGGCAGCTCTGGGAAGCACCAGGTTAGCCCAGTTGTTCTCCACCTGGAATGCACACTGGGATCATCTGAGGGAGAGCTTTAGAACCCACCAGGCCAGTTAAATCAGAGCCGCTAGGCTTGCTAGCCCAAGCCCTGTCAGGTAGGGAGGCTGGTCCCTCTTAGTGCCTGGGCTGTGTTACAGGGTCTTTCTTTCTTCCCAGCTGGGGGACCTGGCTGTGACTCTATTGTGGCATCTGTGGGTGGCTTAGCCAGGCAAGAAACCACCGACCGCCCCCCTCCCCAACTGACCTTAGAAAGTACTGCACGCTATACCTTCCCCCTCTGATCACATATTATCACATTAAAGGCTCTAATAAGTCCCGCAGCCAGGAATGTGTCAATAAATTTCCCATACTTATTGACCATGGAATGCTCCCTGCACCCACACTGCGAGTGGAGCACATTTTGGGAATCATGGGAACAGTGGCCAGGTGAGGGACCACTGACCACCCTTCCCCCACTGACCTCATATCAATAATCATGGCGTCCGTGTGCACAACCTTCCTCCACACATGCTCCACTAGCAGCTCGGAGACCTGGGAGAGCAGCTCACAGTCTCCAAACATGTCGAACCTCAGGTAGCCGAGGTTGCCCTCAAACACGTTCGTGTGGAAAGAAAACTTGATCAGGTCTTCAAAGGCTTCAGGGGAAGGAATCTGAAAGAGTTGAAGCTTGGCTCAGTGCTAGGAAGGGAGCAGATTTCAGAGCCAGAAAGAGAGGGAGCCGCAGATCTCCTTGATATCATGAGAAATATTAAGAGTATGGGAAGGAAACTAGCATTTTGGAAGGAGTTAGTATGTGTCAAGAACCCTTCCAATGGTGTGTCAGCCAAGAAGGAAGTCCAGGGAGGCCACATGGGGGGTGAGCCTAGAACTTGAACCCATTCTGATTGGTCACCTCCTTAAAAAGAATGCTCATCTCTCCTGGTCCCATGCTCTGGTAGTGAATTACTTAATATGGCCCTTCTAACCATTCATGGTCTTGTTACTCCCACAAAATGATTGGGTGGGACTACGCAAATGTGTTTGTGACCCACCAAGGAGATTGGGCAGCTTGCTAACAATGCAAATAAGGTGCATGGAACCCTAAAGAGGTGATTGGTCAGTTCTGCCATCCCACTAGGCTTAAAATGACCCATCCTAGAGGCGAGAAAGGGGAATCTCACTATCAAAAAGAAGAGCCAGGAGTAGAGCGCATCCTTTGGACTCAGGGTCCCTGCGTTAAGAACCTCCTACACCCACCAGGATACAGAGAGCTGTAACACCAAAGAAGGCGAGAAGCAGCGGCAAATATGGCAGGGAAATGGCAGCAGCAGAACCAGGATGCTGGCAGTGAACGAGGCAGCTGTAGTGGGAGTGCTGATCCACCGAGCAGGAGAGCCCGGTGCCTTCAGGCAGGAGGATTAATGGCAGAATGGAATGCCTCCGGACACTTATTAGCAGAGCTAAAAGAGCTTTGTAACACTTGCCTGAGCAGGGCAGAGGCCAGGCCTGAGTGCGACTGAGGCTGAGAGAGGAGCCCTGACCTCAGGGGGTTGAGAGAAGCTGAGAGAGCTGTCCTTCCCTGAAGAAAGGAGACTTGGCCTACTTGTCCTGATCCTGATCCTGAGTTGTAGCCTGTTACTTCTCTAATAAACCCCGTAGCTGTGAGTATGGTCTGTGAGTTGTGTGTGGCCATTGCAACGAATTATCAAACCCAGCAGAGAAGTAAAGAGTGCTGTGGGAGGGATAGATGGTGTCAGAATTTGTAAAAAGGCTGAAGAGAAGAGGTATGTCTGACCTCTACCTCATAGGAATCAGCTTTGGGCTGCTAATAATGATTCTCTCCCCTCCTTATGAAGTTAGACAAGGAGGTTTGACAATGCCACGCTGCCATTTTTATAGGGGGCCAGAGCTGGAAGGACCAGGCATGGTCTCCTCTCTGACCTACCCCCACCCCAACTTCTCCAGACAGTCTGTGATGCTCCTGTCCTCCTCTTCCTCTCCTCCAGTGGGGCATGGAGTGAGAACATTTTTGACCAAGTACCTGAGCCTTTACCAGGTGCCTGACCCTTTGCAGCCTTCATCATCAGCTCCACAGCCACCCTGAAGTGTAGATGCCATCATCCTCATGTTTTCAATGAGGACACTGAAATACAGAGAGATGAAGTAACTCGTCCAAGGTCACAATTCTAGTATGTGGTGATGCCAGACTCTGAACTCACATTGGCTATAAACTGTGAACTGCTAGTTACGCTGGGAAGAAATGAGCCTATGATTTGGGGCCTGGGGCGCCTAGGAGCATAGGCACATAGTAGATCCCACTGAAATGGCCGTTCCTTCTCTCCTCTCTGCAAGGGAGGCAGCAGGGCTCAGTGGGCTGGAATGAGCCAAGAAGTCCGCAGGGTGCTGGCAGCTTTGAGGGGGATGCTGGCCTCCAGGCCCTGCTCCACCTTTAGTTACAAGCTTTCTGGGTCTCAGTTTCCCTTTATGTAAAATGGGAATAATTCTATAGCAGATGCCCCCTCTGATTTTGCCTGTCCGTGGGTCCTGGCTGACAGGACCCTGCCTCCAGCACACCCCTTTGTCCCTCCACTCTCTGTTTCAAGACGTTCTCTGAGCTGGGTGAGCAGGTTCACCCAGAGTGAGAGAGAGTCCTTGTCGCTGGGGCAACCTTTGGCCAACAGATTCATGCCCAGCCTCCTGCACTCAGGAGCCTTCCCCACACTTGCCAGGGCAGCAGCCTCACTAATACCCCACATGTCCCTGCTCCCTCACTCCTGCCTCAGCCATCACCTCCCAAATGAACTGCCTGCACCAAGGCCTAGTCTTACTTGCTGTGATTATCCTGTAAAATCACTGATAAGAGCACAATGTGGGAAGAGGCTTTCAGTTTTGCTTTCGACAGAGCTCTGAGCTGATGGCCAGAGGACTGGGTGTGTTCTTTCCCCTCACCCTATCCAGCAGTAACACCCATCAGCCTTGGCCCACCACTTTAGTGTTTCCCAGAGCTTCAGGGCTGGCTTCCAAATATTTTGATCACAACGTCTTTGCCCAGAATTTCCTGTCCAGCCTGTCCTTTGACCAGCCCAAGCTGCGCCCCCACTGATTCCTTGCATTGGAGCCTCACTGTGCATGGAAGGTTCTCTGGGCTGTATGCCTGGTTCTCTGGGCTGAGCCCCAGTACCCCTGGCCACTCCAGAACCCATGTCTAGGCTCCAAGCTTTAGCTCTGAGGCAACTGAGGCCAAGGCCTCTGCCTGTTCCTACATTTACAGAGGAGGAAACCACAGCTTGGAGAGCTTACTTGACTTAATGATCTTTTCCCCAATGCTGACCATAAGAACCCTGCACACACCTGCCTTCCACTAGCCAAGAGAGAAGCTCTTTCTCTTCTACCAGGTTTCCAACTGGGCTCCTGTGGAAAAAATGTTCTACAGAGGTGCTGAAGGACCCTGTGGGCACAGGGAGTGGGTGGGAAGACAGGATAAGAGAGGGAGAAGATTTGCTTGGAGAAAATATAAACCTGAAGTGAGTCTGGAAGCCAGTGATCTGCACTGTGCACATAGCCCTGAACATGTGGACAACTGGTCAACTCCCTGCTGAGACTGGGTTGAAGCCAAGACTCCCCATGTCTCACCTGCATGGGTACAATCCCGGGAATGTGGTCCTTGGCATCCTCGGGGATGTAGACAGTTTTCAGGTGTGGGTCCCTGGACAGCATCTGTAGGTCAGCCCCCAGCATCTCAGCCAGGGCCCGTTCCGAGGTCACGGTGGCATAGTGGCTCTGTAGTTGGCTCAGTTGCGCAGCCATCTTGGCGCCCAACTCGGGCGAGGCATAGTTATCAGCTACCAGCTTGCCAGCTGTCTGCAGCACCGTGGGCACCTTGGCACGCAGGGCCACAATGTCCTGGGCTGTGGAGAGAGCCTCGCTCACAGGCACAATGATGTCAGGCTCCACACCAGCGAGGTCCCAGGCTTGGCCTGTGGTGGCGCTCAGGGCTGTCTGCGTGGGCATGGAAGCATATAGGGGGCTGCTGCCTACCTGGTAGATGCCCACAGAGAGAGCCCCCCCAGCCGTGGGCTCCCCGATGATGGTGGCCCGCTGTAGGTCCTGCATGGCATGGGAGAAGGCCTCTGCTGCAGAGCCACTGCTGTGGCTCACCAGGACATAGAGGTCCTTGGGGGAGCTGTAGCGCTGGCCAGCAACCTGGGACAGTGTCCACACTTCAATCACCTGAGAGGTGGCTCTGTCAAAGACTGAATAGAGGTGCCGGCGGGGTTTTGCCTCAAAGAAGTAAGAGCAGAGCAACGGCACGGCAGAGGAGTAGCTGCCGGGGTTGTAGCGCAGGTCAATGACCAGTGCGGCCGTGCCCACCAGCCTGGACCACACTAGCTGCATCAGCTGTGGCCCAATGGCCTTCACCGTCTCCAGGTCGGCCATGGTATCAAATCGAAGGTAGCCCAGCTGCCCGGGCAGTATGTCCGTCTTGAACAGGGCCTCGATGAGGTAGGAGAGCTCCTCCGGAGAAGGGCCAGCAGGCGGCATCGGGGGCGCCTCCTCAGCCACCAGCTCCCCGGGGCTATGGAACACCAGCAAACGGTGGTCTCCAGACACCTCCTGCAGGTCAGCTGTGAGCTGGGAGGCCAGTGACTCAGGGTCCACGGCTGTGCGGTAGGCCCCTCGTGCCAGCTTCTGCCGAAGCAGGGCCCGGGTCTGCTCCACCACCTCCGGCCGGGCGTAGTGGGCCTCCAGCAGGTGCCCTGTGTCCTCCACCAAAGCACCCAGACTCCGGTGGAAGTCCAGCACCTCCAGCGCACGGTCCAGGGCCTCCTCGGCCAGCACAATGGCGTCGGGAACCACGCCGCCGCCCAGCCAGCACTCGCCATTGTTGTCTATGAAGGTGAGCATGGGCACGGTGACCACCAGGCTGCCAGTGGGCGTCTCCAGCAGGGGCACGGAGTGCGTATGCAGCAGGTTGCCCGCTGTGATCTCACCCACCAGCGTGGCCCAGCCTAAAGACTGCATCAGGAAGGCAAACTCCTCAGCGGCCGTGGCTGTACGGTGGCTGGTGAGCAGGTACACACCGCGCTGACTGCCATAGCGCTGGCCCTGCAGCTCCGCGCGACTAAAGTGCTCCTGTGTGCGGTTGGTGCGGCGATCGTAGGTGGTGAAGAGGCGCACGGGGCCGGCCTCGGGGCCTTGGAAGTAGGACAGCAGCAGGGGCACGGCGGAGGAGGGCCCCCCGGGGTTGTGGCGCAGGTCCATGATGAGGTGCTCCGTGTCCTGCAGGGGTTCCCACACCTGGCGCAAGATGTGTGGACCCAGCATCTCCAGAACGGACACGTCTGCAAACGTGTCGAAGCGCAGGTAGCCCACGTTACCCTGCAGCACCGATACCTGGAACTCGGACTCCACCAGAGCACGCTGAGCAGCCTCATCCTCAGGCACCATGGGGGCTGCCCCTGGGGCTCCGTCGGCTTCCGGCTCAGGCTCAGGAGAGTTTTCCCTGGGCCTGAGGGCCTGCACCAGGAGTCTGGGGTCCTCAGACACCGCCTGCAGGTCGGCGTTGAGCTTGGCAACCAGGTCCTCCTCCGAGACCACGGCGGAGAAGTCCATGGTGGCGAGGAGGTGCAGCAGGGTGGGCACTCGGCTCACCAGTGTGTAATAGTCCTGCAGGGTCTCCTGCAGCCGCCGGATGATCTGCGGCAGGGCGCGCCGTAGCGTGAGGATGGCCAGCGCTTTTTCCAGGGCCTCCTCTGCCGGAGTTCCTACACAGGGCAGCACCCCACTGCCTTCCCATGTCTGGCTTCCCCCGCCCAGGGGCCCTAAGGACCTAGACACAGGCAGAGTGAGGAAGAAGTCAGAGTGGCCTATCCTCAGCTTCTGGAGGTCCAGGGCACCACCCTCAGTCCGCTCGCCCACCACGATGGCCCTGCCCATCTGCTTGAGGATGTAGACGATGTCCTCGGCCACGCCCCTGGTGTGGCCACTGGTGAGGACCACCACATCCTTGTCGGCGCTATACCTCTCCCCCAGCACCTGGGGCAAGGTCCAGAGCTCCGTAGTCGTATTGGAGGGGCGGTTGTAAATGGTGTCCACGTGCAGCACGGTGCCGCCCGGGTGCAGGTAGGAAATAAGGTAAGGGATGCTGGAGACATGGCCCCCTGTGCAGTGTCGCAGGTCCAGCACTAAGGCAGAGGAGCCCATAAGCTGCTTCCAGACGTGAGTCACCAGGAAGCCCCCCAGCTGGTTCAGCACCTCCTGGCCTGGGATGTTGTCTACCCGCAGGTAGCCCACGTTGCCCTCCAGAACCTTGTAGCTCATGCTTGTCTGCAGCTCACTGAGCATTTCTTCTTCCGTGAGGTTGGTGGGTGCTGAGGCTGGCTGCAGAGCCTCTAGGGTGCTGGGCTCATAGGAGATGAGTAGGCGAGGGTCATTCAGGGAGCTTTGCACCCCGGCTGTCAGCACGCCAGCCAGCGTCTGGGGGTCTGAGATGCTCAGGATCTCACGGCTCCGGATAGCCTGCTCAATGGCTTCCTGCATTCCCATGAGGTTCTCTGGGAAACAGTAGTTATCCAGGAGTACCTGGGCCATGTCCAGCACCAGGCTTGGCTGGAACAGGTGCTCAGGGCCAGCCAGACCACAGAGTAGGGTAGACAAGAACAGGATCCATTGTCCCCTCATGAGGATCAAGAGGAGGGCTGGGTCCTGCACAAACCCCACCCCCGCAACCATCCACAAGACCATGCTCTGCTTTATGGCGCTGTCTTCCTCTCTTGTCCTTCTTGCCGGCAGATAGAAGGTCTGGGGCTAACCTCGGGAGGCAGGCTGAGGCTTCCAGTTCCAGTAAGCCTTTAATCCTGTCTAATCCAATCACATCAGCCCTGGGACTTGGGAGAACAGATTGGGTGGCTTGACCTGGAAGGTATGCGGCATCTCAATTTGCTGTACCATCTCTGCACAAAATAAAATTATTAACTACAAACATTTACAAACCAACAGCTTTCCCCACAGCTCTGCAAAGTAGAGTTCAAGTAATACCATCTTCCCACTGTGTGATCAGTGTGTGTCATCAATGGCTTTGGAATTAGGTAGACCTCTATGGAGTCCTGTTTTGTGGCCTTAAAGAAGCACCTTACTTACTTAATGTGTACATTAAATGAGGGAAGATGTGTGAAACACTTCACAGTACCAGGCAGGAAGAAAGCACTCAATTACTGATTATTACAGAATTAGATGTTATCTCTGTTTTATAGCTGAAGGAGCAGAGGCCAGAGACTTTAGTAGCTTACTAATCAACTATCCAACCAGTTGTGAAAAGGTTGACTCCAACTCATGATGACCCTATGTGTGTCAGAGTAGAACTATGCTCTATAGGGTTTGCAATGACTGGTGTTTTGGAAGTAGATTGGCAGGCTTTTCTTATGAGGCACCTTTGGGTGGACTCCAACCACTAATCTTTTGGTTAAGCATGTTAACTGTTTCCACCACCCAGCTTACTGAAGCCCACCCTTTTAGGTGAGAATAGGTAGCGGGGAAGTCCCTGTGGGACTGTCAACATGCTTGCTGCTAACTGAAAGACTGGCAATTCTAACTCACCTAGTGGCACCTCAGAAGGAAGAACTGACAATCTACTTTAGAAAAATTAGCCATTGAAAACCCTATGGAGACCGTTCTACTCTGGCACACACAGGTCACCATGAGTCAGGACGGATTCTACAGCAACTGGTCAGGTGGTAGAGGAGGTGAGAAGAAGTCTGTGTGGCCCCCAGCATCAACTCCTATAGCACTGCAGTGGAGCCTGTAGTTGCTCATCATCACAGGGTGGAAGCTCATTCATGTGTTCTGCTACTGCCTCCAGGGCACTGGACCAGCTCCCCTGTAGCTTTTGAACAATAGTAATGAAATATCTTGTCCTTTCCATAGCTTGTGGCCAGTGGAAAGGGCACCTGCTTTTAAGGCCTGTGACCCAGTGACTCTGGATTAGATAATGTTGTCCCTAAAATCTAATGAGCATCAATTCTCTTGGCTAAAGAAGACCCCTGCGAGTGAGAGATGCAGCCCACATCCAGCACTTGCAGTGAGAACTGAGTGGTAGAGGGAGGACTTGGGTCCCAGGCCTTACATGGATTCCCTCTCCACCGAACACACAAAAGCCAGCCTCAGGGAAGTGCTAGACTCTCTGCTCATAGAATGTGGGTCCCATTGTGGCTGGTTTGCCACTGATATCTAAGAAAACCTACTACTGAGCCCAAAACCTAGACTCCTGCTTTGTCTCAGCATCCTCTGGGAATGGGCATTCTCCTCCTTTAATAGATGAGAAGAAGATGGCTCAGCCTGTGGCCATGTAGCCTATAAAGAGCAGTTGGTAGCGATACCTACAGCTCTCACTCTGCCCCGTGTATTGCCCAGCACATCCTCACCTTTGGGCTGAGTAAGCAGTGGCAGCAGCACTGTGTGCCCCTGGGACTACTGACTGAGAAGATGTTCTTGGGAACAGAGAGGCCTTCTCAGCAATCAGGAAAGCCCTAATCTGCTCTCTGGAAAACATCTGAGGCCAAGAAGGTCAATTAGCTAAAACAAATGTATTTTTAGCTGATTAGGATTAGTTTAATGCCCAAGTGACATATGGTCACATCACTCCACTGCCTTCAGCCAATAGGAATCAGCCTGATTTATTATCATGATAAGACAGAAGGTGGGATTTGGCAGAAGCCTCCTTAATGAAAGCGTTCATTATTTTTCCTGAGTCCCTGCTAGGATGACTGAACCCTCTACTCTGCCTTCACTAGGGAATCATAACTGAAAACATACAGTCCAGTGATCCCCTGTGTGTCTTCTGTCCTTGCTTGAGCCCAGCCAAAGAGGTCTGGACAAAAAACGGCTGTGGGTGAAGGTGACCAGTCTCTCTGGGGAAAGTGGTTAGGCAGGGAAGGCCCTCCCCTCCAATTGTATCAAATATTATTAAAATGCAGTCTCAGATACCTGATAAATGTCTTACATATATAATGACTATATAAAGAACTCCTACAACTCAACAACAAAAAGCAAACAGCTCAAAACATGGGCAAAATACTTGACAATTATCTGAAAAAAAAATACCAATGACCAATAAAAAAACAAATAAAAAAAAACCCAAACTTGTTGCGTTAGGCACACCTTAGTCCTCAAGGGGACGTCTTTGCTTTTTAACAGTTTAAAGAGATCTCTTGCAGCTGATTTGCCCAATGCAATGCATCTTTTGATTTCTTGACTGCTGCTTCTATGGGTGTTGATTGTGGATCCAAGTAAAATGAAAACCTCAACAACCTCCATTTTTTCTCTGTTTGTCATTATGTTGCTGATTAGTCCAGTTGTGAGGATTTTTGTTTTATGTTGAGGTGTAATCCATACAGAAGGCTGTGGTCTTCAATTCTTCATCAGTAACTACTTTAAGTCCTCTTCAGTTTCAGCAAGCAAGGTTGTGTCATCTGCATAATGCATTTATAATAGCCCCTAAAAAAAAAAAAAAAAAAACAGGAATAAATCTAACCAGGGATGTAAAAGTCCTATACAAAGAAAACTACAAAACACTACTGCAAGAAACCAAAACAGACCTACATAAGCAAAAAACATACCATCCTCACGGATAGGTAGACTCAACATTGTGAAAATGTCAGTTCTACTCAAAGCAATCTACAAATACAATGCAATCCTGATCCAAATACCAACAGCATTCTTTAACGAGATGGAAAAACTAATCATTCACTTTATGTGGAAAGGACAGAGGGCCCAGATAAGTAAAGCAGTATTGAAGAAAAATAATAAAGTAGGACAGGCACTACCTGACCTCAGAACCTCAGCTGTAATAGAACAGCCTGGTACTGGTACAACAACAGACACATTGACCAATGGAAGAGTATCGAGAACCCAGAGGTAAATCCATCCACCTACAGTCACCTGGTCTTCAACAAAGGCCCCAATTTCCTTAGTGGAGAAAGGACAGTCATTTTAATAAACAGTGCTAACAAAACTGCATGTCCATCAGCAAAAAACATGAAACAGGACCCATACCTCACACCATACACAAAAACTATTTCAAAATGGATCAAAGACCTAAATATAAAACTAAAAACTATGAAGCTCGTGGAAGAAAAAATAAGGTCAACACTAAAGGCCCTAATACACTGCATTAACAGGTTACAAACTATAACTAACAATACACAAACACCAGAAGATAAGCTAGATAATTGGGATCTTCTAAAAATTAATCACCTATGCTCAAGGAAATCCTGGTGGCACCGTGGTTAAGTGCTACAGCCGCTAATCAAAGGGTTGGCAGTTCGAATCCACCAGGCACTCCTTGGAAACTCTATGGGGCAGTTCTACTCTGTCCTATAGGGTCACTATGAGTCAGAATCGACTCGACGGCACTGGGTTTGGATTTTTGGTTTTGTATGCTAGCAGTGGCAGTGGGTATGTTTATCAAAAGACTTCACCAAAAGAGTAAAAAGAGAACCTACAGACTGGGAAAAAATTTTTGGCTATGACAAATCTGACAAAGGTCTAATCTCTAAAATCTGTAGGAAAATCCAACACCTCTACAACAAAAAGACAAATAATCCAATTAAAAATGGGCAAAGGATATGAACAGACACTTCACCAAAGAAGACATTCAGACAGCTAACAGACACATGAGGAAATGCTGATAGTCACTAGCCATTAGAGAAATGCAAATCAAAAGTACAATGAGACACCATCTCTCCTCACCGTTACTGGTACTAATTAGAAAAAAAAAAAAAAAACAGAAAATAGCAAATGTTGGAGAGGCTGCAGGGAGATTGGAACTCTACGCACTGCTAGTGGGAATGTAAAATGGTACAACTACTATGGAAAACTATATGATGCCTTCTTCAAAAGCTAGGAATAGAAATACCGTACAATCCAGCAATCCCACTCTTAGAAATAAATCCTTGAGAAATAAGAGCCATCACACAAATAAACATATGCACACCCATGTTCATTGCAATATTATTGCAATAGCAAAAAGATGGACACAACCTAAGTGACCATCAACAGATAAATGGATAAACAAACTATGGTACATACACACAATGGGGTACTACGAAATGGTAAAGAACAATGATGAATCTGTGAAACATCTCACAACGTAGATGAATCTGGAGGGCATTACGCTCAGTGAAATAAGGCAATCACAAAAGGACAAATGTTGTATGAAATAACTATTATAAAAACTCATGAAAATGTTTACACACAGAAAGAAACAATCTTTGATAGTTACTAGGGAAGGGAATGGTGAGCAGAGAAAAACACTAACAAGACAATGTTGTTGTTAGGTGCTGTCGAGTCATCTCCAACTCCTAGTGACCCTATGTACAACAGAATGAAACACTGTGTGGTCGTATGCTATCCTCACAATTGTTGCTGTGTTTGAGCCCATTGTTGCAGCCCCTGTGTCAATCCATCTTGTTGAAGGTCTTCATCTTTTTTGTTGACCCTCTACTTTACCAAGCATGATGTCCTTCTTCAAGGACTGGTCCCTTGCCAATAGATAAGTGGTAACTTTGATGAACGGTAAGACAGAACACGATACTGGGGAAGTCAGCAGAACTTGACCAAGGCAAAGTCATGGAAGCTTCATAGACACATCCAAACTCCCTGAGGGACCAAGTTACTGGGGCTGAGGGCTGGGGCCCACAGTTTGGTGAATATTTAGTTCAATTGGGATAACATAGTTTATAAAGAAAATGTTCTATATGGTACTTCGGTGAGTAGCATCTGGGGTCTTAAATGCTTGTCAGCAGCCATCTAAGATACATCTACTTGTCCTACCCTATCTAAAGCAAAGGAGAATGAAGAAAACCAAAGATACAAGGGAAAAATTAGTCCAAAGGACTAATGGACCATAATTTTCACAGCCTCCATCAGACTGAGTCCAGAAGAACTAGATGGTGCCTGGCTACCACCACTGACTGCTCTGACAAGGATCATAGTAGAGGGCCCTGGGCAGAGGGGGAGAAAAATGTAGAAAAAAATTCAAACTTACAAAAAGACCAGACTTACTGCTCTGACAGAGACTGAAGAAATCCTGTGAGTATGGCTCCCAGACACCCTTTTAACTCAGTACTGAAGTCACTCCTGAATTTCACCCTTCAACCAAAGATTACATAGGCCTATAAAACAAATGGAAACCCTAGTGGCATAGTGGTTAAGAGCTATAGCTGGTAACTAAAAAGGTCGGCAGTTCGAATCCACCAGGCACTCCTTGGAAACCCTATCGGGCAGTTCTACTCTGTCCTACAGGGTCACTGTGAGTCAGAATCGACTCTATGGCAAGGGGTAAAAAACAAACAATAACACACGTAGTTCAACCATGTGTATGAACTAAACGGGCACACCAGCCCCAAAGCAAAGATGAGACAGAAGGAAGGGACAGGAAAGTGGATGAATCAAAATGGGGAACTTGAGTCCGAGAAGGGGCGAGTGTTGACACTTCTTCAAGTTGGCAAATACTGTTACAAAACAATATGTGTATTAATTGTTTAAGGAGAAACTAACTTGCTCTGTAAACTTTCACCTAAAGCACAATAATTATAACAACAACAACAAAACCTTAAAGACCCTACTTATATAAAATATCTAGAACAGGCAAATGTGTTGCGTTATGGACTGATTTGTGCCCTCCAGAAAGATGTTGCAGTCCTAATTCCTGGTACTTGTGAATGTGATCTTGTTTGGAAATAGGGTCTTTGAAGATATTAAGATCAGTTAACATGAGGTCAAACTAGAGTAGGGTGGGTTCTAATCCAATCTGAGCAACTCCTTGTAAAGAGGAGAAGAGACACAGAGGTGGAGGAAGGGTAGCATCTCTACATGCCAAGACGTGCTGGTGTATCTTCCCCCAGAGACTTCAGAGTGAGCATAGTCTGGCCAATACCCTGAATTTGGACCCCCAGCCTCCAGAAATGTGAGATAATAAATGTCTGTTCCAACGTGCTACAGAATTTGTGGTATTTTGTTACCAATTCTAAATAGACTAGTGGTTATCAGGGGCTTTCAGGGAGGAGTGAATGGGGAGCCATTGCTCTGTTTGGGGTGATGAAAAAGTTTTGGAATTACATAGTGGTGATGATTGCACAACATTGTGGGTGTCATTAATCATTGAATTGTATACTTAAAATGGTTAAAGTGGCAATTTTAAAAAATATATATTTTACCACAACATATTTTTTAAAAATGCAGCCTCAGGATGGGCTGTCTGGAACTGTTTTTGGACCCTGATTAGTGTAGATGGACCAGAGCATCATGAGGATATAAGAAAAAGATTGGAGTCTGTTGCAAGTCAGTGGGGTACCCCAGGGGGATAATGCTTGAAAGGAGAGGTAATGCTTCCCCCTGTGGGTGTGCCTGTGAGGAGGGGGAATGTGTCCCCAGGGTGCCCAAATTCTCACAGGGCAGGGGATATAGCAGGTGGCAGACTGGCCTTCTTAGCAGGTCCTGGATAGCAGGTTTTGGGCAAGTCCTGAGAGTCGGAGCCTGGAGGAGCTCTGCATCTTTCCATCCTGTCCCTGCTGGCAGTCACTTCTGGGGGATGGGGCGGAGGGAGGTGCTGAAAGTCCCATTGTGATCCTGGGGATTGATTTTCGGTGTTGGGATAGGATCAGACAGCTCTGCATCCCTAGTAAGACATCATTCCCCTCACTTCTACAAGAAGCCGCGAGTACAGGGGAGCCACCCTGAAGCCCTACCATGGTAGAGCTGCTGTGAGATCTTGATTAGGTAACATGACTTCTCTGTGTCTCAGCTCCCTCAAAAGGGAAAAAGGGATGAAGAGAAACACTCACAGTATTGTTAGATGATTAAATGTTAACAATGTCAGTGGCTATAACAAGGCAGCCCATGTCACAGCAGGAGTTGGTGATTGGTAGCTTGGTTATGCCAATTATCAGAATTCCCCTGTAAAGTTGGGGAGGGTACCCAAGGAGTCAGGCATTGCCCTCAGAGCCTTTGAGTACCTGGTGTTTCTTAGGTCCCAAACCCTCCATGGGCCTCTGTATATCTGGAGAATCCCTACACCTCAGAAATATCCATACTCAGGGTTCCCCCCAGAGTACACACACCTGCAGTGACCCCAGCATGTGACGAAAAGGGGGTGATGGCACATGAGGCTGTGGCCTTGGGAGTGGCCGGGTGGGGGAGCACATCTGGGGCCCGGGGACTATAGAAGGAGTGGGTCATATGTTGCCTTATGGATTTATGTTTTGCAGTGGCCAAAGCCCTTGTCCTTATTTTTATTTATTTTTGTTTTGTTAGTGTCTTAGGCTGGGTTCTCTAGAGAAGCAAAACCAGTGAAGTGTGTATATACACACAACACATATACATATGTATATATATACACACACACACATATAGACACACACACACACACATATATATACATATACACACACGTGTATATGTGTAGAGAGAGAAGAGAGATTTATCTCAAGGACATGGCTCACGTTGTTGTAGAGGCTGGCAAGTTTCAAGTCCATGGATCAGGCATCAGGCTGGAGGATTCTCCTGACTCACATAGCTGCAGGGGCTGACGAACTCAAGACTGGCAAGTCAGATGGTAGGCTCACAGGCTGGGAGGCTGACAAATCCAACATCGGCAGGTAAGACAATAGGCTGCTGTATCACAGGCTGTGGAGAATGACGAATCCCAAAATCAGTAGGTAATACGGCAGGTCGGTGGCTCAAGTCCCAAGAACTGAAGGTCAGATACAGGATCCAGAGCAAGCAAGTGAGCTTTGCCAGAACATCCACATATATATTGGATGCAGACCACAACCCCCGAGGAAACTCCCTTTAAAACCAATTGCCTGATCATATTAGATCACTTCATGGAGGAGGACTACATCATTACATAGCTAACAAACTACATCATTATGTAACTGCCAAACTACATCATTACTTAACTGCCGAAACACTGATAATCATGACTCAGCCAAGTTGACACACAACCTTAACCATCACAGATAATTTATAGGGATTTTCAAATTGTACAACAAATATCCATATACTATCTATCTAGATTCTACAATGGACATTTTATCACCCTTCTTTTATCTTGCTTCTGTCTCTCCAACCCCATTTCTAACCCACAAGCTAACATATTGTATTTGCATGCATTTCAAAGTAAGTTGAACCTTGTCTTTATCTTATTTTAAATGCTTGTTCTCTTTTTTACCTTTTTTTTAAATAAGAAGAGCAAAACAAACTCATTTTTACAAGTTAACTAGTTTAGAAAGGTGTGATCAATCTTTCCCCAAAGGCTTTTCAATCCACCTTCTTTAGCAACCAGTAATAGCAGTTGAAATGTGTGCATCAGGGTTGTATCCTATCACCATTCTTATTCAATCTGTATGCTGAGCAAATAATCCGAACAGCTGGACTAAATGAAGAAAAATGGGACATCAAGATGGGAGGAAGATTCATTAACAACATGCATTATACAGATGACACAACATTGCTTGCTGAAAATGAAGAGAACTTGAAGGACATACTGATGAAAATCGAAGACCACAGCCTTCAGTATGGATTACACCTCAACATAAAGAAAACAAAAATACAACTGGACCAATAAGCAACATTGTGATAAATGGAGAAAAGATTGACATTTTCAAGGATTTCATTTTACTTGGATCCACAATGAATGCCCATGGAAACAGCAGTGAAGGAATCGAAGGATGCATTGCGTTGGGCGAACTCTTTAAAGGGTTCAAAAGCAAAGATGTCACTTTAAGGACTAAGGTGGGCCTGACCCAAGCCATGGTGTTTTCAATTGCCTCATATGCATGTGAAATCTGGACCATGAATAAGGAAGACTGAAGAAAAATTCAAAGCCTTTGAATTATGGTGTTGGCAAAGATTATTGAATATACTACGGACTGCTAAAAGAATGAACAAATCTGTCTTGGAGGAAGTACAGCCAGAATGCTCCTTAAAAGCAAGGATGGCAAGACTTCGTCTCACATACTTTGGACATGTTATCAGGAGGGACCAGTCCCTGGAGAAGGACATCATGCTTGGTAAAGTAGAGAGCTGGCAAAAGAGAGGAGGATCCTCAACGAGATGGATCGACACAGTGGCTGCAACAATGGGCTCAGGCATAAAAACCATTATGAGAATGGTGCAGGAACGGGTAGTGTTTCATTCTGTTATACACAGGGTTGCTATGAGAACTGACTGCATGGCACTGACCAACAACAACAGTGGAACGTGTAGCCATCCTTACATTTCTCTGTGTTTATGTATGTAAGCACATACGCAGATCTATCTCTCCCTCCATCTGCAGATACACAGCCCATTCATCCATTCATCTAGTATCATCCCATGATACTGTACAGAACTTTCTGAATTTTGTTTTACTCTCTTAAATATACAGCATAAACATCCATGCAAGTTGAAGTACATACATTTAACTCATCCTTTTAATAGTTGCATAATTGCCCCTGATTGGAAGTTGCATAATGTATTGATCTATTTCCCTAGTAATGGATATTTTAAGTTGTTTCTGTTTTTGTTTATAAAATAATATTGTGATAAATATTCTCAAATATATGTCCTCAATAGCTGGTGCTTTTTGTTTCTATATAATAAATTCCCACACGTGCACTTGCTGAATCAGAGTATGTGCCTTTGTTTGTTTGCTTGTTTTCTTTATTATACTTTTTCAGTTACCTTTTAGTTATATGGTAAACATATATTGTTCCATTTTCTTACAACCTTATTGATGTATAATTGATGTACATTAAGCTGCACACATTTAGGGGTACAATTTGATGAGTTTTGACATATGTATACACTCATGAAACTGTGACCAAATAAAAATAATGTATATTCCTGTCACCCCCTCCCCAAATTTTCTCATGCCCCTGGGTTAAACAGTCCTCTCTCAACTCCCATCTCCCAGTAAACACCGTTACGCTTTCTGCCATCGTTATGGATTAGATTACGTTTTCTATAATTTTATGTAATGAAATCATACCATATGCACTATTTTTTTGTTATGTCTTCTTTTACTCAGAGTAATGATTTTGAGATTCGCCCATGTTATTGCTAAGTAGTATTCCATTGTGCAAATATATCACAACTTGTTATCTACTTACCTGCTGATGGATTGATGGAATTTCGGGTTGCATCTAGTGTATGACTGTTGCAAATAAAGCCTCTATGAATATTTGTGTACAAGTCTTTGTGTGGACACTTTTTTTTTTTTTTTTTGCTTCAGTAATACCTAGGAGATTTCTACAAAAAAAAACTCTTGCTGATTTTGATTAGAATGAATCGAATGTATAGATGAGTTTGGGGAAGAATTGATGTCTTAACAATACTGAGTCTTCCAACACATGAATATGTATATCTCTCCATTTATTAGATTTCTTTTATTAGTGTTGTGTGGTTTCAGTATACAGATCATACAAATGTTTGGTTAGAATTATACCTAGCAGGACAGGGCACCATTTTGTTCTTCTCTAAGTAAGATTGCTATGAGTTGGAGCCCACTCAACAGCAATTAACAATAACATGTTACTTTTTTGTGTTATTATAAACGGTAGTTTTTCACTCTATATTTCAATTTCCAGTTATTCATTTTGTATTGATTTTGTATCCTGCAACCTTGCTAAACTCACTAATGTATCCTCGTAGGTTTTTGTTTTTTTTTTTTTAGAGTCCTTTGGATTTTCTAACAGGTTATCCATGTTATCTACCAATGGCGAAAGTTTTATTTTCTTCTTTTTAATCTCCAAATGGTATTTCCCCCCTTGTCTTTTTGCATTTGTTAGGCTCTCCAGTGCCTTGTTCCTGATCTTAGGGCAAAAGCATTCAGTCTTACCATTATGTGCGATGCTAGCTATAGAGTTCTTTTTTTTTTTTTTTTAGATGCTTCTTATTGGGTTAAGAACATTCTCTTCTATTTCTAGTATTTTCAGAGTTTTTAAAAATCATTTAATCATGAATGCATGTTGAATATTGTCAAATGCACTGATTGAGATGATCGTATGTTTTTTTTCTTTAGTTTGTTAATATCGTGAATTACATTGATTTTTAAATTTTGAACCAGCCTTGCATTTGTTGGACAAACCCCACTTGGTCATGATGTAATATCCTTTTTGTATGATGCTGGATTCAATTTCATAATTTTTTTCATAATATTTTATTGAGAGTTTTTGCATCCACTTTAATTAGGGGTATTGTTCTATAGTTTTCTTTTCTTGTAATGTCTTTTCCTGGTTTTGGTATCAAGGTAATGCTGATCTCATAATACGAGTTAGGAAGTATTTTTTACTCTTCCTATTCCTTCTTCTTTCTATTGTGTAGAATTGATATTATTTCAATCATCTGAGAAGCTGAGAGTTATTGCTCTAGGCAAGGGAGGAGGGATGGTTTTCAATTTATTAGTTAACTGCACTACTCAGCTGGGCATATTCCTGGTTATATGTTACAAAATGAACACAGTAACTTACAACAGAGAACACAGATTATTGCAGCTGTTAATCACTTGTGTTAGGAAGTGATCACTGCCCCAAAGGAGACATCGTTGGCTCGTTGCCCTCCACTCAATTCCAACCAATAGTGAACCTAGAGGACAGAGTAGAAGTGCCCCGTAGGGTTTCCAAGGAACAGCTGGTGGATTTGAACTGCCAACCTTTTTGTTAGCAACTGTATCACTTAACTACTGTGCCACCAGGGCTCTGACGGGAAGGTAGAACCCCCCCGCCACCAAAAAAAAAAAAATCAAACCAAACCTGTTACCTGTGAGTTGCTTCTGATTCCTCCTCGTGGCTTGCATTAGGCAAGGTACCCACGGGCTTACTTGTCTTTACTTACTTCTTTCAAGACCCATGGGACATATGGTGTCCCGCCCACTTTTTATGCCTTTGGAGTTTCATGGAGGAGAAGGCTGGGCTCAGAGCTGTTACAGGACTTGCTCAAGATCCCAGAGCTGAGTGTCAATGGATCAGGCCTGAATAAAGGGAGGACATTGCCATCAAGGACTCCCACAAACAGTGTTTTCACTTCTCTGTGTATGTTCTTTCTCTCAGACCAATAGTTGCATTCTTAAGGCTGGGCCTGAGTCATGTGAGACTTTGGCTCCCATCTCCGTGTCCAATCCCAGGCACAGACTTGGGGCGAGTGGAATGCTGAGCAGGGACTAGCTTTCCTATAGCTTTAGCAACCCCAGCAATGAGGCGTCTCTCATAAGTCTGGGACAGGTAGTCTGGAAGGGAAGGGGGAGCTGGACCGAGCACTGGCAGATGCTAGGGTGAAGCTTGAACCGTGAGGCACAGCTCACCCAGGGATCCAGGTGATCAGATGGGAAGGAACAATGGAGCTGGGAGTGGTTAGTGGAATATAGTCTTGGCAACGACAGATTAACTAGTAAGCAAGGTATGCACCAGCTCACAATAAGCAAAAGTTACACGTGGCTTACATTAAGCAAGGTATGCATGGGCATACCTGTGTTTACTCACCCCTTTCAAGACTCCACGGGACAGACAGTATCCCGCCCACTTTTTATACCTCTGAAGTTCTTTGGAAAATGGGTAGCCCAATTTTAATGTGTTTAGGTTCTAGGTGGGAGCCTTTTGAAATGTGTGAAATTAAAAAACCCTGAGTGGGAGCCTCATTTTTGTATAGATACAGCATTGTCTTGGGTGACGCCTTCCAGATGTGAGGATTTTCTAAATTTTTGACAGGTTTGCCTTTATTTCTGTGAGGTAAGCCTCATCACTATGTTTGCCAGGACCTGTGTTCTGGCGAGAATGTACTTAACCATGAGAATAGGTTATTGCCAGTTTTCATTCAGTTTTAGTGGCCATTTTCTTCTTGATGCCACCCACTGTTGCCAGGTGTTAATGGCTCCCTTCTTTTCTAGCTTCTGAACAGTAAATAATGCCTTCCCAATAAGGAATAATGCATTGCAGTGGTACTTTTCAAGAGATTGGAACTCCAGTAAGTTATTCTTACCCTGCATTCGATCTTAGGGCCCAAATCATTGCTTCCACGTGTGTCACGTGGAATGCCCTACTGTGAGCAGTTCTGCAGTATTCCAGGGCAGCTGTTTCTGCTTCTTAGTTGTTAGTACTGCTTTTGCCGTAATGAAGAATGCATTGTAGTGGTAATTTTCCTGAGATTAAAAAACAAATCTCTTGGCTTTATTTATTTGGGCCATAAGTACTGCTTTTGCAGCAAGGAAGAATGCATCGCACCATGTTTTGAAAAGTTTCGTGAAAAATAATAAAAAGCCTAAGAAGAAGGACACTAGAATAAAATGTATGTGCAGTCATTTCCAGGAGACTTCATGCTTTATCTCATGTTTTGGAATTTTTCAAGAAATAAAGTAACCATTTTATCACTGACTCATATCAGCAGGATTTATGTTGTCCATGGTT
Source organism: Elephas maximus indicus (assembly GCF_024166365.1). NCBI lineage: Eukaryota > Metazoa > Chordata > Mammalia > Proboscidea > Elephantidae > Elephas > Elephas maximus. Next base: position 362,603 of record NC_064834.1, read on the forward strand.
CACTGGGACACATGTGATCTCAGATACTGGGTATCAAAAAACCATAATTCGTAACAAAAAATCCTGAATTGGTCCCTTAATCAGCATGCCTTCATTAGTGAAAACACATAGTATCAACAAAAGATTCAAAGGAGAAAATAATTGGGTCTCAAAAGGGTTACTCATTTGTAGTGAACAATTTCACACCTTTGCTGTTGTAAAACCCACGTGAAATTGTTCATTACAGATAAATAAGTACACAAAAGTAAGCCGTGCATACCTTGCATATTGGGTAATCTGGCCCTGAGTCTTAGACATCTTTGAACAGGGCATTGGGGGATTTCAGAAGCAGGGGCCACCTGGGAACCACGGGTGCCCATAGCGGTCATATCCCTGAGGATCTGGGCCTAGTTCTGGTTCAGGTCCAGGAAGAAGGCTGAGATTACTCACCAGGACATGGGCTCGATGTGAGGAATGGATTCTGGGCAAGGCAGAAGCGGGTCATGGGTCAGGGCCAGGGAGTTGCATGGGGTGGGGCTTCTTCCCCATCTTGCCCAGGGTGCCTAGGATGAAGCTGATCCTGGAAGGTGGGGATGCTGCTTTAGGACCATAAGGTGGTCTAAGACAAGGAGGTACCGAGGAAGCACTCCCAGCCATCATGTTCCTTTCATGGTCTCTCCATTAGCACCCTGGGAGCTTCTGGTAACTGAACGAGGGTGCCAAAATAAATATCTTCAAAGAACCAATACTCAGACAGCCACGCACAAACAGGGCCAGGAACTTCCTTAAAATTCCTGTAGTTTGGAAACAAGGGTTTATGTGTCATGAGCTGTGCTAGAGAGAGGAATAGGTCTGGAGGGGGCATTTGGCTCCATGTTGGTGGGCCCCTCTTTGAGAATGAAAGCTTGGACTCTGCCTAATAATGAGGGGTTGGAAGAAATACCTAGGGTCACAGACAGGAAGAAGTGCAGGGGATAGAGACAAAACGGCTTTTGAAGGCAGAATGAATTTGGAAATTAATTGCCTCTTCCATTTGTACCATGTTTTATCACTTTCATGAACACTGTCTCACTTAATATTTACAACCCAGCCAGATCAGTCATATTGTTCCCATTTTATAGGTGAAGAAACTAAACTGAGGCTTGAGGAGGTCAAAAGCCTTCTCCAAGGGCACAGTAGGTAGTAGAGTCAAAGCTCAAATTGGAAACTACCCCCTAAAATGTGTTCAGTTCTCATACCTATACTAGGCCTTTCAGACTGTGCTGAGAATAGTTCAGGCTCAGAGAATACTTGAGTCCTCAGTACTACGAACAGGTTCCAAAAAAATATGGTTCCCTTGACCACAAACACGTACATTCTATAAATGACTCAAATCTCTGTAAGAGATAAATCCCCCCATCCTGTTGTTCCCCAACTTTTAGTCATAGCCAGGCTCTACTTCTTTCCCTAAGCATGAGGTGATATGCAGGGTGTTTTGAACAACTGTCTCTAGGTGTCCAAAAGGCTGGGGCTCACTGTTTCATCTGCTCTGCCAGGGTCTCCCAGAACCCTTCGATGGTCAGCTCCTCTCTTCACCTGATCTTTTGCTAGTTTACTTTATCATCATCTAGCCCCAGCTCTTTTTTTTCTTAATTGTGCTTTAGATGAGAATGTATAGAGAAAATTTATTTCTCATTCAAAAATTTATTGTTTTGTGACATTATTTGCAATCTCTGCAATGTGTCAGCACTTTCTCCCTTTCCACTCCTGGTTTTCTATTTCCATTCATCCAGTTTTCCTGTTGCTTTCTGCCTTCTTAGCTTTGGAGCAGGTGTTGCCCATCTGGTCTTGTAAAAATATACATGATTGGTCTAAGAAGCACATTCCTCATATCCATTCCAACTCATAGAAACCCTATAGGACAGAGTAGAATTGCCCCATAGGGTTTCCTGGGAGTGGCTGGTGGATTCAAACTGCTGGCCTTTTTGGTTAGCAGCCAAGCTCTTAACCACTGTGCCACCAGGGCCCCATTGTTCATTTTTAGAGGACTGTCTTATCTTTGGCTGAAAGGGGTACTTCCAGAATGGCTTCATTTATGAGTTAGAAGGGTGTCTGCAGGCCATAGTCTCGGGGGTTCCCCAGTGTCTGTCGGGCCAGTAAGTCTGGTCTTTTTTGTGATTTTGAATTTTGTCTACATTTTTCTCTTGCTCTGCCCAGGATCCACTGTTGTGATCCCTATCAGAGCGGTTGGTGGTAGTAGCTGAGCACCATCTACTTCTTCTGGGCTCAGGCTGGTGGAGGCTGTGGTTCATGTGGTCCATTTGTCCTTTGGACTAATACTTTCCTTGTGTCTTAGTTTTTCTTCATTATCCTTTGCTTGGGGTGGGATGGGACCAATAGGTGTATCTTAGATGACCACTCACAAGCTTTTAAGACCCCAGGTGCTCCTCACCAAAATAGGATGTAGAACATTTTCTTTATGAACTGTTATGTCAGTTGACCTAGATGTGCCTGGAGACCAAGGTCCCCAGCCCTCAGCCCTAATAACTCGGCTCTCAAAGTGTTTGAATGTGTCTAGAAAGCTTTAATTACTGTGTCCCCTTTGTGCTCCATTACGTATATATATAAATATACATACCGTACATACAAATATGTATGTAAAAATATCTACAACATAACCTATATATGTACATGGGTATACTCCTATATGCCCTCCCTCCTTTCCCTGTTCAGCACACGTACCTGCTTGTAAGTTATTATTTGTTTTTACTGTCATCGTAGGGGTGTATACGCTATAGTATTTACTGTGGTTGCCTCTTTTTTCTTTTCCTTGTGTTCCTCTAAGTGTCTCCTTTTGCCTTGGTCAAGTTGTGCTGACTTTTCTTATATCTTGTGTTGTCTTTCTCTTCATCAAAGTTAGCACTTGTCTACTCTCTGGTGATTTCCTTCCCTCCCTTGTAACCATCAAAGATTGTTTCTTTCTGTGTGTAAACCTTTTGGGTTTTTGTAATAGTGGTTTCATACAATATTTGTCCTTTTGTGATTGACTTATTTCACTGGGCATAGTGCCTTCCGGATTCATCCATGTTGTGAGAAGCTTTGCAGATTCATCATTGTTCTTTATCATTGCATAGTATTCCATTGTGTATGTATCATCATTTCTTTATCCGTTCATCTGTTGACAAGTACACAGGTCGTTTCTATCTTTTTGCTATTGTGAATAATGCTGCAATGAACATAAGTGTGCACATACCTATTTGTGTGATGCCTTTTATTTCTCTAGGATATATTGCTGGATCATATGGTATTTCTAGCTTTTTAAAGAAGTGCCATATCATTTTCCATAGTCATTGTACCATTTTACATTCCCACCAGCAGTGTATGAGAGTTCTAGCCTCCCCACAACCTTGACAGCATTTCTTGTTTTTTGAATTTTTGATCAATGCCATTCTTGCAGGAATGAGATGGTATCTCATTGTGGTTTTGATTTGCATCTCTCTAAAAAAAAAAAAAAATTTTTTTTTTTTTTTTTTTTTTTAACGACTGATGATTATGAGCAACTTTTCAAATATTTGTTGGCTGCCTGAATGTCCTCTTTGGTGAACTGTCTGTTCATGTTCATTGTCCATTTTGTGATTGGGTTGCTTGTCTTTTTATTGTTGTTGCAGTTTTCTGTATATTTTAGAGTTTAAGCCGTTGTTGTTGTCAAAGCTTTTTTTTTCCCCAGACTGTAGGTCCTCTTCTTACTCTCTCAGAAAAGTCTTTTGATGAGCATAAGCATTTAATTTTTAGGAGGTCCCAGTTTTCTAGTTTATCTTCTGGAGTTTGTTTTTGGTTATGCTTGATATTCTACTTACGCCATAAATTAGAGCACCTAGCATTGTCCCTACGTTTTCTTTCATGAACTTTATAGCTTTAGGTGTGTCTGTAAATTTGTCATACTGTGGGGGCTTGCGTGTTGCTGTGATGCTGGAAGCTATTTCACCAGTATTCAAATAACAGCAGGGTTACCCACACTGGACAGGTTTCAGCGGAGCTTCCAGACTAAGATGGATTAGGAAGAAAGACCCAGTGTTCTACTTCTGAAAAGAATTAGCCAGTGGAAACCTTATTAATAGCAGTGAAACACTTTCTGATATAGCGCTGGAAGATGAGCCGCTCGGGTTGGAAGGCACTCAAAAGATGACTGAGGAAGAGCTGCCTCCTCAAAGTACAACCCAGTATAGTTGACCTTAATGACGTGGAGGTAGCCAAGCTTTTGGGACCTTCACCTGCTGATGTGGCATGACTCAAAATGAGAAGAAACAGCTGTAAACATCCACTAATAATAGGAACGTGGAATGTACGAAGTATGAATCTAGGAAAATTGGAAATCATCAAAAAATAAAATGGAATACATAAACATCGATATCCTAGGCATTAGTGAGCTGAAATGGACTGGTGTTGGCCATTTTGAATTGGACCACCATATTTTTTTTTTTTACTATGCTGGGAATGACAGCTTGAAGAGGAATGGTGTTGCATTCATTCCCAAAAAGAACATTTCAAGATCTACCCTGAAGTACAATGCTGTCAGTGATAGGATAATATCCATCTGTCTACATGGGAGACCAGTTAATACGACTATTATTCAAATTTATGCGCCAACCAATAAGGTTAAAGATGAAGAAATTAAAGATTTTTACCAACTTCTTCAGTCTGAAATTCATCAAACATGCAATCAGGATGCATTGACAATTACTGGTTGATTGGAATTCAAAAGCTGGAAATAAAGAAGGACCCCAAAACCAAACCCATTGCCTTCAAGTCAATTCCAACTCATAGTGACCCTATGGGACAAAGTAGAACTGCCCCATGGAGTTTCCAAGGAGCACCTGATGGATTCGAACTGCCAAACTTTTGCTTAACAGCCATAGCCCTTAACCACTTATGCCACCGGGTTTTCCACAAAGAAGAATAGGTAGTAAAAAATATGGCCTTGGTGACAGAAATGATGCTGAAGATCACACAATAGAATTTTGCAAGACCAACTATTACTTCATTCCAAATGCCTTTTTCAACAACATAAATGGACACTATACACGTGGATCTTACCAGATGGTATACACAGAAATCAAATCAACTACATTTGTGGAAAGAGACAATGGAAAAGCTGAATATCATCTGTCAAAAGAAGGCCAAGGGCTGACTGCAGAAGGAACTTGCTCATATGCAAGTTCAAGTTGAAACTGACGAAAATTGGAACAAATCCACAAGAGCCAAAGTACAACTTTGAGTATATTTCACCTGAATTTAGAGACCATCTCAAGAATAGATTAGACACATTGAACACTAATGACTGAAGACCAAATGAGTTGTGGAATAATAGCAAGGACATCATACATGAAGAAAGCAAGAGGTCATTAAAAAGTCAGGAAAAAAAGAAAAGACCAAAATGGATGTCAGAAGAGACTCTGAAACTTGCTTTTGAAGGTCAAATAGCTAAAGCAAACAGAAGAAATGATGAAGTAAAAGAGCTGAACAGAAGGTTTCAAAGGGAGGCTCCAGAAGACAAAGTGAAGCATTATGATATGTGCAAAGACCTGTTGTTGTTGTTAGGTGCCTTCGAGTCGGCTTCAACTGATAGCAGATCTATGCAGAACAGAATGAAACACTGCCTGGTCCTGCACCATCCTCGCAATTGTTGCTATGCTTGAGCCCATTTTTGCAGCTACCGTGTCAATCCATTTCACTGAGGGTCTTCCTCTTTTTTGCTGACCCTCAGCTTTACCAAACATGATGTCCTTCTCCAGGGACAGGTCCCTCTTGATAACATATCCAAAGTATGTAAGATGAAGTCTTGCCGTCCTTGCTTCTAAGGAGCATTCTCACTGAACTTCTTCCAAGATAGATCTGTTCATTCTTTTGGCAGTCTGTGGTATATTCAATATACTTCACCAACACCACGATTCAAAAGCATCAGTTCTTCTTTGGTCTTCCTTATTCATGGTCCGGTGAAGATAGGAAGAAAGACAGAAGATAGAAAACCAAAAGGAAAGAACATGCTTGGAATTTCTCAAGATAGAAAGAAAGATAGAAGATAGAAAACCAAAAGGAAGAATATGCTTGGAATTTCTCGAGCTGAAAGGACTGAAGAAAAAAATTCAAGCTTCAAGTTGCAATACTGAAGAATTCTGCAGGGAAAATATTAAAAGATGCGGGAAGCATCAAAAGAAGATGGAAGGAATACAGAGTCACTGTACCAAAAAGAATTGGTCAATGTTCAACCATTTCAGGAGGTAGCATATGATCAGGAACTGATGGTACTGAAGGAAGAGGTCTGAGCTGCACTGAAGGCATTGACAAAAAACAAGTCTCCAGGAACTGACAAAATACCAACTGAGATGTTTCAACAAATGGATGTAGTGCTGAAGGTGCTCACTCATTTATGCCGAGAAATTTGAAAGACAGCAACCTGGCCAACCGATTGTAAGAGATCCATATTATGTCAAGGCAAAGAAAGGTGATCCAACAGAATGTGGAAATTATTGAACAATATCATTAATATCATACGCAAGTAAAATTTTGCTGAAGATCATTTCAAAAGCGGCTTTAGCAGTACATCGAGAGGGAACTGCCAGAAATTCAAGCCAGATTCAGAAGAGGATGTGAAACCAGGGACATCATTGCTGATGTCAGCTGATTCTGGCTGAAAGCAAAAACACCAGAAAGATGTTTATCTCTGTTTTATTGACCATGCGAAGGCATTCGACTGTGTGAATCATAACAAATTATGGATAATATTGCGAAGAATGGGAATTCCAGAACACTTAATTGTGCTCATGAGGAACCTATACATAGGTCAAGAGGCAGTTGTTTGAACAGAACAAGGGGATATTGCATGGTTTAAAGTCAGGAAAGGTGTGTGTCAGGGTTGTATCATTTCACTATACCTATTCAATCTGTATGTTCAGCACAAAAATCCAGAAGCTGGGCTGTATGAAGAAGAACCGGGCATCAGGATTGGAGGAAGACTCATTAACAACCTGCGTTATGCAGATGACACAACCTTGCTTGCTGAAAGTGAAGTGTGCTTGAAGCACTTACTGATGAAGATCAAAGACCACATCTTTCAGTATGGATTACACTTCAACATAAAGAAAACAGAAACCCTCGCAACCGGACCAATAAGCCACATCATGATAAACAGAGAAAAGATTGAAGTTGTCCGGGATTTCATTCTACTTGGAACCACAATCAACACCCAGGCAAGCAGCAGTCAAGAAATCAAAAGACGCATTGCATTGGGCTAATCTGCCACAAAAGACCTCTTTAAAGTGTTAAAAAGCAAAGATGTCACCTTGAAGACTAAGGTGTGCCTGACCGAAGCCATGGTGTTTTTAATTGCCTCATATGCACGCAAAAGCTGGACAATGAATAAGGAAGATCGAAGAATTGACGCCTTTGAAATGTGGTGTTGGACTGCCAAAAGAACGAACAAATCTGTCATGGAAGTACAACTAGAGTGCTCCTTCACAGCAAAGACGGCGAAACTACGTGTCACATACTTTGGACATGTTATCAGGAGAGATCAGTCACTGGAGAAGAACATCATGCTTGGTAAAGTAGGGGGTCAGTGAAAAAAAGGAAGATTGCCAACAAGATGGATTGATACAGTGGTTGCAACAATGGGCTCAAGCATAACAATGACTGTGAGGATGATGCAGGACTAGGCAGTGTTTGTTTATGTTGTACATAGGGCTGCTCTGAGTTGGAACCAAGTCGATGGCACCTAACAATAACATAGCTTTAGGTTTTACATTTAGGTCTTTGATCCATTTTGAGTTACTTTTTGTGTATGGAGTGAGGTACAGATCCTGTTTCATTTTTCTGCAAATGGATATCTCGTTTTGCCAGCACCATTTGTTGAAGCAACTATCTCTTCCCCATTTAATGGACTTCAAGAAGATCAGGTGTCCAGAGGTGGATGGATTTATTCCTGGGTTCTCAACTCTGTTCCATTTGTCTATGTGTCCATTGTTGTACCAGTACCACGCTGTTTTTTTTTTTAATTGTGCTTTAAGTGAAAGTTTACAGATCAAGCCAGTCTCTCATGTAAAAATTTATATACACCTTGCTATGTATTCCTAGTTGCTCTCCCCCTAATGAGACAGCACAGTCCTCCTCTCCACCTTGTACTCCCTGTGTTCATTCAGCCAGCTTCTGACCCCTTCTGCCTTCTCATCTCCCCTCCAGACAGGAGCTGGCCTCATAGTCTCATGTGTCTACTTGAGCCAAGAAACTCATTCCTCACCAGTATCATTTTCTGTTTTATAATCCAGTCCAATCCCTGCCTGAAGCGCTGGCTTTGGGAATATTTCCGGTCTTGGGCTAACAGAAGGTCTGGGGACCATGACCTCAGGGGTCCTTCTAGTCTCAGTCAGACCCTTAAGTCTGGCCTTTTTACAAGAATTTGAGGTCTGCATCCCACTGTTCTCCTGCTCCATCAGAGATTCTCTGTTGTGTGCCCTGTCAGGACCGTCATCGGTGGTAGCCAGACACCATCTAGTTCTTCTGGTCTCAGGCTGATGTAGTTTCTGATTTATGTGGCCCTTTCTGTCCCTTGGGCTCATAATTACCTGGTGTCTTTGGTGTTCTTCATTCTCCTTTGGTCCAGGTGGTTTAAAACCAATTGATGCATCTCAGATGGCCGCTTGCTAGAGTTTAAGACCCCAGAAGCCACTCATCAAAGTGAGATGCAGAATGTTTTCTTAATACGTTTTGTTATGCCAGTTGACCTAGATGTTCCCTGAAACCATGGTCCCCAGAACCTGGCCCCTGCTACTCTGCCCTTCGAAGCATTCGGTTGTATTCAGGAAACTTCTTTGCTTTTGTTTTAGTCCAGTTGTGCTGCTACCAGCCTCTTTCGACTACCGTAGCTGTATAGTGGGTTCCGAAATCAGGTAGTGTGAGGTTTCCAACTTTGTTCTTCTTTTTCAGTAATGTTTTACTTATCTGGGTGCTATTTCCTTTCCTATAAAGTTGGTGATTAGTTTTGCCATCTTGCTGAAGAATACTGTTGGAATTTGGATTGTAATTACATTGTATCTATAGATTGCTTTCGGCAGTATTGACATTTTCACATTAAGTCTTTCTACCTGTGAGCGTGGTAATTTTTTCCATTTATGAAGATCTCTTTTGGTTTCTTACAGTAATGCTTTTATAGTTTTCTTTCTATAAGGCTTTTATGTCCCTAGTTAGGTTTTTTTTCGGGGTGGGGGGGACTTGTTGGTAATTGTATTGTTTTTCTGATTTCCTTTTCAGAGTGTAATCTGATTTTTGTATGTTGATCTTGTACCCTGCCACTGTGCTAAATCCTTTTATTAGTTCCAGTAGCTTTTTTTTTTAATTTATATATACATATATATTGAATTTTAGATGAAGGTTTAGAGAACAAGCTAGTTTCTCATCTAACAGTACACACATTGTCGTATGACATTGGTTAACAACCCCATGACATGTCAACACTCTCCCTTCTCAAACCTGTGTTCCCTATTACCAGCTTTCCTGTTCCATCCTGCCTTCCAGTCCCTGCCCCAGGGCTGGTGCACCCCGTTAATCTTGTTTTGTTCAACGGGCCTGTTCAATTTTTGACTGAAGGGTGAAGCTCAAGAGTGGCCTCATCACTGAGCTGAAAGTGTGTCTGGGGGCCATACTCTCAGGGCTTCTTCAGTCTCTGTCAGGCCTGCAAGTCTGGTTTTTGAGTTAGAATTTTGTTCTACATTTTTCTCCTGTTCTGTTTGGGACCCTCTATTGTGATCCCTGTCAGAGAAGTCAGTGGTGGTAGCTGGGCACCATCTAGTTGTACTGGACTCAGTGTGGTGGAGGCCGTGGTAGATGTGGTCCATTAGTCTTTTGGACTAATCTTTCCCTTGTGTTTTTAGTTTTCTTCATTCTTCCTTGCTCCTGAAGTGGTGAGACCAGTGGGGTATAGATGGGTGCTCACAGGCTTTTAAGACCCCAGACCCTACTCACCAAAGTAGAATGCAGAACATTTTCTTTGTAAACTGTTATGCCAATTGAGCTAGATGTTCCCTGGAAACTATGGTCCCCACAGCCCCTGACCCAGCAATTCGGTCCCTCAGGGAGTTTGGATGAGTCTATGAAGCTACTGTGGCCTTGCCTTGCACAGGTTGTGCTGGCTTCCCCAGTATTGTGTACTGTCTTACCTTTCATCAAAGTTACTGCTTATCTTTTGTCTATTAAGTGCTTTTCCATCCCCACCCCTCCTCTCCCTCATAACCGTCAAATATTGTTTCTTTTGTATGTAAACCTTTTCATGAGTTTTTATGGTACTGGTCTCATACAATATTTGTCCTTTTGTGATTGACTTATTTCACTCAGCATAATGTCCCCCAGATGCATCCATGTTATGAAATGCTTCACAGATCCATCGTTGTTCTCTATCGTTGAGTTTATTGCTGTCATTTTGTAGTGCTTTTTTTTTTCTTAGTGGTGCTAACATTTTCTTTGTTCCTCTTACTCTCCTGAGTTCCTTTTGTTTGTGGATTTCTTTTTCATTTCTCGTTTTTGTAGATTTTGTTTTTATTGAAACTTTATGTTTTTCTTCTTTATTTTGATGAATAGGTTTGTTAACTTTCTTTGTGGTTACCTTGAAATTTACACTTGTCTTTCTAGCTAATAAAAAAAAAAAAAAGCTAATAGGTTCTTATTATTACTTGCTATTGCCTTGTCTTCCTCTCCATTAGAAAGTTCTATACCTATACCATTTATTCCCTCTTTTATTGTTCTGACATTGTTGTCATTTACAGATGAACCCCTCTGGTTCCCTTTTGCAATTGTTTTGGTTTTGGATAGTCCTTGAGAGTCCATTTCCTAGGTTGGTATTTGGATGGTACAATCTTGCCTCCTAGATGCAGGGTGTGGTCTGATGTTGTTTGTTCTCAGACCGAAGGACTCCCTTTAATAATTCTTTTAAATTTGGTTCATTTTTACATATTTCCTTAATTTCTGTTTATCTGGAAATGTCCTAATTTCACCACCATATTTGAACAAGAGTTTTACACAATATATTATTCTTGGTTGACATTTTTTTTCTTTCATGGTTTTATATATGTCATATCATTGCTTTCTTGCCTGCATGGTTTCTGCCGAATAATGAGAGCTTAGTCTGATTGTTTCTCCTCTGTATGTGACTTTTTGTTTTTCTCAAGCTGCTCGCAGGATTTTTTGTCTTTGGTTTTAGTGAGTGTGATTATTATATGCCTTGGTGTTTTTCTTTTGGGGGTCTATCCTATATGGGGTTCGTTGAGCTCCTTGAATGGTCAGCTTTTCATCATTCATGATATTAGGGAAGTTTTCTGTCAGCAATTCTTCGGTGATCCTCTCTGTGCTTTCCATTTTCTCTCCCCATTCTGGAACTGATCACTTGCAAATTTTTGCTTTTGATTGTATCCCTGTTCTCAGGGTTTCTTCATTTTTCTTTGTTCTTTCTGATTTTTCCTCAGAGTTGTATCCCAGTGTTTGTCTTCAATTTCACTGATTCTGTCTTCCATTATTTCAAACCTGCTCCTTAGCCCTTCTATCACACTGTCCATTTCTGAAATCTTGTTTGTCTTTTGGATTTCTAATTGTCGTTTTTGAATGATTTCTAGTTGTGAATTTATTTTGGCATTTTGTTCCTGTATTACTTTCCTGAATTGTTACCTTTTTTTTGCCAGTATTTTACATGAATTTGTTTGCCTCTTACATAAATTTGTCTATTTTTTCCTCATTTTTGTCTGCTTTTTGCTTCAACTCTTGGATCACTCTGAATATTAGAGATTTGAATTCCCTGTCAGGTAGTTCTAATGCCTTTTCTTCTACCGGAATGTCATTTGCTATTTTATTTTGGACACCTACTAGACACATCCTGTCCTTTTTAAAATATGTTTTGATATTGTCTGCTGTCTTCGGGACATTCAGTAGTTATTTTCTTTGTTTCTCGATTGTAGATTTGTTGGTTTCATCCTGCTTTTTTGTTTTATTTGGGTGTGTCCGAGCAGGTGGGCTGTGCATTCTTTGTTTGCTCTTCTGTAGTCACCATACTTTTCACCTCCTTGTCCAATGGACAGGGCCAGTCATTCAGCTGTGGTGCAGCAGGGCAGGTCCAGCTGAAGGGGAGGGGCTGGATGGGTTGTTTATGGCAGGTATTGGGGCTGACAGGGTGGGCCAGGAATCAGTACTGGTCAGGTTCCAGTAGGCTGTGCCTGTACTGCTCGGAAGTGTGATGATCAGTGCACAGTACAGGTAGGCAGGAAAGGGGGGGGGCTGTGATATGTGGAGCCTATTATGAAAGAGTAGTGAGAAAAACAGGAGCCAAAAACAAACAAGCAAAGAGAGACAGAGAAAAGAGTGCTAAGGGAGCTTGCCATTTGAGTAGAGAGATGAGAAACCGAGAAAATCAAAAAGAAAGAAAAAAAAAAAAGCAAAAGGTAAAAAGAAAGAAAAAAAAAATAACTAGATAAAAATTTGGAAAAGAAAACCCCCTAGGAGTCCTGGAGTCCCACCGGTGGGGCGGCTAAGACAGGGGAAGTGACTCTCAGGCTGCACGGTATAGCCTGGCTAGAAGGGGTATAGATGTCACACAGCACCAGATATTGAGGAGACAGGAAAAGAAGGTAAGAGTAGGGAGACAAGAACTGAGAATTGAAGACAGAAAGGGAAAAAGAGAGAGAGAGAAAAAAAAAAGAAAGAAAGAAATGTCCCCCCCGCCCCGGGATCCCACCTAGGCGCCTGCGCAGATTGGGGGCGTGGCTCCTAAGCCGCAGTGCGGCCGGGCTAGGAGGGTCTCCTAAGCTGTAAAAAGAAAAAGGAAATAAACAAACAGAACAAAGCAAAATAAGGGCAAGAAAAGCCCCAGGGAGCCCACAAGTGTGGTGTCTCGGGCCAGGGGAGTGGTTCACCAGTCCAGTGTGGTTTCACAGCCTTTCAAGAAGAAGCAAAGATGGCACACGGAGCCAGGTGTTCTAGAGAAAGGAGAGGGTGGTGGTAGGAGGCACAGAAGAAACCAAAAAAGACAGAAAGAAGCAATACCAGCTCAGGGGCATAGCCAGTGTGGGTAGGGCGAATCCAGGCAGCCTGAGGCCAAAGCAATTGCCTCCCAGCCAAGAGACTGCGGCTGGTGGGAAGCAGAGGCGGTTGAAGGGGGAGTGAAGAAGCGGGGGAGGGGGCTAGGAAAGCATATATCACTCGTTACCAGGTGCTCTGTCTCTTGCTTGGAACTTCGTGAAGCCGCTTTCCTGTACTCCTTGTCCGCTGATCTCCAACGTGGGTGGGGCGAATCCAAGCGGGAATGCTGCATTCCCTAACCTGCCGAGCCACCACAGCCGGCCAGGAAGCTCAGTGGTAGAGGAGTAGGGAGAGAATGGGGGTTGGGAAAGCATGTGTTGGTGGTTACTGGGTGCTCTGTCTCCTGCTGGGAGTTCCACAAAGCTGCTTTTGCCCCTGCTCCCTGTCTGCCAATCCCCAACAGGAGTCCAAGATGGCGGATCCGTGTTGTGTTAGCTGATGGGGTCCTCAGTACGTATCTCTTGTTGCTCTCCATCCTCTGTCAGTTTCTTATCCCATTCGGTTCTTGAGTTCTCTATCTCTTCATTTGGCACTTTAGGTTCCAGGAATGATGTTTGTCTCTGTTTTACTTAGTTTTTCAGGTCTTTGCTTTGGAGGGATGGTACGGAGCTTCTGTCTATGGTGCCATGTTGGCCGGATGTCCCCCAGTAGCTTTCTTGTGGATTCTCTGGGTCCGTGAATAGGGGTAGTTTTATTTCTTCTTTATCAGTTTGGATGCTCTTTATTTCCCTTTCTTTTCTTATTGTTCTAGCTAGGACTTCCAGTACAATGTTGGATAAGAGTGGTGATAAGGGAGAGGAGCAGAGTCGTCAGCCAGGCAACACGCAGGTGCTCTCTGGCAGGGGAGGGGCGTTAGCCCTAGCTCTTGACAATATCCTGTGTCACCCTCTCTCCTCAGGAGTCAATCATTCAGGGCTTCAATCCAGTGGCTGGGCAGACTCAGTATGGAAGGGCAACTCCTGCTGGGCTGTGTGTATGTATTTGTACATATATGCGTGTGTGCGTGTGTACACAGATATGTGCATTTTCTATCCAAAAGGTTGGAGGTTCAAGTCCACCCAGAGGCACCTTGGAAGAAAGGACTGGCAATGTAACAACAACAACAAAAACCCCAGCTATTGAAAACCTGATGGAGTACAGCCTTACTCTGACACACATGGGATTACCACAAGTCAGAATTGACTTGATAGTGACTGGCTTTTGTTTACAATTAGCAAAACACTTTTACTGGTTTTGTTTGTTATAAGCACCACAACGTCCTATCCCTATGTGCAGATAACGAACTCTTTCAGAAAGGGGAAGTGACTTGTTTAAAGTGACAGCTGGCAAAATGAAGAGCAGTTTCTAGAACCCAGGTCTGAACATGTTGTTGTTAGGTGCCGTCAAGTCGGTTCCAACTCATAGCGACCCTATGCACAACAGAATGAAACACTTCCCGGTCCTGCACCATCCTCACAATTGTCGTTATGCTTGAGCTCATTGTTGGAGCCACTGTGTCAATCCACCTTGTTGAGGGTCTTCCTCTTTTACGCTGACCCTGTACTCTGCCAAGCATGATGTCCTTCTCCAGGGACTGATCCTCCTGACAACATGTCCAAAGTACGTAAGACGGCAGTCTCGCCATCCTTGCCTCTGAGGAGCATTCTGGCCTCACTTCCAAGACAGATTTGTTCGTTCTTTTGGCAGTCCATGGTATATTCAATATTCTTTGCCAACACCACAATTCAAAGGCATCAACTCTTCTTTGGTCTTCCTTATTTATTTCCCAGCTTTCACATGCATATGATGTGATTGAAAATACCATGGCCCGGGTCAGGCACACCTTAGTCTTCAAGGTGACGTCTTTGCTCTTCAACACTTTGAAGAGGTCCTTTGCAGCAGATTTGCCCAATGCAGTGCATCATTTGACTTCTTGACTGCTGCTTCCATGGCTGTTGATTGTGGATCCAAGTCAAATGAAATCCTTGACAACTTCAATCTTTTCTCCATTTATCATGATGTTGCTCATTGGTCCAGTTGTGAGGATTTTTGTTTTCTTTATGTTGAGGTGGAATCCATACCGAAGGCTGTGGACTTTGATCTTCATTAGTAAGTGCTTCAAGTCCTCCTCACTTTCAGCAAGCAAGGTTGTGTCATCTGCATAATGCAGGTTGTTAATGAGTCTTCCTCCAATCCTGATGCCTCGTTCTTCTTCATATAGTCCAGCTTCTCGGATTATTTGTTCAGCATACAGATTAAATAGGTATGGTGAAAGAAAGCAACTCTGACACACACCTTTCCTGACTTTAAACCAATCAGTATCCCCTTGTTCTGTCCAAACAACTGCCTCTTGATCTATGTAAAGGTTCCTTATGAGCACAATTAAGTGTTCTGGAATTCCCATTCTTCTCAATGTTACCCATAGTTTGTTATGATCCACACAGTCAAATGTCTTTGCATAGTCAATAAAACACAGGTAAACATCCTTCTGGTGTTCTCTGCTTTCAGCCAGGATCCATCTGACATCAGCAATGATATCCCTGGTTACATGTCCTCTTCTGAAACCGGCCTGAATTTCTGGTAGTTCCCTGTCAATACGCTGCTGCAGCCATTTTTGAATGATCTTCAGCAAAATTTTGCTTGTGTGTGATATTAATGATATTGTTCTATAGTTTCTACATTCAGTTGGATCACCTTTCTTGGGAATAGGCATAAATATGGATCTCTTCCAGTCAGTTGCCCAGGAAGCTGTCTTCCATATTTCTGGCATAGATGAGTGAGCACCTCCAGTGCTGCATCTGTTTGTTGAAACATCTCGATTGATATCCCATCAGTTCCTGGAGTCTTGTTTTTCGCCAATGCCTTCAGAGCAGCTTGGACTTCTTCCTTCAGTACCATCGGTTCCTGATCATATGTCATGTCTTGAAATGGTTGAATATCGACTAATTCTTTTTGGTATAATGACTCTGTGTATTCCTTCCGTCTTCTTTTGATGCTTCCTGCATTGTTTCATATTTTCCCCATGGAATCCTTCACTATTGCTACTCGAGGCTTGAATTTTTTCTTCAGTTCTTTCAGCTTGAGAAATGCCAAGCGTGTTCTTCTGTTTTGGTTTTCCATCTCCAGCTCTTTGCACATGTCATTATAATACTTTGTCTTCTCGAGAGGCCTTTTGAAATCTTCTGTTCAGTTCTTTTACTTCATCAATTCTTCCTTTTGCTTTAGCTGCTCAACATTCCAGAGCAAGTTTCAGAGTCTCCTCTGACAACCATCTTGGTCTTTTCTTTCTTTCCTGTCTTTTCAGTGACCTCTTGCTTTCTTCATGGATGCTGTCCTTGATATCATTCCACAACTCATTTGTCGTACCGTGGGGGCTTGTGTGTTGCTGTGATGCTGGAAGCTATGCCACCGATATTCAGATACCAGGAGGGTCACCCATGGTGGACAGGTTTCAGCTGAGCTTCCAGACTAAGACAGACTAGGAAGAAGGACCTGGCAGTCTACTTCTGAAAAGCACTAGCCAGTGAAATCCTTATGAATAGCAGCGGAACATTGTCTGATATAGTGCTGGAAGATAAGCCCCCCAGGTTGGAAGGCACTCAAAAGATGACTGGGGAAGAACTGCCTCCTCAAAGTAGAGTAACCTTAATGACGTGGGCGGAGTAAAGCTTCCGGGACCTTCATTTGCTGATGTGGCACGACTCAAAATGAGAAGAAACAGCTGCAAACATCCATTAATAGTCGGAACCTGGAATGTACAAAGTATGAATCTAGGAAAACTGGAAATCGTCAAAAATGAAATGGAATGCATAAACATTGATATCCTAGGCATTAGTGAGCTGAAATGGACTGGTATTGGCCATTTTGAATCAGACAGTCATGTAGCTTACTATGCTGGGAATGACAACTTGAAGAGGAATGGTGTTGCATTCATCATCAAAAAGAACATTTCAAGATCTATCCTGAAGTACAGCAGTGTCAGTGATAGGATAATATCCATACGTCTACAAGGAAGACCAGTTAATATGACTATTATTCAAATTTACGCACCAACCACTGGGGCCAAAGATGAAGAAATAGAAGATTTTTATCAGCTGCTGCAGTCTGAAATTGATCAAACATGCAATGAAGATGCATTGATAATTACTGGCGATTGGAATGCGAAAGTTGGAAACAAAGAAGAAGGATCCGTAGTTGGAGAATATGGCCTTGGTGACAGAAAGAATGTGAGAGATGGAATGATAGAATTTTGCGAGACCAACAGCTTCTTCATTGCAGATACCTTCTTTCACCAACATAAACGGTGACTATGCGCATGGACCTCGCCAGATGGAACACACAGAAATCAAATTGACTACATCTGTGGAAAGAGATGATGGAAAAGCTCAATATCATCAGTCGGAACAAGGCCAGAGGCTGACTGTGGAACAGTCCATCAATTGCTCATATGCAAGTTCCAGCTGAAAGTAAAGAAAATCAGAGCAAGTCCACAAGATCCAAAATATGACCTTGAGTATATCCCACCTGAATTTAGAGACCATGTCAAGAATAGATTTGACGCATTGAACACTAGTGACCAAAGACCAGATGAGTTGTGGGCTGAACATAGCAGCGACAAAGTGGAGATTTTGTGGCTGTGGTAGTTGGGAATTTGGGCATCATTTTTTAGCTGTTAGATTTCTGCCTGTCACTTTGGAGCTGACCATGGCCTTCTCTCCATATGTACTAACTGAATCTTGCTTCAAGATCTAGGGTCTGCCTCTACAAGGAGCCTTCATTTCAAGGACTGGTTGCAGCTGAGGAGGAATGGTGGGCTAGGACTGCCCTGTGGCTCTCCCCTCTGGTAGGAGGCACATGCTCACTGCTCAGGGAGCACACACAGCATCACAAACAGGCTCTGAGCCTGAGAACAACCAGGTAGCTGATCTACACAAGCTACCAGGCCAGGGAATAGGGCTGGGCCAGGCCTGAGGGGCTACTAGATGATCTCAATAGCCCATATACCCTATTCCTCACCAACGTTATGGGGTCGAATGGCCCCTTGTGTCTCTTGAGGAGACGCTTCCCGCCTTTCTGTCCTCCCTCAGTCCTGATTGTCTCCTTGGTGATGCCATCTGTCTCCTCTAAATCCCATATCTTTTATTATTATTATTATTATTTACTATTGTTTTTATTTAAGTCTGAACCAAGAAATTTAGTTTATTGCAAACAAAAAAGAGAGGAAAAGACAATGTGTAAAGTTAATAATTTAAGAGCAGCTCACATTCTACCCTCATAACAGTATAGGAACAATTAATAAGAACAAAGGTCATCGTGAAGCCTACATTGAGATAGGATTTTTGCAGATCTGGTGAGCAAATTATGTGAAATAAGGAACGCAAAGGAAAAATGCTCTGTGGGTCTTCATGGTGACTTTGGACCACCAGTGTTATGGACATGCACTCCCTAGGTGGTCTGGCAGGAAACATAATTTCTAACATGGGACCCTGCTTTAGTGGGCTTGAGAGGTAGCTTTCCTTCTGCCTGTGTTGGCATTTTAGGTCACTATTTTTTTTTTCCAGAGTCCTTGGGTGGTATAAATAGTTAAGTGCTCACTGCTAACAAAAAGGTTGGAAGTTGGTGTCCACCAAGAGGTGCCTTGAAAGAAAAGCCTGGTGATTTACTTCTAAAAAATCAGCCATTGGAAGCCCTACGGAGCACATTTCTGCTTTGATACACATGAGGTCACCCTGAGTCGTAATCAACTCAACGACAATTGATTACTGGTTACCTTTTTCCCAATGTAGCTACCACGTTGTGTATAATCTATGCTGGATATTAAGAAGACTTTGTGAATACCACTGGAGACACTGTGGAGGTCAGAGCTCCCCCAGGGTTCTTCCACTAGGGGATTCTGGGCTGGTATGTGGTCCTGAGCATCCCAAATGGTTTCACTCAGCTATCAACCTAAAAAGAAGCTCAGGTGGTGCAGTGGTTAAGTGCTCAGCTGCTAACTGAGAGGTTGGCAGTTCAAATCCACCAGCTGCTCCATGGGAAAAGATGTGACAATCTGCTTCTGTAGAGATTACAACCTTGGAAACCCTGTGGGGCAGTTCTACTTTGTCCTGTAGGGTTGCTATGCGTTGTAATTGACTCGAAAGCACACAATAACAACAATACCAACCTAAAGGTTGGCAGTTCAAACCCACCCAACAGCACTGTGGAAGAAAGACCTGGTGATCTGCTTCTGTTAAGATTACAGCCAAGAAAACCCTATGAAGTTGTTCTTGTCTATAACACACAGGATTGTCATGAATTGGAACCAACTCAATGGCAATCTTTTTGTTTTGTTTGTTTTTTTTAATATGCTGTCTCCAGGAGTTGTTCCAGCAGTACAATTAGTTAACTCATTAGGATGATAACCAAAAAGTTGGAGGTTCAAGTCCACCCAGAGGCACCTCAGAAGAAAGGCCTGTGGAGCACAGCTCTACTCTGACATACAGAGGATCTCCATGAGTTGCAGTCGAGGTGACAGCAACTGGTTTTATAGGTTTATGTGTTCCCCGTGGCTCCTCCAGTGGGACAGATGTGCTGTTGCTTGCTTAGGATTTGGATGGCATGTTGGGATACACGCTCTTCATTTTATTCTCACCCTCTACTGATTTCAGCTGTTTCTGTGCATTGCATTCATCTGCCCGCAGTTCTTCACATAATCAGTAGTGTTGGTCAATGATTTCTAAGAGAAAGGGTCACCTTTACAGGTACAGAAGTTAGAACTTCCACATTTCTTTTGGGGGGACACAATTTCACCCATAATAATTAGGAAAATGAAGGCCTTTTTAAGGCCTAGTCTTCAGAAGTTGGGAAAGCACCAAGTGGAATATTTGTTATGAGAAAGCTGGAGGCACCAGGACTTGCAGACCTTAAAGAGAGGAGAGGTTGAGTCTGCACAAGCCTCCCACCAGATTGGGCCACACTGGGGATGCCCCAGTTACAGCTGGGTCCTCTGCCTGTTCATAGGCTCTCTTCCAAGAGAAGGTGATGACTACAGGAGTGTTTTCTTTGTCTCTTTATTTCTGAAATATTGAAAAATATTAAAAATTAGCCCTAAAAGTCATCACCTATATTTTAATTTTCCAGAACCAACCACTCTCAACACCAGTTTATTCAATTCCATTCTTGTTCCTGTGTATTTTTTTTTTTTAATCACAGAAGTAAAAATAAAAGACCATCACAGATAAAACAAAACTCCTTTGTGACATTCTTCACCTTCCTGCCCTCCAGATGGAACTACTGTCATGGGTTTGCTGTATGTCCTCCTAGTCCTGTTACAAACAATTTCTTTATGCATAAACATACCCCTAAATATATATGGATATCTTGTGTGTTTTTATTCATGTAAATATGGTAACATTTCATTCTGAAACTTGCTTTTTCCACTCAGTGTGATATTTTTGGCATCTAGCCATGCTGGTGCACACAGACCTGGGTTCTTTGTTCAATTGCTTCTACGTTATTCTACCAGATGTATGTATCACCCTTCATTTAGCTATTCCCCTACTGACAGGTACTTAGGTCTGTCACAGGGCTGTTCCCTGGGGAAGCAGACTGAGAAAGGATTGATGAGTAGGGCATACACTCGGAGTATTCCAGGGACCAAACCTATAGAGGAGGGAAGATGCTGGGCTGAACAGAGGGAGAAGTTGAATGTGATACGGCTGCAATAGGGCTTCAGCCAATTCCAAGGGGGGCTCTGGAGCTGGAAAGGCACTTCAATTTATCCCAAATTGAAGCAAGGGGCCAGGGCTCCTTTGGGCTGGCCCGAATGTTGGCATCTCATTATATGGGATTCTTTACTTTGTGTTTTGGACACAGTAGGCCCTGTCTGCTTCCCTCCTTGGCAGAGATTCTAAGCAGGAAGGTGGGCAAGGTGGGACAGGTCCCATAGTGTGCGGCAGATGACGGGACATCCCTGGCCGTGAGAGAAGACATATCTGAAATTAAGTACCAAGGTCAAAGTCAGAGAGGAACAAACAAATGTTCGTCATGCCCAGATCTGCAGTGGGTAGGTATTGGGTGCTGGTGTACAAAGCCAAAGGTTTGCCAAGCAGGGAGGAGGAGGACCAGAGCAGGGAAGCATAGTGGGTCAGGGGCTAGGCCTGAGAGACCAAAGGGCTGCAGCTCCACCCAGAGATTGACAGGTGCTGGGTAGGGGTTGGGTGAGGCTGGTTTACTTCGCAGATGTGGTAGAATTCATAAGCGCATCTGGCTGTGTGGTGCCTGCTGAGGGCTTCCAGGGCAGCAGGAGGAGACCAAGGCTAGGAGTAGCTGAGGTGTTGGGATTTTGTAAACCTCTAATAGTTCAAGGAGCCCCAGTGGCGGAGTGGTTAAACATTTGGCGGCTAACCAAAAGGTCAGTAGTTCGAATCCACCAGTTGCTCCTTGGAAACCCTATGGAAGAGTTTCTACTCTGTCTTATAGGGTCACTATGAGTTGGAATCAGCTTGATGGCAATGGGTTCAAAAAGCATTCCGAGGACATACACAGAGTGGCCAATGTTTTACTTTGCCAAATATATGGACCCTATTAAAAAAAAACAAACAATTACCTGTGGTCTTCATCCTTTCATAAAAAAGCAGGTGGATATTTAAACACCGTACAGGGTGAATTTGGCTTTTATGAGCAATACTTCAGTGCCCTATTCTTTTCATCTGACCCAGACTGGAGAAGGCTTCCTGGTCCCCTGTATGCCATGCACTGGTGGACACTGGAGGAGCAGTGATCCCTGAGAGCCTCCACCAGTTGGCTGTGTATGTGCTGGGCTTCCTGGGAATGAAGAGGACTCTCAAGTTGGAGCCAAAGATTGCTGGATAAAGCTGTAGGAATGTAGACCTTGGTTCAGGCTTGGGAACACCTTTCTAATGGTGATCTTCTGCTATGAGAAGTGTCCAAGGAAAGCCTAGGAAAATGGTGTGCCAATTTCTGCCCGGATTGGGGTGTTCTGCCTCAAAGCTTAGATTCTATGATTTGAACATGAAAAGACGTTCTAAAAAGATTGTTCCAATTGATTCAAGGAAGTAACCTGTGCTGGTTGTGTGCCTGCCATGTGCACCACCTCCTCAGGTATCCTGGTTAAAGACAAGCCTGGGGAAGAGTTGGGAAGGAAGCACAGCAGCTTTGGCCTCCTTGATAATCTGAGCTGCTACTGACTTTCCCAGGAACATGGGCTCCCCTCAAGAAGCTGCCATATGGATGTCATAGGCCTGTGTCTGAGCACTAAATGGCTACAGGGCACTGGGCTCACACCTGAGAGATGCCTGAGCTTCTGGGCATGCCCCAGTGATGACAGGACAGGGCTCCTCCTTCCTTTTAGATTCCAGCAAGCACCCCACAGTCTTCAATAAACTGCAGCAAAACTCAGATTCCCTGCCTCACCAGAGGAAAAGGCCTCCAGAGACACCAAGATGCAACCACACACATGCATTCAGCACCAGCGGCGTAAATTGCAGGGCCCAGTGCAGCCTGAAAATGCCAACCCTCTGTCTGAGAATTATTAAGAATATCAACAGCAGAGTATTCAACCAAGGGTGGGGCCTAAGAAGTCAGCGGTGTGTGCATTCTAGAAATTTCCCAGCTCCAGGGAGCAGGGTGGGGGGAGCATGGTGGAGGGGAGCAGGGTGGAGGGGAGCCTGGTGAGGGCGAGCAGGACTTAGTGAGCTAGTCAGACAAGCTCGAGAGGGAACCAAAGCCTTCAAGCATAGAGAAAGAGAGCTGCTGAGTCTTTAGGGGCCTCCTGCTACTGTCACAGGAGCTGGCCTATCCCATATGGTAATTAAGTCAGGCTTGGAAAAAAAAAAGACTGCCAGAAAAAATTGACTCAGTGATTTCCACCCCTACCCCATTTCTGATAGAATTCTGGAATAGGCCACCATGTTCTGTGACCCTGTTAACAGAGCACAACTCCAAGAGTCCAGGGGTGTCCTATATCTTTTTCTCCAGCAATTAACACTCTAGAATCATCCAGCTTCACAGAGGATGCTGCCTCAGGAGAGGACAGCATCCAGAAAAGTGGATTGCCCAGGGAAGAGCAGAGACCAGGGGAAGCAGTGCCCACTGGGGAGCAGTGCCCAGTGTCTCTGTGGGACTGGAGGGGCTGCAGCAGGAGGGGGGACCACCAAGTGGCAAGACCAACAGGTAGTCCATGACCTAATTTGTAAGCATGTGGGCTGTCCGAAAGCAGATGGGCTAGGGCTTTCTGGGGAGTGTCTTTGCAGCCAGTGAGTCAACTGCTCTGTGTCCAGCACTTCACACAGGCCCTGACAGTGGGGGCTTGTTGTCCTGAATTGGGGAAGTGGGATGAAGGACATATTGCACTTTATCAATTCTCCCCAGAAATGGTGAGTTTGGGTGACTCTTTGTAGATCAGCAGGCTCAACCCCGTGGCCCTGGACAGGCAGCCTCAGAGGGATGTCCTGGGTCCTCTGCCTCCTGCCTCTCTGAGACCTGTGCCCCTAGATACTGAGCGTGGGGGTGGGGGGGGATGCCACACAGGCTTTGACACTTCCCGCCAGTGTGACCTTGGCCTGACCTTGAGAAAGGCATCAGGACAGCAGGAGGTACAACAAGGAAAATGTGGGCTTGGAGGTGTGAGCTAGGGTTCAAGCTCAGGCTCCAGGAGTTCCTGGCTTACAGCTTGAGCTAAGTGTGAGGCCTCTGAGAGTCTCTGTTATGCTCTTTGCAAAAGTGGGGATAAAAATGCACTGAGGGCAAGTGCTGAGCCCAGGGATGATAGGCTTCCCCCCTGCTCTCTCACCTCTCTATCCTCCTCTCCTTCTCTCCCTACTTCCTCATCTCACTGTCTCTCTGCCTCTCTCTTGACGTCTGCTTGGTACTTTCTGCTGGGCATCTCTGAGTCTCTCTGTAGGGGAAGGTGGTCTCCCCCTGTCCCTGGCCCAGAGGGTAGGTCGCAATGAGGGGCAGAAAACAGCTTGCCGCTGCCAGCTCACCGTGCAACTGGGTCCCTTTGCTTTTCTAGGCTGCAACTTCTTCATATATGTGACAGCGATCATATCAGCACCCTGCAGCATTAAAGACAGTATAAATGTGGAGGTCATTAGGCAAAGGGCTAGTAGACCTTGTAAGGAAGATTTCAGAGTGTGATTGTTAAGGTTGTACGTCAGCTTGGCTGGGCTGTGATTCTCAGTGGTTTGATGTAGTTTGGCGGTTGTATAATGATGTAATCACTCCCACAATGAGATATCATATAATGTAATCACCTCCTTGGTGAGATCTGCTATGAGTGGCCAATCAGTTGAAAGGGAGTCTCATTCGGGGTATGGCCTGCATCCAATACAGACAAAGCACACTGGTTTTTGCTCTGTTCTGAATCCTGCCTTTGGCTTGTTAGCATCTGATCTCCAGTTCCTGGGACTTGGGCCAGCAGCCTGCCATCTTACCTGCTGATTTTGGATTTGTCAGTCTTTGCAGCTGTGAGTCAGCAGCCTGGTGTTTCACCTGTGGGTCTTGGGTTTGTCAGCACCTGCAGCTACATGAATCAGCAGAAGCTCCCACCCTGATGCCTGACACCTGATGCCTGACCCATTCTCATGGACTTGGGACTTGCCAGCTTCTAAAACCCCGTGAGCCATTTCCTTGAGATAAATCTCTCTCTCTATTACATATATACGCCTCACTTGCTTCTCTAAAGAACCCAGCCTAAGACACAGGGGATGGAGACCTTGTGCTCTCTTGCTCTAGCTGTGGGTGAACAAGTTCTGGCAGATTGGATGTAAAGAAGAACCCCGTGAAATGTTAGCCAGAGAAAAGCTCTGTGATCTCTTCTTGCAGGCCCTATTCTCGCACAGTTGTCCAAATCAATGTGTCCTGAGCCACAGGAAATGGCAGCCCTCTGGGAGTGACTAAGACCTTGTCTCTAAACAGTGCCACAGGCAGCTCAAGACAAGAGGCCAGCGAGTTCCCAAAGCCAGGCAGCCTGTAGCATGCCTAAAAGGCATGAAGATCAGGACCGGGGAACAATCAGTACCCAAGACCAGAGGAGATGGTGTCAGGTTTGGGTTGTGGAACTGGGGGTGTGCCCAGCTGAGCAGTCATCCCGAGGCTGAGAACACAGGTAGCCTTGAGGGTGGTGTGTGGGTAGAGCCTGGCAGTTGAGCAGGGCATTGTGGGAGTGCCCAGGAAGAGCTGCACAGGCTGCATCATGCAGACCCTGGTGGCAGGTGGAGAGGGTTAAGCCTATTTGCGTCTCTCAGTGAGAGCCTAGGCTTTAACAGCTGGCTCTGCTGCGCATTAGATGGGGGAAGAAAACCTCCCTCCCCTGCCCTGACTTGTGGGAGGTCAGGAAGTCAGGGGTAGCTGCTATTGCCTTCTCGAAAACATCTACGCAATGTGGCAGCTGTGTTGGTGAGGACACACCTCGATCAGGCCAATAGGGAGGGGTAGGTGTGTGGCTGGAGGACATTAGAACCAGGTCTCACAAAGTGAGACTTTGGACTTTATCACTAGGTGAAACTTCTGTGCAGCCACAGAGACACAGCAATGGGACTGAGAGAAGACACTCGGCTTGTCACCCAACTTTCTGTTTGAAACACATTGTTGTACCATGTTGCCTAGCATGCACCATGAACTGATAGTTTCTGTAACCCCACTAATTAAACAGTAATGTTCTGTTGTATTTTTGTGTTGAAATTGTTTGCTGGTTCAGTGTAACAATTTAACACAAACCGTTTAAATATATATATGTACAGGGAGCTTCAACCAGCAGAAATGGCCCAGGTCTCTCGAAGCCTCCTCTAGCCAGCAGTCAGAAGGGGCATGGGATGGAGTCTTCACCAGAGTTTTCCTCACTCCATTCCATCTCATGTGTGGCCACAAGAGTCAGAGGAGAGGATGAAACCCAGAGGGAATGGAAGCACTGCCCTCCCTGGTCCCATGGCACAAGCCTAGGACAGGGTCTGGAGCAGATGTTTTGAAGAGTTACTCAAGAAACCCCACAAATGCAGGTAGAAGAGGTTGTAGCCAATAAAGATGAGAGGTCTTTGGAAGCCAGAGAGCCCTCACTCAGGAAGGCTAAACATCTTATCACTTGAGTACATCTCACCAAGGAGTGAAAGTAGTGATATTGCAAATACCAAGAGCAAGATGACTTCCACATGTTTATTCCAACAAATCCCAATCCAGTCCCTATAGCCTCTTTGAGTTGTTGCAGGGGGGAAGCTCAGGGTTCATTTCCTGGCTGAGCTTGTTATGCTGGGTAAGGAGCTACAGAGGTGCCCCCTGTAGGCTGCCAATCTCTCAGGATAAGTTGTGCCTCTCCCCTCAAGTCCATGAACAGTGGGTGTCCCCTGGGACGCAGGGGAGCCCCTGTGAGCCGCTGGTCATAAAAGCACAATGCCAGTGGGTCAGCATCACTCCAGCCACAACATATACTATGGCCTTGGACTCTTTCATCCTGCAGTTGGTGTTTGGGGCTGTTGATATGAAAAACATTTAACTACTACATCAGCATAGGAACCCTGAAGTCAGAATATTCCCTGGTGCGTAAGGATTGGGTCTCAGCCCTACTCTGTCTCAACAGTCCTGCCTCCAAATGCTGAATAGTTCTTTAGCAACAAAGTGGCATGTTGAACTGTGATGGCGCACTTGGGCAGGTCCTGGGCTTTGTAGTCCAGCAGACCGGGGTTGAAATCATGCCACAGACGAACTTAACCTGTCTGAGTCTTGGTTTCTGCATCTGTAAACTGGAGGTTATAATGCCAAACTCACTGGGTTGTGGGAAATACATAAAATGATGTGTGTAGAGCATATATCCATTTCTTTCTCCTTCACTCCCTGAGGTTACTGGATTCTGCCCCATTCCTCCTCAACCACTTTAATTTCCTTAAATCTCTGTGTGTCAGCTGTCATACTCTTCTGGCTTATTTCTGCTAAATTTTCTGCTGACTCTGGGTTGTTTTCCCTTGTCCCATTTTCATTATCTCCCCTCCTACCCCAACAAGCCTTCCAGACTTTTCTCTTCTCCTCAAACCCCCACATCCACTTACCATCTCCTTCCCCTGCACTTGCAACCAGTAGCGTGTGCTTTGGATGGGGGCCATGACAAGGAAACCAAACCTCACCTTGAAGATGTGGCACTCCCTTTCCTTCTCCAGGCCGGCATGCAGATTGACCTAGTCCCTATCAGTTTCATTAGAAACCCCCTCCCCTCTCCTGCTTCCCCTCACCCTACCCCAAACAAAACCCTTCCAGAATGTTGTATGGCATGGGCAGGCACTACCTGCACCCACACTCTGCCACGCTCATCCCTTCATAGTGGTACTTCAGGGTGGGGACCCCCATGTCATCCTTGTAGAGAATGGAGATAGGGCTCAGTTTGGTGGGTACACAGCAGGCCTTACCAACCTTCATGGGGAACTTGAGATGCACCAAAGTCTGCACGATGGCGTGCTTCGTTGGGGTCACATCATCAGCAAGGGGGAAGAAGCACCCGCCTTTACACTCGTATGCGTCATACTCCTTGGGCGCGATGATCCAGCTGTCCCAGCCAATGTCCTCGAAGTTCACTCGCAGTGAGGTCTTCTGACAGTGGTTGCTGGCCCCGGTGCTTCTTTTCCGTCTGGTTAAAGAAGATCCTGTGGCCACGTGGTGGTCCATTTCCTCCGCCTCGTCTCCTTCCAATGGGCTGCTCTTGGACAACTTCTTGAGCACACTCTCCTGCTCATGACTGATCATTTCCCTGAGCTCTAGCCTGGTCTCCTTGGTCCCATTGCTGCGGTCATTGGAGAAGACGACGAAGAAGGGCAGGCTTTTGGAACCTGGAGGGACATTGATGTCCAGCTTGTCACAGCCCTTCCTGTGACTCTCCACAATTACTTCCAGTTTATTTTTGCTCTTGGTGGAGTCTGCCTTGACCCACCGCTTCACTGCACTGGAGACCTCAAAGGTCTCCCAGCCCTCATCTCGAATGTCCTTGGATACAAGGAATGTCTTGGCCCCTGCAGAACAATCCCAGGAATCTGCTCCATCCAGAACATCATAAATGGCCATGCTTCCTTTCAGCTCATGAGCGGAGTCCTTGTGGTTTTGACAAGAGATGTAGAGTCGGAGCTCGGCCCTGGTGATCAGCTCGTGCCTGGGGATGGAGATGTTGAAGAGCAAGATGTGCTTCTGAAAGGGGAAGTCTTCTGTGGTGGTTATAGAGACAGCATCTGAAATGCAAACATATGGTGATGGACATCTCCTGGGAGGGTCCACTGTCATGTCATGACACTAAGCCGAATTTCATGATTTGCATGAATGGGAAGCCAGCATGACATTTTTTTTTTTTTGTCTTTATTAAATTTCTATTTGGTTTCATTTAAGCCCTAAAGATAGAAGAGTATTTTGAAAAACACATTTAAGGTCTTCCAAGAAAAAGCAGAGGTGGGAGATGCCTTGAGTCGGGGTTGACATTTCCTACTGTTTATGACCATTTACTATGTGCCAGGCGTTACACGTGGAGCTTTGCATAATCCGTTTCACTTTAATCTTCACACTAGCCTTCGAAGGATTTAATCATTACTCCAGTTTTACAGATGGAGAAACTGGGGTTCAGAGCATTTAACAAAGTGCACACATCTAGTTAAGTATCCTCAGTTAAAAGCAAAACAAAACAAAAAAACACACACTATCAGTCCTGGAGGGAAGATCGTGAGTGTGTGATTTAAAGGAGAGATCCTGGGAAAGGTCTTTGAAATTCCAACATTAAGACAAAGCTAAATATTTTAGCACCTAAAACAGTTTGGCAATCATCTGGGACAGTATCTTCCAAGCAAAGCGAAAGTTCATGTTTTTTTAGTGTTTTGAGGGGAAAAAAATACTGACCTCAACTGCTTTGTCATTTCAGGCAAAAATAGAGCTTCTCCTTGGAGAAGTCTGAAACCTTTCTAAGTCTCAGTTTACCTATCTGTATAATGGGCTTATTCTACCTGCCTCACAGGGCTGGTATGAAGCTCCGATAAGACAGCATGTAAGACTTACCAAACACTGTACGTGGCTAACAACAGAGCACAATGGGTAGTTCTGTCTCCTCCCCACCTCCTCTCCAGGCTGACATGTACCCCTACCTCTCCCAAAGCATGTAGCCTTTCACTTAGGAGTAGACACACCACTGAGGTCCACACACTGAGCTGTTGAATGTTCGAATAATATGAGTGGGGGGTCTATGAACATTACGTTAATGACCTGACGTGCCTTTGCTGTGGCAAGCCTTAAAAACGGCTTTGGGATGGCAGTTGGACACATGGAAAACAAGCACCCCACTCTGAGTGCTCCCCACCCCACCGCCCCCAGAGGCACCCTGGCGTCTGTGGAGGGAAGCAGAATATGCACCCACAAGAGTGCTGGCCCAGACTGTGCTGGGGTCTGATCCTGCGCTTGCTGGACTTGCACGTGTGGCCTTGGGACCACTAGGTGGCTCCAAAAGGCTGCACTCACAGAATTTTAGGATTTGGGGATTCAGGCCCAGCCAAAGAAGCCTAGCCTTCCCCTAAAGCAGAGGTGACAGACGTGCACTCTGTGCTGGCAGCATCTGGGGACCTGTCGACTGTTCTTCTTCCAGACAATTAGAAAACCTGGCCCCCTTGGCCTGCATCCTGACTACAGCACCCTCTAAAGGAATCATATGCTCTGAGGGCTGAATATTAATTATTTACAATAAGTGCTGCCATGGCACCCAGGTTCCAAGTCCAGGAGGGGTGAGGCCCTGTGCTCCTGACAGCTCAGAGGGAGACTTAGCAGAGGGGAAAGCCTGGGTCAGAATCCAGCCACTTAACCAGTATGTGACCTTAGGTAAGCTACTCCAGCAAATGCAAGCTTTAGAGCCCTCCTTCAGAAAATCATTTTACCCTACCTTTGTGAGTTTTTTGTGTGTGTGTGTGAGGCTAGAAGCCCTGGTGGTGCGGTGGTTAAGAGCTTGACTGCTAACAGAAAAGGTCGGCAGTTTGAATCCACCAGCCATTCCTTGTGGCAGATCTACTCTGTCCTGTAGGTCAGAATCTACTGAACGGCAATGGTTTTTGTGTGTGTGTGCCTGTGTGACGCTGACTTGAGGTAACAGATACAGGCCTTGTGTGTGTGTCATTTTCTAGTTCTCCTTAATCAGGAAAATTATTTAAAAAATATTTAAGTTCTTCAAAGATTGTCTCAGAAAGGATTTTATCTGAATTTAAAAAATCTTTTAATAAGAGAGAAATAAAGATTCTTCCAAAGTCTGAAAACATACCAATTAGTAAAGGGTTAAACAAATTTCTGTTTCTAAGCAGGAATAGGACAGGCAAGGAAGGGGGTGAAAGGGAGGAAAGGGGTGAAAAGGAGGGAAGAAAGAGAAAAGGGAGGGAGAGGGAGGAAGGGAAAGGGAGGAGGAAGAGGGGAAGGGGGAAGGGAGGGGAGGGGAGGGAGGGGGAGGGGGAGAAAGGAAGGGAGGGGCGAGGGAGGAGGGGAGGGGGAGATTGAGGAGGGGAGGGGAGAAAGACAAAGGAAGGTAGGGGGAGAGGGAGGAGGGGAGGGGAGAAAGACAAAGGAAGGTGGGGAGGAAGGGGGAGGGGGAGAGGGAGGAGGGGAGGGGAGAAAGAAAAAGGAAGGGGAGAGGAAGGAAGGGAGGGGGAGAAGGAGGAAGGGAGGAGGAGGGGGAGGAAGAGAGGGGGAAAGGGAGGAGGAGAGGGGTAGAAGAGGAGGGGAGGGGGAGAAGGAGGAAGAGAAGGGGAGGGGAGAAAAGGAAGGGAGGGAGAGAGGGAGAAGGGAGAGGGAGGAAGGGAGAGGGACAGGGAGGGAGGGAGAAGAATGAGGGGAGGGGAGAGGGAGGAAGGGAGACGTTGGAAGGGAGGGGGAGAAAGGAAGGGAAGGGAAAGGAAACGAGAGAAAAGAAAGGGAAAAGGGAGGACGGGAAGGGAGAGGGAGGAGCGGAAGGGGAGAGGGAGGAAGAAAAGGGTAGAGGGAGGAAGAAAAGAGTAGAGGGAGGAAGGGAAGGGGAAAAGGGAGGAGGGGAGCGGGTGAGGGAGGAAGGTGTTTCTATTTAGAGTTAGGAAGGGAAGAGGGAAAAGGGAAAAAGGGGAAGGAGGAGGGAGTAAGAGGAGGGAAGAGGGAGGAAGAGGACGGACAGAACCAAAGAAAGGGAGCTGACATTCCCTGAGTACCTACTGTGTTAACTGTGGCACTGGCCCTAGAAAGGAGAATACGCTAGAGCAGTACCATGCAACAGAACTCTCTGCATTGATGGCAATGTACTATAATCTACACTTCCTATACGATAGCCACAAGTCACACATAACCACTGAGCACTTGGACTATTGCTAGTGCAATGAAGGAACTAAATTCTAAATTTCATTTAACTTTAGTTAGCTTAAATTTGAACCTAAATAGCCTCGTATGGCTAGTGGCCACCATAGTGGATAGTGCCACTGTGGACCCACGAGTCCCTCCCCAGAGCACCCCAGGGTGAGCCGACACTACCTTCCACATTGAAGCTCCGCACGATGTTGGAGGCCGGGGTGGACGACTTGTCACTGATGTACCTGTTGTACAGGTCGATCATGTACTGCGGCGGGTCCCCTCTGGTTTTGTTTTGGGAAGGGACACTGCTCAGGTTGAGGCTGCGCAGGAGATCCACTTTCATGTTCTCCAGGAACATCTTCAGGTCGAAGGCACCCTCGTCCCGGTCCCCTTGGGGCTCCCCTAGCAAGCTGTGGGCATTGCCTCCAGCAGATGCACGTCCCCAGGTCCCCAGTGGCTTTGCTCTCACAGAGCAGGCCAAGAGGGACAGCAGGGGCACGGTTACCCACAGAGCCCCGGGGCACATCTTGGGAAGGCGAAGGCGCTCACCGGGCTAGGGACTGCGGGCTGGGGGCCAGTGGTGGGTTAGCGGGCGCAGGGAGGAGCCCTGGGGGAGTGGCCCTGCATCTTCCTGCTGTTGCAGTGCTCTGGAGGCAGCTGGCCCTAGTTAGTCCCAGGCTCTCATTGCTGTCAGCCCCAGTGTCCTCCACTTGTACTTATCTGCCCCCAATGCCACGCTCGACCCCTTATCTAACGAAGCTCTCCGTTAATGAAGGCTCTGTAAACATCTGACAAACGCGGAAGGCTGGTGGGAAGGACAGTGCATACTGCAAGCATCCACATTCTCCGCGGGGTCATTGCCCCCCCAATTAGGATTCATGCTCATTTCCTCGCCAGCTCAATCCACAAGAATCTTGAGATGGGGGTGACATATGCTCCATCTCCTGGGCCATGGAAACTTAAAGAATACAGGGAGCAAACAATACCAAAAAGTCCTTCAGACTAAGAAACCAAAACACCCAGGAGACCTCTGGCACGCTGGGAGAGACAGCATAGGTGTTAGGAAGCGGCCTACTTCTGCGGAACCAGATTCCGTCCCATGAGCTCAGAGGCTCCCTGCCCCAGTTTCTCACTTGTAAGACAAGTTCTTGAGCTTCAGAGACCAGGTGTGGCGGTGAAGGCCTGGGAGCCAGCCTAGACAGGGGTTCAAACCCCTGTGCTCTCACTTACTTGCCTAAGTGTGTCCTTCATCAAGCCATGCCATCTCTTCAGGCTTCATTTCCTCACGTGGAAATCGGGGCTCATAATACTTATTTGAGATGATAGGTGTAGGAACTTAAAAAAGTCGATGTGCCTAAAATGCCATGGCGGTTAGCACAGGGGATGCAGTAAGCCACAGCAGGTTGGCTGGCGTGCCCGGCTGCCCCACTCTGCCCCTGGGTCTGACTGAGCTCGGAGCTGTAGGAGGGAGTCGATGCTTCCCAGGTCTGCTCTATAGGAGCCCCACACACTCTCTGTGGTCTGATGGTGCTGGCCGAAAAGGGTTCAGTGGTGCCAGTGGGGTGGGGCCCAGGGAGAAGAGTACACTCTGGGTAGGCGGGGGGGATGGGTAGAGGTGAGTTCAGACTTGCAGCTCTGGGGCTGGTGCATGCCCTGGAGAAGGCCTTGTTCCAGTGGCCCTGGCAGGCTTTCTGGCCCGAGGCGGCTGGAAAACATGGTCCGTGTAGGGGCCACAAGCCCAGGGCAGCAGCACTTAAGGGCAGTAGCACCCATACTCACAATGCCCATTTTCTTCACGCGCACCTTTGACCAAAGTGAAGAATGAGCAAAACGCTGGCGCATTTGGTGGTTTACTCTGGGGAGCATTTGGAAATGAAGCTGTTCCAGGCTGGAGGGGCTCCTGGGGAGAGGGTGCAATGGGCTGATCAGGTTCAGGAAGGTTCAGGAGCAGCTCTGGCAGGCGGGGCTTGCAGTCAGGGACCTTGCACAAGTACCCAGCTTTTCTCCTGCCCCTAGTTGGGGAGGTCACCACCCCTGTCAGTTTGTTGTACTGTGGTGACTTGTGTGTTGCTGTATTTCAAACACCAGCAGGGTCACCCATGGTGGACAGGTTTCAGAGGAGCTTTCAGACTAGACAGACTAGGAAGAAAGGCCTGGCAATTTACTTTTGAAAATGAGTCAGTGAAAACCTTGTGGATCACAACAGAACACTGACATGCTTGCTTTGGGCATGTCATCAGGAGGGATCAATTAGTGGAGAAGGACATCATGTCCGGTGAAGAAGAGGGCCACTGAGGGTGAGGGAGACCATTGGTGAGATACATTTGCACAGTAGCCACAGTGACAGACTCACACGTGCTGGCCATTGTGAGAATGACACAGGACCAAGCAACGTTTCATCCTGTTGTACATAAGGTCACCGTGAGTCGGAGCTGACTCAATGGCAGCTAGCAATTACAGTGGGGGAAGGGCGAGTCCAGAGTCTGGCATGGCAGCCCCAGACAGAACTCGTCCCCATCCTTTGAAGACACTGCCAGGGAAGGATGGGAAGGTGCAGGTAGAAACGCTGCTTGGAGGGGGAGCAGAAGCTGCACTGGGCATTGAGCCACTTAGCGCCAGGACCCCACTGGGCAGCGGAAGGATGAACAGGACTGGGCCTTCCCCGAGCTGAGGCTCTGCCTCAGCAGGGAGCAGGCTGGGAGGAACCAGACGACAAGACAGCATCCATAATGGGCTCCAGTCCCTGGAGGCAGCGGAGAAACCCTCACACCCCAGAGGGTGAGCAAAGGGACAGTGTGGGCGTGGCCTGGATGTGCTCAGGGAGGCTCTACATGATGACAGAACTTGTTTGCTGGTTATAACAGCAGTACATAATTAACATACTCGGCTACTAACCAAAAGGCTGGAGGTTTGAGTCCATCCAGAGGTGCCTCAGAAGAAAGGCCTGGCAATTTGGTTCTGAAAAATCAGCCACTGACAACCCTATGGAACAGTTTTACTCGGACACACATGGGGTCACCATGAGCCAGAATCGACTCAACAGGGAGTTTTACATAGTGTAGTGAATTCTGAAAACACAGCATATTATAGAGAGTAAAAATAACCTACAACCCCATCACTCAGCAATACCTGCAGTTAAGATTTCGAGACACGTACACCAAACGTGCACCTCACCGATCCCCTATCAGGAACTCCTGCAGCCAACAGTGTTTTGCATTTCTGGAAGTTTCGGATTTTGGAAATGTAATATGACATATATATTGTAATAGCACAAAGGGGTCAGGGACACCACCCTGTAATCAATCACATCAGTATTTCTGCAGTGAAACAGACAAATAAATATGCAAACGTCCTTTCAGGTCAAGTTTTGCCATGAAAAGAATTAAAAGAAACTTGAGGTTTTCAGGCAGCTTTGAAACTCAGGTAAAGGACTGTGGACTTGTCCTTTCTGTGTTCAGGGCTGGCACATAGGCTGGTTGTGGAGACTGCACGTGTACGCTGCCAGGGACTCCGGGATCAAAGACTCGGGTGTGAATGGTACCCCCGGAGGTGAGCAGGGCAACGTTCCTGGTATTATCAGCTCCACCAGCTCAGCATGTCAGTACATCCACGTCTCTTGTATTATTCTGAGTGGACTGCTTGAGGCTTCCTGGTCTGTATCAACAGGAAGGTTAATCTTTCCCTCTTGCAGCATCCTTTTCCTGGATTTAGTCCAGAGGAGATGGGGTTGGGATGGCATCAGTCCGGTTTTCTAATGTGGGTGGGGGGAGGAGGGAGAAAGCAGGCCTCACCTATTATTGCTTCTCAGGGACACCTTGTTGTTTTGCTGTTAGGGACAGGTCCTGCGTATCTAACAGTTGCTTAACCACAGCTGCCGGGAGGCCCTGGGAGGCCCAGGTTTCTGCCTAGGTCTCAATGACGCCCCTGGAACGGACACTGAGGTAAAAGGTGTTTTAGGCAGCCTCTCATTCTCTTGAAGGTACTGCCCCTGCATCAGGTGGCTGGGTCCAGAGAATAGGCCGGTCACGGGCCATCCTTCACAAACCTCCAGCTTCTTACACGAGCCTGTGTCACGAGCCCAGACGCCCACTCTCCAGGGACCTTGTCACCTTTCTGCATCTGAACAGATCTCTCTAACTCCGGCTCTTGGGGAACAAGGTTTGTGGCTTGTCCTGTTCTCCCAGAAGACCCAGGGGTCCTCATACAAAAGGCCCCCTCCCTCTCCAGTCACCGCTTTGCATAGCTGGGGCCTCAGGGAGAGGCAGACTTGGCTGAGCCACAAAAGATCTTAATCAGCCCTCTTCTCCTCCCACTCCAAATTGTGTCCTTTCTAATTCCTCACTTACTTTTTCCAGAGAAGTCCAAAGTTTGAAGACCAAAGACCTGAATTATGGTTTTTTTTTTTTATGCCTAGAAAAGGAAAAACAAAACGAAACAAAACAAAGCCAGCTGCTGTTGAGTTGATTCCAACCCATGGTGATCCCATCCCGTGTGACAAAGTACAACTCTGTGTCCACAGGGTTTTCAACGGTTCATTTTTCAGAAGCAGATCTCCAGGCCTTTCTTCTAAGGCACCTCTGGGTAGACTTGAAGTCCAACCTTTCGGTTAGCAGCCAAATGCGTTAACTGTTTGCCTCACCCAGGGACCCCGGGCCAGCATAAAATATGAGACAATCTAGACCAAAGTGTCTGTAATCTCTGCCTTTGTTTACTTTTGTGGTCATTTGGTGTTACAGGTTTGGTGAACACAGGTTTGATAAATACAGGGTCTGTTTCTTATTTGCTTTTTTGAAGTTGTGTCACTTAGAGTTCCTTTGGCGCAAGTTGTAGAAAAGCAGAATCCAATCAGGCTTAAGCAAAAGAGATGATGACTGACTAATGAAAGCTGAAAGCTTTGGCAAAGGCTTGGGTTTAGCATAGCTTGATCTCGAGTACAACACAGGCATGGTGACTGTCCTTCTCTCTCAGCTCACCTCCCACGGTGCCGTCCCGCTGAGCTCAGAGGGATCAGCGCTAGACCCACTGGGGGCCGTGTGGAGAGAGCATGGGAGACAGGCCTGGGTGAAGCACTTTCCTGAGACCCTGCTTCCATTTGCACATGGGAAGGACTCGGCCCCTGAGCTCGTGGATGTGCCCAGGTGGTCAACACACTCACTAGAGCAGCGTTCCTGAGAGCAGGGTCCCTGGACCAGCAGCAGCAGCCGCTCCTGGGAACTGGGCAGGAATGAAAGTCTCAGCCTGAATCAGGCACTCCGGGTTTTAACAAGCCTTTTAGGTCACTCCGACGCACGCTTAAGTTTGCAGACTTTTTATGACAAAGAAGTAGTGTAAGGCTTCTGGGAGACAGTGTGTGCACATACTATCCAGCACAGGGTTTGACACGTGGTAGAGGCCAAATATTTTTTTTTTTTTTTAGAGGCCAAATATGAGGCAGCAGTGGTTCAGTGTGGTCTCCATGGGGGAGACCAGGGCTCGACATGCACAGCCAGCACCTGTCTGTCAGTGGAGGCTTACGGGTTGCTACGATGCTCGTCAGGGTTCATTGGAGCTTCCAGACTAAGACAGAGTAGGAAGAAAGGCCTGGAGATCTGCTTCTGAAAATCAGCCAGCGAAAACCCAATTGGGCACAATGATCTGATCTGTGAATGATCACACCACAGGATAAGGCAGCGTTTCGTTTGGTTGCTCATGAGGTAACCATGAGTTGGGGGCCAACTCGATTGCAGCTAACAGTAACACATGCCAAATAATTGAATAAATAAATACTTCCACCACCCTGCTCACCTGCCCTACTCATACAGGACTGTGGCAGGGTGTGGAGGAGGAAGGCGGATTAGACATGGGTGAGGAGGGCTTGAGGCAGGGTAAATGGACCAAAGCTTGAATGAACATCACTATTTGGGGGAGTGGGAGAAGGGGAAGAAATCTCAGCAGCATCAGTATGTCAGTAAGGGTTTTTCTGTTTCCAGCTCTCGGTAAATGGAAATGCCTTAAACTCTAAACTCAGTGCTTTGGTGTCCAACTCCCAGCCTGAAATGGCAAGCTAGCTCTGCCCTCTGGGTCTTCCCACTGAGACCACTGCCAGCCCTCCTCGGCGCGTGCTGACATCAAACGTTCTTTACACAAGTCCAACTCTTCTTTCCCTGGCCTAGCTCCAAAGTCAGCTTCTCTGTAGAGCCACCTGTCTTCCTCCTTCCCTGACAGTCCCTCCCCACAAACCTCCAGCCTTCTGTAGGCTCCTCGCCCACAGCTCTGTCTCCATCCTGGCCACAGAAGATGAATTCCCTACAGGCTAAAGCTCTAATGACATATTTTGAGTGACTTAGACAGAGAAACTGCCACTTGTTTATTAGTTTGTTGCACTGGTAGCTTGCATGTTTCTGTGATGCTGGAAGCTATGCCACTGGTACTTCCAATACCAGCAGGGTCACCGGTGGTGGACAGTTCTCAGCAAGGCTTTCAGACTAAGACATACTAGGTAGAAAGACCTGGTAATTTACTTCCAAAAACTAGTCAGTGAAAACCCTATGGATCACAACAGAACACTGTCCAACTCACTTGCCTTAGACATGTCATCAGGAGAGATTAATCGCTGGAGCAGGACATCATGTTTGATAAAATAGAGTGCCAACGAAGGCACGGGAGACTTTGGGTGAGCTGGATTGGCACAATAGCCGCAATGAAGGACTCGAACGTGCTGGCAACTGTGAGGAGATACAAGACCAGGCAACATTTTGTTCTACTGTATATAAGGTCTCCACGAGTTGGAGTCGACTCTAGACATAGAAATTGGAATCAACTCGACAGCAGCTATCTATTTATCTCTCTCTAGACATAGACAGGAAACCCTGGTGGCGTACTGGTTAAGAGCTATGGCTGCTAACCAAAAGGTAGGCAGTTCAAATCTACCAGGCGCTCCTTGGAAACCCTATGGGGCAGTTCTACTCTGTCGAATAAGGTCGCCATGCGTCAGAATCAACTTGACAGCAACGGGTTTGATTTTTTTTGGGTTTTAGACATAGAGAAGGAGCCCTGGCAGTGCAATGGTTAAATGCTGGGCTCCTACCCAAAACATTCGAACACACCCACAGGCTCCATGGAAGAAAAGACCTGGTGATCTGTTGTGTTACATGAAAGTTACAGCCTAGGAAACCATATGGGGCAGTTCTACTCTGTCCTATTGGGTCACTATGAGTTGGAACTGACTTGATAGTGCACATCAACAAACACAGAGAGGCACCTATTGGGACACATCAGGAAGCCACCTGATGCTACCAGGACTCAGTTTCCCCATTTGTTAAGCGAAAGAGTTGCATCAAAAGCTTTCCAAAGCTTTGTTCCATCCTTAAAGTTTCTAGCTGTCTAGTTACACTGTTTGTATTTATGACACAGACTAATCTCTAAAAGGCCCTGGCCCTTCAGAGGATGTATGACTTCAGGAATAAGGCTCAGTGGCACACCACCACCACACTGTCCCCTCCAGACACACATACCCATTTGGGTACCTCAGGACTCCATGCAGATCTAGGCTGTGCATTGGAGCCTCCTGTTCTTGAGACAATGTCATGCTGATCTTTCGGTTTTAGAGGAGAAAAATTTGTTTCACACATTCAGCCTGTAAACGTTCATCTTCCTCTTACGCCTCGTTTTACTGCAGGTCATTCAGTGTTATTGAGACAATCCTAATAGTGTGGCCAAGAAGCTGGGGTAGACGGATGCTTAGGCCTTGAACTAGACAGCCTTGGACATTTCTGACATTGCCTGTGGTCCTGGGTAAGGTGTTAGCCATGCTACCTGCCCTTCCTGAGCCTATTTTCTTGTAAGCACCAATTGGGCAGTAAGTTGCCAGGTTGCTCTGAGATGCTGTATCTAAACAATAAGAGTCGTGATAGATGCTAGTACCTTTCACCACTGAGTGGGGCCCAGGCTACCCATACACCACATTCCACATCCCAATGTCAGCAGGGCGTACCCAGGAATGAAGGCCACCACTTGGCCCCTTCCACTACCAGCATAGGCCCTTGGCGAGACCCAGAGGAGCGTTCTTTTAGCCTACACTCCCAACCTAGTAACCCAGAAATGAAGACTTATAGGAGCTCTAGGCATTCAGGGTGACTCAGAAGGTCGTCCAGAAACTTCAAATGCCAGGAAGAACGGGATAGAACTACTACAGGAGGCCCATCGTATTCAAGCCAGAAAGGATGATAAAAAACTGAGGGAGGGGGAAGGGAAAATAAGGATCTAAT
The DNA here is from genome assembly GCF_024166365.1 of Elephas maximus indicus. Classification (NCBI taxonomy): domain Eukaryota; kingdom Metazoa; phylum Chordata; class Mammalia; order Proboscidea; family Elephantidae; genus Elephas; species Elephas maximus. The sequence continues at coordinate 402,199 of NC_064834.1, forward strand.
ATTGGGAAGAAAGAGATCTGGAGCCTTAGAAAGGCCCAATATTTATATCTATTTTACTGTTTATTTATACCCTGTCTTGTTCCAAAAAGGCTTAAACATGGCACAGCAAACGCTAAGCTTGCAGACCAATTTGAGACACCCCAGCAACTCAGAGTAATGTGAAAAGAACCATTTAGTCTCGTAGTCTCATGTACAGTTCTGTGAGAACAAGGTAGTGTGTGTGTGTGTGTGTGTGTGTGTGTGTGTGTGTAAGGACCCCCCCACTCCGCCTTACTGGATCTGTGGACAGACTTGTCCATAGGAAGGGCCACGTGACCATCAGGCAGGGTCCCAAGGGCAGCTGCTCATACACGTGTCCCAGGACCATCAGGGACAGTACTGTGGAGACACTGGGCTCCACCCAGATGTCTTCAGACACCTCACTACTGGTTCTGGGCACTCCTTCCCCATTTTTGGTTGCTTTGCTCCCAAAGGCTGGTGCTGCAGCCTTCTTCAGAGGCTCCCCTGGGCTCCCAGCGCCACCACGGCTGCCTTTACAGGGGGCAGAGTGACTGGGAGCTCACACCCTGCCCACTCGGGGGCAGCCTGAAGCCAGTGAGGAGGCCCTGGGGTGTGAGTGTCCAGAGCTCCCTGCAGGGCCAAGAGGAGGCTGAGAATCTTGGCTTCTCGCCCTCCTGCTGGCCAAAGAAGGATGCCTCATGCATCTTCTCTCCTTCTACATTCTGCCCTCAGAGAACCTGCTCACACCTTCTCAGTCTCCTCTGCGTAAGACTGGGGACCATGTCCTTCTCTTGGGTCGCAGCTAGTAGGACTGTGTTATACCCCCACCCCAAACTGGACCCATATTCTCTCAGAAATGTCAGTCAACTAGCTTCAGACACTACAACTGTGAGGAAATGTAAACTCTGTAATAATTGAGCCATGGTGGTTCAGTTGTAAAATTCTCGTCTTCCATGCGGAAACCCGGGTTCGATTCCTAGCCAAAGCACCTCGAATAGCTACCACCCATCTATCAGTGGAGGAATATGTGTTGCTATGGTGCTGAACAGGTTTTAGCTGAGCCTCCATACCAAGACAAAGAAGAAAAGCCTGGTGATCTACTTCTAAAAATCAGCCAGTGAGAACCCTAAGATCCACAGGGTTGCCATGAGTTGGCGGCCAACTAGACGGCAGCCAACAACAACATTCTGGGCCTGGGGCTGTTGAGGACGAAGCAGGGGGCCATTGTACAAACGGACGACCGTATGGCTCCTTCAGTCCTCTCAAGCCCCTCAGCCTAATTGCTTATGTTGAATCTTCTCCGGCTTGAAAGCTCACATAAAGATCTCCGACTCCAAATGTCTCAGACACCTTGCGGTGGATGTCCTCTCTGAAGTCTGGGACGGGAGGGAAACCCTTGAGGCCACTCTGCCCACCTGGAGTTGTGTCCTGCCTTGATGCCCACCAAGAGTGGGCACTGGAGGCACAGAGTGGATGGGGTAGGACCCTGGAAGGAGCAGCTGAGTTTCTGGAGCTTGGGGCAGGGACAAAACAGTGTGGAGATGGCCTGTGGGGACCCTGAGAGGGGGCTGTGCCTCCAAGGCATCATCCTTACAGACTGGGATTGATCAGTATTTCAAAATGGGTAACATCTGGCTTATCAAGATACCACTGTACCTTTTTCATTTATTGGATTTCCAGAAAAACCACGTAACACACACAATCTACAATATAGAAAGTATAACTTACAAAAATATAAAATCTTGGTTATTTTTTAGTATTCCAACATATGACTGTACGTGTTATTCCAATCGGCGTGTTTAAACAACTCAGAAATAGCCAACATGATTGCCTCTGTGGAAAATGGTGTCTGTTCCTTCCTTTTTGTGGTAAAATAAAATATATATTATGAAAAAGAAACCCCCATTGGTTATATGTATAAAAGCTTGTACAGCAGAGTTTGAAAGAAAACAGACACTTATACCATCGTTCGGGCCTGTTTCCAGGATCAGCGTGTAGCCTGAGTGCTTTAGCTGACACTTACACAGAGGCTCTTGCCATGTGAGGGTGCTGAGCCCCCTACAATCTGCATAATCTCCTCCCCAGGGTAGAAGACAACCATCACAGAAAGAGCACGAGGATACAGAGACGGGATCCTCCAGGCAGGGCCAATTCCCAGATTCCTTCAAGGGTACCTAGCGTGGCATTTAGCAGCTAAGCCACTAGAAACAAAGCATCCCAAAATGGTGCCCTGATGGGAGGATCCTTCTGGGACCCAGTGGGGCTGCCTCTGTGCTCTGCCCTGCATTTGTAGTTGCACCCCTTATTCAGTCCTCACCCTGGAAAGTCCTGAGGACAGTGCTCTGCCGGCGTGAGGTGAGGCGGGGCCTTCCATGCACCTGGAGCAACTGGTCTTACCGGCAGGCACAGGTCTCCACGGACATGTTGGGGTACACCTTCAGAACCACGTTCTGGTTCTCATCCAGGAAAAGGACCCCAAGGGAGTTCATCTTATCGGGAATGCAGCAGGGCTCCGGGATGCCTGGGACGATGCCCACAGCCCTCACAATGCTCTGGATGGTGGCATGGTTGGACGGGCGGACGATCTGCAAGGCAGGGAAGGGGCATGAATACTACACTGTACCTGACTCTCCGGTTCTCCGCCCACCACAGACTGTGCTGCTGCTATTCTGTGGCTGAAGCCATGTAAAAGGTGTCAACCAGAGGAAAAGGCAAAATCCTGGGTATGATACACATTTCTTCTGGGATCAGCCACAAATGGAGTCCCCCACTGGGTTTTGTTGCAAGAGCCCCCAGGCTCTTGCAGTGAGAAAAATCACACCCTCTGCATGGCACTGGCCACTTGGGGGCGCTTGTGCTTCACACATCCCCATACGCCTAGCCCAGAGGTGCTATCCAGAGGACAGCCAAGGGAGGTGCCCAACCAGTCCCCCTGGGGTCCTGGCTGCCCAGCAGTGGTAGCCTCTGTCTGAGGGGGGCAGGCAGGATTTCTCACGTGGGTGTGTGTGCCAGTGGTGAGGGGTGGGAAACTGACTTCTCCTGGGTGTACTGACTTAAGGGTGTCACATCTTTTCGCAATTTCATCTTATCAGCCTGGTGGGACACGTATCACTGCACAGTAGTTTCACTGGGGAAGAAATGGAGGCTTAAAATGACTAAGCAACTTGACAAATACCCTCTGTTAGGACGTGGCCTGGATCAGAAAGCAGGCCTGCTGCAGCCACACTGGCTTTCTCCTCATCCCAGTGGCGTCTCACGTGGGGAAGGGTCTCAGTCCCAGCAGCAAAAACAGAATGTTTTTCCTTGGTCAGCTCGGACAAGGAAAACACAAACAAGCCATCCACTTCAGCTCATTGCAGACCAAAGAGAGTTTTATACAGCACAGATGATGAGAAAGGCCTTTGTGCAGGGAGTGGGGGTGAGAGCAGTGCAGGGACACGCTGCATTTGTGGGGTTCCAGCTGGCCGTCTCAGAAGGCCGACAGGTAAGCCCTGGGCTGGTGGCTGGGAGCCTGCAGCGCTCCAGTCCTGCACCTCTCCAGCCTGTGCTCAGCCCTCCCAAAGATGCTTGTCTCTCTGTTGGATGCCTCCTTTCCTCCGTTTTGCACATGAATGGCTTTCAGGAGAAGCCACTAATTCCCAAGCAGATTACTGCCACCCCATGACTGGGTCTGGGGTTCGCCGCTGGCTGATTTACTTACGTTCAGATTGGATTTATGCACTGACTTCCTTTCTTGAAGCGAAGGCATGACCTGGAACTTGGCAGAGTAACTTGGCGGAGCAGGGGGAAAGTGTGTGCTGTGTGGTGGAGGTGACATCAGCTGCCAGGGGGCCCACTGCAGGGAAGGCCATGGGAGGGGTAAGGGGGTGGAGGTGGACGGCACCCCAGCCCAGCCTGGAGGGCAGGGGAATATCTGAAAACTCAGGGCCAGAGAAGATGGGTCAAGAAGCCCAGTGCTGTGTCTTGCAGACTTGCTGTGCACAGAGAAAGCTATTGGTTCCAAGGGTCCCCGCCCTGCATGCGAGGGAGGAGGGAGCTCACACTGCCAGAGGGGGGCGGCTCTGAACCCCGATTCAGGCTAGTCAACACCCTGGGGGCCAGGCCAGGAGGAGAAACAAGAGCCTTGGTGAGGTGGGGGCTGTGGGGACCTGCCCTATCTACAGGGGGCAGCGTCTACTCCACTTCTGTAGATTGTTGCTAGGTGGGACCACACACCTATGGAGAGGGAGTCTCCTGCTTTGAAAAGAAATGTTCTGATTTAAAAAGTCAAATTCAACAAAGTCAACACTTTTAAAAGGACTCTATGGGCCAGATCAAATTCATCTGTGACCTGTGCCCACCCAACAGGCTGCTACCTTGGACCTCTGTCTACCTGTTCACTGCCTGAAATAAATGGGAGGCGTCATCCTGGAGTCCCTGGGCATCACAAACGGTTAACGTGCTCGACTGCTAATCAAAAGGCTGACGTCCAACCAGAAGCACTGCTGAAGAAAGGCCTGGCGATCTACTTCCAAAAAATCCACGACTGGAAACCATGTGGAGCACAGTCTCTGCATACACGGGGTCACCGTGAGTCACAGTCAACTCCACGGCGACCGGCACTATCTCTGTTTTATAGAGGCATCAACACAGGCTTACAGAGGCGCAGGGACTTGCCTACCAATAAGCGGTGGAGCCGAGACAACGCACAACGAAATGACCTTGAGAACACCGCCGTGCTCCCACAGCACACCTACCTTGGGCATGGGGAACTCACAGGCTCCCGCGCAGTAGTAGGCGTCGAAGGACTTGGGGGAGATGATCCATTCATTCCACCCGATGTCCGCGAAGTCCACCTTCAGGTACCTCCGCGAGCAGATTCGCGGCTCGTTCCACTGCTTCCTCCGCGCTTTCTGCATGGTCTTCTCGTCGAAGTTCAGGACCTGCGAGGAGGCCACGAACAGGTCCTGGCCCTTTCTCCTGCGCTCCTTGCGCGCAGGCCGGGTCTTCAGCGCCTGGAAGGGGCTGGGCCAGAGCTCGTACTCGTGGTGGTGCTGGGCGCCGTGGGCAGGCACCGGCCGCTCGTCCAACCCTGGCAGCTCGTTGTCCTGGAGAGGGCCGCTGGCCTGGGTGGCCCGGCGCACTCGGGGGTCGGCGGAGCTGTTGGGGGCTGCGCCGGGCTCAGGGTCTCCAGCCGGGAAGGGGTCGTATCTCTGCAGCGTCACTGCCACGCTGTTGGGCTCCGAGATGGCCAGGTCATTGGCGTAGATGAGAATGTAGGGTGCATGGGGACTGGGTCTACGCACCCCTGGTTCCTTCTTCACAGCTTCCAGCTGGGCTGAGAGCAGCAGCTCACCATCCCGGCGGGCCGCCTTAACAATGGGGGAGATGTCCTTGGTCTGCCACAGGCCCCGTGGTGGGGGGGCCAGGGCCATGGCCCCCCGGAGCAGCCCCTGGGTGGCCGTGTTCTGTGAGAGGCTGTGGAAGAGCAGGTGGTGGCGAGCGGGTGGGCCTGTGGACAACAGGCGGCAGGAAGCATTCTTTGACCGCTTGCACAGTGCCTCCCGGGCCCAGGGCCACCAAGGCTCAGAGTAGAAGTGGAATGTGGCTGCAAGGATCATTTCTGAATCTTGCATGGAAGTCAAGTTGAAGAAATACAAGGCCTTCTGGTCAACCACTTCTGCAAGGAAAGGACAGAGGGCATGTCTTTTAGGTTCTCTCTCGGATGGGCCCTGGTGGTCAGGGGTCTTCTGCCCAGGGGCTGGGGGTGGGTGAGGAACTCCTGACAGAGCGCTCACCTCACCATGTGCAGTCCTTACAATAAACTGATGAGGGCACCACTTGTTACCCTCAATGAACAGATGAATGGAGGTCAGAGAGGTTAGGGAATTGTCAAATACACCATGGCAAAAACATGGTAGCAGGCAGGGTTTGTGCTTACACCTGCTCGACTCTAAAGCCACTGTCTCTCAATGAACAAAGGTCCCAGTGACAGAACGCACAAATAGCTTCATTGATAAGGTGGAATCCCGTGTTCAGGATGGTTCGAGTGGGATCAAAGTCCGCCTGAGAGTTGGCCCCTCTCGTGTCTGCACAGCCCCATGTTTTACAACATCATATACCATAATATCTATAGCTATATCGCTAAATGTACATTACTCCAAGTCAGGTGACGTGAAGATCCTCACATCTTCACTGCACTCTGAGGAGCTTCCAAGGGTTCACGGGGCTCAGAGAGCAGCCATTTGGGCATCTGCAGTTAGTTCTGCCGAAGGATTGTTAAGATTGTTTCATGAAGTGAGCAATGTCGGGTTGTACAAGCTCATTCAGCAGTCCCCAGGTCCCCAGATTCCAGGATGCTCTCTAGTGGCCTCAGCCATAAGGCACCCCAACCAATCATCTCTTCTGCAGCTCAAGAACGCTCCTGCTTCCCTGGGTTGTTGACCACCCCTTCCTTCTTACCTCATTCTACCAGGTGTACTCCAGGGACCCAGGACACAGCCTCCTATCTGCAGTCCTAGGATAATGACCAGAACCTTGGAAGCATGGGGGCTCTGAAATGTCCAAGTCCTCTGTAGGGTGAACACAGGAGGGGGCAGGACTTTCCTGGTGCCTCCCCTCTGAGGCTGTGGAAAATGGAAAGGAGACCAGGAGCACCTGCTGTAGGCTTTCTCCTGTCTGCAGGGTAAAACTGGAGGAGCTACAGAGCTCCCGAGCCCTGGCAGGTGTGTGTGGGGTCACTGAGCTCTCTGAGGGCCATGGCAGATGTGTGTGGGGTCACTGAGCTCTCTGAGGTCCGTGGCAGGTGTGTGTGGGGTCACTGAGCTCTCTGAGGGCCGTGGCAGGTCTGTGTGGGGTCACTGAGCTCTCTGGAGGTCATGACAGGTATGTGTGGGGTCACTGAGCTCTCTGAGGGCCGTGGCCTCTCTAACACCTTCTCCCACAGCATCAGCTAGCACGTTCCTTCCTTTTAACCAATATAGTCAGTTTAAAGCTATTTTCTATTGGGAAGGAGGCATAATTCAATTGGGAATCCCATGTGCTCTTAAGGGACTACAAGAGAGAGAAAGAGAGGAAGGAAAAGTACATCTGTGGAGGGCCTGCTAAATGCCAGTCTCTGCTTAGGAGATACTCTAAAGACATGACCTTATTTTCCCTCACGTAAGCCCCGAGGAGGTGACACACCCCCCGATAGCCCCACACATAAGAACAGGGCATCCTGATACATACCACTTAAACGTGCCCCGCCCCAACACTGTGGCCTTGGGTGTCATAGTCTTTAGTCCAGCCTTTCCCAAACCTCACTGGGACACTTGTTAACAAGATAGTCCCCCAAGGCCCTTCCTCCCCTGGAGATGCTGTTTTGGAGTGTCCAGGATTTTAACCAGCAGCCTGGGGGATTCTAACTCTCAGGGAGGGGTGGGAGCACTGGTGATAGCGCACTCTAGTGGCTGTGTGTTTGCAGCATCTGGGGTTGGCCTCTGGGCCAGCCAAGGTTCACCAACAAACCTGCACCCACATCCCAGGCTAGATCACGCCCCAGAAGTGAGGTCCCAGGCCCTAGCACAGCCACACCACACACGGCACCCCACTTTCCTCACCGGTTTCATAGGGGAAATAGAATCTGTACCTCTATTTTTTTTTTTATCTCAGGTGATTGTTCTGAGGATTAAATAAATAGCCTACGTAACTTGCCAGGCACAAAGGAGATGTCCTAAAGTGTGCCTCCCTGCCACTTTCATCTAAAGGACAGAGGCTGGCAGAGCAAGCTCCTCTCACACTAACTGGGCCTTTTCCACCCCCAAATCCAAGCACCTGAGCAGGACCCAGCTAGCACGGCAGATGTGCGCTCTTTTGTACAGTTCAAGTCTTAACTCACAAATTGTTCTGCCAATGCTCCTCACTAGAAAACATGTAAGATGCTCAGGCCTGACCTTTCCAGTCCTTCCAAGAGCAAGCCCAGCCCAGCAGGCAGCAAGCAGTAACTCTGGCCTGGACCTCCCACAGGCCTAGGAGGCTAGGAGAAAAGCAGAACACTGCGGGGGACAGGGGTGGGCTCCCTTGGAGGTGCAATTCAGTCTCACAAGAGGGGCCAGAAAGGACAACTGTGATCAAGATGGCAGTGACAGCAACCTAGGCCAAAGGTGGTATGACCTGAGGAAGGTGAGGGAGGCCTATCCTGGGGGCAGTTAGCAGCATGCAGGCAAACAGTGTGTGGAGGATGGCTGCCTGGGCTCCCTCCCCAGAGGTGACTTCTGCACAGGTGTGGAAGGGGAGCTGGAAGTGCTGCCCTGCTCTTAGACTGAGAATCACAGGGCACGCTCAGAGATTCGGACTTGGGAGGGGCCTTAGCGGCCCTGCTGTGCCACCCTCCTCTCAAGGCAGGAGTCCTTCCTCTGCTTTGGCTGGAACATCTCTGGCCTCACTAGACAGCCTGCTCCAGAAAAACCCTCCCTGCTGGGAACTGCTGAGGTGGGGATGGGTAATCCGACCCCAAGCGCATGAATGGCTACAGCTACAGGCTGGCCCCTGCTCCCTGGGCTGTTCCTGCCTGCATGCCACCCAAGGGTACCCAGGTAGTGGCAGAGAGGGGTGGCACCTACCTGAAGTCATAGTTTAGTGATCCTAGGCCACAAAGAGAGGCTCTCAGAGAAGTCCCCACTGCCTGTGCAGTGTGCTGGTGCCTGTGGCTCCTTGTCAGGGAGATAGATCCTTTTTTCTCATCTTCTCTTCTGTCTTTCCTTCTTCCCTCTCTCCCTCCATCTTCTCCCTTCCCTCCCTTTCATCCTTCTCTTCTCTCTCCCACTGTTACAAATTGTGTCCCCCCAAAATGTGTATAAAATGTGTGTCAACTTGGCTAGGCCGTGATTCCCAGTACTGTGTGTGATTGTCCACCATTTTGTCATCTGCTGTGATTTTCCACAGTGTTGTAAGTCCTACCTCTATGATGTTAATAAGGCAGGACTCAATCTACAGGATTAGGTTGTATCTTAATCTCTTTTGAGATATAAAAGAGAGAAAGGAGCAGAGAGACATAGGGACCTCATACCACCAAGAAACAAGAGCCAGGAGGATAATGTGTCCTTTGGACTCGGGGTCCCTGCACTGAGAAGGTCCTGGACCATGGGAAGACTGACGACAAGGACCTTCGCCCAGAGCAGACAGAGAGAGAAAAACTTCCCCTGGAGCTGTTGTCCTGAATTTGGACTTCTGGCCTCCTAGACTGTGAGAGAATAAACTTCTTTTTCTTAGAGTCATCCACTTGTGGTGTTTCTGTTACAGCAACACTAGGTGACGTAAACGCCCTCCTCCCTTCCTCCCACTACCCTTTTTTCTTTATTTCCCTCCTTCCAATAAATATCCGTGAAACTCTTACTCCAGGCTAAGCCCTGGGCTGACTGGGGTAGAAGCAAAGGTGGTCACAGGTGCCCAGGTGTCAGACTACTGGGCAGGCAGGTGATTGCAAAGATGCCCACCTGTAGCTTTACAACGGACAGTCCTCATGGGCCTGGGTACTGGAGCACCCTTCACACAGATCACCTCACTCTGAGTCCCCCAGTGGCTCTCCACTGCTCCAAAATACAGCTCAATGCCCCACCAAGGTCCTTCCTGATCTGGCGTGCCTCCTTCCCCAGCTTCACAGCCCCCGCCCCCGAGCTAGTCATACTGGCCTCCTTGTCCTTCCAAGTCTGGGCTTCCTGTCTCAGGCCTCTGACACAGCTATTCCTTCTGCCCGAATTGCGCTCCCCTGTTCAAATGGTACCCTCAGTGAAGGGAAGGGCAGCCTTGGCTCCAGAGGGCTGGAAGAGGAACTCCATCACCCTGTCTACCTCCCTGGCTTCATTTGTCTTCATAGCACTTCTGAACACCCAGATATACATTTGTTTGCTTATTGTCTTCCACCTAGAACATAAACTCCAAGCAGGCAGGGCTTTGCCAGTTCATTCCCTTCTGTACCCCTAGAGTCTAGCACTGGCTGACAGTTAGTGCTCAGAAGTAAGTGTTAAATGACTGAATTCCTGGAATAAATCCTGCCAAAGCACCCTTTTCTGTAATTTCCTTGGACTGGGGCAGACATGGCTGTGGCAGCATGCTTGTCCACTTTCCCATTCTTGCTTACTCTGTAATATTTCCTTGGACTCAGGCAGACATAGCTCTGGCAACATGCTTTGTCCGCTTCTCAACTTTTGTCCTTTTGAATATATGCTGAATAAAACTCTCTTTTTGCTTTACTAAACTTGGAGATGTTTTTTCCCCCACAACAGTTAATGGTGTAGTCGTCCAGGATTTCTGAAGCTACACATCCAGTCAAACTCGAGGAGACCTGGACTGGGGAGCAGAAGCCAGCAAAAGAGATCCTATCTTCCGGACCCACGTGTTCCCACTCCACGTCCCTTTGACACTGACAGGGTGAGTGCTCTCGGAAAAGGAGCCTTTGCTTAATCTTTTTGCTTACTCTTTTTTGTTCTTTCTCATGTTTTCTTAAGCTTTGTTCGGCATATGTGTTTGAAAAACCAAGTGGTTGATTAAGGAGAATCTCTTAGATTTTTGCTTGATCCTTTGGTTAAGAGTGATATTTGGTAACTCTTTAGGTAAACTGCAGAAACCCTGGTGGCGTAAGAGGTCAGCAGTTCAAATCTGCCAGGTGCTCCTTGGAAACTCTATGAGGCAGTTCTACTCCGTCCTATAAGGTCGCTATGAGTCACAATCGACTCAACGGCAGTGGGTTTTTGGTGGGAAGCAGCCCTTGCACTGAAGGAACAAGGAAAGAGGGGGATCGTTGCTAAGTCTACCCATTTCAGTTAACAAGGGGGTTCCTGGCCTGCTGCCCTGGGGCTCGGTAACCATATCCTTAAAGAGGGCCAGTAAGTCTCATTCTTTGGAGAGATGCTGCTGATGATACAAACCCAGCTGGAGATACTGGGCAGCAGGGTTTTGGGCCAGTTCCTTCCTCTTGAGCCTGGGTTTTCTCATATTTAATACAACAATAGCACTGTTTAACAGTTATGGAGCTCCAGCTATATGCTGGGCCCTGTGCTGGGTGTTCTGAACACTAGTTCCTCATTATTAAAATGAAGGGAGCCCGAATGGATCATTTATTTAATAAAGAGATGGAGGTTCAGAGAGGGTGCATAACTTGCCCCCCGTAATACTGCTGGTAAGGGCAGAGGCAGACTGCGGACCCACGTCTGTTTGACCCCACGCTGCATGTAACGTGATCTGCTCCCAGCAAATGTAAAAAGATTAGTGGCGCAAATGGTTACTGCACTTGGCTGCTAACCTAAAGGTTGGAGGTTCAATTCCACCCGAAGGCACCTCTGAAGAAATGCCTATTTCCAAAGATCCATATCCAAAAAATAAGCCATTGAAAATACTATGGAGTGCAGTTTTACTCTGACACAATGTGGTCGCCATGAGTCGGAGGTGAGCATATGGCAACTGGCTTGGTTCTGGTTTTGTGAACTGCAACATGTTTTGCAAACATAAATCATTATTTAAAATTTTTAAGTCTTGCCTCTCCAAGAAAGAAAGGACTGACCTTATTAAACAAATTGATCTCTCTCTGGATCTCCAGAAAGACTAAGACCCTGACCAGAGCACTTTGCAGGGCACTCATTCTCTTTCTTGAGGGCAGTGAGGATAGGCCCGGAAGGGAGGGGTTGGAGAAGGGGCCTCTTAGCGCCAGGGTCCCTCCTGGCCAGTCCTCAGGCCGAGCACACCCCCCCGAGGGTTCTGCCCCATATAAACAGAAACCAGGCCGCCTGGAGAGACGCCCCTTCATGCTCTGCCCTTGAAATAGTCCTGAGTGCCTGCTACAGGTGACAAGGCTTGGAGAGCACTGGGCCAAAGACGAACCACCGAAGCTGGAAGAAGGAGGCGGTAGGCAGGGCAGTGGTTGCTGAAGAGGAGAGAAGGAAACTAATACGTATTGATCATCTACTTCCACACAGGCTTCAGAGGCAGGCTGCCTTGTTTAAATCCCAGTTATACTGCTGACTAGCTACAGGGTTTAGGTAAGTCACGGAACCTCTCTGTGACTCGGTTTCCTCCTCTGTTAACCAGGCAGGATATGTGTATGTACCTACTGAAGTGGTTGTGAGGATCAAGTGAGGTCACCTTTGTAAGTCTGCAGCACAGAGCCTGGTACCTGGCCTGTGCTCAATGCAAACTGGCCATGTGACCTCACGGTGGCTACATTCCAGATACCACACACTCACTCCTCGTCCTCATTCCAGCTGCTGGAGGCTTCACCACCATCCAACCCCTTCAGCAGGAGCCTGAAGATGCTCATGGCCTCTTCCATCCTGCATCTAACTGCTCCCTAACTCCTACTGGTTTTGCATCCCATCTTCTCACAACCATCCCTAACTCTGCATCCTTCCAACCCTGCCTCCACCCAGGCCTGGCCTCAATTGCAACGGTATCCCTGCATCTTCTCATCCCCTGGGCATACACGAGCTTCAAAGAGAAATCATCTATCAGAGATAAAGCCTTAATAGTTTTATTATATGAAGAACCTCTGCAAATCAGTAGGAAAAAGGAAAGAAGTCCAATATGAGGAAGCAACTTCCACAGGGAAAATGCAAACGGACAACAGGCATAAAAACAGTTCAGGATGACCAATAATGGAAAAAAAAGACATAATTTTGAACAGTGAAATAAGTTTTACCTCCATGTTGAAAATATTATTCCATTACGGTAAAAACAATGGAGATCCACCCACCCACCCATCCATCCGAAGATTCCACCTACATATTACTGTGGCTAATTGTCTCTCCCTGGGTGGTGTAAACAGTTAATGTGCTCAGCTGCTAACCCAAAGGTTGGAGGTTCAAGTTTGTGGCTAATTGTCTCTCCCTGGGTGGTGTAAACAGTTAATGTGCTCAGCTGCTAACCAAAAGGTTGGAGGTTCAAGTTCACCTAGAGGTGCCTCTGAAGAAAAGCCTGGGTATCTGTTTTCAAAAAATCAGCCATTGAAAATTCTGTGAAGCACAATTCTACTCTGACGCACATGGAATCATCATCAGTTAGAAATGACTCCGTGACAACTGGTTACTGGTTATGTCTGGGTCTGTGATTAGGGTTGACTTATCTTCTTTACTGTGATTTCCAGACTTTCCCTAATAAGCATGCATTTCTTTTATGAACATTCTCTATTCTCTCTCTCTGATGCACGTTTACTATTACATTGTCTAGCATTGAAGGCTGTTTATAAACCTGGCCACCACCTACTTGTCCAACTTTCCTCACAAGTTGTTGTTGGGTGCCGTTCAGTCGATTCCAACTCACAGCAACCCTGTGTACAACAGAACGAAACACTGCCTGGTCCTGCACCATCCTCACAATTGTTGTTATGTTTGAGCCCATTGCTGCAGCCACTGTGTCAGTCCATCTCATTGAGGATCTTCCTCTTTTTCACTAACCCTCTATTTTACCAAGCATGATGTCCTTCTCCAGGGACTGGTCCCTCCTTATAACATGTCCTAAGTATGTGAGACGAAGTCTCGTCACCCTTGCTTCTAAAGAGCACTCTGATTGCACTTTTTCCAAGACAGATTTGTTCGTTCTTTTGGCAGTCCATGGTACATTCGATATTCTTCACCAACACCACAATTCAAAGGCACATTAGTTCCTCGTCAAAACCAGACTCTTCATGGTTCCACCACACAGTGGATGACTTCCCTTCCACACCTGGCTAAGGCCCTCTTGACCTTCAAAGTCTGTCTCAGGCCTCCCATATGGTGAAGGCTGCACTGGCTCCTCCCCTGCTGGGCTGGGGCTGCTCCTCTAAGCTCCGTGGAATGCCCACCTCCTGTTACTGCTCCATCGCACCCCCGTCCCACAGGCCCACTTCCATTCTCCCGACCAGTTTGTGAGCTCCCCTGGAGCATGGCCAATATTCCATCCATCTTCGCATCCTCCAAGCTTGTAGTACCTGCCACCTAACCACCTGCTTAGTAATACTTGGGGAACTGAAGTGAGCTTCACTTTTGGCATTACGACAGATGGGTGTGTATTATTACTCTCATTTTAGAAATGAAGAAATTGAAGCTCAGAGAGATTAGGTAACTTGCCCAGTATCACGTGGGTAAGTGGCAAAGCTTAGATTTGAACACAGGTCATTCAGGGAGCAGGGGAAGGTCTAACCTTAACCCTTAGGGTCAGGCTCCAAGGCACAGTCCAGTGACGCCGATTTAATAGGGAACACAGGGTACACCAGGGTAGTGGGACAGGGAAAGGAGATATGCAGTGAACATAATAATGGCAATAACAATAAAAAAGCAGTTGCCATCAAGTTGGCTCTGACTCATGGCGATCCCATGTGTGTCAGAGTAGAACTATGCTCCAAAGGGTTTTCAACGACTGGTGTTTCAGATCACAAGGACTTCTGAGGTTCCTCTGAGTGGAATCAAACCTCCAGCCTTTTGATTTGCTACTGAGCACATGGATTGCTTGCACCACCCAGGGACTCGGTGTAATAATAACAATAGCTAATAAACTATCCACCCTTACACATGTATATTTTAATCTAATCTCAAACAACCCTATCAGGTAGGGAGCATTAGCCCTGTGTTATAAGGAATAAGACTGACTCACGGACAAGTTTAACCCCTTGCCCAGATCATACAATAAGCAGTAGAATTGTGATGTGGACCCAGCTGGCCCACCTTCACTGCCAGCACACTGAACCTGTGCTCTGCTGCCTGAGGGGCGGAAAGGAACACAAGCTATTACACCAAGGCTGCAAGACCTGACGCATTGGTTGTTTAGCGAGAAATGACACCCCGCCAAGGGGTAGGCACATTCCAGGACCAGAGCAGGAGCCTCCCACATCTGTGGCCTCGTCTACAAGATGAGAGGCTCCTGCTCAGATGTGTACCTCCTCCCAGTTGGGCTACTGGATCACGGAGCGGGCACAGCTGGGAACTGGTGAGGGCTGGAAAAAAACAGCTCTAATGAATCAAGGGACGGGAGGAGAAACTAACCAGCCTGGGCCCCTGCTCTATGCTAGGCACAAAGGCCACCTTACCTCACTTAATCCTCACCACTACACTGCAGACAGGATGCTGGAGCTCAGAGAGGCACAGTGGCTTGTGCCACACACACAGCCGGCAGGTGTAGAAGCTGTGACTCACACCACTGTCTGCCTTATGGTTCCAAAGAGGTGTGCTGGATGTGCCAGACAGTCCCAGACTCCACCACAGTCACTATGATCTCTCAGAATTGTCCATTCTACCTCTCCCACCCAGGTCCTGGGCTTATATCTGCTGGAGAAAAAAGCAGTAGAACCAGCATTTCCACTGTGAATAGCACTCCCTACATCTCAGGCCTCAGTTTCCTTATCCATAAAATGGGAGTGCTGGATTTGATGTACTGTCTCCAGAGTCTTCTGGGGATTACCACTGTGTGCTTCACTGCCCTTCGTACTACCCGTATTTTGTGAAAACGGAAGCACAGACCTGTGCACCTCCACGCCCAGGGCTGCACAAGCAAGTAGGTTCAGCATTGTGCTCAACCCTGGTTGAGGCGGTGACCTAGCCGGCCTTACTTTCCTCAATTCCAAGTCTTCCTGGAAGGACTGAGTTAATGGGCAGCATTACTTCTGAAACAAGGTCAAGTTTAAACCCATATGAATACAAAGTTCTTAGCACCGTACTTTCTGCTCCCAAAGACATACCACGCACAGAGACCTATCTGGCCAGCGCTGGCAGGGGCTTACATACGGTACCTCATTTAATCTTTTCTGCAGCTCCCCAGGGGAGGGACTGCCATGCCCTGTCCATTTATAGACAGGGACACTGAAGTCCATGTTACTTTAGCCATTGACCCAAGGCCACGTTCATGCCAGATGGTTCTTGAGTGGTTTCCTTAATCATGATGCTGTAGAATGAATCCCAAGTACTGCATAAAAGGTACCAGGAAGGAAAAAGGAAGAGCCGATTGGCCTGGGGCCCATGGGACACTTGCCAGAGGAGGTGGCTCAGTGGAGAATGGGGGGATGGAGGTGCTCCCCCCATTTAGTTTTGCAAGGATGAGCTTCCCATGCCTGGCCTGAAGTTGCACAGCCAGTGAGCAGCAGCTGACAGATGTGACCCAAGCTGTCTGACTCCATCTCTGAGCTTGTTCCCCTCCACCCAGGAGAGAACCCTGCACACTGAGTACCTTTCTCCTGGTGAATGCCTTCCCCACCACAAGGGCTGCAGGTGACCCTCACCCACATTTTTTAGAATGGCATTTTGCAACCATGAGTAGTCACCACTGCATTACCCCTGTGGCTGCCTGGGGCCTGTGGGGGCATGAGGTTGCTGAGGCGGGTCTTGGGAAGTGCCCTGGGCCCAGCAGTGAGACCCCAGGCCAGGTAATCCAAGGTGTGGGGAAGAGGAAAGGATTTGTCAGAGCCCAGGACAGGAGACGGGTGGGGTGCCCCCACTGCTCAGAGCTTCTGGACCCTTCCTCCAACCCCATAGTCTGGACACTTTATGCTGCTGCCCAGGGTGGGGGAAAAAGTCCAGTCCCTCTGGTAGGCATCTCAGACACTTCTCAGTTCACTCTGCCTCCCCCACCGAGGTTCATGCCTCCACCTGTGCCCAGTGGTGGGCACTTCTACTAGGGCTGCCTTCTATCCATCCAGCGTGGCCTCCTTACCTGTCAAGAGCCAACACAACAGATGCCCCCCAGCTTAATGCCATTTCCATCCTGGGCTTATGGATTGGTTCTGAGTGGTCTGTGCCAAGAATGTTCTGCCCTCACAGGCTTGGGAGCACCCAAGGGACAGAACTCTGTGTCACTTTGGTGTCCCCACTGGAGGTTCAGAGCTTGGTGAAGAGTGAATGAAAGAATGAAGTCAGTGAGCAGAAGCAAGCGGGGGTGGGAGGTACGGACCTGTGAGGAAGGAGGAGAATGATGAGGAGGGGGCCTCCAGGTTACCCTCTACTTACCCAGCCGTGCCCGGAAGCTGCGGACTGTGTTGCCCCCTCCGGGCCGGGCTCCCCGCCGGCTGTACTTCTCATAGAGCCTGAACATGTGGACAGCGACCATGTCCTGGGCGCCGGGGCCCAGCGCTGTGGCCGTGTCCCCCGGAGACCGCTGGGGGTCCTTGTCCTCTACCAGGCCGTCGGCGGAGGACTGAGGCGCGGGCCAGGCGGTGGCCGTGTGGCTGCCACCCGCGTCCCACAGCAGCAGCAGAAGCAGCGGCAGCAACAGAAGCAGTTGGGGTCCCCGGCCCGAGCTGGTCCAAGCGGGGCCACTGGCCATGGCGGGGTGGCGGTGACGAAGGACCAAAGGTCCGGGAGGAGCAGGGAGAGCCCCGGCGCCCTGGAGGCTGCGGACTGAGCCCGCGGCGGCAGGGAGGGTGCGCGGGGCGCGCAGGGCTGACGCGGGGCACAGGGCGCGGGACAGAGGGAGGCAAGCCAGCCAGGCGTGCGGTCAGTCCACGCCGCGCAAACTCTAGCCAGCTGAGCCCGAGCCGGCGCGCTGCCTCCACCGACTCTTGCCGCGAAACTTTGCAGCCCACTGCGCGCCCCGCTCCGAGGCTTCGGGAGGCTGGGCGGGGCGGGGCGGGGCGGGGCCGGGCCGCCGGTGGCACCCTCAGGATGGGGGGCACCGAGCTGCGCGCCCTAGACCACTCGAGGCCGCCGCCGACTCGCCATCCCTGGCCAGGCAGCGGTGTGCGTGTGCCCGTGTGTGGCGGCGGGCGCGCGCCTGGGTGTGCGCCCGAGAGTGTGGGGGGCGTGGGCGAGCGCGCTCCCCGTCCCCCTGCGGAGAGCGGGAGACTGAGAAGCTAGGCCAGGGTCCTGTGGGTCCCGCGCAGCCGGCTGGACACCCCTTGGAGGTGGGTCCGCCTACTGGGTTACCCCTTCCATGGCTGTGTAGTTGCAAGATGACAGCTCTCCCGTAAGGTCTCCCGAGGGTATGTGTGTATGCTCAGGTGCTCCAGAGCCACTGTGTGTTCAAAATACAGAGTCTGAAAAGAAAAACCTTCACCCCAGAGCTCAGCCTACACAAGGCAACTGGAAAGTGATCCTGATTAAATTTCAGCATTAATTAATTAATGATCCTTTATATGGAGCCTGGTGGTGCAGTGGTTAAGAGCTCTGCAGCTAACCAAAAGGTCGGCAGTTTGAATCCACCAGTGGCTCCTTGGAAACCCTATGGGGCAGTTCTACGCTGCCCTATATAGAGTAGGAATCCACTCGACGGCAATGGGTTTTATAGGGCAACAATTATTCCAGTTGTTGAAGAAACATGTTAAAGGTTTGTATTAATCTTTGGACGTGGAGCCATTAGGATTGCACTAAAAAGGAAGTGTTTTCGTTCTGCTTTTTTTAAAAAAAAGTTTTCAAATAACCAGAGTAAGAAAAGAGAAGGTGGCTTCCCTAAAGTTTCACAATGAAGGGAAGGTGTATTGAATCCCTGGTCCACCTCCCCTCAGCCTGGCCCTAGGGGCAGAAGGTCAGAGCTTCATCTTGTCTGTAGCAGGGTTTCTTGCCCATGAATGAAATTCAGGGGGTCCTAGAGCTTGGATGAATCAGAATCGACTCGATGGCAATGGGTTTGGTTTTTGGTTTTTTAGGGACTGGATGCGGAAAAGTGACCTCTTCATTTTCACTAAGCTTTACTGAAATTTATAACTGGTAACCAGCTGCTGACTCATGGCAACCACACGTGTGTCAGAGCACAACTGCGCTCCATTGGGTTTTCAGTGGCTGATTTTTTTGGAAGTAGATCTCCTGGCTTTTCTTCTGAAGCACCTCTGGTTGGACTTGAACCGCTAACCTTTCAGTTAGCAGCCCAGCATGTTAATAGTTTGCATCACTCAGTATTTCCTGATATTAAAAATGAAGGCAACCAACTCCACTGATATTAGGCACTAGAAAAAAAAAAAAAAAGTTACTTTGTCACCAATGGAAACACAGGCATTTTCATATCACAGGAGAGTTGCTGCTGCAGGTATCTCAAAACATCACTTTTAGCTCATCACTATGAAATTATGGTAGTTAGGCCTTTGGCTTGTTATTTACTGCATTAAGAAAGAGGCATGCATGTTACTATGTTGCAAAGTTGTTTTAAAAATTTCGGCAGCTATGTTTTAATGTAATTGGCTTCCTTTGTAACCCTGTGTATTTTATTTTATGCATTAAAAAAACATACTTTTGAGAAGGGGTCCACAGGTTTCACCCGGCTTGGAAAGGGGTCCAAGGTCCACCCCGAAAGTTTAATAACCCTCCAGAGAGGAGGAAAGAACATCTTTAAGCCCCTATCCCTGCAGAAGGCTCTGGGAGACTGTCTATTCTACATTTCAAAGGGCTGTTTGCAAACTTGTGAACACGCTGTTCCCTTTACTTGGTAACTTCAAGCTCTGTGAGCCAAAATAGTTACTTTTCTTGGAGGGCTCACAATGCAATAATTGAAAAATAGCTGGAAAAACTTCTGTTGATGTGTAAAATACAACTCATTTGTAACTTTCTTTTTAATCCTGCAGTATCAAATTAGAGGCCATTCTATTGAGCACCTCTAAATCTCAGCCCTGTAGCTCTTGGAAAACCATAGAGAAGTGTTTTATTTAGTTTCAAAATTTGCTCACCCTGAAGTCACCTTCCCGTTAATACAGTTCCCGTTGGATCTGTGGGATGGTTTTCAAAAACTGCTTGGAGGTGAGATGATAAAGTTGCAGCCTTGGACCTAATTAATCTCTCCTTATAAACGATCCAACCACCTTTTAGAGCTCCCTTCCCTTCGTCTCTCTCCCCATCCCTTCCTTCTCCATGTGCCCCTCACTTCCCCTTGGCCCCCTCTCCTCCTCTCCCCCAGAATGGCTCTGACCCGCAGCGGCTGGGGGTCACCTCTGCTTATGGGTAGTTTTGTCTCTGCTGGGGCCATACACAATCGAAGCCTGTGAAAAGGAGGGTGAGTCTGCGGGAGGCGGAGACAAGCTGGGCTATTTGGGATCTGTGTCCTTTAAAGCCTTCTTGCTCTCCTTAACTCATTCCTGCTCCATTCACGCCAGTGCCGAGGGTCAGGATTTAGCCAGCATTAAAACCTGTAGGGTACAGATTCTCTGACATTGATGGGAAAGAATTAAGGTATCAGCTGGGGATGGCTAATATTTCTTGCCTCGTTTTATTGCTGAACAGCGGGGCTGTAAAGTCTTGAACACTGGCGCACTATGGCCCTCTTTCATGTAGCCGAGATGATGGGATAAAAATGTGTTTGGTGAAGCAATTCAGATTACCACCGGGTCACATTCTCGCTAGCTCCCAGCACGGCCGCGAACAGCATCACTAAGGCAGACAAGAAACAATCACTGCACAATTTCAGCTCATGCAGAACAGTGTTTCTAGCGTGGAAATGAGGCTAATTTTGGTGCTTGCCAACTTGAATGTTTTGTTTTTAATAGCTCAGGCTGCAGCTCAAAATAAGGGTGGAAATGGATTGAAGTCTTCAGATCTATGATTTCTGACAGCTTCCTGCTGAAATTACCCTGGTCCTGGGAGCAGTGTGCACTGTGCTTGCCAGGGCACTGAGATCTTAAACTTGCAGATTGGAATGGGGAGTGAGCTCTCCAGGGGGGTGAGAGGTTATCTTTGGGGCCCTCAGGCTTCTAGCCCTTTCTGCCCCACACTCTGGGATAGTGGGGTTTACTTAAGCTCAGTAAACTCTGGGGAAGGAGCTATGAGGTTGAACAGTTATGTTCTGTGCAGAGAAAAAATGCAGATTTTGGACAGTTCTGAGGAGCAAGCTCGTATGGTTTCATCCAGAACTTCTACCAAATAAACACCAAATCACATGTTCCCAGGCAATTGTTTGATGATATTGTCCAGTCCATTTGTGGCAGAGCCAAGTCGTGGATCTTACTAGGTCTGTAACCCTGGACCAACCCCATCGCCTCTCTTAAACCCTAGCATCCTCTTCTTTCAGCCCAAACACTCCATTCCCTCCTATAAACCCTTTCTTGGAAGTCAACTGGGACTAAGCCTGTGTCCCTGTTTTCATCACTACCTAGCTGTATAGCCTCAAACAAGCTACTTGGCCTCTCTGAGCTTCAGTTTCCTCAACTCTAAAATGGGGACCAGCACATCTACTCTTCAGTGTTGTGAGAGTTCTCGGTGAAATTTTAACATGATATGGTACTAAATTGCATGGGCTATTGTTACTGCTATTTTTATTTAGTGTGTGTTTAGAAACAGGTGTAGCCCATTTAAAGTGAACCTGGAATCCAGGAGATTGAGTGAGAAATACACTCCTGGCTGTGCCTCACTTCATGGCAGAAATGCATTTCGGAATGCACAATACTAAGAGCTGAAAAGAAAGGAGAGAGAATGTCTCCCTGGTTAAGAAGCCACAGACCTCCACCAACAAGCCTTTGTTATCAGTATCTGTGTGTCCCTGTCCAAAGGCTTTCAAGGGCACTTCATATAGATGTTTGGAGCTCCTTGGCCTTAATAAGGGGAGTGAGTCCCTGTTCCTAGTTGGGGTGAGAGCTTTCAAGAAGTGGCAGAGACAAGAATCACAGGGCCTCCCCAAGCTGTTTGGCCAGGGTGTAATAAATCCGTGAAATAACAAGCACAAAGGACTTTATAATCAATGACAGATTTTATTTTTGTTCTGGCAAAATCCATCCATGGAGTTAACATTTTATAGGGAAATAGCTACCCACTCTTGACTCCTTCTCAGCCCATATTCTCTTTCTTAAATCTGGGAAAAACTAAGAGAATAAAAATTGGCCCCTCAAAGAACTGTGGCAAGAGAAAGCATTACTTCCCCTGGGCTGGAATCCAACTCTCCTGTTACTTCCTAGGGTGGTGTGGCCATTCATTTCTGTTTCGCTAAAACACCCGTGACATGTGAATAAACCAGGATTACAGAACATTGTCTCGGTCAGTAATCTGAGCCGGCATGGGCTCTGGTTTGATGAAACATGGTGCTCTCTGAGCAAACATGGGAATTGGTATTACTCCTCGTTAACGCTGAACAGTGGGACTATTTAGAACTGACGCATGAATGCAGCCCTGTGGGAAGCGACAATTTGAAGGGAGCCAGTTTGGGGGAGGGGATGATGGTGTGTGTGACTTGGCCAGAGCAAGCCAGTTGGGAGGAATCTGTGGGAGAGGCAGCCAAAGGGAGCATTTTGGAAATTAGGATCCTTTCGGGACTGCACAGTCTCCTTACAACCCCAAACTAATCTTCCTAAAACCTTTTGATGGCTCTTCTTGGCATGAGTGACAAAGCTTTACACCCTTGTCCTGGCATTCAGGCCCTCAGTATCTGGGTCATCTGCCTGCTTCCAGCCTCTTTCCAGCCTTCACTGCCACACATCCTGTGCCCCAGTGTCACAGATGCCCTGCACTCTCTCGGTACCTTCCAGCCTCACCCCCCGCTGCTCTGAATAACTGCGGTGAATGCTTTGGTGTGCTGCCCAGATCCCCCTTCCAGTACCAAGGAACTCATTCTTCCACCTTTGTGGACTGTGGTCTGCTGATGGCTCGCAGCTGAGTCACTCCCCAGGAATCGTCTTCAGCTGCCTGAAGGAGCTGCCTCTTGCACAGTTATTCCCCTGCTTGAGGACAGCCCAGATCCAGTGATTAGTCTATGCAGGGTATCAAAGTCTGGGCCTCCTTGTGTCCAAGCAGGACCTAACCCCAGATCTCCGTGGGTGCCTCCCAGCTCTGATGAGGCCTCTATTGAAGCTGTATCACATTTACCCTCTCCCTCTGGCCAATCCTGCTCCCTCACTCCCTCATAGGTGTGATTCCCACAAGCAGACTCCCACAGATCTTAGCATGCAAATTTCCACCTGCAAGTCTGTTTTCTGGGACACCTGACATAAGATAGTTGGGGCCAGGACTCTAAGATGGGACTTAGGGGCTGAATCATTTGCTGCCCAGCCAATAATGAGGACTCTATGAGGTCTAGGTGGAGTACCAATAGCCCTTGGCATGAGTCTGTCGTGCAGATGTTCACACTTTCACAGTGGTGAGTTTGAGGGTTCAATATCTCAGCTATTAGAGTGGAAGTGTTCGTTTTAGAGAAAATGGAATTGGTTGGCTCTTGCCGAGCACCATGGATGCATTGGAGAAAGACAGTGAAAAGGTAAGGGTGATTAATCACTAATGTAAGGCCAAGTGTGAAAACTAGAGGAGCTCCTTGGCAACATATAAAGAAACCCTCATTCTTTTTTTTTTTTTTTTTTAATTGTGCTTTAAGTGAAAGTTTACAAATCAAGTCAGTCTCTCACACAAAAATTTATATATGCCTTGATGTACACTCCTAATTGCTCTCCCCGTAATGAGACAGCACAGTCCTTCCCTCCACTTTCTCTCCACTTGTCCATTCAGGCAGCTTCTGACTCCCTCTCCCCTCTCATCTCCCCTCCAGACAGGAGGTACCAACAGTCTCATGTGTCTGCTTCATCCAAGAAGCTCGTTCTTCACCAGTATTATTTTCCATCTGATATTCCAGTCCAATCCTTGTCTGAAGAGTTGGCTTTGGAAATGGTTCCTGTCTTGGGCTAACAGAAGATCTGGGGACCATGACCTCTGGGTTCCTTCCAGTCCCAGTCTGACCATTAAGTCTAGTCTTTTGACGAGAATTTGGGGTCTACCTCTCACCGCTCTCCTGCTCCCTCAGGGGTTCTCTGTTGTGTTCCCTGTCAGGGCAGTCATCTAGTTCTTCTGGTCTCAGGCTGATATAGTCTAGTCTCTGGTTTATGTGGTCCTTTCTGCCTCTTAGGCTCATAATTACCTTGTGTCTTTGGTGTTCTTCATTCTTTCTGCTCCACGTGGTTTGAGACTAATTGATGCATCTTAGATGGCCACTTGCTAGTGTTTAAGACCCCAGATTCCACTCTCCAAACTGGGATGCAGAATGTTTTCTTAATAGACTTTATTATGCCAATTGACTTGGATGTCCCCTGAAACCATGGTCCCCCAACTCCTGCCCCTGCTATGCTGGCCTTTGAAGTGTTCGGTTTATTCAGGAAACTTCTTTGCTCTTGAAACCCTCACTCATGCTACTGCTGAGGATCATGCCCAGAGTGTAAATATGAGGATAGCAGAGCTCCAGAGATGGTTGAGTTTTTTATTTTTTTTATTATGCTTTGGAGGCAGAAGTTTACAGCTCGTTAATTTCTCATGCAAAAAT
Organism: Elephas maximus indicus; assembly: GCF_024166365.1. Classification (NCBI taxonomy): domain Eukaryota; kingdom Metazoa; phylum Chordata; class Mammalia; order Proboscidea; family Elephantidae; genus Elephas; species Elephas maximus. Next base: position 426,319 of record NC_064834.1, read on the forward strand.
TTATACACATTATTATGTGACATTAAGTGCAATTTCTGCAATGTGGCACCACACTCCCCCTTTCAACCCTGGGTTTCTTGGGTCTGTTCAACCAGTTCCTGTCCCTTCCTGCCTTCTCATCTTGCCTCTGGGCAGGGGCTGCCTATTTGGTCTTGTGTGTCTGATTGAACTAAGACATTCGCTCCTCACGAGTATTATTTTTTGTTTTATAGTCCAGTCTAATTTTTGTTGGAAGAGTGGGCCCCTGGAATGGTTTTAGTCTGGGTTATAAGAGCATCTGGGGGCCATAGTTTCAGGAGTTTCTCTAGTCTCTGTCAGACCATTAAGTCTGGTCTTTGTACATGAATTTGAGGTCTACTTCTCACTTCTCTCCAGCTCCATCCAGGACCCTTGTGTTCCCTGTCAGGGCAGTCATTGGTGGTAGCTGGGCACCATCTAGTTCTTCTGGTCTCAGGCTAATGGAGTCTCTGGTTTATGTGGACCTTTTGTCTCTTGGGCTAATATTTTCCTTGTGGCCTTCATTCTCCATTGCTCCAAGTGGATTAGGACGAATCGATGCATCTTAGATGGCCGCTTGAAAGCCTTTAAGATCCCAGATGCCACACACCAAAGAGGGATGCAGAAGATTTTCCTAATAAACTCAGTTATGCCAATTGACCTAGATGTTCCCTGAAACTGTGGTCTCTAGACCCCAGCCCCAGCAGCTCTGTCCCTCAAAGTGTTTGGTTGTGTGCAGGAAACCTCTTAGCTTTTGCTTTGGTCCAGTTGTGCTGACTTTCCCTGTATTGTGTGCCGTCCTTCCCTTCACCTACGATGATTTTTGTCTACTATCTAGTTAGTGAATTCCCCTCCGTTTTCCTCCCCACCCTCATAACCATCAAAGAGTACTTTCTTCTGGTTTAAACCTTTTCTCAAGTTCTTAAGATAGTGGTCTCATACAATATTTGTCCTTTTTTGACTAATTTCACTCAGCATAATGCCCTCCAGGTTCATCCGCATTGTAAGATGTTTCACAGATCCATCATTGTTCTTTATTATTATGTAGTATTCCATTGGGTGCCATAATTTGTTCATCTGCTCCTCTGTTGATGGGCACCTAGGTTGTTTTCATCTTTTTGCTATTGTAAACAGTGCTGCAAGGAACGTGGGTATGCGTATATCTATTCTTGTGATGGCTCTTATTTCTCTAGAATGTATTCCAAGGAGTGGGATCTCTGGATCATATAGTACTTCTATTTCTAGCTTTTTAAGGAAGCGCCAAATTGTTTTCCAAAGTAGTTGTACCATTTTACATTCCCACCAGCAGTGAGTAAGTGTTCCAGTCTCTCTACAACCTCTCCAACATTTATTATTTTGTGTTTTTTTGGATTAGTGCCAGACTTGTTGGTGTGAGATGGTATCTCATTGTAGTTTTGATTTGCATTTCTCTAATGGCTAATGACTGTGAGCATTTCCTTACGTATCTGTTAGCTGCCTGATTGTCTTCTTTGGTGAAGTTTCTGTTCATATCCTTTGCCCTTTTTTAAATTGGGTTATTGATCTTTTTGTTGTTGAGGTGTTGCAGTATATTTAGGCTTTAGAGATTAGATGCTGATTGGATATGTTGCAGCCAAAAATTTTTTTCCCAGTCTGTAGGTTGTCTTTTTACTCTTCTGTTGAAGCCTTTTGATGAGCATAAGTGTTTGATTTTTTGAGCTCCCAGTTATCTAGTTTCTCTTCTGGTGTTTGTGCATTGTTAGTTATGGTTTACATACAATTAATGCCCTGTATTGGGGGTCCTAGCATTGTCCCTAATTTTTCTTCCATTACCTTTATCATTTTAGATTTTATATTTTGGTTTATGTCCATTTTAAGTTGGTTTTTGTACATAGTGTGAGGTATAGATCTTTTTTCATTTTTTTTTTTTTTTTTTTTAAGGTGGATATCTAGTTATGCCAGCACCATTTGTTAGAGACTGTCTTTTCCCCATTTAACAGGCTTTGGGCCTTTGTCAAATATCAGCTGCTCACTGGTGGATGAATTTACGTCTGGATTCTCAATTCTGTTCCATTGGTCTATGTATCTGTTGTTGTACCAGTAACAGGCTGTTCTGACTACCATGGCTGTATAAAATGTTCTAAATCAGGTAGTGAGAGGCCTCCCACTTTGTTCTTCTTCTCCAGTAAGGCTTTACTTATCCTGGGCATCTTCCCTTTCCATATGAGGTTGGTGATTGGTTTCTCCATCTCGTTAAAAAATGCCATTGGAATTTGGATCGGGACTGCATTGTATCTGTAGTTTTCTTTGGGTAGAATTGACATTTTCACAATGTTGAGTCTTCCTGTCCATGAGTATGGTATGTTTTTCCACTTAGGTAGGTCTCTCTTGATTTCTTGCAGTAGTGTCTTGTATAGGTTTTTTACATCTCTGGTTAGGTTTATTCCTAAGTACTTTATCTTCTTGGGGACTATTGTAAATGGTATTGATTTGGTGATTTCGTTTTCAAAGTCCTCTTTGTTGATGTAGAGAAATCCAACTGATTTTTGTATGTTTATCTCATATCCTGACAGTTTGCTGAACATTTCTATTAGCTTCAGTAGTTTTTTTGTGGATTCTTTGGGGTTTTCTGTGTATAAGATCATATACACAGTTGCAAATAGGGGTACTTTTACTTCTTCCTTACCAATTTGGATGCCATTTATTTCTTTTTCTTTCCTTGTTGCTCTGGCTAGGACCTCCAGCACAGTGTTGAATAAGAGCGGTGATAAAGGGCATCCTTGTCTGGTTTCTGTTCTCAATGGGAATGCTTTCAGACTCTCCATTTAGAATGATGTTGGCTGTTGGCTTTGTATAAATGCCCTTTATTATGTTGAGGAATATCCCTTCTATTCCTATTTTGCTGAGAGTTTTCATCATAAATGGATATTGGACTTTGTCAAATGACTTTTCTGCATCAGTTGATAAGATCATGTGGTTCTTTTGTTTCATTTATGCAATGAATTTTACTGATTGTTCTTCTAATGTTGAGACATCCCTGCATACCTGGTATGAATTCCACTTCATTATGGTGAATTATTTTTTTGATATGTTGTTGAATTCTATTGTCTAGAATTTTGTTGAGAATTTTTGTGTCTAGGTGCACGAGGGATGTTGGTCTGTAATTTTCTTATTTTGTGGTCTTTACCTGGCTTTGGTATCAGGGTTATGCTGACTTAGTAGAATGAGTTCAGGAGTATTCTGCTTTGAAATACCTTTAGTAGTACTGGTGTTAACACTTCTCTGAAAGTTTGGTAGAATTCTGCAGTGGAGCTGTCAGGGCCAGGGTTTTTTTTTGTCGGATTTTTTTTTTTTTTTTTTAATTACCTCTTCAATCTCTTCTTTTGTTATAGGTTTGTTTAGCTTTTCTACCTTGGTTTGTGTTAGTTTAGGTAAGTAGTGTGTTTCTAGAAATTTGTCTATTTCCTCTAGGTTTTCAAATTTGTTGGAGTAAATTTTTTCATAGTATTCCATTATGATTCTTTTAATTTCAGTTGAGTCTGTTGCGATATTGCCCATATCATTTCTTATTTGGGTTATTTGCTTCCTCTCCTGTTTTTCTTTTTCAGTTTGGCCAATGGTTTATTAATTTTGTTGATCTTTTCAAAGAACCAGATTTTGGTCTTGTTGACTTTGCTATTGTTTTTCTATTCTGTATTTCATTTATCTCTGCTCTAATCTTTATTATTCTTTCTTCTGATGGCTGAGGGCTTCTTTTGCTGCTCTCTATTTGTTCAAGTTGTATGGTTAATGTTTTGGTTTTGGGCCTTTTTTCTTTTTGGATGTGTGCATTTATTGCTATAAATTGACCTCTGAGCACTGCTTTTACTGTGTCCCAAAGGTTCTGGTAAGATGTGTTTTCATTGTCATTTGATTCTATGAATTTCTTTATTCCATCCTTGATTTCTATTATAACCCAGTAGTTTTTGAGCAAAGTGTTGTTCAGTTTCCATGTATTTGATTTTTTTTTTCCTTGCTTTTTTTGTTACAGATTTCTACTTTTATGGCTTTGTGGTCAGAAAAGATGTTTGTAGTATTTTGATGTTTTGGATTCTATTAAGGCTTGCTTAGTGGCCTCATATGTGGTTTATTCTGGAGAATGTTCCATGTTCATTGGAAAAGAATGTATACTTGGCTGCTATAGGATTTAGTGTTCTGTATGTGTCCAAAAAATTTTTTTTTTTTTTTTTAATGTGTCTATGAGGTCAGGTTGACTGATTGTGGCAAATAGGTCTTCTATGTCCTTATTGAGTTTCTTTCTAGAGGCCTGTCCCTCACCAAAAGTGGTGTATAAGTCTCCTACTACTTTTGTGGAGCTGTCTATTTCTGTTTTCAATGCTGTGAGAGTTTGTTATGTATTTTGGAGCCCTGTGTTGGGCGTGTATATATTTATTATGGTTATGTCCCCCTGGTGTATTGACCCTTTAATCATTATGTAGTGTCCTTCCTTGTCCTTTGTGGTGAATTTTGGTTTAAGGTTTATTTTGTCAGGGATTAAAGTTGCCACTCCTGCTATTTTTTTGATTGTTGTTTGCTTGATATATTTTCTCCCATCCTTTGAATTTTAGTTTGTTTGTGTCTTTGAGTCCAGGATGTGTCTCTTGTAGGTAACATACAGATGGATTGTGGTTTTTAATCCATTCTGCCACTCTCTGTCTCTTCATTGGTACATTTAGTCCATCTGTGTTCAGTGTAATTATTTATAGGTTTTTTTTTTTTATGTGTTTACTGCTGTCATTTTAATTTTTTTTTTTTGCGGTGTTGACAGTTTCTTTGTTCCACCTAACTTTCTGTGCTGAGTTGTAGTTTTCCTTTATGCATTTTCTTTCATCTTTTTCATTATTGTTGATTTTGTGTTTGCCAAGTCTTTATATTTTTCTTCTTTTTTATTTTGATGAGTAGATTGTTAGTTTCCTTTGTGGTTACTTTAAAGTTTAGCTCTATTTTTCTAAGTTTAAACCAATCTTTTATTTCTTGATATCCCCTTAACTTCCTCTCCAAATGAAAGTTCTATGACCACACTGTTTAGTCCTTCTTTTTTGTTTTAATGTTGTTATCATTTACATATTGTCATCTCTGTTTCCCTATTTTCAGTCTTTTAGTTTTGACTTACTTTTGCAGCTTCCCTGTTTGAGCAGATGTCTGGTTTTTCTATCCTGTGTTCTTGTCTTACATTATTGTCTGATATCATTGGTTCTGTGACAGGAGGCCTCCCTTAATATTTCCTGTAATTTTGGTTTGGTTTTTACAAATTCCTTTAGCTTCTGTTACTCTGGAAATACCCTAATTTTGCCATCATGTTTGAGAGACAGTTTTGCTGGATATATAATTCTTGGCTGGCAATTTTTTTCCTTCAAGGCTTTATATATGTCATTCCATTGCCTTCTTGGCTGCATGATTGCTGCAGCGTAGTCAGAGCTTAGTTTTATTGGCTCTCCTTTGTAGGTGACTTTTTATCCCTAGCTGCCCTTAAGATTCTGTCTTTATCTTTGGTTTTGGCAAGTTTGACGATAATATGTCTTGGTGACTTTCTTTTGGGATCTACCCTGTGTGAAGTTCGTTGAGCTTCTTGAATAGATATCTTCCTTGTTTTTCAAGATACCAGGGAAATTTTTTGCCAGCAAATCTTCAGAATTCTCCCTGTATGTTCTGTTATTCCTCCCTGTTCTGGGACTCCAATCACTCGACTTTTCTCTTAATAGTGTCCCACATAATTCTTAAGAATTTCTTCATTTTGTAAAATTACTTTATCTGATCTTTCCTCAAATAAATTGATGTCAAGGGATTTATCTTCAGTCTCACTAATTCTGACTTCCATTGCCTCAATTCTGCTCCTATGAACTTCTATTGGGTTGTCTAATTATGCAATTTTATTGTTAATCTTTTGGATTTCTATTTGCTGTCTCCCTATGGTTTCTAGCAGCCTGCTAAATTTGTCTTTCTGTTTTTGTGCTGTCTCCATGAATTCTTCTATGGCTTTGTCTGTGCTTTCCTTGGCTTGGTCTGTGTTTTGCCTGATCTCCTTCCTGATCTCTTGAAGAGCTCTGTATATTAGTCTTTTGAATTCTAACTCCAGTAATTCTAAGACTTTCTCCTCTTTCAGGTTTCCTGAATCTTTGTTTTGTTCACTTGCTGGAGCCATCTTGACCTGCTTCTTTATGTGATTTGATATTGACTGTTGTCTCCAAGCCATCAACGTTGTTGTTGTTGTTGTTAGATGCCGTCGAGTCAGTTCCGACTCATAGCAACCCTATGCACAACAAAATGAAACACTGTCTGGTCCTGAGCCATCCTTACAATCGTTGTTGTGCTTGAGCTCATTTTTGCAGCCACTGTGCCAATCCACCTTGTTGAGGGTCTTCCTCTTTTCCGCTGACCCTGTACTCTGCCAAGCATGATGTCCTTCTCCAGGGACTGATCCCTCCTGACAACATGTCCAAAGTATGTAAGATGCAGTCTCGCCATCCTTGCTTCTAAGGAGCATTCTGGTTGTAATTCTTCTAAGGCAGATTCGTTCGTTCTTTTGGCAGTCCATGGTATATTCAATATTCTTCACCAACACCACAATTCAAGGGCGTCAATTCTTCTTCGGTCTTCCTTATTCATTGTCCAGCTTTCACATGCATATAATGTGATTGAAAATATTATGGCTTGGGTCAGGTGCACCTTAGTCTTCAAGGTGACATCTTTGCTCTTTAACACTTTAAAAAGGTCCTTTGCAGCAGATTTACCCAATGCAATGTGTCTTTTGATTTCTTGACTGCTGCTTCCATGGCTGTTGATTGTGGATTCAAGTAAAATGAAATCCTTGACAACTTCAATCTTTTCTCTGTTTATCATGATGTTGCTCATTGGTCCAGCTGTCAGGATTTTTGTTTTCTTTATGTTGAGGTGCAATCCATACTGAAGGCTGTGGTCTCTGATCTTCATTAGTAAGTGCTTCAAGTCCTCTTCACTTTCAGCAAGCAAGGTTGCGTCACCTGCATAACGCAGGCTGTTAATGAGTCTTCCTCTAATCCTAGTGCCCTGTTCTCCTTCATATAGTCCAACTTTCGTATTATTTGCTCAGCATACTGATTGACTAGGTATGGTGAAAGAATACAACCGTGATGCACACCTTTCCTGACTTTAAGCCAATCAGTATCCCCTTGTTCTGTCTGAACAACTGCCTCTTGATCTATGTAAAGGTTCCTCATGAGCACGATTAAGTGTTCTGGAATTCCCATTCTTCACAATGTTAACCATAATTTGTTATGATCCACACAATCGAATGCCTTTGCGTAGTCAATAGAACACAGGTAAACACCCTTCTGGTATTCTCTGCTTTCAGCCAGGATCCATCTGACATCAGCAATGATATCCCTGATTCCATATCCTCTTCTGAAACCGGGCTGAATTCCTGGCAGGTCCCTGTTGATATACTGCTGCAGCCATTTTTGAATGATCTTCAGAAAAATTTTGCTTGCGTGTGATATTAATGATATTGTTCTATGATTTCCACATTCGGCTGCATCACCTCTCTTGGGAATAGGCATAAATATGGATCTCTCCCAGTCAGTTGTCCAGGAGGCTGTCTCCCATATTTCTTGGCATGGATGAGTGAGCACCTCCAGCACTCCATCTGTTTGTTGAAACATCTCAATTGATATTCCATCAATTTCTGGAGCCTTGTTTTTCGCCAGTGCCTTCAGAGCAGCTTGGACTTGTCCCTTCAGTACCATCAGTTCCTGATCATATTCCACCTCTTGAAATGGCTGAACATCGACTGATTCTTTTTGGTGTAATGACTCTGTGTATTCCTTCCATCTTCTTTTGATGCTTCCCGCATTGTATAATATTTTCCCCCATAGAATCCTTCACTATTACAACTCAAGGCTTGAATTTTTTCTTCAGTTCTTTCAGCTTGAGAAACACTGAGCGTGTTTTTCCTTTTTGGTTTTCCATTTCCAGCTCTTTGTACATGTCATAATAATACTTTGTTTTCTCGAGATGCCCTCTGAAATCTTCTGTTCAGTTCTTTTACTTCATCAATTCTTCCTTTTGTTTTAGCTGCTTGACATTCTAGTGCAAGTTTCAGAGTCCCCTCTGACATCCATTTTGGTCTTTTCTTTCTTTCCTGTCTTTTCAATGACCTCTTGCTTTCTTCATGGGTGATGTCCTTGATGTTATTCCACAACTCATCTGGTCTTCAGTCACTAGTGTTCAACGCATCAAATCTATTCTTCAGATGGTCTCTAAATTCAGGTGGGATATACTCAAGGTCATATTTTGGTTCTCGTGGACTTGCTCTGATTTTCTTCAGTTTCAGCTTGAACTTGCATATGAGCAGTTGATGGTGTGTTCCACAGTCAGCCCCTGTCCTTGTTCTGACTGATGATATTGAGCTTTTCCTTTGTCTTTTTCCACAGATGTAGTCAGTTTGATTTCTGTGTGTTCCATCTGGCGAGGTCCATGTGTGTAACTAGATATAGTCACCATTTATGTTGGTGAAAGAAAGTATTTGCAATGAAGAAGTCGTTGGTCTTGCAAAATTCTATCATTCGATCTCTGGCATTGTTTGTATCACCAAGGCCATATTTTCCAGCTACTGATCCTTCTTCTTTGTTTCCAACTTTCACATTCCAATTACCAGTAATTATCAATGCATCTTGATAGCATGTTTGATGAATTTCAGATAAGCCATCAATAAATTATTATATTTGTTTATTGCATGTTTGCTTACTGTGTCCTAGATTTTTGTTTTGATATGCCAAGTAGACCTGGCATGTGAGCTACTTTGGTTATTGGTGTCTTTGAAGCTGTCCCGTCCTGTCACCAAGGGTTAGAGCAGCTACAAAGTATGCGAGCCCAGAAGCCTGTTCACTTTTCTTGTGCAGATTCAGCTCAGGTGTCTAGGTCATCAGTCACCGAATGTGTGATGCAGACTGCAGTCCTAGATGGGCAGGGCTGCCTAGGGGTGATTGGAGCAGGCACAGGTGTCTGTCTGAAGTAGGGGTCTATGTGCTGAACAAGGAAGTGGGCTGATGGCTTCCCTGAGTGCCTGGGTGGAAGGCATAGCCCTGTTTCCTAGAGTGCATATCTGGGTGGGTTTTGCAGCCAGACTTTTTGTACATAATACTGTTGGCTGTAAGGTCTGGAAGGCACCACTTATTCTTGGGCATCTGTTGTGGGTGGCTAGGTGAAATGGGTGAAACCATCAGCCCTCAGGCCCCTGGTATGGGTGAGTAAAAAAAAAAAAGAGTAAGGACCCTGCTAAATGGGAGGGTGTTGTCAAGTGTCACAAATGTGCAACTCCCCCTCGGCTACTGCAGTTGCAAATAGGCTTCAGATATATACCCTGTTGTTCTATGCTAGTGAGGGCCTATGCTGTTGAAATGTGCCCACACAGGTCTATGCAGGGGTGAAAGGCATTCAAAGTCTGTGGATCCCTTATGCCTGTGGCTAGGCAAAGGAGCTGTTTCTGCCTGAGTTCCTGGCTTAGGGGAGCTGGCAGATTATTTTTTCCCTGTTTGTTAATTTGTTCCTTCTCCAAGGCTGGGAGAATGACTCAGGGCACACGCAACAGGTCCTACTTCTGGCACGGGGAAAGAAGCTATCACTGAAACACGCTTGGGACCTGGTGCAGAGAGGGGTGGAGTCAGGTAAATGAGGGACAGTTTTTTCCAAAAGAGGTACGTTTTGGTCTGCATGGTAGATTAGAGGCATGTACTTATCTTTTGCCAAGAGCACTGTTTTTTGCTGATTCTGGAGGCGCAAGTGGACTATGCTGCTTGGTCTCTCCTGATGTGGAAAACGTGTCCCAAATGCCACTGCTTGCTTCACTGTGCTTGCGCTGGCAGATCTGATCTGTGGGTTGCTTGTTCCCACTGGGTCAGGTCTGGCAACTCCTTACTGTTTCTAAACTGTCTCTCCCTCCCCTTTCTGCTCAGTCCTATTCCTCAACTTTGCCTTTAATCTTCATGGCTCATCGATTGTCATATATAATTAATTCACTTTTTTTTTTTTTTGGCACTTGTTGTAAGAGGGACCACAGGAAGCATCTGACTACTGTGCCATCTTGGCCCTGCCTCTGTAATTTTTGGTTTTATATTTAGGTCTTTGATTCTTTTTAAATTAGATTTTGTGTGTGGTGTACCTCCAGTTTCACCAGGACCATTTGTTAAAAAGATTGTCTTTTCCTATTTAATGGACTTTGGGCCTTTGTACAAGATAGGTGGATGGATTTACATCTGGGTTCTCCATTCTGTTCCATTGGTCAGTGTGTGTGTCATTGCAGCAGTATCAGGCTGTTTTGACTGTTGTATCTGTATAGTAGGTTCTGAGGTAGGTAGTGTGAGTCCTACTTTATTCTTTTTCTTCCATAGTGTTTGACTTATCTGTGGCCTCTTTCCTTTCCGTGTAAAGTTAATGATTAGTTTTTCCATTTTGTTTAAGACTGCTATTGGTATTTGGATCGGGATTGCATTGTATTTGTAGATTGCTTGGAATAGAGTTGACGTTTTCACAATGTTGAGCCTACCTATCCATGAGCATGGTATGTTTTTCCATTTATGTAGGTCTCATTTGGTTTCTTGCAGTAGTCTTTTGTAGTTTTCTTTGTATAGGTCTTTTATGTCCCTCGTTAGACTTATTCCTAAGTATTTCATTTTTTTAGGGTCTATTATAAATTGTATTGCTTTCCTGATTTCCTTTTCATAGTTCTCTTTATTGGTGTATAGGAATCCAACTGATTTTTCTATGTTTATTTTGTATCGTGCTACTCTGCTGAATTTTTGTGTTAGTTTCAGTAGTTTTCTTGTGGAGTCCTTTAGGTTCTCTGTGTATGGTATCATATCATCCAAAAATAGTGATAGTTTTACATCTTCCATTTCAAATTAGATGCCCTTTGTTTTCTTTTCTTGCCTTATTGCTCTAGCTAGGACTTCCAGCACAGTGCTAAATAGAAGTGATAATAAAGGGCATGCTTGTCTTGTTCTTGTTCTCAAGGGGAATGTTTTCAGCCTCTCTCCATTTAAGAATGATGTTGGCTGTTGGTTTTGTGTAGATATCCTTTATTATGTTTAGGAATTTCTCTTCTATATTTTATTGAGAGTTCCTATCAGGAATGGGTGCTGGATTTTTATTTATGTGATGGATTATGTTGATTGATTTTCTCATGTTGAACCATCCTTGCATACCTGGTATGAATCCCACTTCGTCGTGGTGTATTTTTCGATTTTGTTTTATATTATGCTCAATCCTATTGGCTAGAATTTTATTGAGAATTTTTGCATTCATGAGAGTAATTTTATTTTTTTGTGGCATCTTTGCCTGGTGTTGGTATCAGGGTTATGCTGGCTTCATAGAATGAATTTGGAAGTATCCTTTCCTTTTCTGTGATCTGAAATTGTTTGAGTTGTACTGGTGCAAGCTCTTCTCTGAATGTTTGTCAGAATTCTCCAGTGAAGCCATCTGGGCTAAGGCTTTTTCTTTTGTCGGGAGGTTTTTTGTTTTTTTTTACCACTTCAATCTCTTTTCTTATTATGAGTCTGTTCACATTTTTGACCTCAGTTTGTGTTACTTTAGGTAGGTGGTGTGTTTCTAGAAGCTTGTCCATTTCCTTTAGGTTTTCAAATTTGCTAGCATATAGGTTTTCATAGTATTATTTATAATCCTTTTCACTTCAATTGTGTCTGTTGTAATGTCCCCCATTTAATTTTTTATTTGGGTTATTTGTGTTCTGTCCTGTTTTTCTTTTGTCAATTTAGTCAATGGTTTGTTGATTTCGTCGATCATTTCAAAGAACCAACTTTTGGTTTTGTTAATTCTTTCTACTTTTTTTATTCCCTATTTCATTTATTTATGCTCTAAGTTTTTATTATTTCCTTTTTTCTGGTGGCTGTGGGTTTCTTTTGCCTTTGTCTTTCTATTTGTTTGAGTTGTATAGCTGATGTTTGGGTTTTGTCTCTTTCTTCTTTTTTGATGTGTGCATCTATTGCTATAAACAGACCTCTGAGCACTGCCTTTGCTGTGTCCCAGAATTTTTGGTATGATGTGTTTTCATTCTTATGTGATTCTAGGAATTTTTTTATTCCATCGTTGATTTCTTCAATTACCCAGTGGTTTTTAAGCAAGGTGTTATTCTGTTTCCGTGTATTTGATTTTTTTTTACCTTGCTCTTCCTGTTATTAATTTCTACTTTTATGACTTTGTGGTCAGAGAAGTTTGCTTTGTATTATCTCAGTGTTTTGGATTTTGTTGAGGGTTACTTTTTGGCTGAAGGTGTGGTCTAATCTGGAGAATTTATTCCTTGTGCATTGGAAAAGAGTGTGCACTTTGCCGCTTGGTGGAGTGTTCTATATATGTCTAATCAGATTGTTGTCTGATGTTGGTTCTCTAACAGAAGTATTCCCTTTAATAATTCTTGTAAGTTTGGTTTGGTTTTTACATATTCCCTAAATTTCTGTTTATCTGGAAATGTTCTAATTTCACCATCATATTTGAATGAGAGTTTTGCAAGATATGTTATTCTTGGTTGTGATTTTCTTATTTCAAGATTTTTATATGTCATACCATTGTCTTCTTGCCTGCATGGTTTCTGCTGAGTAATTAGAGCTTGGCCTTATTGTTTCTCCTTTGGATATGACTTTTCATTTTCTCGAGCTGCTCTCAGGATTCTTTCTTTGTCTTTGGTTTTATTGAGTTTGATCATGATATGTCTTGGTGATTTTCTTTTGGGGTCTATCCTATATGTGGTTCATTGAGCTTCTTGGATGGCCAGCTTTTCATCTTTGATGATATTAGGGAAGTTTTCTGTCAGCAAATCTTCAGCGATCTTCTCTGTGTTTTCTGTTTTCTTCCCCCCATTCTGGAACTCTGATCACTCACAAATTTTGCTTTTCGTTGTATCCCACATTGTTCTCAGGGTTACTTCATTTTCTTCATTCTTTTCTCTGATATTTCCTCAAAGTGGTACCCAAGGATTTGTCTTCAATTTTGCTTGTTATGTCTTCCATTGTTTCAGATTTGCTCCTAAAACCTTTTATTGCACTGTTTCTGAAATATTGTTGTTTATCTTTTGAATTTCTGATTGCTGCTTTTTTATGATTTCTAGTTGTTTGTTTATTTTGACATTTTGTTCCTGTACTATTTTCCTGAATTATTCCATTACTTTGTCTGTGTTTTTCTTGATTTTTTCTGTATTTTCATGATTTTGTCTTTTTTTTCCCCTTGCTTTTGTCTGCATTTTCCTTTGTCTCTTAGAGAACCCTGAATATTAGAATTTTGAATTCTCTCTTAGGTAGTTCCAGTGCCTTTTCTTATACCAGAAGGTCATCTGGCATATTATTTTGGTTGCTTTCTGGAGCCATCCAGTCCTTTTTTTTTTTTTTAATATATGTTTTGATATTGTCTGCTGTCTCTGGGACATTAAGGAATTATTTTTTCCTTTATTGATCGTAGACTTGTTTGTTTTGTCCTGCTTTTTTATTTTTTTGGTTATGTTTGGACAGGTGGTCTGGGTGTGTTTTGTTGCTGGCTTGCCTGTGGGCATTGTACTTCTTACCACCTTGTGCAGCAGAACAGGTCCAGTTGGTGTGGAGGAGTAGAGATGAGTAGTTTGTGGCATGAACTGGGGCCAACAGGGAGGAGCTGGGGGGAAGTTCAGGGTGGGGTCCATGGGGCTGTGTCAGTGTTGCTCAGGGATGTGGCACTTGGTGCATGGTGCCAATTGGCAGGAAGGAAGGGAGAGGATGTGATGTGTGGAGCTAAGTGGGTGAGTGAAAGAAGAGAGAGAAACAAAAGCAAAAAATAAAAAGAAAAAAGTAAATAAAATGGCTGCATGGTAGGATTCAACAGACAGGGTTGGGGCAGACCCACTGGACCATGTGCCAGTGGCTCTCTAGCGAGTGCTATGGCTTGGCTTTTTAAGAAGGGGCATGGGCAGCACATGTGTCTAGGTGGGTGGGAGAAAGGAAGGAAAGAGAGAAAAGAGAGAAGAAACAAGCAACAACAACAAAAAATATGGTGGTTGGGGAGCTGGCCATTGCGGGCAGGGTGGAATTGGGGTGGTGGCCAGCTGATGTCTCTCTTAATGGGTGACATGGCATAGTCCTTCAGGAAGGAGCAGAGGCAGTGCAGGGTCTAGGTGGGAGGGAGAAGGAAAAGGGGCTAGGGGAAAGATAAAGAAAAATTAAAAAATATGGCACTGAGAGAGCAGGCCTGTGTGGGTGGTACAGACCTGGTAAGGCTACGCACAGTGACTTTCAAGCTGAGTGGTGCAGCACAACCCCTCTAGAAGGGGCGGGGGTGGTGCACAGGGCTGGGTGGGTGTAAGAAAGGAGAGAGGCAAAAGAAATAGAAAAAAAAAATTAAAAGGAACAAAACAAACAAACCAAAAAGTCACAGCCCATCAAGAAGAGGAAGGGATGGCACATGGGGCTAGCTGGGAGGGAGAAAGAAAAGGAAGGAAGGGAGAGAGAGAGAAGCAACCAAAAAAAAAAAAAAAAGGCAAAAAACCCCCCAAACAAACCAAAAAATAAAAAAGAAAAAGAAAAAGGCACTGAAGGGGCCGGCTGGTGTGGGCAGGACTGACCCAAGTGGCAATGAGCTGGTGTCTCTCTGGCCAGTTGACCATGGCCTGTTGGAAAGCAGTGGCAGCCATGTACAGGGAAGCAGGAAAGAAGGGTGGGGAGTGGGAAAGCACATATCTTTGGTTACCAGGTGCTCTGTCTCCTGTTGGAAGCTCTGTGAAGTTGCCTTCCTGTACTCCCTGTCCGCGTTCCTTGGTGGCTGTAGTCCAAGATGGTGAATCTGTGGCACGTTAGCTGGCAGGAGACCTCCACTCTGTAGGTCTCCTCATTCTCTGTTCTCTGTCGGTTTCTTATTCCATTTGGGGTTTGATCAAGTTCTTTATTCCTTGATTTGATGTTTAGGGTTCCAGGATTGACATTTGTATATGTTTTACTTAGTTTTCTGGGCCTTTGCTGTGGAGGGATGGTATAGTGCTTTTGTCTATAGCACCATGTTGATTCTGCCTTCCTTGAATTTTTTGAGAAATGCTGAAAGTGTTCCCTTTTAGTTTTCTGAGTGTGTTCTTCCATTTTAGTTTTCTAACTCCAGGTCTTTACACATTTCATTATTATACTTTGTCTTCTCAAGCTGCCCTTTGAAATCGTCTGTTCAGTTCTTTTACTTCATCATTTCTTCCTTTTGCTTTAGCTACTGTACATTCAAGAGCAAGTTTCAAAGTCTCTTATGACACCCAATTTGGTCTTTTATTTTTTTCCTCTCTTTTTAAAGACCTTTTGCTTTCTTCATGTATGATGTCCTTGATGTCATCCCTGAACTGTCTGATCTTCAGTCATTAGTGCTCAATGCATCAAATCTACTCTTGAAATGTGCCTCAATTCAGGTGGGATATATTCAAATCCATATTTTGGCTCTCATGGACTTGTTTTAATTTTCTTCACCTTCAGTTTGAATTTGCTTATGAGCAATTGATGGCCTGTTCCACATTCTGTCCCTGGCCTTGTTCTTACTGATGACATTGAGCTTCTCCATTGTCT
The DNA here is from genome assembly GCF_024166365.1 of Elephas maximus indicus. NCBI lineage: Eukaryota > Metazoa > Chordata > Mammalia > Proboscidea > Elephantidae > Elephas > Elephas maximus. The sequence continues at coordinate 441,879 of NC_064834.1, forward strand.
CTTTCCACAGATATAGTCGATTTGATTGTTGTTTATTCCTGGTTAAGCAATTGGCTATTAACCTTAAGGTCAGTAGTTGGAACCCACCTGCTGCTCCACAGAAGAAACATGTGACAGTCTGCTTTAAGATTACAGCCTTGGAAACCCTATGGGGCAGTTCTACTCTGTCCTATAAGGTCATTATGAATTGGAATCAACTCAACAGAAACTGGTAATGCCTAAGATATCGATCTTCAAGCATTCCATTTCATTTTTGACAACTTCCTGTTTTCCTTGATTCATACTTTGTACATTCCAAATTCTGATTACTGATGGATATTTGCAGCTGTTTCATCTCATTTTGAGTTGTGCTAGCAAAAGAAGGTCCTGAAAGCTTTATTCCATCCACATCATTGGGGTTGACTCTACTTTCAGGAGGCAGATCTTCTCTAGTTGTATTTTCAGTACCTTCTAACCTGAGAGCCTCATCTTCCAGCAGTATGTCAGACAATGTTCTGTTGCTATCCATAAGGTTTTCACTGACTTTTTTTTTTTTTTTCCCACAGAAGTAGATCACCAGGTCATTTGTCCTGGTCTGTCTTAGTCTGAAAGCTCCATTGAAACCTGTCCACCATTGGTGACCCTGCTGGTATTTGGAATACTGGTGGCATAGCTTCCAACACCACATAGCAAGCCATCACAGTATAACAAACTGGCAGACAAGATGTGATTAAGCCCCAAATCACTTGATTTTGAGTTAGTTGAAAGGCAAATTATCTTGGATGGGCCTGACTTGATTAGACAAAAGCTCTTAAAGGAAGATCTGGGCTGCCATTTTGTCAGAGGGCCCATGAGAGGGCCACATATCTGGGAACTGCAGGATCTTATGAGCTGAGAGCAGCCCAGGATCTTATGAGCTGACAGTCAGCAGGAATATGGGGGCCCCAGTCCTACAACTACAGGAGCTTGAAGGAGGACTTTGAGTACAGAAAGTACTGTAGCCCGGCTTACACTTAAATGACAGTCTTGCGAGGCCCTGGTCAGAAGCCCCAGCTCAGCAGTGCCCAGAAATATCCCCCTACCTGCAGACCCTCATGCCCAATCTTCTCTCCCTTTCAAGTCTCAGAGTCAATCCAACTCCTCCCACAAGCTCTCTCGGAACTTCCTGTACCTCCATAGCCTTTTCTTCCCATCCGAGGACCAGCCCTTCTCCAGGTGGCCCCATGCAGAGTGTTCCTGCATGAGCTTCACCCAATCACTGTGAGCTCCTGGAGAGGCAGAGGTTGACGGGTAGAGTCTGCCCCTGGAAGGTGCTCAGGCAGAATTTACTCCATGACCAAAGGGGACCCTGACGTGTGAGAGTAACATGCCTCTGATTGCCCCCTCACCCCAGATCCTCTGTCCCCTCATTCCCCTGGCCTCCCCTGAGCCCTTCAGCATGAGTCAGGAAGCGGGACAAGTAATAGACCAGAAACAGCCAGTTATGAGAACACTGGTGGTTTCCTCTGGTTCGAGAAGGACTTGCCATGATTTACACAGGCATCTTTGGTTGAACCCTCCTTCCCTCCGTCCCTCCTTCCTTCTCTCCTTCCCTCTCTTTCTTCTTTTCTTCCTCCTTCTCTCTCTCTCTTCTTTTCTTTCTCCCTCTCACCCTCCCTCCCCCCACTTTCCTACTTTCCTTCCTTGAAAACAAACTTAATGTTAACTGTCCACTAATTAACATTATATAAATGCTACTCATCTACTGGAAAAGATTCATTTGGAGTAACCCTATTAACATCTGAACCAGGGGTTAGCAAAATTTTCTGTAAAGAGCCAGATAATTAATACTTTAGGTTCCGTGGGTCATAAGGTCTCAACTCTGCCTGTGAAAGCAACCAAAATGAATGTAGATGAATAGGCATGGCTGTGTTCCAGTAAAACTTTATTTATAAAAACTGGTGGTCAGATTTGGTCCATAGACTGTAGTTTGCCAACTCCTGGTATAGATCTTGTCTTTCTGCCTCAAGTATTCATTCTCTCCTGTGGCAGAATAGTAGAGGGGTGGGACTGGAGGGGTCGTGGATCAGCAGCTCTGGGCTCAGTTTTCCATAGCTTTTGGCCAGAGAGGAAAGGACTCCCTACCAGCCCAGTTTGAGAATCCAAGCAGAAGACTCTGATGCCTAGCTCTGGATGGATTGCTGAGGCCCATGGGGGGGCTTATCTGACTGACATGTGGTAGTGGTGGGATGTGCTCTTTCTCAGATGAAAGGCGTGCTGTTTGGAGCAAAACAACCAATGTCCAGTGCATTCTCTATCCCTTGAGCCATAGACCAGCTTTGAGAAATCACTGTTGGTTAGGGCATGATAAAAAAAAAAAAAAAAAACATGGAATTTTCACATAATGTGTCCCATTCTCTATGATTTCCTACATAGGCAGTCCTGGCCATTTCCCGACTGTGTAAGTGCACCCCAGGATGTAGCATGTGTCTCACATTCAGAATTCTTCAGTCCAGAAGGACTCATGATATTGGCCTCCTGAGTCCTATTTGTTGTTTTTTTTTGTTGACATCTTCAGCTCTTCCCCAGTCCCACCTTGCCTAGAGTAGGAAAAGTGCCATGTCCCTGTTAGGACTCAAGTAAGTATCTGCAGGCTTGTGGCCAATCAGATCCTATTTTGGCCAAAGCTCTGCCAGGATCCTCTCGGTCCTAACTCTGAGGACAAGGGCAGGATCACTTGATCTCTACCTGTGACCAGCCCAGGCCGCCCGGACTCAGGAGTCCTTCCCAGCCAGGGCAAGAGGTACTGTGGACTCTGGTTGGTGGTTGGCCCCTCTCACCTTCCAGACCTAGTAGTCCCTGCCCTTTGCCTCTACTCTGCCTCCTGTCCTGGTTTCCTGAGCCCCTCATGCCCGGCTCCCCATCTGTTTGGAGTTTCCTGTTGGTCTGCCCCTCTGGTCTGGCCCTTATCTTGCCCCCATTCACATCATGTCTCAGCTTGAACCTCAGCAAGACTTCAATCAGTGGCTCTGGGAAGCAGCATAGCCTAGTGCAATAAATTCAGCTTGGGATCGTCTGGACCAGGCTTTTATTAAGAAGTTGTTAAATACCTTTCTATTCTTTCACCTATTTGGATTTTCCTTTCGACCCTAAATGTTAGAACATAAGCAACTCTTTATGTAATGAAATACTTTTTATAAGTGTGATTAAATTGCATAATATTTCATTGGTTGACTTTACCATGATTCAGTTAACTAATCTCCCCTTATTATAGCTTTTTCCTATTATAAACCATACCAACAGAAACATTTTTGTGAAATAGCATTTTCCCCGTATTTAGAATTATTTTCATTTTGGCAAATAATTTGCTAAGTAATACCTAATACTAGATTTCCAGAATAAAATTAATTGATCAAAGAGTATGAGTATTTACAGAGATTTTGAAACATATTTTCAAATTGCTATCCAAAAAAATGGTGATAATAGCTGGTCTTATTTACTTATTTTTTTTTTTGATGTATCAAGTTTTACATTTTTTAAAACAAAATCACGTCTGTACATCTATTCCTCTGGTTTTATTTATATGTGCCCTCCAGAAAGTAAATGTAATTATAATCCTTGTGATATTTATTTCATTTTTATTTTTATGCTTTGTTACTCCTGTCTGTTTGGTCTGGTTGGGATTTCTTTGGGCCCACCGTGTAAATGGAGTGGGCTCTGGTTGCTGGCTTGTAACTTTTTGAGGGAGGAGCCCTGTTGCCTCCTCTGAGTCCATCAGCTTTCATACATTCTTCCTGACGAAATGGAGTGGCTTCCTTTAAGGTTGTAAGAAAGGGTAGCTGCTGGGATGCTCTATGGGCCTTCCCCCACACACATGAAAGGGAAAGTCCGCACACCCATGTGGCCCAGGAGGCCTTCTCCCTGGGCTGGGGTTCTGCCCTTGGTGGTACTATGTCTTCCCTGCACCCCTGCACCCTGGTCTCATTCCAGGGATCTCACAGGTCATCTGTGTAGCCAGGCCACCTCCAATCTTGAGCAGCTACTTTGCTGGCATAGTCCCTGGTGGGAAGGGCCAGCTCTGGAACATGCCTCAGTTAGCAACTTCAGGGATGTTGGCCCTGCCTATATCCCAGCCTGACTCACAGAACTCTTTGGAGTCCTGTTTCTGGACTCTGACTGCACCCAGTGGGTTTTGGAAGTTGTTCCTCTCCACATCATGAATCCAACAGTGTTTCCCAAGGGCCTACTGTGAGCCTAGCACTGTGACAGACAGCTCTGTCTTAGTCATCTAGTGCTGCCATAACAGAAATACCACAAGTGAATGGCTTTAACAAAGAGAAATTTATTTCTTCATAGCAAAGTAGGCTAAAACTCCAAACTCAGGGCATCAGCTCCAGGGGAAGGCTTTCTCTGTCATCAGCCTTCTCATCAATCTTCCCTCATACTAGGAACTTCTCAGTGTAGGGGACCCCAGGTCCAAAGGGTGCACTCTGCTCCTGGCGCTGCTTTCTTGGTGGTACGAGATCCCCACTCTCTGCTTGTGTACCTTTCTTTTTATCTCTTGTAAGATAAAAGGTGATGCAGGCCACACTCCTGGGAAACTCCCTTTACATTGGATCAGGGGTGTGACCTTAGTAAGTGTGTTACAATCCCACCCTAATCCTCTTTAACATAAAATTACAATCACAAAATGGAGGACAACTACACAATACTGGGAATCATGGTCCAACCAAGTTGACACACATTTTTGGGGAACACAATTCAATCCATGACATCCTTTGGGCCCCCAAAATTTATGTCCTTGCCACATGTAAAACACATTCACCCCATCACATCATGGCAAAAGTCTTAACTCCAGGTCCAAAATCCAAAAATTCCTCTTCATCTGTGAAATCTAGTATAACGGCAGAACAAGTACAAGCTAGACATTTCCATTACAAGTGAGAGAAGCTGGAGGAAAAGAAGGGATAACAGGCACCAAGCAGATCAGCAGAACACATTACATTAGCCCTCAAGGCTTTGAAAATAATCCTCTGTTCTCTGAGAAAATTTATACAATAGCTCTGCCCTCCAGACTCTAGGTATTGGCCACACTCTCCGAATTCTGAGTGGAGGCCCCTCAGCTCTGGGCTTCAGCTCCACCTTCCAGGCCCACTGGGATGGCAACTCCTAGTCCATCTGAGTGATGACTCCGCTGTTAGAAATACCAGACATCAGAAACCCCAGAGGTCCTGACCATACCTTTTGAGCCTGAGGCAGCTTGGCTTCCTGTGTTCCTTTGCCTCTCGGCCCTTGGGCCTCAAGCTTGCATCTGCCCTGCTGGGGCAAGTGTTCCAAAGCTCTGTAGCTCCACTGATAAGTGTCTGGAGGCATGCCACTCCACCAAGAAGCCTTCTGCACGCAGGCACTCAGCTCTCTCCATGGGTTGGCTCCAGCACTGTCTTACACTGGTCTCCAGGTTCCACTGATGCTGGTTTTCTGCCAGTGGTTCTTCTTTGCTGCTGCAGGTTGTCTGGTTCTGCTGCTACTTCTCTGATGCTGCTGGTCCTCTGTTGCTTCTGCTCCGCTATCCATTCACAGTTTCAAAACTGCTTCCACATTTTAGGTATCTGTTAAAGCCATACCCCATTCCCAGTACCAAATGTCTTAGGCGGGGATCTGTAGAGAAGCAAAAGCAGTAAAGCATATATATATATATATATATATATATATATATATATATATATAGGCTTATATCAAGAAAATAGCTCATGCAGTCGTAGAGGCTGGGATGTCCCAAGTCTGTGGATCAGAATAGAGGCCTCTCCTAATTCATATAGCCTCAGGGGTCATTGAACCCAAGATCAGCAGGGCTCTTGCTCACAGGCTGTGAAGATCGAGGAATCCCAATATTGGCAGATAAGCTGCTAGCTCAAGTCCCAAGAACCAAATGTCAGAAGAACGGGCAGAGAGCAGACTCTTAAATGGGTCTGTGAATGGTGGGGTTTCCGGGTGGAGAGCATTTCAGAAGAGTAGGCCCCACTGGATTGCTGCATTTTCCTGGTCCCTTCCACCAGGCTTCTCCACCTTCTGCCAGCTAGGTGCTGCCCTAGGCCCTGGGAACTCAGGGACCAGTGTCAGCTTGTATTTCAGTGGAGAGGTGGCAGTAAAAATGGAAGCAAAGTAACAAGACTACTTTCAGAAGGGTAGACTGTAGGAGAGGCAAGAAGCAGGGCAGTCTGGGAGGGCATGACTGCAGGGTCGTGGTGGGGGCACTCTGGGGAAGATAAATTTGATGAGACCTAGCCGTTGAAGAGTGAGGAGAGAGCAGGCAAAAGAGGCCTCAATAGGAACAAGTTTGGAGTATTCACAGTGCAGGCTACAGACCAGGGCAAGGGAGGGACAGGGTCAAGTCCCAGAGGATACTGTTGGCCTTAGTGAGGGCTACGTATTCACTGTTCGATAGGCAGTGGGGGTGCACAGTCCACCTGGGAAGCCATCACCAGATGATTGCTGATATGGTGTGAGGGGTGCCATGGTGGAAGTGTGAACATGGTGGGGGCACATACAGGCTAGAGTGATCTGCTATGTCTGGACCATCAAGGGGAAGGCATACCCAGACTGGGCCAATTCATACCTGTCATCTGAGTGTAATTTTAATTGTGACCTATTTCATTCCCAGTATTGTCCTTGTTTGAACAATAATTTATATGGCTAATTTAATTATGATCACCCTCACAGAGAAAGTGATGCCGAGTTCTGCCTCATTGGCGCATGAGACATTCACCAGGCAGATAGGGAAGAAAATTCCAAGTCATAGAAATAGGAAATAGGTGAAATGTTTTGGGAACTGCAAGAGACTCTGTAGGGATGGCCCACGGCTGTGAAGAGAGAGATGTGGCAAGAGAACAGGAAAGGGGGCACAGTAGGGCCCTGAGGGCTGCTTGGGGACTTAGATTCAACCTTGGAGTTCCAGAATATTGAGGGGCCACAAGAAGGTTCAAGGTCTGGGATGACATGGTCAGGCTTACATGTACAGGGATTTCTGTGGAGACACTGTGCAGGGAGAGCTGGGGGAGAGAAAAGCCAAGGCAGGGAGGATGGGAGGAGGCTACTGTAGTGTTCCAGGTGAGAAGCATCAAGGCTTGAATCACAGCAGGGCCAAGGGAAAGAGAGAAAGGATGGATAATGAAGGAGATGGAAGAGAATGTGCAGGGCAGGGAGGGCATCTGGCATGTGGCTTAGGGTGTGACAGAGGTATCTGGGGGAAGCCATGTGAAGCTGGAGAACCCCAGGTAAAGGACAGCAGAAGTGATCTTGTGGAGAAGAGTGGCAGAGACAGTTGATGTTCAACAAGTCTTTGTACTCCGTTTCCCAGATTTCCTTTCAGTAGGTTGGGGGTCACTTCACTAGTTCTTGCCAGTAGGAATGTGAACAGAAGTAATGTGTTATTTCTGGTCCAAGGCGGGCCATCGTTGGTGAGGTTCTCCACGTTTCTCACCTCCAGATGATGATGGCAGAAGAATGAGGTGGAAGCTACAAGATCCCTGAGAGCTGCCGAGGAAGGCTGCCTGACCTACAAACGCTTGTAATGAGAGCGAGGAATAAACCTTGGTTTCGTGCAGTCTCTGGGACATGGGGGGTTGGTTGACAGTCACAGAGTCTGTCCCACCCTGAGTAATGTCAGAGCTGTGCTGGTCCTGCAATCATAAGAAGGACGACAGGACAGGAAGAGATGGCAAGCCTGGAGGACTGGCTAATCCAGACAGAGGAGGTGGCTGAATTGGTATCCTCAATGCCTTCATCAGTCTCACCAGTCAGGGAGAAGAGCAGGTGAGGAGCTAGAGGCTAAAGCTACTCTCCCAATATGTCTGGAAGGAAGGAAGGAAACTCTTGTTTGTTCATTTGATGTCTTAACTCATCAGACTTAGCTGTGAAGCTCATGGTCAGTCTTGGGTAAGGGTACATTAAGGAGGAGCCAGCAGCCTGTGGCGTGGGAAACCTCTGTCACTTCAGAGAGAACTGAATCTTTTTTTCTTATGCAGATTTTTCTACATCTGTGGAGAACCTGGGTCTCCAGGTTCTGTTTTCCTTTGTGGCTGCCCATACTTTTCAGGCGGGCTCAGTTGAGTTTTTAAAAATATAAACTGCTTCATAAATGTCTCTTTCCTTCTTCACCTCATGTAGGCCACGAGTTTACTGGGTCTAGAAAACTTCTTTCCAGTTCTTTTTATCATATTTGCTAGTATATTTCTGTAGGTTTTTGTCCCAGGAAATCCCACTTAAAAAGAGAGTGGGGTGGCAGGGCCCAAGGGGAGTTTTTGCTTAGGAAGCACTGAAATTATGTTAATGGTGGTGGAATGATTTGGAAAAGGATAACGAAAATGGTTTCACTACTGGAAGAATGTAATCAATGTTACTAAATTGTACATGTAGAAATTACTGAGCTGGTATGTGTTTTGTTAAGTATATTTTCACCACAATAAAATTAAAAAAAGAATAAGGAAAAAAAGCTAGAGACATGATATCATTTCAGTTCTGGTCTCCTGGGGTGCAGGAGTCTTGTCAGCTTCATCCTCCTGTGTCAAATGATCCCACCTAAAAGGTAATCTTCCATCATAGCAGCATTGGGTGGAGATCGGCTGCTGTCCTGCCTGGCTCCACTCTGAGTCTTGTCTCATCCAGTGCTTTCCTCACAGTCCCAGTTACATATATTTCCTCTTGGGCTTTTCCTCTCAAGGGACAGATGAGTGTTGTCCTTTGAAATTTACATAGCTTCCAGAATGCCTGCTGAGAAGTTCGAGGTCATTTGGATTTTCCTTCTGCTCTGGCTTTTTGTCTTCATTTTTTTTTTCACTGTGGCAACTTGTGTTGTTGTTAGTTGCTATAAAGTCAGCTCGGACTCATTGTAACCCTCATGTATACCAGAATAAAACTTCGCCTGGTCCTGAGTCTTCTTCATGATCACTGGATGTTTGGCCTCATCTTCTAGCACTGTACTGGAAAATACTCTGCTGCGATCCATAAGGTTTTTATTGGCTAGTTTTCTAGGCCTTTCTTCCTAGTCTGGCTTAGTCTGGAAGCTCCTCTGAAACCTGTCCAGCATGGCTGAAAATGCTGCTGGTATTTTAAATACTGGTGGTACAGCTTCCAGCATCATAGCGACATGCAAGCCACCACAGTACAACCAGCTGACAGATGGGTGGTGGTGACAACTTTTAGGGTCTTCTTTTGATTCCTTGTGTTCTGAATCTTCAGGCTGTTGTACCTTAGTTTTTTTTTTTTTTTTTTTTTTTTTGCCATTCATTTTATGGGACACTGGGTGGGCCCTTTTTATTTAGAAATATACGTTTTTCAGATCTAGGAAACTTTTCTGCAGTATTCATTCATAATTTCCTACCCTCCCACCATTTACTCTTCTTCATCTTTCTAGAAATTCTGTTGGTTGGATTTTAGACCTTCTGGATTGTTCCCTTAAGTTTCTAAAGTTTCTCTCCTATTTTCCTTCTCTTTGTTTTTCAGGAACAGTTCTTAAGTTTTAACTTTCAAATTTTGGTTAGTATATATTTTTATTTCTAATAATTCTTTTTTTTTTTTCTGTTTCACTCATATACTTTTATGTTAATTTCCTAGGGCTGCTGTAGCAAAGTACTAGTTAACATAAAACAACAGAAATTCATTGTCTCACAGTTCTGTAGGCTAGAATTCCAAAATCATGTTATTAGCAGGGCCACACTCGCTTCCAAGGCTCTAGGGGAAGATTCTTTCTTGCCTTTTCCAGCTTCTGGTAGTCCCAGATGTCCTTTGGCTTTTGGTACTATAACTCCAATCTCTGCTTCTGTCTTCACATGGCCGTCTTCCTGGTGTGTTTCTGTCTCTGTGTCTCTTATAAAAACACCTACCATGTAGGATTAAAGATCCTGCTTCACTATGACCTTATCTTAACTAATTACATCTGCAAGACCGTATTTCCAAATAAATCATATTCTAAGATTCCAGGAAGGACATAAATTCTAGGGGGATACTATCCAACACAACGCCCCTTCCAGTTTGTTATGGATTGAATTGTGTCCTCCAAATATGTGTGTCAACTTGGCTAGGCCAGGATTCCCAGTATTGTGTGGTTGTCCACTATTTTATCACCTGATGCGATTGTTGTAAATCTTACCTCTGTGATGTTAATGAGGCAGGATTAGAGGCAGTTATGTTAATGATGCAGGATTCAATCTACAGGATTAGGTTGTACCTTGAATCAATCTCTTTTGAGATGTAAATGAGAGAATTGAGCAGAGAAGAGAGGGACCTCATACCACAGAGAAAAAAGGGCCAAGACTAGTGCCTCCGTTGGACACAGGGTCCCTGTGCAGAGAAACCCCTAGACCCAAGGGAAGATTGATGACAAGGGCCTTCCCCCAGAGCCAACAGAGAAAGAAAGCATTCCCCTGGACCTAGTGCCCTGAATATGAACTTCTAGCATTCTAAATTCTGAGAGAATAAATTTCTATTTGTTAAAGCCATCCACTTGTGGTATTTCTGTTATGGCAGCTCTAGATAACTAAGACATTACCCACTGCTGTCGAGTCGATTCTGACTCATAGCGACCCTGTAGGACAGAGTAGAACTGCCCCATAGAGTTTCCAAGGAGCACCTGGCGGATTTGAACTGCTGACCTCTTGGTTAGCAGCTGTGGCACTTAACCACTACTCCACCAGGGTTTCCAACTAAGACATAGGTCTCATTATTTATTTATTTTTTGTATGCAGAGTTCTTTCCACCATCTTTAGGAATCTTAATGATCATCTTTTGGAAGTTTTCTTCGTTTGCTGCATCACCTCTGTTTTTTGGTACCTGGCTTTCTTGCTGGAAGCTTTCCTCTAATGTCTGGTGATCTTTTTCCTTTTATTTAAATTAAAGAATTGGTCATTAGAAACACCAGAATTAAACAGACAAGTAAAAAAAAAACTATTAGGACTCAGAAGAGAGTTGAGAAATGTGGCTGAATACACAACCATTTCACACACACACACAAAAAATCAATAGTTGCTACAGAAACAGTAACTAGAAAAGGTAGGAGAAAATCAGGTGCCATTCATGGTAAAGAATTCAGGAATTATACTAACAAAGAATGGACAAGCCCTTCTTGGTGAAAATATGAATACCTTTATTAAAATCATAAAATAACTGATTCACAGGTGGAAAGAACATCATATTAATGCCAGTCTTGACAAATTTAATCTTTAAATTGAATGCAATTCCAATTTAAATTGTGGAAGAATTTTTTTTTTTTTTTACAAACTCAACCAAATTCACATGAAAGAGTAACAGTGTAGGAATAACTAATAAATTCTTGAAAAAGAAAAGCATACTTAAGAAGCTGTTGTTACTGTTAGATGCTGTTGAGTTGATTCTGACTCACAGCAACCCTATGTACAACAGAAGGAAACACTGCCCAGTCCTGCACTACCTTCACAATCATTGCTAGGTCTTAGCCCACTGTTACAAGCACTGTGTCAATCCATCTCATTGAGTATCTTCCTCTTTTTCACCGACCCTCTACCTTACCAAGGAGCCTCGTGGTGCAGTGGTTAAGAGTTTAGCTGCTAACCAAAAGGAAGGCAGTTTGAATCCACCAGCCATTCCGTGGGAGAAAGATGTATAGTCTGCTTCTGTAAAGATTATAGCCTTGGAAACCCTAAGGGGCAGTTCTACTCTGCCCTATAGGGTCTTTACGGGTCAGAATTGACTCAACGGCAATGGGTTTGGTCTTTTTAGGGGGTCATACCTTTTTTTTTATACCTTGCCAAGCATGATGCCCTTCTCCAGGGACTGGTCCGCCCTGATAACATGTCCAAAGTACATGGGACAAAGTCTCACTCAGCATCCTCACTACCAGGGAGCACTCTCGTATTTCTTCCAGGACAGACTTGTTCAATCTTCTGGAAGTCCATGGTATATTCAATAATCTTCACCAACACCGCAATTCAAAGGCATCAATTCTTCTTTGGTCTTCCTTGTTCAGTGTCCAGCTTTTACATGCATGTTTGGAGATTGAAAATATCATGGCTTAGCTCAGGCACACCTTAGTCCTCAAAGTGACATCCTCACTTTTCAACACTTTAAAGAGGTCTTTTGCAGCAGATTTGCCCAATGCAGTATGTCGTCTGATTTCTTGACTGCTGCTTCTAAAGACCTTGATTGTGGATCCAGGTAAAATGAAATCCTTGGCAACTTCAGTATTTTCTCCATTTATCATCATGTTGCTTATTGGTCCAGTTGTAAGGATTTTTGTTTTCTTCACGTTGAGATGTAATCCATACTGAAGGCTGTAGTCTTTGATCTTCATCAGCAAGCATTCTTCAAGTCCTCTTTGCCCTCAGCAAGCAAGGTTGTGTCATCTGCATATTGCAGGTTGTTAATGAGCCTTCCACCAATCCTAATGCCATGTTCTTCTTCATATAGTCAGGCTTCTCAGATTATTTGCTCAGTCTACAGATTGAATAAGCATGGTGAAAGGATTCAATCCTGACACAATCTTTCCTCATTTAAACCACCTAGTACCCCCTTGTTCTCTTCAAATGACTGACTCTTGATCTATGTCCAGGTTCCACATGGGCACAATGGAATGCTCTGGAATTCCCATTCTTCCCAAAGTTATTCATCATTTGTTTTGTTCCGCACAGTTGAATGCTTTTGCATAGTCAATAAAATACAGATAAACTGCTTTCTAGTATTCTCTGCTTTCAGCCAGGATCCATCTGCCATCAGCAGTGATAACCCTTGTTCCATGTCCTCTTGTGAATCCAGCTTGAATTTCTGGCAGTTCCCTGTCAGTGTATTGCTGCAAACATTTTTGAATTATCTTCAGCAAAATTTTACTTGAGTGTGATATTAATGACATTGTTTGATAATTTCCACATTCTGTTGGATCACCTTTCTTTGGAATGGGCACAAATATGGATCTCTTCCAGTCAATTGGCCAGGTAGCTATCTTCCAGATTTCTTAGTTTATATGAGTGAGCACCTCCAGCACTGCTTACATTTGTTGAAACATCTCAATTGGTATTCTGTCAATTCCTGGAGCCTTGTTTTTCTCCATTTCCTTAAGTGGAGCTTGGATTTATTCCTTCAGTACCATCTTGTTTATCTAGTGCTACTATAAAAGAGATACCAGAAGTGGATAGCCCTAACAAAGAGAAATTTATTCTCTCACAGTTTAGGGGGACAGAAGTCTGAATTCAGGGTGCCAGATACAGAGGAAAGCTTTCTCTTTCTGTGGGCTCTAGGCGAAGGTCCTTGTCATCAATCATCCCTGGTTGAGGAGTTTCCCAGCACAGGGCCCCTGGGTCCAAAGGATGCGCTGTTCTCCTGGCTGTTGTTTCTTGGTGATATGAGGTCCCCCATGTCTCTCTGCTCACTTCTCTCTTTTATATTGCAAAAGAGATTGACTCAAGACAAAACCTAATCTTATAGATTGAATCCTGCTTCATTAAAAAACTGCCTTTAGTTCTGCCTCATTAACATCATATAGGTAGGATTTACAGCATGTAGGAGAATCACATCAGATGACAAAAATGGTGGATAATCACACAATACTGGGAACCATGGCCTAGCCAAGTTGACACACATTTCTGGCAGACGCAATTCAATCCATAACAAGTACTATCAGTTCTTGATCATATGCTACCTCCTGAAATGGTTGAACATCGACCAATTCTTTTTGGTACAGTGACTCTGTGTATTCCTTCCATCTTCTTTTGATGCTTCTTGAATCATTCAATATTTTGCCCATAGAATCCTTCAGAATTGCAGCTCCAGGCTGGAATTTTGTCTTCATTTCATTCAGCTTGAGAAATGCTAAGCATGTTCTTCCCTTTTGGTTTTCTAACTCCACATCTTTGCACATGTCATTATAATAATTTAATTTGTCTTCTTGAGCTACCCTTTGGAATCTTCTAATAAGTGAGTTTAGGAAGATTGAAGAATGCAAGATGAATATATAACATCAGTTGTATTTCTGTTATACTAACAAAAAACAGCAAGAATTGAAAATGAAAAAAAAAAAGTACCATCTACAATAGTATAAAATAATATGAAACACCTGGGGATAAATCTCACAAAAGAAATGAAAGACATACACGTGAAAACTACAGAAATTACCAAGAGAAATTAAAGACCTAAATAGAGAGATGCACTGTGTTTATGGTCCAGGAAACTCAATACTGTTGTCACTTCTTCCCAAATTATATATGGATTTAATGCAATCTCAATCCCAATGAGTTTTTTTTTTTTGTAAAATTGACAAACTAATTCTGAGCTACATATGGAAAATAAAGTATTGAGAATAGTCAAGACAACCTTAAAAAGAAGAACAATTTAGAAGGCTAACACTACTTTATTTAAAATCTTTTATTATAAAGCTAAAATAATTAAAACAGCTTGGCATTGGTGTCAAGATAAGCAAATAGGTTAGTGAATAGAATAGAGAGTCCGGAAATAGACCCACACAAATATGGACAACAGATTTTCAACAAAGCTGCAAAGGCAAGTCAGTGGAGAAAGGATGGACTTTTGAACAAATAGTGATGGAACAATTGTATCTCCATATGCAAAAAAATAAATTTTGATTCATATACCATATACAAAAATAAACTCAGAAGGGATCATTGACATAAATGTAAAACTAAACTATAAAATTTCTAGAACAATTTTTCTAAAAGAATAATAGGAGCACGCTTTTTTAACTTTAGGTTAGGTAAAAATTTCTTAGCTGTGATATCAAAAGCATGACCCATGATAGAAAAAGTTAATAAATTGGAATTCATCAAAATTTAAAACTTTGGCTCTTCAAAAGGCACTATTAAAAGAATTAAAAGAGAGACTAAGAGAAAATATGTGTAAATCACATATCTGATAAAGATTGAGAAAATATAAATAACTCTTAAAACTCAACAATAAGAAAACAATCAACCTGACTAAAAATGGGCAAACAATTTCAACAGACACTTCACCAAATAAGTTATATGGGTGGCAAAGAAGTGTACAAAAAGATGTTCAACATGGTTAGTTATTAAGGAAATGCCAATTAAAATCACAATGAGATAGAATTATTCATCTATTAAAATACCAAAAATGAAAAAAAAAAAAAGATCAACTGACAATATCAGATGTTGGTGAGGATGTGGAGCAATAGGAACTTGCTGGTGGGAATGCAAAATGGTGCATACTTTCTGGAAAATAGTTTGACAATTTCTTATAAATGTAAATATACACTTGCCATATGACCAAGCAATCCCACTCCTAGATATTTACCCAAGTGAATTGAAAACTTAAGTTCATACAAAAACTTGTGAATGTTTATAGCAGCTTAATCCACAACTGACAAAAACTAGAAACAATCAAGATGTTCTTTAACGGGTGAATGGATAGACTGTGGTATATCCATACAATGGAATACAGGTCAGGAATAAAAAGGAATAAACTATTGATTTATGCAGCAACATGGGTGAATTTTACATGCATTTTGCTAAGTGAAAGAAGCCAGACCCAAATGATTCCATTTATATGATATCCCGTAGGAATGAAAAACATATCAATAATTTCCAGGGTCTGGGGAGTGTGAGAGGGTTTGAATGCAAAGAGTCCGAACAAGGGAATTTTTAGGGTGATGGGATATTCCGTTGGTACTCTGGTGGTAGATACTTTACTCCATACTTTAGACAAAACCCATAGACCTGTATACCACAGAGTGCACTTGATATTGAGTGCCGAAAAAAAAATACAAAAAACCTATATCTCAATTTAATATATATATAAAGACCCAAATATATATATATTAGAAATTAGCATATATACAAAATAATAATGTATTTAAGGAACTATATTAAATACATTAGAATGGTTACTTACGGGGAAATGGGATTTTGGATTGGGCATAGAGTCCAGAAAAATAGATTAAAACAAAAGGCGGGCTTCCAGGGATCAATGGTCAGAGTATGCTGTGAACTGAGGAATTTAAGTAACTCAAATTTGTCTTTATGAAGGCAAAACAGAACAAATTATAAAATTAAAATCCAGACTGTAAGGCCAAAAGCTAATTGGGGACTCTGAATACCAAGTGTGTGTGGTAGTGAGGGCCTTGCTGGTAGAGTGATCGAGCTCGGACATGGCCATTCTTTTGGGGACCTAAAATGTCAGTTCATTCTCTCTTGGGAAAGTCAGTTTCTCCTTAGAGGAACACTGCCATCTCCTCTCTGGGGAGAGATAGATGTTCTGCTGGGTTGAGGGAGTGGAGCAGGGAAGAGGGGTTGAGGATATGAAAGTTGTGTCTCTAGAAGTTCACTTCATCCCCCTTTTTCAGGAAGGATGCCTCATTAAAGTCCTTAACAGTAACTGATGTCCCTGAATTCAGAGCTTCTCTGAGAGCATATTCTGTATGTTTCTGATAGGTCAGGGAGGGAAGTCACCTGGCTGTGCTGGGTGGGAAGAGCATGGGAGGATATAATTTTCCTTATTCGGATTATTTACACAATCTGTTTTCAGCTCCACTTCTCATCCCTACCTTCCCAGTTCCTGGGGCCTCTGATTCCAGAGCCTTCACAAAGTTTTACTGGGATAGATTAGCGTGCTTGTTGTCTTCCTTGTTGTAGGCTTAATGTTCATCTTTCTAACTTTCCAAATTTTTGTTGACATCTCTTATTTGCTGCCATCTCTATTTTTCTTTTTTCCCCATATAAAACTTAAGTTTTTTTTAATTTAGCCATTTTACTGGAATTTTTGGGAATAAGTAGACATAAAAGCCACTTAAATCTGCCATGTTCAATTGGACATCAATGCCACATTATTTCTTTGGGCCTCTATTTCCTCCTCCCTCTAACCTGTGGATGGAAACTCTGGTGGTGTAGTGGGTAAGAGCTATGACTACTAACCAGTAGGTGGGCAGTTCACATCCACCAGGTGCTCCTTGGAAATCCTATGGGGCATTTCTACTCTGCCCTATAGGGTAACTATGAGTGGGAATCGACTCGATGGCAAAGGGTTTTGGTTAACCTGTGGATAATGGTACTTACCTCAAAAGGTGTCACCATGTCCAGATGAGCTCATGGCAGCAGCCAGGTGTGGTGGAGACAGGACAGAATTTAAAAGTAAATCCTTCTGATTTTGCATCCCAGCTCCATCACAGACCTACTAGAGGAGTTTGACTAAATGACTCACCCTTTCTAAGCCTCCATTTCCTCAAGAGTAAAATGGAGATGTTAATAATGCCCCTTCGCCATCTCATCAGGCATGTGCAGATGCTGATACGCTAGTTTCAATTCCCTAGTGAAGTGTACCCTGGATGCTCAGCACTAGCGCAGGGGTATTTGTTGTATGTGTCAGTCATGACGCTGTGTCCACAGCAGGGTGGTCTGATGACGTTTTGTCTGGGCTGAGTCTCCTGGCTGTCCTCCTCTTCATTTGCACAGGTGCAGAGGCATATTCCAGACCCACCATCTAAACTCTAGGCCATCAGGAGGTTTCAGGCAGAAGTGGGAATTTTTCCATGCAGGTACCCGCAGGCCTGAGTATGGTAGGGGACAGAAGGGAAGGAAAGGAACCCCACATGGAGTGGTGGGGTTGCGGGTAGGTGGTCTGCTGGCAGGCAAATGATGACAGAGGTTGCAGGTAGAAAATAGGAGTTTCCTTTGATGTTTGGAGAGCTGAGGGATTCCAGAAAGACTCATCCAAAGTCCCAAACATCCTCCCTGGGTCCTTTTTCTGCTTGACTGTGTGCATGGAACAGGGGTTCTTAGTCACCAGGATGCCTATGTGTTGATGCACCTTAGACCCTGCAAGCTACTTCACCTCTCTCTAAGCCTCAGTTTTCCCCTCTGAAAGAGGAGCAAGTGCACAGCCTGTTCTGCACACCCTGGTTCAGTTTTAGTGACCTGTCAAAGTCATCAGCTGTCCTCTTTGGAAACCATTGTGCCGATATGCCAGCCTTCGTGTTGACCCTCTGGGAGATTTTATAGTTAATGATTTTGCTGATGGTTTCTAAACCCTCGAGAGACAGATGCTCTTTCTGGACCAGATTATTGCTTTTGCACAACTCTGTAGGGCCCTGAAGCACACCCAACAGAAGGACAAAAAATCCTCCTTTGGTGAGATAACAGGCAAAGAGTGGGGGTGTTGAAAAAACATGAAGACTGTGTCAAGTCCTGCCACAGATGAGTCATCAGTCCCTCCCTGCGCACCACAAACTCCAGGCTCTCTACTGTTGGTGAGTGTGACATATGTGGCAATTGTGTCCCTATGTCCTGGGGCCAGACCCACAGGAAGAGTGAGGAAGTCATTCATTATGTGGCCATCAGTGTGAGAAGAACAGATGGAGTTGAGAGTCAAGGAGAGAAAACAAAGGAAAGAAGGGAAATGGTGGCCTAGATGAACCTCCACCACCTCTTCTCCTGCTCAGTGGTGCTTCTTCAGTGAGACCACCCAGGGTTATGAACACATGGTCTCAACTCTCTGGATTTGGAGCAGTGCTCCATTGATTGGCAGTTCAAATTCACCCAGAGGCAGCTCAGAAAGAATGGCTGTTATCTAATTCTGAAAGGTAACAGCCATTGAAAACCTTATGGAACACAGCTCTGTTATGACATATTTGGGGTTGCCATGAGTTAGAAGTGACTCAGTGGCAACTGGTTTGGTTTTGTTTGTTTCCATCCATGGTGTGATGGTTGATGTTATGTATCAACTTGGCTAGGCCATGATTCTCAGTATTATGTGGTTATCCTCCATTTTGTGATCTGACATAATTATCCTCCACTTTGTGATCTGATGTAATTATCCTCCATTTTGTGATCTCCCATAAGTAATATAGTGTAACTGCCTCCATAATATGACCTGATGTGATCAGCCATTGAGTTTTAAGAGGAGTTTCCATATGCACCCAACACATGTGGACATTCTGGCAAAGCTTGTTTGCTTGCACTGGATGTTGCGTCTGGCTTGTCATCATCTGACCTCCAGTTCTTGGGACTTGAGTCATCAGCCTACTGTCTTACCTGCTGTTGTTGGATTTGTCAGCTTCTGCAGCCTGTGAGCAAGTGGCCGTCCATCTGACCTGCTGATCTTGGGTTCGTCAGCCTCTGTAGCTATGAGAGTCAGGAGAAGCCCCCAGATTGACACCTGATCCATGGATTTGGGACTTACAGTTTCTACAACTGTGTGAGATGTTTCCTTGTGATACCAATCTCTCTCCCTCCCCCCACCTCTCTCTCTCTCTCTCTCTATATAAGCCTTGGTGGCATAGTGGTTAAGAGCTTGCCTACTAAGCAAAAGGTTGGCAGTTCAAATCCACCAGCCACTCCTTGGTAACCCTATGGGGCAGTTCTGCTCTGTCCTATAGGGTTGCTATGAGTCAGAACCAACTCGACGGCATCTAACAACAACAACAACATATATGCTTCACTGGTTTTGCATCTCTAGAGAACCCAACCTAAGACATTTGGTACTGAGACTGGTTCTACAGAAACAAAATTATAAGGATGAGTTTTCTAAATTGGTTCTCAAGTCTGGCTAGTCTTAAAGGTGCTGTGACTCTGCCTCCAGTAGTAAAGAGGATGCTGTCAATCCATGGTGTGGAATGTCAGTATTAATAAACAAAATATCTCCATCAATAGATCAAGTATTTGTGAAGTGATTGAATGTTGGATATTTTCTACAATTTTGTCAGAATGAAAAGTATGGGGAAGCTGGTTGGTTGGTCCTACTTCCGCTAAACAAAGTGGTTAAAGAAAGAGATGAGCTCAAGGCTTCAGAGTCACAGCTCAAGCACCACATAAATGACAGCAAAGTTGCCACTTGTGCCTATTGTAGTAACAGAGCTGATATTACCAAAAACCAAACACAGAGTCTTATCATAACAGTGAGTGAATTACAACATCAATTGAATTCCCAACCTCGAATTGTGTCTGAAGTTAAAGTGAGGGCATTGATTGGGAAGAAATGGGATCCTGAAACTTGGGATGGGGACATATAGGTAGATAATCAGAAAGCTGATGAAGTAAAAGAACTAAAGATTTCAAAGGGCCTCTTGAGAAGACAAAGTAAAGCATTATAATGACATGTGCAAAGAGCTGGAGATGGAAAATCAAAACGGAAGAACACCCTTGGCGTTTCTCAAGCTGAAAGAACTGAAGAAAAAATTCAAGCCTCGAGTTGCAATAGTGAAGGATTCCATGGGGAAAATATTAAATGACGCAGGAAGCATCAAAAGAAGATGGGGGGGGCGGAGCCAAGATGGCGGACTAGGCAGACGCTACCTCGGATCCCTCTTACAACAAAGACACGGAAAAACAAGTGAATCGATCACATACATAACAATCTACGAACCCTGAACAACAAACACAGATTTAGAGACGGAGAACGAACTAATACGGGGAAGCAGCGATTGTTTCCAGAGCCTGGAGCCAGCATACCAGTCAGGTACGGCACAAGCACAGAGACCTGCTCCACCCCCCTGAACTAACCCCGGGAGGGGGACTAGCCGGTTCCATGGGCGGCGTGGGACGCAGCCGTTAGGAGAAGTCCCCGGGAGGCAGTGACTGATCTTGGAGCAGAAAGAGTAGCATCCGAGCCGGGGAACCGTCCCACAGGGATTTGGACTGCACGCAGGTACGCCATAAACACGGAGAGTTGCTCCACCCCCTGAACTAACCCCGGGAAGGTGACCATCCGGGTCGCGCGGGCGGCGTGGGACGCAGCCGGTAGGAGAAGTCCCCGGGAGGCAGCGACTGGTATTGGAGCGGGGAGAACAGCGTTCCAGCCGGGACACTCGCTCGCGGCACAAGCACGGGGAGCTACTCCACCCATCTGAACTAACCCCGGGAGGGGGCCCACCTGGTTCACGGGGGCGGCACGGCCACGCGGCTGGAGGGACGAGAAGTCCCCGGGAGGCAGCGACTGATTTTGGAGACGAGAGTGCACCGTCCCAGTAGGGGAGCCTTGACGCTGGGCGTGGGGCTGGAAGCGGAGGATCTGACCGTGACTCCAGCGGGCCAGACCCCCCGGGGGCAATCTCCACACAGCCAGCACACATAGGCGACGCGCCCGCGGGAATCTCAGATATAAGAGTCATTCCAAGCAAGACAAGCAACTCTGGCTATATTCTGAGGTGCTACTCTCCTATCTCTCTGTTCCCTCCCCCACCCTCCCCAGGCGGCTTCATTAACATCTGAATAGCCTGAGCCAGAGGGAGAACTCTGATAGGGATCTGACTGCAGTTTTTTTTTAGCGGATTTTCTGGAAAAACTAGTTTCCCAGTGATGGCTCGGAGACAACAATCCATATCAAACCACTTAAAGAAGCAGACCGTGACAGCTTCTCCAACTCCCCAAACAAAAGAATCAAAATCTTTCCCAAATGAAGATACAATTTTGGAATTATCAGATACAGAATATAAAAAACTAATTTACAGAATGCTTAATGATATCACAAATGAAATTAGGATATCTGCAGAAAAAGCCAAGGAACACACTGATAAAACTGTTGAAGAACTCAAAAAGATTATTCAAGAACATACTGGAAAAATTAATAAGTTGCAAGAATCCATAGAGAGACAACATGTAGAAATCCAAAAGATTAACAATAAAATAACAGAATTAGACAACACACTAGGAAGTCAGAGGAGCAGACTCGAGCAATTAGAATGCAGACTGGGACATCTGGAGGACCAGGGAATCAACACCAACATAGCTGAAAAAAAATCAGATAAAAGAATTAAAAAAAATGAAGAAACCCTAAGAATTATGTGGGACTCTATCAAGAAGGATAACCTGCGGGTGATTGGAGTCCCAGAACAGGGAGGGGGGACAGAAAACACAGAGAAAATAGTTGAAGAACTTCTGACAGAAAACTTCCCTGACATCATGAAAGACGAAAGGATATCTATCCAAGATGCTCATCGAACCCCATTTAAGATTGATCCAAAAAGAAAAACACCAAGACATATTATCATCAAACTCACCAAAACCAAAGATAAACAGAAAATTTTAAAAGCAGCCAGGGAGAAAAGAAAGGTTTCCTTCAAGGGAGAATCAATAAGAATATGTTCTGACTACTCAGCAGAAACCATGCAGGCAAGAAGGGAATGGGACGACATATACAGAACACTGAAGGAGAAGAACTGCCAACCAAGGATCATATATCCAGCAAAACTCTCTCTGAAATATGAAGGCGAAATTAAGATATTTACAGACAAACACAAGTTTAGAGAATTTGCAAAAACCAAACCAAAGCTACAAGAAATACTAAAGGATATTGTTTGGTCAGAGAACCAATAATATCAGATATCAGCACAACACAAGGTCACAAAACAGAACGTCCTGATATCAACTCAAATAGGGAAATCACAAAAACAAACAAATTAAGATTAATTAAAAAAAAATACACATAACAGGGAATCATGGAAGTCAATAGGTAAAAGATCACAATAATCAAAAAGAGGGACTAAATACAGGAGGCATTGAACTGCCATATGGAGAGTGATACAAGGCGATATAGAACAATACAAGTTAGGTTTTTACTTAGAAAAATAGGGGTATATAATGAGGTAACCACAAAAAGGTATAACAACTCTATAACTCAAGACAAAAACCAAGAAAAACGTAACGACTCAACTAACATAAAGTCAAACACTATGAAAGTGAGGATCTCACAATTTACTAAGAAAAACGCCTCAGCACAAAAAAGTATGTGGAAAAATGAAATTGTCAACAACACACATAAAAAGGCATCAAAATGACAGCACTAAAAACTTATTTATCTATAATTACCCTGAATGTAAATGGACTAAATGCACCAATAAAGAGACAGAGAGTCACAGACTGGATAAAGAAACACGATCCATCTATATGCTGCCTACAAGAGACACACCTTAGACTTAGAGACACAAACAAACTAAAACTCAAAGGATGGAAAAAAGTATATCAAGCAAACAATAAGCAAAAAAGAAGAGGAGTAGCAATATTAATTTCTGACAAAATAGACTTTAGACTTAAATCCACCACAAAGGATAAAGAAGGACACTATATAATGATAAAAGGGACAATTGATCAGGAAGACATAACCATATTAAATATTTACGCACCCAATGACAGGGCTGCAAGATATATAAATCAAATTTTAACAGAACTGAAAAGCGAGATAGATACCTCCACAATTATAGTAGGAGACTTCAACACACCCCTTTCGGAGAAGGACAGGACATCCAGTAAGAAGCTCAACAGAGACACGGAAGATCTAATTACAACAATCAACCAACTTGACCTCATTGACTTATACAGAACTCTCCACCCAACTGCTGCAAAATATACTTTTTTTTCTAGCGCACATGGAACATTCTCTAGAATAGACCACATATTAGGTCATAAAACAAACCTTTGCAGAGTCCAAAACATCGAAATATTACAAAGCATCTTCTCAGACCACAAGGCAATAAAACTAGAGATCAATAACAGAAGAACGAGGGAAAAGAAATCAAATACTTGGAAAATGAACAATACCCTCCTGAAAAAAGACTGGGTTATAGAAGACATCAAGGAGGGAATAAGGAAATTCATAGAAAGCAACGAGAATGAAAATACTTCCTATCAAAACCTCTGGGACACAGCAAAAGCAGTGCTCAGAGGTCAATTTATATCAATAAATGCACACATACAAAAAGAAGAAAGAGCCAAAATCAGAGAACTGTCCCTACAACTTGAACAAATAGAAAGTGAGCAACAAAAGAATCCATCAGGCACCAGAAGAAAACAAATAATAAAAATTAGAGCTGAACTAAATGAATTAGAGAACAGAAAAACAATTGAAAGAATTAACAAAGCCAAAAGCTGGTTCTTTGAAAAAATTAACAAAATTGATAAACCATTGGCTAGACTGACTAAAGAAATACAGGAAAGGAAACAAATAACCCGAATAAGAAATGAGAGGGACCACATCACAACAGAACCAAATGAAATTAAAAGAATCATTTCAGATTATTATGAAAAATTGTACTCTAACAAATTTGAAAACCTAGAAGAAATGGATGAATTCCTTGAAAAACACTACCTACCTAAACTAACACATTCAGAAGCAGAACAACTAAATAGACCCATAACAAAAAAAGAGATTGAAACGGTAATCAAAAAACTCCCAACAAAAAAAAGTCCTGGCCCGGACGGCTTCACTGCAGAGTTCTACCAAATTTTCAGAGAAGAGTTAACACCACTACTACTAAAGGTATTCCAAAGCATAGAAAATGACGGAATACTACCCAACTCATTCTATGAAGCCACCATCTCCCTGATACCAAAACCAGGTAAAGACATTACAAAAAAAGAAAATTATAGACCTATATCCCTCATGAACATTGATGCAAAAATCCTCAACAAAATTCTAGCCAATAGAATCCAACAACACATCAAAAAAATAATTCACCCTGATCAAGTGGGATTTATACCAGGTATGCAAGGCTGGTTTAATATCAGAAAAACCATTAATGTAATCCATCACATAAATAAAACAAAAGACAAAAACCACATGATCTTATCAATTGATGCAGAAAAGGCATTTGACAAAGTCCAACACCCATTTATGATAAAAACTCTTACCAAAATAGGAATTGAAGGAAAATTCCTCAACATAATAAAGGGCATCTATGCAAAGCCAACAGCCAATATCACTCTAAATGGAGAGAACCTGAAAGCATTTCCCTTGAGAACGGGAACCAGACAAGGATGCCCTTTATCACCGCTCTTATTCAACATCGTGTTGGAAGTCTTAGCCAGGGCAATCAGGCTAGACAAAGAAATAAAAGGTATCCGGATTGGCAAGGAAGAAGTAAAGTTATCACTATTTGCAGATGACATGATTATATACACAGAAAACCCTAAGGAATCCTCCAGAAAACTACTGAAACTAATAGAAGAGTTTGGCAGAGTCTCAGGTTATAAAATAAACATACAAAAATCACTTGGATTCCTCTACATCAACAAAAAGAACACCGAAGAGGAAATAACCAAATCAATACCATTCACGGTAGCCCCCAAGAAGATAAGATACTTAGGAATAAATCTTACCAAGGATGTAAAAGACCTATACAAAGAAAACTACAAAGCTCTACTACAAGAAATTCAAAAGGACATACTTAAGTGGAAAAACATACCTTGCTCATGGATAGGAAGACTTAACATAGTAAAAATGTCTATTCTACCAAAAGCCATCTATACATTTAACGCACTTCCGATCCAAATTCCAATGTCATATTTTAAGGGGATAGAGAAACAAATCACCAATTTCATATGGAAGGGAAAGAAGCCCTGGATAAGCAAAGCACTACTGAAAAAGAAGAAGAAAGTGGGAGGCCTCACCTTACCTGACTTCAGAACCTATTATACAGCCACAGTAGTCAAAACAGCCTGGTATTGGTACAACAACAGACACATAGACCAATGGAACAGAATTGAGAACCCAGACATAGATCCATCCACGTATGAGCAGCTGATATTTGACAAAGGACCAGTGTCAATTAACTGGGGAAAAGACAGCCTTTTTAACAAATGGTGCTGGCATAACTGGATATCCATTTGCAAAAAAATGAAACAGGACCCATACCTCACACCATGCACAAAAACTAACTCCAAGTGGATCAAAGACCTAAACATAAAGACTAAAACGATAAAGATCATGGAAGAAAAAATTGGGACAACCCTAGGAGCCCTAATACAAGGTATAAACAGAATACAAAACATTACCAAAAATGATGAAGAGAAACCCGATAACTGGGAGCTCCTAAAAATCAAACACCTATGCTCATCTAAAGACTTCACCAAAAGAGTAAAAAGACCACCTACAGATTGGGAAAGAATTTTCAGCTATGACATCTCCGACCAGCGCCTGATCTCTAAAATCTACATGATTCTGTCAAAACTCAACCACAAAAAGACAAACAACCCAATCAAGAAGTGGGCAAAGGATATGAACACACATTTCTCTAAAGAAGATATTCAGGCAGCCAACAGATACATGAGAAAATGCTCTCGATCATTAGCCATTAGAGAAATGCAAATTAAAACTACGATGAGATTCCATCTCACACCAGCAAGGCTGGCATTAATCCAAAAAACACAAAATAATAAATGTTGGAGAGGCTGCGGAGAGATTGGAACTCTCATACACTGCTGGTGGGAATGTAAAATGGTACAACCACTTTGGAAATCTATCTGGCGTTATCTTAAACAGTTAGAAATAGAACTACCATACAACCCAGAAATCCCACTCCTCGGAATATACCCTAGAGATACAAGAGCCTTCATACAAACAGATATATGCACACCCATGTTTATTGCAGCTCTGTTTACAATAGCAAAAAGTTGGAAGCAACCAAGGTGTCCATCAACGGATGAATGGGTAAATAAATTGTGGTATATTCACACAATGGAATACTACGCATTGATAAAGAACAGTGACGAATCTCTGAAACATTTCATAACATGGAGGAACCTGGAAGGCATTATGCTGAGCGAAATGAGTCAGAGGCAAAAGGACAAATACTGTATAAGACCACTATTATAAGATCTTGAGAAATAGTAAACCTGAGAAGAACACATACTTTTGTGGTTACGAGGGGGGAGGGAGGGAGGGTGGGAGAGGGTTTTTTTTATTGATTAATCAGTAGATAAGAACTGCTTTAGGTGAAGGGAAAGACAACACTCAATACATGGAAGGTCAGCTCAATTGGACTGGACCAAAAGCAAAGAAGTTTCCGGGATAAAATGAATGCTTCAAAGCTCAGCAGAGCAAGCGCGGGGGTCTGGGGAACATGGTTTGCGGGGACTTCTAAGTCAATTGGCAAAATAATTCTATTATGAAATCATTCTGCATCCCACTTTGAAATGTGGCGTCTGGGGTCTTAAATGCTAACAAGCAGCCATCTAAGATGCAGCAATTGGTCTCAACCCACCTGGAGCAAAGGAAAATGAAGAACACCAAGCCCACATGACAACTAAGAGCCCAAGAGACAGAAAGGGCCACATGAACAAGAGACCTACATCATCCTGAGACCAGAAGAACTAGTTGGTGCCCGGCCACAATCGATGACTGCCCTGACAGGGAGCTCAGCAGAGGACCCCTGAGGGAGCAGGAGAGCAGTGGGATGCAGACCCCAAATTCTCATAAGAAGACCAAACTTAATGGTCTGACTGAGACTGGAGGAATCCCGGCGGCCATGCTCTCCAGACCTTCTGTTGACACAGGACAGGAACCATCCCTGAAGACAACTCATCAGACATGAAAGGGACTGGTCAGCGGGTGGGAGAGAGACGCTGATGAAGAGTGAGCTAATTATATCAGGTGTACACTTGAGATTGTGTTGGCAACTCTTGTCTGGAGGGGGGATGGGAGGATAGAGAGAGAGGGAAGCCGGCAAAATTGTCAAGAAAGGAGAGACTGAAAGGGCTGACTCAAGACGGGGAGAGTAAGTGGGAGTAGGGAGTGAGATGTATGTAAACTTATATGTGACAGACTGATTGGATTTGTAAACGTTCACTTGAAGCTTAATAAAAGTTATTATAAAAAAAAAAAAAAAAAAAAAGAAGATGGAACGAATACACAGAGTCATTATACCAAAAAGAATTGGTCGATATTCAATCATTTCAAGAGGTGGCATATGATCAGGAACTGATGGTACTGAAGGAAGAAGTCCAAGCTGAGCTGAAGGCATTGGCAAAAAACAAGGCTCCAGGAATTGATGGAATATCAATCGAGATGTTTCAACAAACAGATGCAGCACTGGAGGTGCTCACTCGTCTATGCCAAGAAATATGGAAGACAGCTTCCTGGGCAACTGACTGGAAGAGATCCATGTTTATGCCTATTCCCAAGAAAGGTGATCCAACCGCATGTGGAAATGATAGAACAATATCGTTAATATCACCCTCAAGCAAAATTTTGCTGAAGATCATTCAAAAATGGCTGCAGCAGTATATCGACAGGGAACTGCCAGAAATTCAGGCTGGTTTCAGAAGAGGACGTGGAACCAGGGATATCACTGCTGATGTCAGATGGATCCTGGCTGAAAGCAGAGAATACCAGAAGGATGTTTACCTGTGTTTTATTGACTATGCAAAGGCATTCGACTGTGTGGATCATAACAAATTATGGATAACACCTTGAAGAATGCGAATTCCAGAACATTTCTTGAAGAACCTTTACATAGATCAAGAGGCAGTTGTTTGGACAGAACAAGGGCATACTGATTGGTTTAAAGTTAGGAAAGGTGTATGTCAGGGTTGTATTCTTTCACCATACCCATTTAATCTGTACGCTGAACAAATAATCCGAGAAGCTGGACTATATGAAGAAGAACGGGGCATCAGGATTAGAGGAAGACTCATTAACAGCCTGCATTATGCAGATGACACAACCTTGCTTGCTGAAAGTGAAGAGGACTTGAAGCACTTACTAATGAAGATCAAAGACCACAGCCTTCAGTATGGATTGCACATCAACATAAAGAAAACAAAAATCCTCACAACTGGACCAATGAGCAACGTCATGATAAACGGAGAAAAGATTGAAGTTGTCAAGGATTTCATTTGACTTGGATCCACAATCAACAGCCATGGAAGCAGCAGTCAAGAAATCAAAAGACGCATTGCATTGGGCAAATCTGCTGCAAAGGACCTCTTCAAAGTGTTGAAGAGCAAAGATGTCACCTTGAAGACTAAGGTGCGCCTGACCCAAGCCATGGTATTTTCAGTCACATCATATGCATGTGAAAGCTGAACAATGAATAAGGAAGACCAAAGAAGAGTTGACACCTTTGAATTGTGGTGCTGGCGAAGAATATTGAATATACCATGAACTGCCAAAAGAAAGAACAAATCTGTCTTGGAAGAAGTGTGGCCAGAACGCTCCTTAGAGGCAAGGATGGTGAGACTGCGTCTTACATACTTTGGACATGTCCCTGGAGAAGGACATCGTGCTTGGCAGAGTACAGGGTCAGCGGAAAAGAGGAAGACCCTCAATGAGTTGGATTCACACAGTGGCTGCAACAATGAGCTCAAGCATAACAACGATTGTAAGGATGGCACAGGACCGGACAGTGTTTCATTCTGTTGTGCATAGGGTCGCTATGAGTCGGAACAGACTCAATGGCACCTAACAACAACAACAATCAGAAAGCTGAGGACACTGAACCCCTAAATTCTATATAATTACTCCTGCTAACAGAACCAACCCTTTTACTTCTATCTGAAGAGATCACTACATCTTTGTCTGCGAAACCACTCTCCCTAGTAAAAACATTATCCTTTCCACCCCCATCTGATGAGATTGGGCCACTTGTGTCTGAAGAGTCTTTATCTGAGATATCACTGAGGGCAGTGTATGGGGCATTGCCTGAGGTAGATGCCATACAAGACATTGCTGAATGTTCCCAGGTTCCATCCACACCATCCATTTTTGCTTCTAGACCTATAACTAAACTCCTAGAAAAACCTCAAAATGTGTAGTTCAAAGTGTGAGTCAGAAGGGGATACATTACAATCCAAAAGAACTGCTCAACTTTTCTAATATATACAAACAGAAACCTGGGGAATATATGTGGGAATTGTTATTCAAGGTGTGGGATAATGGTGCAAGCAACATAAAGTCGTATTGGTCTGAGTTTATTGACACGGGCCCACTAAGCACAGATTCTTCATTCAGTGTTTCAGCTTGAGAAGCTAGGAAAGGATCTAATTGTTTATTTTGTTGGGTTACTGAAGCATGGATACCACAGTGGCCTACACTGAATCACATTGACTTACCAGACCTGCCTTGGTTTACTGTATAAGAAGGTATCCAAAGCCTAAGGGAAATGCGCGTGTTTGAGTGAGTCAATCAGGTTACAACCACAGGCTCACACATGGAGTGCCCAGGGGACACACAGCTTTTACTGCAACGTTGAGGAACAAATTTGTGAAGGGAGCTCCAGTATCATTGAAGACCTCTGTGATTGCTGTTTTATGTAAATCACATTTGACAGTGGGAACTGCCCTAACTGAATTAAGACACCTAACTGCAATGGGGCTGATTGGACCCCTTGGTGGTAGGGTCCAAGTGGCAGCACTCAATCAACAAAGACACGGTGGGTGTGGTTACCATAATGGACAGTGGAGTCAAAAAAATAATCAGAATAGTCTAACTCATATGGACTTACTGCATTGGATACTTAGTCGTGGTGTCCCTAGGACTGAAATAGATGGGAAAATCTATTAAATATTTATTGATCTGTACAAGCAGAAGAATTCTAGGTCAAGTCAATGGCAGTCTAACTTGAGTTGTCAGAATAGAGAGTCATAGCCCCTCAATCAATTCCCAGACTTGAGCCAGTTTACAGATGCACAATCCCTTAAATGAAGGGGAGGCTGGTCCCCTTGAGGAGGTACCCCACTGCACTGCCAAAAATTTATATGGTTAATTTTTCTCCCAGCCTTTCCCAAAGTGATCTATGGGCTTTTATGAGAGTGATTGTTCATTGGGGAAAAGTAAATTATCAGAATTTTGGGGTATTGCTGGATACTGGCTCTAAACTGACACCAGTTCCAGGAGACCCAAAACATCACTGTGGCTCACCAGTTAGAGTATGGGTATATGGAGGTCAGGCTATTGATGGAGTTTTAGCTCTGGTCTGTCTCACAGTGGGTCCCTGAATCCATCCTGCAGTGATTTCCCCAGTTACAGAATGCCTAATTGGAATAGACATATTCAGCAGCAGGCAGAACCCCCACATCAAATTCCTGAAATGTGGAGTAAGGACTATTATGGTAGGAAAGGCCAAGTGGAAGCCATTAGAACCGCTCCTACTTAGGAAGATAGTAAACCAAAAGCAATAACACATTCCTGGAGGGATTGCAGAGATTACCACCACCTTCAAGGGCTTGAAGGATGGAGGGGTGGTGATTCCCACCACATCCTCATTCAACTCACCTATTTGGCCTGTGCAAAAAAACAGATGGGTCTTGGAGAATAACAGTGGATTATCAAAAACTTAACCAGGTTATCTTAGGCCGGGTTCTTTAGAGAAGCAAAACCAGTAAAGCTTACATATAATATATAATTAATATAATATATATATAGTAGAGGCTGGAAAGTCCCAAGTCCGTGGGTTAGGATAAAGGCTTCTCCTGACTCATGCAGCCTCAGGGGCTGGCAAACTCAAGACTGGCAGGTTGGAAAGCAGGGTTCTTGCTCACAGGCTGTGAATATCAAAGGATCCCAAGATTGGCAGGCAAGACCGCAAGGTTTGATTCACTTAGCTGCATTCACGTAGCTGCAGGGGCTGGAAAACCCAAGATCAGCTGGTTGGTGAGCAAGGTTCCACTCACAGGCTGTGAAGATTGATGAATCCCAAGATCTGCAGATCAGCTGATAGCTCAAGACCCAAGAACCAGAGGCAGCCACAGGGTCCAAAGCAAGCGAAAAGCCAGAAAGTCTGCTTATATTTGGGTGCAGGCCACACCCCCCAAGGAAACTCCCTTTCAACTGATTCGCTACTCACAGCAGATTCTATCATGGGAGTGATCACATATAAACACTGAGAATCGTGTCCCAGCCAAGTTGACACACATTCTTAACCATCACACACGTGGTGACTCCAATTGCAGCTGCTGTTCCAGATGTGGTTTCATTGTTTCAGCAAATTAATACATCTCCTGATACCTGGTGTGCAGTTATTGATCTGGCCAGTGCTTCTTTCTTGATTCCAGTTTTGAAGAAATGCCAGAAGCAGTTTGCCTTCAGCTGTCAAGGCCAACAATATACCTTCACTCTCCTACCTCGAGGTAAATTAACTCTCCAGCCCTGTGTCGTAATTTAGTCCACAGTGAACTTGATCACCTTTCCTTTCCACAAGACATCACATTGATCCATTACATTGATGACATTATGATGATTGGACCTAGTAAGGAAGAAGTATAAATGACTATAGATTTACTGGTAAAATATTAGATTCTGACTCATAGAAAACCTATAGAACAGAGTAGAACTGCTCCATAGACTTTCCAAGGAGCACCTGGTGGATTCAAACTGCCGACCGTTTGGTTAGCAGCCATAGCTCTTAACCACTATGCTACCAGGGCTTCCATGCATGCTATAGGGTGGGAAATTAATCCCACCAAAATTCAGGGGCCTTCCACCTCAGTGAAATTAAATTTCTAGGGATCCAGTGGTGTGAGGCATGTCAAGGTAGTCCTTCTAAAGTGAAAGTAAGTTATTATATCTGGCTCCTCCCACAACTAAAAAGGAGGCAAAACAAAATCCTCTTTGAAATTTGGAGGCAACATATCCTTCATTTGGGTATGCTACTCCAGCCTATTTATCATGACTCGAAAAGCCGCTAGTTTTGTGTAGGGCCGAGAACAACAGAAGGCCTCTGCAGCAGGTTCACGCTGCTGTGCAAGCTCCTCTGCCACTTGGACCATATGATCTGGCTTATCCAATGGTGCTTGAGGCATCAGTGGCAGGTAGAGATGCTGTTTGGAGCCTTTGGAAGGTCCCTATTGGTGAATCACAGAGCAGACCCTTTGGATTTTGGAGCAAAGCCCTGCCATCCTTTGCAGCTAACTACTCTCCTTTTGAGAAACAGCTTTGGCTTGTTACTAGGCCTTACTAGAGACTGAATGCTTAACCATGGGCCACTAAGCCACCATGTGGCCTGAGCTGCCCATCATGAACTGGGTGTTGTCTGACCCAGAGAGTCGCAAAATCGGACATGCACAGCAGCACTCCATCATTACACAGAAGTGATATATACAAGATCAGACTTGAGAGGATCTGAAGGCACAAGTAAGTTGTATGAGGAAGTGGCTAAAATGCCCATTGTCTCCACTTCTGTCACATTTCCTGCCCTATCCCAGTCTGCACCTATTGTCTCATGGAGACTTCCTTATGATTAGTT
The DNA here is from genome assembly GCF_024166365.1 of Elephas maximus indicus. NCBI lineage: Eukaryota > Metazoa > Chordata > Mammalia > Proboscidea > Elephantidae > Elephas > Elephas maximus. Next base: position 474,775 of record NC_064834.1, read on the forward strand.
GACCGAGGAAGAGAAAACTCATGCCTGGTTTACAGATGGTTCTGTGCAATATGCAGGCACCACTTGAAATTGGACAGTAGCAGCACAGGAGCCTCTATCTGGGACCTCCCTGAAGAACAGTGGTGAAGGGAAATCCTCCCAATGGGCAGAACTGTGAGCAGGGAAATGGGTATCTCATTTTGTTTTGAAGGAGAAACAGCCAGATGTATGATTATATACAGATTCAAGGGCTGTGGCCAATGGTTTGGCTGGATGATCAGGGACTTGGAAGGAACATGATTGGAAAATTGGTGATAAGCAGGTATGAGGAAGAGGTATGTGGATAGATCTCTCTGAAAGGCCATAGAAATGAAGATACTTGTGTCTCATGTGAATTCTCACCAAAGGGTGAACTCAGCAGAGGAGGACTTAAACAACCAAGTGGATAGGATGACATGTTCTGTGGAAACTAGCATCCTGTTTACCTAAGCACTTCTGTCATTGCCCAATGGGCTCATGAACAAAGAGGCCATGGTGGCATGGATGGAGGTTATGTATGGGCTCAGCAACATGGACTTCAACTCACCAAGGCCAACTTGGTTACAGCCAGGGCTGAGCGTCCAATCTGCCAGCAGCAGAGACCAGCACTGAGTCCTTGATATGGCACCATTCCTCAAGATAATCAGTCAACAACCTGGTGGCAAGTTGATTACATTGGACCACTTTCATCATGGAAAGGGCAGCGTTTTTTTTATTTCATTTTATTTTTTTATTTTCCTCACTGGGATAGACACTGTGGATACAGATTTGCCTTCCATGCATGCTATGCTTCTGTCAAAACCACCATTTGTGGACTTATAGAATGCCTCATCCTCCTTCATTTTATCCCATACAGGATTGCCTTGGATCAAGGGAATCACTTTACAGCAAATGAAGTGCGACAGTGTACCCCATGATCCTAAGTAGCTGGCTTGATAGAAGGATGGGCGGCCTTCTAAAAGCACAATTATGGCACCTGCTAGGTGGCAATACTTTGTAAGTTTGGGCAGTGTTCCCCAGGAAAAGCTGTATATGCTCTAAACCAGCATCCAGTATATGGTGCTGTTTCTCCCATAGCCAGAATTCATGGATCCAGTGACCAAGGAGTAGAAACGGGAATGGCATCATTTACTATTACCCCTAGTGACCAACTGGCAAAAAAAAAAAAAAAAATTATTGTACTTTAGAAGGTTTACAGAACAAAGGAGCTTCTCATTCAACAATTAGTACACATTATTTTGTAACATTGCTTACCAACCCCACGACATGTCAACAGTCTCCTTTCTTGACCTTGGGTTCTGTATTACCAGCTTTCATGTCCCCTCCTGCCTTCTAGTCCTTGTCCCTGGGATGGTGTGGCCTTTTAGTCTCATTTTTTTTATTAACTTTTATTGAGCTTCAAGTGAACGTTTACAAATCAAGTCAGACTGTCACATATAAGTTTATGTACATCTTACTCCGTACTCCGACTTGCTCTCCCCCTAATGAGTCAGCCCTTCCAGTCTCTCCTTTCGTGACAATTTTGCCAGCTTCCAAATCTCTCTATCCTCCCATTCCCCCTCCAGACAGGAGATGCCAACACAGTCTCAAGTGTCCACCTGATATAATTAGCTCACTCTTCATCAGCATCTCTCTCCTCCCCACTGTCCAGTCCCTTTCATGTCTGATAAGTTGTCTTCGGGAATGGTTCCTGTCCTGTGCCAACAGAAGGTTTGGGGACCATGACCACCGGGATTCCTCTAGTCTCAGTCAGACCATTAAGTCTGGTCTTTTTATGAGAATTTGGGGTCTGCATCCCACTGATCTCCTGCTCCCTCAGGGGTTCTCTGTTGTGCTCCCTGTCAGGGCAGTCATCGGTTGTGGCCGGGCACCAACTAGTTCTTCTGGTCTCAGGATGATGTAGGTCTCTGGTTCATGTGGCCTTTTCTGTCTCTTGGGCTCTTAGTTGTCGTGTGACCTTGGTGTTCTTCATTCTCCTTTGATCCAGGTGGGTTGAGACCAAATGATGCATCTTAGTTGGCCACTTGTTAGCATTTAAGACCCCAGACGCCACATTTCAAAGTGGGATGCAGAATGTTTTCATAATAGAATTATTTTGCCAATTGACTTAGAAGTCCCCTTAAACCATGGTCCCCAAACCCCCGCCCTTGCTCCGCTGACTTTTGAAGCATTCAGTTTATCCCAGAAACTTCTTTGCTTTTGGTCCAGTCCAGTTGAGCTGACCGTCCATGTATTGAGTATTGTCCTTCCCTTCACCTAAAGCAGTTCTTATCTACTAATTAATCAGTAAAAAATCCTCTCCCACCCTCCCTCTCTCCCTCCCTCCCCCCCTCTTTTGTCTCATTTTGTGTTATAGGCCTGTCTAATCTTTGGCTGAAGGGTGAACCTCAGGAGTGACTTAATTACTGAGCAAAAAGGGTATCCAAGGGCTATATTCTCTGGGTTTCTCCAGTCTCTGTCAGTTCAGTAAGTCTGATTTTTTTCTGTGAGTTAGAATTTTGTTCTACATTTTTTTCCAGGTCTGTCCAGGACCTCTGTTGTGATCCCTGTCAGAGCAGTCAGTGGTAGTAGCCGGGCACCATCTAGTTGTGCTGGACGCAGTCTGGTGGAGGCTGTGGTACTAGTGGTCCATTAGTCTTTTGGACTAATCTTTCCCTCGTGTCTTTAGTTTTCTTCATTCTCCTTTGCTCCCTATGGGGTAAGACCAGTGGAGTATCTTACATGCTTTTAAGACTCCAGACACTACTCACCAAAGTAGACTGTAGAACAGTGTCTTTATAAATTATGCTATGCCAACTGAGCTAAATGTTCCCCAAGACCATAGTCCCCACAGCCTAACTAGCAAAATTTTTGCTTCCTATCCATGCCACCATATTCTCTGTGTGTCCTGACTTAGGATGGGTTCTCTAGAGAAGCAAAAGCAGTGACGTGCATATATATATATACTTGATGTAATTATTCTCCATTTTGTAGTCTGATGTAATTATGCTCCATTTTGTGATCTCCTATAAGTAATATATAGTGTAATCACCTCCATAATGTGAGCTGATGTGATCAGTCAATCAGTTGTAAGGGGTGTTTCCTCGGGAGCATGACCTGCACCCAATATATATGAAAGTTCTTGCAAAGCTCACTTGCTTGTTCTGGATCCTGTATTTGGCTTGTCATCATATGACCTCTGCTTCTTAGATTTTGAGCTAGCAGCCTGCCATATTGCTTCCTGATCTTGGTTTCACTAACTCCTGCAGCTACTTGAGTCAGAAGCCTCCAGACTAATGACTGACCCTTGGATTTGGGCCTCGGCAGCCTCTACAACTGCATGAACCATTTCCTTGAGATAAATCTCTCTCTCTATGTATATATATGTATATCTCTGTGTGTATATGTGTATATATAAAAATGTGAGTGTATATGTATATATATATACACACACACACACACATACATCCGCCCACATCTGTTCGTTTGTTGTACTGTGGTGGCTTGTGTGTTGCTGTGATGCTGGAAGCTATGCCACTGGTATTCAAATACCAGCAAGGTCACCCATGGTGGACAGGTTTCAGCTGAGCTTCCGGACTAAGACAGACTAGGAAAAAGGACCTGGTGGTCTACTTCTGAAAGAAATTAACCAGTGAAAACCTTATGAATAGCAGTGGAACATTGCTGATATAGTACCAGAAGATGAGCCCCTCAGGTTGGAAGGCACTCAAAATACGAAAAAGAGGAAGACCCTTAAGAGATGGATTGACACAGTGGCTGCAACAATGGGCTCAAGCATAATGATTGTGGGGATGGCGTGGGACTGGGTAGCATTTCATTCTGTTTTGCATAGAGTTGGTTTGAGTTGGAACTGACTCAATGGCACCTAACAACAAAAAATATGTATATATACACTTCACTGATTTTGCCTCTCTAGAGCATTCAGCCTAAAAAAGACACGTTATTATTGTTTGAATTGTATATCCCCAAAATGTATATTGGAATCCTAACCCCTGTGCCTCTAAATAGGACTCTGTTTGAAAATAGGGGTTTTCTTATGTTAATGAGATTGTCTTAGTTACTGGTGCTACTATAACAGAAATACCAATAGTGGGTGGCTTTAACAAGCAGAAATTAAGTATCTTACAGTTTGGGAGACTAGAAGTCCAAACTCAGGGCACCAGATCTAGGGAAAGGCTTTCTCTCTTGGCTCTGGGGGAAGGTCCTTGTCTGTTTTCAGCTTCTGTTTCTTAATTTCTTGGAGATCTCATGTGATGTGGCATCTGATTTCCTGTTTGTGCTTTTTTGCTGCTTGCATAATCTGCTCTTTTATATCTCAAATGAGACTGATTTAAGACACATCCTACATTTATCTTGCCTCATTAATATAACATAAAACCCTAGTCCCAAATAGGATTACAAGCACAAGTATAGGGATTAGGATTTACAACACGTATTTTTGGTTGACACAATTCAATCCATAACTGAAGTCCTACCAGAGTAGGGTGGGTCCTAAACCTAACCACTTCTCGGTTTTAAACAGACCAAAATAGATACAGAGACACACCCAGAGGCAAGAGGGAGATAGGTGAAGGAAGACAGACGCATCTACAAGCCCAGAAACATCAAGAATTGCTGAAATAGACAAGGAAGGGCCTCCCCCTAAAGCCATGCCCTGAATTCAGACTTCTAGTCTTCTGAACTGTGAGAAAATAAATTTCTCTTCTTTAAAGCCACACATTTGTGGTATTTCCATTATGGCAGCACTAGCAAACACGGGCTTTTTGGGGGTCCACAGGGGCACACTTGAAAGAGGACAGACATTGCCTCCACTGTGGCCTTGTGGGGGATTCAGCCTGTTCACTGGAGAAGGGTCAGGTTTATTCAGTGCCTTGTGGGAACACCTGTTGGGAAGGGCAGTGGTGAAGCTCTGGACTGTGGCTGCCTATGAGATCATCACCTTCATCCTCAAGCAACTTTCTCCAAATTGCAGATCTTCAAATTACATCTGAGTCCTTTCACCTCTGAAGCATCCTGAACAGGAAGGCTTGTTCTCTGTTCCCACCCATGGGGACCTATGTGCAGAGACTCTGGAGGACTAATGATTTATTTTAAAACTGAAGTCATTTTGTAAAACATCAAAAATAATTATCAAACATATCTGCTCATCAGAGACAGTTTGGAAAATACCCAGAAGAAAACACTCATTTCTGTCACACAGAGCTAACTACCATTTCAGTATATTTCCATCCTTTATTTTTCCTATGTACATTTTTATCTTTTTACACAACTCTAATTATGCAATTGTACAGTTTCGTATTACACTAAAACCTGCAAAAACCAGAAACTGTGTAAGGCAAAAACCTGTCAGAGAAGGAAAATTGACTTATTTTCTACTGAAATGAATAATAGAAAAGCGGTAAGACTGCAACCTGTCAAAGGTGGAAAACTTACAAGACCCAGAAAAACAAGGCAGTCCTGTCAATTTCTGAGTCTCACTGTACATATTTATATGTACATATTCATAAGTAATATTGTTGTGAGGTGCCAGTGAGCAGGTTCCGACTCATAGCGACCCTATGTGTAACAGAAACACTGCCCAGTCCTACGCCATCCTCACAATCATTGTGGTGCTTGAGCCCATTGTTGCAGCGATGGTGTCAATCCATCTCATTCAGAGTCTTCCTCTTTTTCACTGACCTCTACTTTACCAAGCATGATGTTCTTCTCCAGGGACTGATCTTTCCTGATAATATGTCTGCCATGGATTGAATTACATCCCCAAAGTATGTGTTTATCCGTTCGGCTGGGCCATGATTCCTGGTATTGTGTGATCTTCGTATATGTTATAAATCCTGCCTCTATTATGTTAATGAGGGAGGATGGGTGACAGTTGTGTTAGTGAGGCAGGACTCAATCTACAAGATTGGACTGTGTCTTGAGGCAATCTCTTGAGATACGAAAGAGAGAAGCGAGCAGAGATGGGGGAGCTCATACCACTAAGAAAGCAGCACCGTGAGTAAAGCACGTCCTTTGGACCCGGGTTCCCTGTGCCTGAGAAGCTCCTTGACCAGGGGAAGATCTTTCTGAGGACAAGGTCTTTCTTCCAGAGCCAACAGAGAGAGGAAGACTTCCCCTGGAGCTGATGCCCTGAATTTGGACTTACAGCCTATTTTACTGTAAAGAAATAAATTTCTCTTTGTTAAAGCCATCCACTTGTGGTATTTTCTGTTATAGCAGCACTAGATAACTAAGACAATGTCCAAAGTACATGAGACATTGTCTAACCATCCTTGCTTCTGAGGGGCATTGTGGATGTACTTCTTCCAAAACAGATTTGTTTGTTCTTCTGACAGTCCATAATACATTCAGTATTCTTCACCAACACCATAATTCAAAGGCATCAATTCTTTTTCAGCCTTCCTTATTCATTGTCCAGCTTTTGCATGCATATGAGGCAATTGAAAACACCATGTCTTGGGTCAGGTGCACCTTAGTCCTTAAAGTGACATCTTTGCTTTTCAACACCTTAGAGAGGTCTTTTGCAGCTGATTTTCCCAATGCAATGTGTCTTTTGATTTCTTGACCGCTGCTTCCATGGGTGTTGATTGTGGATTCAAATAAAATAAGCTAAAATGAAATCCTTGACAACATCAATCTTTTCTCCATTTATCATGATGTTTCTTATTGGTCCAGTCGTGAGGATTTTTGTTTTCTTTATGTTGAGGTGTAATTCATACTGAAGGCTGTGGTCTTTGATCTTCATCAGTAAGTGCTTCAAGTCCTCTTCACTTTCAGCAAGCATGGTTATGTTATCTGCATAATGCAGGTTGTTAATGAGTCTCCCACCAATCCTGATGCCATGTTCTTCTTCATATAGTTCAGCTTCTCTGACAGATTTCATATTACAATTTCATGTTTCCTTTTATTGAAACATATTCCAATGTGATTATAAATTTTTCCTCAATATCACATTGAGTGTCTGAGGACATGCAGTAGGGTAATTAATCAATCCTCTATTGTTGGTTAGACTTTGATTATTATAAATGATACCTCAGTGGCCCTCTTTGTATCAGCAGGATCGATTCTTTAGGATCAATTCCAAGGAGAAGAACAATCACACTGAAGAGTATGAACGCTTAAATTCTTGATCTCACCTGGAAAAGGCTGGCTTTAGAATTCCACCTCCTGTGTGCCCAGAGAGAGCAGCAACAGTCTTCTGCTTATCGCAGTCCAGTGGGTTGCCTGGAGTCTGACCAGGAGGTATTGGGAAGCCCCTTCTTCTCTCTCCCCCTGCCACTCCATGTTGCTCTCTTGTACAGACCTATGGACAGCATTGGTCTCCGAAGGCCTTGAACGACGTTCTGGGCTGGGATGGGGGATGGGGGAGCTTTGCTAGCTCTTGGGCAATTCCACTGGGAGCCTTTACTCCTGAACAGGGTACCACCCATGGAAAAGTCTGTAATCCAAACACACAAGTGGCTTTGTTCCTGGTGCTGCCCCGGAAAAACAGTAACTAAGAAGAGACGCCTTCCTGACTCCTCAAAATTCAGGGCGGGGGGGGAGGGGGGGAGGTATCCCAGGCTCATGTAGCTGCTTTTGACTCACTTTTTCCCATGTCCCAAAGGCAATTGCAATTTAAAAACACTCTGAGCACCTCCCACCCTGCCAGAATAGATGCACATCCCAAGGGGCTTAGTCTACTGGCCCCAGGCGGGGCTGTTGAAAACAACATTGTTGGGGGTAGGGGGTGGGAAGGATGCCTCCCCCAGCCCACAGCCACCTGGGGAAAATCCTCAACTCTACTTCTGACCTGCCTTACATCTTCCACCCACATCGGGCATTGCATTGTCCACTTTTGACTTTAAGTTTTTCTTTGTGTTTACTTCTGGGCACTGACTGGAGAGAGGACTAGTCTGGGACTCCCTTTGAGCTTCATGGTGGGCCTGGGAAGCTGGGTCCCCAGAGTGTGGGGAAGGGGTGGTGAACGTGAACTAAAGGAGGGAAGAGATTAATTTTTTAAGAGACAAGAAGATCGCAAACCACCTTTCCAACTTCACACACACACAACCAGTTGTGTCGAGTTGATTCCTCCGAATGGCAGCCCAGTGTGTGTTGGAGTAGAACTATACTCCACAGGGTTTCCATCCTAATGGCGGCCCAATGTGTGTTGGAGTAGAACTATACTCCATAGGGTTTCCAACGGCTGGTTTTTCAGAGGTAAATCACCAGGCCTTTCTTTTGAGACATCTTTCCATTAGCAGTCGAGTCATTAACCATTTACACTACCTTGGAACTCCAATTTCACAAACATGCTTGTTTTGCTGAGGGTGGGCCCCAGCACTTATGCTACTGAGGAGCAGGTAGAAAGAGGGCCCCAACCAGCACAATGTTCCCCCTCCGTGGGAGGGCATTTTCCATCTCCCCTCACATCAGTCACTTTCGTCAGGGGTCATATTTGTGCTCCTGAGCTCAGTAATGCCTCTATTCTGGAGCACGTGTGACAATTGCCCCACCGTCTCCAGGGACATGGAGCCCACAGCCTAACAAAGCACCTTGCCTCATTTGGAAACCACCCTGTTCTTTTCATTTACTTTGACTCTTTCTAGGAACAAGGAAGGGTGGAGATAAATAAACACACTCTTCCTTGTGGAGACTGAGCACTCATTTTCCAGAGAGTCCATCTAATGGAGCAGGCAGAATGAGGCTAGAACTTTCTTCACACAGCCAATCCAACACTTAAAGACTTCCCAGGTTTCCTCTTTTCACATTAAACCTCCATTCCTTCAGCTGTTTCACATGACCTGGTTCCTGTCCACTTATTCTTATTAGGACAAGCTCCAGTTTGTCAGTTTCCCTGTTAAGTGGTTTGCAGAACTAAACAAGCTCCAGATGAGCCCACAAACATGGCCATTGTTAGCAGCCACTTTCTGGACACTTTCTCCTTCTAACTCCATCTGCAGCGTTGAGTGGTATGGAGAGCTTCAGCCTACTGTGGCTGTAGACCCTGCTTGGAGTCAATAAAATCCCCCAGACTTTTAATATCAACTTCTGGGAAGTAAGCCAAGATGCTACCATTCTCTCCATGACAAGATACTCTATTTTTCTCACTTGTATTTCATCTCAATTGTATCTACAGGGCTGACTCTATGTTGTTGTTCCAAACAAAACCAAACCCATTGCTGTTGAGTTGATTCTGACTCATAGTTACCCTATAGGACAGAGTAGAACTGCCCCATAGAGTTTCCAAGAAGCACCTGGTGGATTCCAACTGCTGACCTTTTGGTTAGCAGCAGTCGCTCTTAACCAGTACGCCACCAGGGCTGCATTGTTGTTAGTTGCCATCAATTAGGCTCTGACTCATGGTGACCCCATATACAATAGAACAAAACGTTGCTCAGTCCTGTGCCATCTTCATGATTGTTGGTATGTTTGAGTCCACTGTTATGTATTTTGAGTGCCTTCCAACCTAGGGGTCATATCTTCTAACACTCTATTGGACAATACTCTTGTGATCCGTAACATTTTCATTGGCAAATTTTTGGAAGTAGATCACCAGGCCTTTCTTCCTAGTCTGTCTTAGTCTGGAAGCTCCACTGAAACCTGTCCACCATGAGTGACCCTGCTGGTATTTGAAATTCCAAAGGCATAGCTTCCAGCATCATAGCAACGTGCAAGCCACTGCAGCATGACAGACTGACAGGTGGTGGACTATCTCTATAAGATGGGCTATCAACAAGCCTTTATGATGTGCCACACATAGTTCTTAGAGCTGCCACAAAGGAAGAGCGATACTTGCAAACAGGAGAGATGAGACCAACTGGACAGAGCTTCTAAGGCGTGAGTGAGAGATGGAAAGCAGGCAAAAGGGAACATGCTCTGTACAGCTGTGATTTGGTTTAAAACCACACAGCACCAATATCGATCAATCCCAGTTCTCTACTTACTAAGGACATAATCCACAGCTTAGAGAAAGCTTTAAAGAAATGCAAGCAAATAAGTTCAAATAAAGTCTTTCCTTCCAAACCTTAGACTGTTTAAAGAGAAAAACATTGAAAACTTCCTCTTGCTCAAGGCGCTTTCTCAGAACTCTCCATCTCTAAAGTCACTAGCCCTGCAGCTGGTGCTGATTAAAATGTGAACAGCATGTTTTTTTCTCTTCCTTCTAACTAGTGGGCAGGAATGAACATTTGTGAGTCCCCACTAGGTAATGAGTCCCTGCTAGGTATCTCACCAACACAATTCCACATAACCCTCTCCATAACACTAGGAAATACCTTGCTATACCCATTTCAAGTATGGAAAAACCGAGGGTCACAGAAGTTAAATCTTTTGCCCATGTTGAGAAAGGTGGTAATGACAGGCTTCAGGTTGAAATGCAGTGCTGTTTGACTCAAAAGCCTATGCTTTGTCTATGGTTTCAGGCTCTCACCAGTGCTGTCCAGTGGAAATAAAATGCAAGCCACAAACGTGAGCCAGATATGTCATTTTAAATTTTCTTGTAACATTAAAAGAGAGAAAAAGAGGTGGTATCAATTTAAATAATATATTTAATGTAACTCAATGTATCCAAAATATTAGGATTCCAACATGCGATCAACATAAAAATTATTAATTTAACTTAATTTTTTTTTAGAATTAAGTCTGAAATCCAGTGTAGATTTTGTGCTTACAGCACATCTCAGTGTGGACTCCCCACCTTTCGAGTGCTTGGTAGCCGTATAGGGCTGGTTGCTATCACATTGGGCAGCTCAGGTATAGAACATAAGAATAGCTGTCTGCTTTCTCAACTGTCCTTTAAAGAGAATTTAAAAAATACTTTTAATGCTTTTAAATATATTTGGATGTTATAAGAAATAGTCAATGGATTTCTAATAAGGTGAAACTGAAATAGTTTCCTCGTGATCTAAAACGAAGGCTGAGCAAATTTCTTACTCTGTGTTTTCAGGATTACCTATGGGGGCAATCTAGAAACTTCTGTTGGTGTGTATTGCAATGTCTGTGTATTGCAGAAATGTCCCTGCAAAGTAAAGACTTTCATTCAAACCATGCTCTCGACAACTCTTTGAACAGTCACTTTCTCTCATTCCTCATAACAAGGGGAGATAGTCTTACCTTAAACCTCAGGGGCCTCTGAGGTTCAGTGACATGCTGGCAGTCACAATGGGCGGATAGAGTGGTAGAGAGGGATTTACCTCAGACGTTCTGAGTCTAGGGCTCTGACTTAGCTATCTAGTGCTGCTGTAACAGAAATACCACAAGTGGATGGCTTTAACAAACAGAAATTTATTTTCTCACAGTTTAGGAAACTGGAAGTTCAAACCCAGGGCACTGACTCTAGGGAAAGACTTTCTGTCTCTGTTTGCTCTGGGGGAAGGTCCTTGTCTCTCCAGCTTCTGTTTCCTGGTTCCTGGAGATCTCCATGCGACTTGACGTCTATCTTTCCCCTTCTCCGCTTGCTTGTTTAGTCTCTTTATGTCTCATAAGAGATTGATTTAAGGCATGTCCTAACTAATACTGTCTCATCAACATAACAAAGAAAACCCTTACCAAGTGGGATTATAACTAGGGGTTAGGATTTATAACACACATTTTTGAAGGACACAATTCAATCCGTAACATTCCACCCTATGCCCTTCCCCATGTAAAACACATACACCCACCACATCATCCCGAAAGTTTTAAATCAACTCCTATTCTAAAATCTCACCTGTGACTCATTTTAATCAAATATGGGTGAGACTTTAGGCATATTCCACCCTGGGGCAAAATTCCTCTTTATCTGCGAACCTGTGAAATCTAGAATACAAGTTATCTGCTTCCAAAGTACAATAGTGCAACAGTTACAAGGTAGACATTTCTATTACAGACAGGAGAAACTGTAGGGAAAGAATGGTTAGCAGACACCAAACAAGTCCCAAACCCCACAGAACTAATTATATTAGCTCTCAAGGCTTGAAAATAAGCTTCTGAGACCATCTGGGCCATGGTCCTACCCTCCAGACTCTGGGTGTTTGCCATGCTCTCTGGATTCTAGGTGGAGGCTCTTTAGCTCTGGGCTTCAGCTCCGCCTTCCAGGCCCACTAGGGCAACTCCATATTCTTAGTCCATCTGAGTGGTGAATCCACCCCCTCGGCCACAGCAGATCCTGCTTTTCTGCCCCTTGGACATGGCAGACCCATGCCTTCAGCTTTGGGTGGTGGCACCATCCACTGCGCACACCTAAAGTACATTTCCATACTAGGAAACCAAGTTGGTGAAAATCCAACTCTTTGAACCTAGGAGACTGTGGCTCCATCCTTTGAAACCTAAGAGGCTATGGCTCCACCCTTTGAGGTCATGTCAGCCCTGCTTCCTGTGCTTTTTCCAACAGCTCTGCTGATCTCCAAACTTCTCCCGGGATAGTCCTTTCCTTTACTTGTAGGATAACAGATGTAGCTCCTTTGGCCTGTTTCCTGCCTGTAGAATTCCAAGAGACAGACAGCTTTCTTTCCTTTCCTTCTTTCTCTGTCCACTTCAGTCTAAGCTGATGAGTTTTCTACTGCAGTGGTTGGTTAGATCTATCAGTCACAGGCTTAGTCTCTTTAACAAAAGATTGCATAGCCACATGCTTAGTGAAAATTCAAGGACATGTGTCCTTAGTTTGTAAAACAGAATTTTCCAAATCTTTAAGCTTTGTTTTCATTTTGCACAGTTCATTTTAACATCCATCGCTTTCCTCTTGCATTTTACTATAAGCAGTAAGGAGAAATCATGTAGCCCCTTTAAGACCTTGCTTAGAAATCTCCTTGGCCAAATATCCAAGTCCATCCCTTACAAGTTCTACCTTCCACTAAACATTAGAACATAATTTAGACAAGTTCTTTGTCACTACATAAAAAGCATCACCCTTCCTCCATTGTCCAATCACATGTTCGCCATTTCCTTTTAAAGCCTCACTAGAAACACATTTAATGTCCACATTTCCAGCAACATTCTGTTGATGGCACCGTATGTATCTTCTAAGATGATAGAGCTTTATAGCTCTCCTCAGCTCCTTCTGAGCCCTTACCAGAACTGCCTTTGACGTCCATAATTCTACCAACAGTCTCTTCAAGGAAATCTAGGCTTTTACTATTACAGCTCTCTTAAAATTCTTCTAGTCTCTACCTATTACCCAATTTCAAAACCACTTCCACATTGTAGGTATTTGTTAGAGCAGCACCCCCACTTCTCAGTAGTTATCTAGTGCTGCTGTAACAGAAATATTACAAGGGGGTGGCTTTAACAAACAGAAATTTCTTTTCTCACAGTTCGGAAGACTTGAAGTCCGAATTTGGGTCACCAGCTCTGGAGGAAACAAAGAAAGAAAACTCATTCCCAAATGGGATTATAACAACAGGATAGGGGTTAGGATTTACGACACATATTTTGGGGGGACATGATTCAATCCATAACAGCCTCTCTCTCCCATGACCGCTGCATTTTGCTCTGAGCAGGACTGGTTGCCAAGGGCACGTTGATAATTCCAGGCATAGGTCCTGCTCTGCATACTATTCTTTATGTTCTTTTTGAGCAGCAAAGGGCTTTAACAGTTCATCATCTGTGCCAGTGCTTGGTTGCTGGGCCAATGGGCCTCTTTGGTCGGTCACTCTATGCATGACTGAGGGAGCTTCCTGGGAGGGATGGCCGGGTGAGAGGGCATTGGAATAGGCTTCATCTTGTTATTAAAGCTGCTGGTCCTTCATTTCTGCACTCTTCAAATCCTCACCAAATATTGCTTCCTGCTAAGCCCTGGCTAGGCTGGGGTGGGGGTGTGTGGCACACAATGGAATGGCAGATCCCTGCTGTCAGCAATCACAGCATGACAACAGGGCGAGGAGAGAGGGAGACGTTCTTCTAAGTCAGAGCATGTGGCAGCAAGGCACTCATTTATCAGCAGACAGCAGGAGACAGGAGACCCCGAGGTTCAGGGGAGATGCTATTGCCTGGTGGCCAAGGACGTAGAAAACCAGGACTGCCCATCTGGTAAATGAGGAGTAGAGTATGTATCTCTACCCTGGAGAAGGTACCTGAGATAAGAGAGGTCACTTTTCTCCTTACTTACGTCTTTAAACCCAGTTGCTGGCAAGAGGGGACTTTATGGACAAAGATGTTTCTGTTACTGTTAGCTGCTATAGAGTTGGCCCCCAGCTTGTAGAGACCCCGTGCACGACTGAATAAAATGCTGCCCAGTTTTGCGCCATCCCCATGACTAGTTGTGGAATGTACAATTGTGATCCATAGGGTTTTCACTGACTGATGTTTGGAAGTAGATCACTAGGCCTTCTTCCTAGTCCATCTTAGTCTAGAAGCTCCGTCGAAGCCTGTTCAGCATCATAGCAACATGCAAACCTCCAATGACAGATGGGTGGTGGCCGCACATGAGGTGCATTGGCGGGGAATCAAATCTGGGACTCATGCATGGGAGGTGAGAATTCTACCACTGCCACTGCCCATTTATCGAGGAACGAGGATATGCCTGGCACTTTACATATGTTACTTCATTTAAGAAGTGTTGCAGTCCTGTGAGGCAGTTGGTATTATGCTCATTTTATAGAAAAGGAAAATAAAGTTCAGAGAATTGACTAACCCAAAGTTACTCAGAGGCATGATTTGGACCCAAATCCATCTCACACCAAACCCCTACATCACGCTACTTGCAATGGGGGTTTCCCTCCAGCCTTTGCTTGAGCGTTCAAATAAAAAGCTGAAACAAATTGGGTACCAGGCAGATTATTCACTCTTAAATACACTAACTTCTCTTAAGTACATTCTCCTCCAGGCTCTTTTCAAAGGTAAGCTGACCCTGAAAATAGGAACCCTGTATCACTTTACAGGAGGCCAGCTCCTGGGACAAGCCAGTTCCATACTGCCCAAGCCTTGTCCAGCAAACCGCTAACAGTGGACAAAATGTTTATCTTGCTCAGGCCTCCTCTTGCCTCAGCACCACCCTGGTTAAGAGGACCCTTCCGGCAGCAGCAACACCCACTGACACATGCATTGAGAATGCTGACTCTTGGTTCACGGGTTTAACTCGGTCCACTACAGGCTAGAACATCTTTTTACTTTCTCTATAAAGCAAAATGTAAAGTAACATTGAATCTGGAAAGAATTTTTATTGGCCCTGCCTGTGATTTACTTTGGCTCCAATAAATCAGAGACATCAGGCTGCAGAGGACAGGCAGCCCCCAGTGACATTCCTCCCGGATGCACTTAAAGGGTCACATAAACATCTCGCACCAGTTCTTTTCACCTGCCCATGACACCAATTACCATGTGGAGGACTTTCCTCCCAGCTAATTTCTGAAGATTAAGGGGTATGGGTAGCTATTAGACTATTCAGCATTTTCCCCTATTAGTTTGACTTGGCCTCTGAGGGATTTTCCTGAGGACTTAGGATAAATTCAGGCGTCTCTTCATGCCTCCCCCGGTCCTCCACTCCTACTCCTCTGCCCACAAGGAAGGAAGGCATAGGACACAGCCCATGGTCTGGCCTGACCTAGCCTGGGACCTCCCAGCAGCTGCATGATCACACATGATAATAGTGAAGAGTCTGCTCTTTGATTTACCCCTAAAGAGACACTCCTGCTGACCCCAATTCCTTTTTGCTTTTAATATTGCTTAGAAATTGCAAAAGTAAAACCTGCTGGTTGCACAGTGTTTCTTTTTACAGAGGTGTAGTACCGCCTCTCCCTGCAATGTATCTCTATTTTTGTTTTTAAACATAAATGGACTCACACCATGTGCACTGCTCTGCAACTGCTTTTTGTTTTCACCACTAGCGCTACCGCCATTATTGTTTTATGAAACAACAAACCAAGAGTTTTCCAGATCAGTAAACAGAGTCACTGTAGCTCTTTTTGGGTCCCTGGGCGGTGCTCGACTACTAGCCAGAAGGTTGTGATTTGAATGTGCCCAGAGGCTTCTCAGAAGTCAGACCTGGTGATCTGCTTCTGAAAGTTCACAGCCTGGAAAACCTTAAGGAGCAGTTCTACTCTGCACTTATGCAGTCCCCATGGATAGAAATCAACTCAATAGCAAATAACAACAACTACTAACTCTTTTTAATTCCTTCTCATTTCCAGTTTTTTCTTTAACCATCCCCTGCTGATGAATCTCTTAGGTTCCTAAAAAAAAAAAAGTTCCTAGTGCTGCTATAATGGGAGTACCACAAGTGGGTGACTTGAATGAACAGAAATGTATTTTTTCACAATTTAGGAGGCTAGAAGTCCAAACTCAGGGTGCTGGCTCTAGGGGAAGGCTTTCTCTGTCTGCTCTGGGGGAAAATCCTTGTCTCAGCTCTCTAGTGTTCTTGTTAACATTCCTCAGATGACTCCACGTTGCCTACTCCTGTGCCTAATCTGCTCTTCGGTATCTCAAGTGATTGACTTAAAACGCACCCTGCACTGATATGTCCTCTTTAACATAACAAAGAAAACTCTACTCCCAAATTCGATTACATTGGGTTAGGATTCATAACATATACTTTTAGGGGATACAATTCAGTACATACAATAGGTATTTGGGTTTTCTACAGTTTTTTTTTTTTTTTGCTCTTATAAATAATCTAGGTATTAGAAGTTTGGTGCTTTTGTGCAGATATTTCTATAGGATAAATACTAAGAAATAACATTCTTGAGTAGAAGAAATTCCCACTTCAAATATTGGGAGATATCACTCAATTTCCAGTCAAAACCTGTACCTTTTTATATTCTCCAATGCTTTGTAAGACAGCCTGTTTTCCCACCCAGGTCACACTTGGATATTATATATTGTTTACATTTTTGCTAATCTGAAGTTCAAAAATGGCATTTCATTGTTTTAATCTGCATTTACTTGATTACTAGTGAACCCGACTGAGCATCTTTCCAGGTGTTGTCAGCCTTTCACATTTCTTCTGTGAAATACGCCTTAGTAACTTGACCCGCTATCATTTTCCTACAGAGTTGCCTTTAAGTTTTCATGATTCAATTTGTCAGTCTATTTTTTAAATAATACTCCTGGTTTTGTGCCTTCCTTATGGAAGCCCACCTTTACGCAAAGTTAAAGAACTCTTTGTACCAGTCAGTGTCCTAGGTTTCAAACAACAAAAGCCAAACAAGCAAACAAAAACAAACAACTCCCCACCCCAAAAACCCATTGCCGTCAAGTCGATTCCAACTCATAGTTATTTAACTTAGGCAAAAAAGAGATTTGTTAGAAAGCATTGCAATGAAAGGATGAGGTATTGAAAACCAGCCTTGGAAAAGACCAGGATAGATACCAGAGAGCCAAGAACACAGCTAGATGATGCTGTGGGGACAGTCTGGTGCCCCTGGACTCTCGCTGCCAAAAGGTTGCTCTCCTCATTCTGCTGTCATTGTCCCCACTGGACCCTCAATACTGGGTGCTGCCATCCCACTACCATCTCCACTCCCACTGT
Source organism: Elephas maximus indicus (assembly GCF_024166365.1). Taxonomy (NCBI): domain Eukaryota; kingdom Metazoa; phylum Chordata; class Mammalia; order Proboscidea; family Elephantidae; genus Elephas; species Elephas maximus. The sequence goes on from NC_064834.1 coordinate 492,215, forward strand.
CAGCACCCCTACTACCACCATCACCACCACCACCATCTCTATTACTGGCCCATCATCACCTACCACCATCACTACCACTACCACCATCCCCACTATTACTACCAATATCATCACCATCTCTGCTACCACTAATGCTTCCCACTGCCATCATCACCACTCCTGCCCATCTTTACCCACCTCCCCTACCACCATCTCCACCCTCACTACCACTATCTTCATTACCACAATTACCACCACCACCATCTCCACTACCACCAACAGCTCCCACACCATCACCTCCATCACTGTCCACCATCATCACTACCACCAGCTACACCTTTTCCGTCACCACAACCATTACTGTCACTACCACCACCATACCCACCAAAAACCAAACCCACTGCCATCGAGTTGGTTCCAACTCATAGTGACCCTATAACTGGGGTGAATTCTAAACCGTCCCCTGATTCTTTGTAACAGCGTCTTCAGATGCAAAGTCCTCAGTGGGTGTCTCTACTTGATCATATGCCCACCTTTTAGTTATTGGGAGTCGGAGAGAGTAATCTGATAGTTAGGGAGAGCCAGCACCCTTCTAATATTAAGTCCTCCCATTTAGGAGCACAGTGTGTATTAAAATATCCCACTTTGATTATGATTTTGTTAAATTCTCATAGTCCTAACAACTTTGTTAATGAGATGCCAGTCTGATTCTGATTTATACATGATTATGTTTCCTCTCTCAGCACGTGGTGTTTTGAAATGTTACTAGTATATGGTGGTGTATTTTTCATCCTAATAGGTACTATATGGGCTGTTTCAATCTGAAGTTCCTGCTTCTTGTCTTTCTGCCCTATGATCTGGCAGATTTCTTTGAATTCATCTTCTGGTCCCTTTACCGATGATTAAATGGGAGCGGGGAATGGTGAATCACATTTATAAAGTCTAGGAATTCTTTATTTTTTTTCCCAGAATATTTTCTTATGGATGCACAATCTTCCTAAATTTATGAGAATACTAGACTTATTCTTTGTCTTTGGTCTTTTTTATTTTTTAGTTCTCTTTTGTTCTTGGAAATATCATTTTATTTTATACCGATGTGAAATATAGGCAATACTATATCGGGTTCCTATCTGGCCATTTGATTTACTCCATGGTTTTTTTTTTTTTTGTTGCACGTTATTCTTGACTTGCTCCACCTGTCTGGGCACATTCTTGCTTGAGAACAGGGGTTAGGACCTTTGGTATTTTTCTCCAGAAGCTTCTCCTTTGAGTGGGCTAGCTGCTTGGGAGCTCCGGGCACCTGGGCTTCTCCACTGGCAGGCCCTCCTCTTATGATGCTGAGTGGAGAGCTGGTCTTTTGGCTGAAGTCATGGCACTGAGTTCTGTAGCGTTGTCCACAGAAGGCAGGAAACACTCTATTGTGCTCACCTATCTCTCTTGCAGCCCCCCACCTGAACCCAGGTGCACCCAGTTGCAGGGGGAGAATCTTACTTCCTGTATCTATTTGTCCAGAGGAGCTGATAAATGACTTCCCCTCAGCCCCCACTTTCTGTTGGTGATTTTCCATTCCACCCTCTGCCCTGTGCCAGGAATAACATTTCACACTTGTCTGACATCTTTTCTCTTCTAACCGCCAAGCACTTTACAAGCAGACAGTTACAATTATTGCTCTCTGAATTCTGATGGAAAAACTGAAAGCTACAGGATCAAAGCTGCTGCAGCTGGGGATGAGTTTGAGGCTCCCAGCCACCCAGGGCAACCCTGGCCCTAAGCAGGGCCAGAGAAAGCTCCAGGGCCACCGAGAGAAGCCTGGCCTTGAGAGAGCAGGGGGCTCCAGCCTGAGTATGGACCAGCTGAAGGGTCAACAACACTGGTTCCCTGGAAGTGCCTCCTCACAGCCCTCTTATTTCAGCCTGAAGTGGATGCATTTATTCTTCGTCAGGGACACCAGAGAGAATGGGACTCTTGAAAGCATTTTCTACAAGGAGAGGTGGGTCTATGTTTCATGGTTTATTCTGGGTAGAAGACTCATGGAAACTGCAGAGTGTCTTCAGCTTCCCTTCGGAGCAGAGAACAGTTGACTGTGGGTCTGTGTGGTGTGGCCCCAGGCAGGGGAAATAAGGTCAGTTACTGGGAGACATGGGGGCAGATGGCAGCTGCTTGGAGACTTGCCACACTGATTGCTGTCCAAAGGTGGGGCGAGTGCCTGTTTACCGGTGCTGCCCACAGAAGCTGCTCCCACCCACGCTGTGGATGTCCAGTGTCACGTGGGGCTTGGACAGGATGACATAAAGGCTTATTGCAGCCCTGACGTTTGCATCTTGAGGGTGGACTCTCATGCCATCTTCTCCATGTGGTGGAAGCCTTGGGCCTGAAGCCCTGAAACAATGGGGCTGGACCCACTCTTCCGTATCTGTGGTTCCCCTCCTTCTTCCTTCCAGCAAATCTTGGTTTGGGGTCTGCGTTGTCCAGCTTCTGTAAGAGACTTTTCCCAGAGGTGGCTAGCATTCTAGCTATAGAAATAACACCCATGACCATGAAAATTTCAGCAACCAAACAAGGCTCTGTTGAGATAAGTACCCACTGAATCAGTGTGGGGAGTTGGGTGTGGGGTGGTGAATTTAGCTGCCCCGTCAATGGCTGGAAACTCGCACTCTTTGACTTGGGAATACGTTGCTCATAGGAAGGAACAGTAAAGACAGAGGGGATGCCTGGCCAGGCAGCTCCCTGAACAAGGCACTTCTACCCATGGGTCACAGAAAAAGGCAGGCACCTGGGGGTGGATGGTGTGTGTGCGTGTGTGTGTGTGCATATGTGTGCATATGTGCACGTGCATGTGTGTGAGGTATATTTACTGAGCAGATACAATGCTGGGCACATCTGTATGTGTATACTTAGCTGTTGTTAGGTGCTGTTGAGTTGGTTCCAACTCATATGACCCTATGTACAACAGAACGAAACATTGACCAGTCCAGCGCCATCTTCACAATTGTTGCTGTGTTTGAACTTATTGTTGCAGCCACTGTGTCATTGTCCATCTCACTGAGGATCTTTCTCTTTTTCATTGACCCTCTACTTATCAAGTATGATGTCTTTCTCCAAAGACTGGTCCCACCTGATAACATATCCAAAGTATGTGAGACAAAGTCTCACCATTCTAGCTTCTAAGGAGCATTGTGGCTCTACTTCTTCTAAGACAGATTTGTTCATTCTTCTGTAAGTCCGTTGCATATTCAATATTCTTCACCAACACCATAATTCAAAGGCATCAATTCTTCTTTGGTCTTCCTTATTCATTGTACAACTTTCACGTGCATATGAGGTGACTGAAAATACCATGACTTGGGTCAGGTGTACCTTAGTCTTCAAAGTGATGTATTTGCTTTTGAACACTTTAAAGAGTTCTTTTGCAACAGAATTGCCCAATTCAATACATAGTTTGATTTCTTATTTTTTTTTAATTATTTTTATGGTGCTTTAAGTGAAAGTTTACAAATCAAGTTAGACCCTCACACAAAAACTTATATACACCCTGCTACATACTCCCAATTGCTCTCCCCCCAATAAGTCAGCCCACTGTCTCCCTCCACTCTCTCTTCTCACATCCATTTCTCCAGCTTCTAACCCCCTCTACCCTCTCATCTCCCCTCCAGGCAGGAGATGCCAACATAGTATCAAGAGTTCACCTGATCCAAGAAGCTCCTCACCAGCATCCCTCTCCAACCCACTGCCCAGTCCAATCCCTGTCTGAGAAGTTGGCTTTGGGAATGGTTTCTGTTCTGGGCTAACAGAAGGTCTGGGGGCCATGACCACCGAGGCCCTTCTAGTCTCAGTCAGACCATTAAGCCTTGTCTTTTTACGAGAATTTGGGGTCTGTGTCCCACTGCTCTCCTGCTCCCTCAGGGGTTCTCTGTTGTGTTCCATGTCACGGCAGTCATTGGTCGTAGCCAGGCACCATCTAGTTCTTCTGGTCTCAGGCTGATGTAGTCTCTGGTTTATGTGGCCCTTTCTGTCTCTTGGGCTCGTAATTACCTTGTGTCCTCGATATTCTTCATTCTCCTTTGATCCAGGTGGGTTGAGACAAATTGGTGCATCTTAGATGGCTGCTTGCTAGCATTTAAGACCCTAGACGCCACTCTCTGAAGTGGGATGCAGAATGTTTTCTTAATAGATTTTATTATACCAATTGACTTAGATGTCCCCTGAAACCATGGTCCCCAAACCCCCTCCCCTGCTATGCTGGTCGTCGAAGCATTTGCTTTATTTGGGAAACTGCTTTTGGTTTAGTCCAGTTGTGCTGACCTCGCCTGTATTGTGTGTTCTCTTTCCTGTCACCTAAAGTAGTTCTTATCTACTACCTAATTACTGAAAACCCCTCTCCCACGCCCCTCCCTCCCCGCCTCGTAACCACCAAAGAATATTTTCTTCTCTGTTTAAACTATTTCTTGAGTTCTTATAATAGTGGTCTTATACAATATTTGTTCTTTTGCAAATGACTAGTTTCGACTCGACGGCACTGGGTTTTTTTGGTTTAATTTCACTCAGCATAATGCCTTCCAGATATCTCCATGTTATGAAATGTTTCACAGATTCATCACTGTTCTTTATCGATGCATAGTATTCCATTGTGTGAATATACCATAATTTATTTATCCATTCATCCGTTGATGGGCACCTTGGTTGCTTCCATCTTTTTGCTATTGTAAACTGTGCTGCAATAAACACTGTGTGCATATATCTGTTTGTGTAAAGGCTCTTATTTCTCTAGGATATATTCCAAGGAGTGGGATTGCAGGATCGTATGATGGTTCTATTTCTAGCTTTTTAAGGAAGTGCCAAATCAATTTCCAAAGTGGTTGTACCATTTTACATTCCCACCAGCAGTGTGTAAGTGTTCCAGTCTCTTCATAACCTCTCCAACATTTATTGTTTTCTGTTTTTTGGATTAATGCCAGCCTTTTTGGAGTGAGGTGAAATCTCATTGTAGTTTTGATCTGCATTTCTCTAATGGCTAATGATTGTGAGCATTTCCACATGTATCTGTTAGCTACCTGAATGTCTTCTTTAGTGAAGTGTCTGTTCATATCTTTTGCCCATTTTTTAATTGAGTTATTCGTCTGTTTGTAGTTGAGTTTTTGCAGTATCATGTAGATTTTGGAGATCAGGCGCTGATCAGAAATGTCATAGCTAAAAACTTTTTAACAGCCTGTAGGTAATGATTTTACTCTTCTGGTGAAGTCTTTGGATGAGCATAGGTGTTTGATTTTTAGGAGCTCCCAGTTATCTAGTTTTTCTTATGCATTGTTAGTAATGTTTTGTATTCTGTTTATGCCATGTATTAGGGCTCCTAGCGTTGTCCTTATTTTTTCTTCCATGATCTTTATTGTTTCAGAGTTTATATTTATGTCTTTGATCCATTTTGATCTCATTTTTGTGCATGGAGTGAGGTATAGGTCTTCTTTCATTTTTTGCAGATGGATACCCAGTTATGCCAGCACCATTTGTTAAAAAGACTGTCTTTTCCCCATTTAACTGTTTTGGGGCCTTTGTTAAATATCAACTGCTCATATGTGAATGGATTTATGTCTGGATTCTCAATTCTGTTCCATTGGTCTATGTGTGTGTTGTTGTACCAGTACCAGGCTGTTTTGACTACTGTGGCAGTATGATAGGTTCTAAAATCAGGTAGAATAAGGCCTCCCACTTCGTTCTTTTTCAGTAATGCTTTACTTATCTGGGGCCTCTTTCCCTTCCATGTGAAGTTAGTGATTTGTTTCTCCGTCTCATGAAAAACTCTCGCTGGAATTTGGATCGGAATCGCATTAAATCTATAGATCGCTTTTGGTAGAATAGATATTTTTACAGTGTTAAGTCTTCCTATCCATGACAAGGTATATTATTCCACTTATGTAGGTCTCTTTTGGTTTCTTGCAGAAGTGTTTTGTAGTTTTTTTATATAAGTCTTTTACGTCTATGGTAAGATTTATTCCTAAGTATTTCATCTTCTTGGGGGTAGTGTAAATTGTATTGATTTGGTGACTTCCTCTTCCATATTCTTTTTGTTGGTGTAAAGGAATCCAACTGATTTTTTTACGTTTATCTTGTAACCAGATACTCTGCTGAACTCTTCTATTAGTTTCAGTAGTTTTCTGCAGGATTCCTTAGGGTTTTCTGTGTATAAGGTCATGTCATCTGCAAATAGAGATACTTTTTCTTCTTTGCCAATCTGGATGCCCTGTATTTCTTTTTCTAGCCTAATTGCTCTGGCTGGGACCTCCAGCACAATGTTAAATAAAACCAAACCCAGCCAAACCCACTGCCATTGAGTTGATTCTGACTCCTAGTGACCCTATAAGAGCAGTGATAAAGGGCATCCTCATCTGGTTCCGTATCTCAAGGGGAATGATTTTGGGCTCTGTCCATTTAGGCTGATGTTGGCTGTTGTCTTTGTATAAATGTCCTTTATCATGTTGAGGAATTTTCCTTCTAGTCCTATTTTCCTGAGAATTTTTATCACAAATTGGAGTTGAATTGTGTCAAATGCCTCTTCTGCATCTATTGATAAAATCATGTGATTCTTATCTTTTGTTTTATTTAAATGATGGATTACATTAATTGTTTTTGTAATGTCAAACCATCCCTGCATACCTGATATGAATCCCACTTGGTCATGGTGAATTATTTTTTTGATATGTTGTTGAATTCTATTGGCTAGAAGTTTGTTGAGGATTTTTGCATCTGTGTTCATGAGGGATATAGGTCTGTAATTTTCTTTTTTTGTGGCGTCTTTACCTGGTTTTGGTATCAGGTATATAGTGGCTTCATAGAATGAGTTTGGGAGTATTCCATCCTTTTCTATGCTATGAAATACCTTTAGTAGTAGTGGTGTTAATTCTTCTCTGAAGGTTTTGTAAAACTCTGCAGTGAAGCAGTCTGGACCAGGGTTTTTTTTTATTGGGAGTTTTTTGATTACCTTTTCAATCTCTTCTTTTGTTATGGGTGTATTTAGTTGTTCTACCTCCATTTGTGTTATTTTTACCTCCATTTGTGTTATTTTTGGTAGGTAGTGTGTTTCTAGGAATTCATCCATTTCTTCTAGGGTTTGAAATTTGTTAGAGTACAATTTTTCATAGTAATCTGATATGATTCTTTTCATTTCAGTCAGGTCTGTTGTAACATCGTCCATTTCGTTTCTTATTCGGGTTATTTGCTTCCTCTCGTGTTTTTCTTTTGTCAGTTTGGCCAATGGTTTTATCAATTTTGTTGATTTTTTCAAATAACCAGCTTTTGGTCTTAATTCTTTCAATTGTTTTTCTGTTTTCTATTTCATTTAGTTCTGCTCTAATTTTTATTATTTGTTTTCTTCTGGTGTCTGAGAGTTTATTTTGTTGTTCTCTTTCTATTTGTTCAAGTTGTAGGGATAATTCTTTGATTTTGGCCCTTTCTTATTTTTGGATGTGTGCATTTATTGATATAAATTGACTTCTGAGCACCGTTTTCACTGTGTCTGAAAGGTTCTGATAGGAAGTGTTTTCATTCTCATTGGATTCTATGAATTTGTTTATTTCATCTCTAATGTCTTCTATAATCCAGTCTTTTTGGGGCAGGGTATTGTTCGGTTTCCAAGTGTTTGATTTCTTTTATCTGCTTTTTCTGTTATTGATTTCCACTTTTATGGCCTTATGGTCAGAGAACATGCTTTGTAATATTTCAGTGTTTTGGATTCTGCTAAGGCTTGCGTTATGACCTAATATGTGGTCTATTCTAGACAATGTTCCACGTGCACTAGAAAAGGAAGTATACTTGGTTGCTGTTGGGTGGAGTGTTCTGTATATATATATGAGGTCAAGTTGGTTTATTGTGGCATTTAGATCTTCTGTGTCTTTATTGAGCTTCTTTCTGGATGTCCTGTCCGTCACCAGAAGTGGTGTGTTGAAATCTCCTACTATAATTGTGGATCTGTCTCTCACTTTTCAAGGCTGATAGAGTTTGTTTTATGTATCTTGCAGCCCTGTCATCGGGTCCATAAATATTTAAATGGTTATATCTTCTTGGTATATTGTCCCTTTAATCATTATATAGTGTCCTTTCTTATCCTTTATGATGGATTTAACTTTAAAGTCTATTTTGTCAGAAATTAATATTGCCACTCCTGTACTTTTTTGATTGTTGTTTGCTTGATATACTTTTTTCCACCCTTTGAGTTTTAGTTTGTTTGTGTCTCTAAGTCTAAGGTGTGTCTCTTGTAGGCAGCATTTTGACGGATGGTGTTTTTTAATCCATTCTGCCCCTCTCTGTCTCTTTATTGGTGCGTTTAGTCCATTTACATTCAGTGTAATTATCTATAGGTATGAATTTAGTGCCATCATTTTGTTGTCTTTTTTGTGTGTTGTTGACAGTTTCTTTTTCTCACTTAATTTTATGTGCTGAGTAGAGTATCTTTATATATTGTCCTTTCCTTATATTCGTTGGTGTTGATTTTGTTTCTGTGGAGTCTGTATTTTTCCCTTGTATTTTATTTTGATGTGTAGGATAGTTTGTCTCCTTTTTAGTTACCTTATTATTTAGCCCTATTTTTCTAAATTTAAACCTAACTTTTATTTCTTAGTATTGCCTTATCTTCCTCTCCGTATGGAAGATCTATGACTACATTTCTTAGTCCTCCTTTATTGTTTTAATATTGTCTTCTTTTACATAATATCATGGCTGTTGCCCTGTTTTAATCTTTTTTTTTTTTTTTTTTTAAGTCTTGATTTCTCTGTCTGGGTTGACATCTGATTGCTCTGACCAGTGTTCTAGTCTTGGGTCAATACCTGATATTATTTGATTTTCTAACCAAAGAATTCCGTTTAGTATTTCTTGTAGTTTTGGTTTGGTTTTGACAAATTCCTGAAACTTCTGTTTATCTGGAAATGTCCTTATTTCACCTTCATATTTCAGAGATAGTTTTGCTGGATATATGATTCTTGACTGGCACTTTTTTCCTTCAGTTTTTTATATAAGTCATCCCATTCCTTCTTGCCTGCATGGTTTCTGCCGAGTAGTCTGAGCTTATTCTTATTGGCTCTCCTTTGTAGGTGACTTTTCATTTATCCCTAGCTGCTCTTAAAATTATCTCTTTCTTTGGTTTTGGCCAGTTTGATTATAATATGTCTTGGTGACTTTCTTTTAACATCTACCTTATGTGGAGTTTGATGAGCATCTTGGATAGATATCTTCTTATCTTTCATGATATCAGGGAAATTTTCTGCCAACAAATCTTCAACAATTCTCTGTATTTTCTGTTACCCCTCCCTGTTCTGGTACTCCCATCACTCGTAGGTTATTTCTCTTGATAGAGTCCCACGTGATTCTTAAGGTTTCTTTGTTTTTTTAAATTCTTTCATCTGATTTCTCTTCAAATATATTAGTGCCAAGTGCTTTATTTCAAGTTCAGAAATTCTGCCTTCCACTTGCTCAAATCTGCTTCTCTGACTTTCTATTGAGTTGTCTACTTCTGTAATTTTATTGTTAATCTTCTGAATTTCTGATTGCTGTCTGTCTGGATTTTTCTAGCTTATTAAATTTTTCATTATGTTCCTGAATAATCTTTCTAATTTCCTCAATTGTTTTATCTGTGTGTTCCTTGGCTTGTTCTGCATATTGTCTCATTTCCTTCCTGATGTCTCGAAGGGTTCTGTATATTAATGTTTTGTATTCTGCCTCTGGTAATCCAGGAATGCACTTTCATCTAGAAGATCCCTGATTCTTTGTTTTGAGAGCTTGCTGAGGGAATGGTCATGGTCTGTTTCTTTATGTGACTTGATATTGACTGTTGTCTCCGAGCCATCTATAAGTTCTTGCATTAGTTTATTTTATATTTGCTTACTGTGTCATAGCTTCTTGCTTTGTTTTGTTTTTGATATGCCCAAATGGGTTGCTTTAGTGAGCTAGCTTGATCACTTTTGCCTTTGGAGCTCTTACATCCTGTCTGCAGATGGTTATAGCTGTTATCAGGTATATCAGTCTAGGAGTACATTCACTTTTCTTGTATGAATTCAGCTCAGGTGTCCAGGTAGCTGATCATCAAGTGTGTGGTACAGGCTCTGTCCTACAATCTTAGAGGGGCAGGGGTGATTGTTGTAGGTACTGGCATCTGGTTGCAGCAGGGAGTCACACTCTGAACAAGGCAGGGGGCTGAGAATCATCCCCCACCTGTCTCTGAGGAAAACATGTCCCTGTTCCCTTGAGCGTACAGGTGGGGGGGTGGTTCTTCAGGTGGACCATGGGCACCCAATGTTTTTGCTTGTAAGGACTGGGAGGTACCAATTATCTTTGGTCCCCTGTCATGTGTTGCTGGGTGACCTGAGTGGAGCTACCAGTCGTTAGGCCCCTGATGTGGGTGGATGAACACCCTATTTAATAGACGAAGCAATGTCATACATCAAACACCCACCTCTCTGCTGCACAGCTGAAACGGTTGGAGCCGGCCAGCAAGGCCTTATTCTCCTGAAATAGGCCCACACAGGTCCATGGAGAGGGGAGAGGTACAAGTCCACAAATCGGTTATGCCTGGACAGGAGCCACTTCTGTCTTGCACTCCCCTGCTTGGTGGAGCTGGCAAATTGCAAATTTTCCCCCAATTGCAATTTTATTCCTTTTCCAAGGCTGGGAGGATGGCTGTAGGTGCTCAACAGGGCCTATTTTAGTCCCAGGGAAATCAACAGCCACTGAAGCCAGCTTGGGAGCGGAGAGGGAGGCGCAGTAAAATATACGCAAGTACTTAGCTTTTGCCGAGTATGCTGTTCTTCACTGGTTCTGGAGGTGTGAGTAGGCTATGTGGCTGGCTGCTTCTCCCTGAGGAGACTGCAGCCAAACGTTAGTACCAGCCTCCCTCCATCACCTCCAGGAATGGTGCCCAAGGGCTCCCCACAGTCCAGGTCCAGTAACTCCTCTCTGCTTCTGAACCGTCTCTTCCTTCTGCTTCCCCTCATTTCATTTTCTAAGCTTGCCTTCGATGTTCAAGGCTCCTAGCTTGTCATAAATATACTCATCTCACTTGTTTTTTCAGGTCTTTGTTGTAAAGAGGTTTCACCTATTCTGCCATCTTGGCTCCTCATCATTTGATTTCTTGACTGCTGCTTCCATGGGCATTGACTGTGGGTCCAAGGAAAATGAAACCTTTGACAACTTCAATATTTTCTCTGTTTATCATGATGTCGCTTATTGGTCCAGCTGTGAGCATTTTTGTTTTCTTCTTGTTGAGGTATAATCCATACTGAAGGCTGTAGTCTTTGGTCTTCATCAACAAGTGCTCTTCAAGTCCTTTCCTCTCTCAGCAAGCAATGTTTTGTCATCTACGTAGTGCAGGTTGTTAATGAGTCTTCCTCCAGTCCGGCTTCTCGAATTATTTGCTCAACCTACACAATGAATAAATATTGTGAAAGGATACAACCCTCATGCACATCTTTCTTGATTTTAAACCATGCAGTATACCCTTGTTCTGTTCAAATGACTGCCTTTCAGTTTATGAACAGGTTTTGCACGGTGACAATGGAGTGTTCTGAAATTCCCATTCTTTGCAATGTTATCCATAATTTGTCATGATCCACACAGTTTAATGCCCTTACATAGTCAATAAACCATAGGTAAACATTTTTATGTCATTCTACTGCTTTCAGCCAAGATCCATCTGACCTCAGCAATGATATCCCTTGTTCCAAGTCCTCTTCTGAATCTAGCTTGAATATCTGGCAGTTCCCTGTCAATGTACTGCTGCAACCATTTTTAAATGATCTTTAGCAAAATTTTACTTGCCTGTGATATTAGTGATATTGTTTGATACTTTCCACATTCTATTGGCTTACCTTTCTTTGAAATGGGCACAAATATGAATTTCTTCCAGTCTGTTGGCCAAGTAGCTGTCTTCCAAATTTCTTAGCAAAGATGAATGAGTGCTTCTAGCATTGCATCTGTTTGTTGGAACATCTCAATTGGTATTTTGTCAATTCCTGAAGTCTTGTTTTTCCCCAGTGCAACCAGTGCGGCTTGGATTTCATCCTCCAGTACCATCAGTTCTTGATCATATGCTACCTCCTGAAATGGTTGAACATTGGCCAATTCTTTTTTGTACAGTGACTTTGTCTATTCTTTTCATCTTCTTTTGATGCTTCCCGCATAGTTCAATATTTTGCCCATAGAACCCTTCAATGTTGCAACTTGAGACTTGAATTTTTTCTTTAGTTATTTCAGCTCAAGAAATGCCAAAAGATTCTTCTCTTTTGGTCTTCTAACTCCAAGTCTTTCCACATTTTGTTGTGATACTTTGTCTTCTCAAGCCACCCTCTGAAATCTTCTATTCAGCTCCTTTAATTCATTATTTCTTCCATTTGCCTTATGTTCAAGAGCAAGTTTCAGGATCTCTTCTGACATATGTTTTGGTCTTTTCTTTCTTTCCTGTCTTTTTAATGACCTTTTGCTTTCTTCATATATGATGTCCTTGATGTCATTCCACAACTGGTCTGGTCGTCGGTTATTAGTGTTAAATGCATCAAATGTATTCTTGAGATGGTCTCTAAATTCAGGTGAAATATGTTCAAGTTCGTACTTTGGCTGTTGTGGACTTGTTTGAATTTTTTTCAGCTTCAACTTGAACTTGCATATGACCAATTGATAGTCTGTTCCTAAGTCTGCCCCTGGCCTTGGTCTGACTGATGGTATTGAGCTTATCCATTGTCTCTTTCCACAGATACAGTCGATTTGATTCCTGCGTATTCCATCAGGCGAGGTCCATGTGTGTAGTCACCATTTACATTGTTGAAAAAAGGTATTTGCAATGAAGAAGTCATTGGCCTTGCAGAATTTTATCATGCAATGTCCAACATTGTTTCTATCACCAAGCCCATATTTCCAACTACCCATTTTTCTTTGTTTCCAACCTTCACATTACAATCGTCAGTAATTATCACTGCATCTTGGTTGTATGTTCGATCAATTTCAGACTGCAGAAATTGGTAAAAATCATCAGTTTCTTCATCTTTGGCATTAGCGGTTGGTTTGGCAATTTGAATAATAGTTTTATTAACTGGTCTTACTTGTAGGCATATGGATATTATCCTATCACTGACAGCTTTGTATTGCAGAATAGATCTAGAAATGTTCTTTTTGACAATGAATGTGACGTCATTCCTCTTAAATTTGTCATTCCCGGCATGCTAGATCATATGATTGTCTTATTCAAAATGACCAGTACGAATTTATTTCAGCTCAGTAATGCCTCGGATATCTATTTTCAAGAGTCTGATTCCATTTTTTCTCTCTTTCTTAATTTACTGTGCCTTAAGTGAAAGTTTACAAATCAAGTCAGTCTCTCATACAAAAACTTATACACACCTTGCTGTACTCCTAGCTGCTCTCCCCCTAATGAAACAGCACACTCCTCTCCACCCTGTATTCCCCATGACCATTCAACCAGCTCCTGTCCCCCCTGCTCCCCCGCCGCCGTCTCATTTCACCTCCAGACAGGAGCTGGACACATACTTTCATGTGTCTACTTGAGCCAAGAAGCTCACTCTTCACCAGTATCATTTTCTGTCTTATAGTCCAGTCCAATCCTTGTTTAAGAGTTACCTGTGGGAATGGTTCTCATCTTGGGCTAACAGAGGGTCTGGGGACCAAGACCTCCGGGTTCCCTCCAGTCTCATTTAGACCATTTAGCCTGGTCTTTTTATGAGAATTTCAAGTCTACATCCCACCATTCTCCTGCTCCATCAGGGATTCTCTGTTGTATTCCCTGTAAGGGCAGTCATTGGTGGTAGCTGGGCACCAGACAGTTCTTCTGGTCTCAGGCTGATGTAGTCTCTGGTCTTTGTGTTCCTTTTCTGTCGCCTGGGCTCATACTTACCTTGTATCTTTGGTGTTCTTCATTTTCCTTTGCTCTAGGTGTTTTGAGACCAATTGATCAATCTTGGATAGCCCCCTGCTAGCATTTAAGACCCCAGACGCCACTCACCAAAGTGGGATGCAGAATGTTTTCTTAATACATTTTGTTATGCCAATTGACCTAGATGTCCCCTGAAACATGGTCCCTAGACCCCTATCACTGCTACTCTGGCCTTTGAAGCATTTGGTTGTATTCAGGAAACTTCTTAGCTTTTGGTTTAGTCTAGTTGTGCTGACCTCCCCTGTATTGTATGTTGTCTTTCCCTTCATCTGAAGTAGTTCTTGTCTACTATCAAATTAGTGAATACCCATCTCCCTCCATCAGCACCCTCATAAGCATCAAAGAATATTTTCTTCTGTGTTTAAACTTTTTTTTGTATTTTTATAATAATAGTCCCATACAAAAATTGTCCTTTTGCAACTGACTAATTTCACTCAGCATAATGCCTTCCAGATTCCTCTATGTTATGAGATGTTTCATGGATTCATCATTTTTCTAAATCATTGTGTAGTATTCCATTATGTGAACATACCATAATTTATTTATTTAATGGGCACCTTGGTTGCTTCCATCTTTTTGTTATTGAAAACAGTGCTGCAGAGAACATGGGTGTGCATATATCTGTTTGTGTGAAGGCTCTTATTTCTCTTGGATATATTCCAAGGAATGGGATTGCTGGATCATATGGTACTTCTATTCCTAGCTTTTTAAGAAAGCACCGAATTGATTTCCAAAGTGGTTGTACCATTTTACATTCTCACCAGCAGTGTATAAGTGTTCCAGGCTCTCCATAACCTCTCCGACATTTATTATTGTGTTTTTTGGATTCATGCCAGCCTTGTGGGAATGAGATGGTATCTCATTGTAGTTTTGACTTGCATTAATCTGATGGCATTTCCTCATGTATCTGTTAGCTGACTGAATGTCTTCTTTCGTGAAGTGCCTATTCATATCCTTTGCCCATTTTTTAATTGGGTTGTTTGTCTTTTTGTAGTTGAGTTTTTGCAGTATCATGTAGATTTTAGAGATCAGATGCTGATTGGAAATGTCATAGCTAAAATGTTTTTCCCAGTCTGTAGGTAATCTTTTTACTCTTTTGATGAAGTCTTTGGATGAGCATAAGTGTTTGATTTTTAGGAGCTCCCACTTATCTAGTTTGTCTTCTGTTGTTTGTGAATTGTTACTGATGTTTTGTATACCGTTTATGCCATGTATTAGGGCTTCTAGCATTGTCTCTATTTTTTCTTCAATGATCGTTATTGTTTTAGATTTTACAGTTTGGTCTTTGATCCATTTTGAGTTCATTTTTGTGCATGGTGTAAGGTATGGGTCTTGTTTCATTTTTTTTTTTTTTTTGCAGATGGATACCCAGTTATGCCAGCACCATTTGTTAAAAAGACTGTCTTTTCCCAATTTAACAGACTTTGGGCCTTTGTCAAATATCAGCTGCTCATATGTGGTTGGATTTATGTCTAGATTGTCAAATCTGTTCCGTTGGTATATGTATTTGTTGTTGTACCAGTACCAGGCTGTTTTGACTACTGTGGTGGTATGATATGTTCTAAAATCAGGTAGTGTGAGGCCTCCCACTTTGTTCTTCTTTTTCAGTAATGTTCTACTTATCTGGGCCTCTTTGCATTCCATATGAAGTTGGTGATTTATTTCTCCATCTCATTAAAAAATGTCATTGGAATTTGGATCAGGATTGCATTATATTTATAGATTACTTTGGGTGGAACAGATATTTTTACAGTGTTGAGTCTTCCTATCCATGAGCAAGGTATGTTTTTCCACTTACGTAGGCCTCTTTTGGTTTCTTTCAGTAGTGTCTTGCAGTTTTCTTTGTATAGGTCGTCCGGTTAGATTTATTCCTATGTATTTTATCTTCTTTGGGGCTATTCTAAATGATATTGATTAGGTGATTTCCTCTTTGATGTTATCTTTTTTGGTGTAGAGGAATCCAACTGATTTTTGTATGTTTATCTTGTATCCTGATACTCGGCTGAACTATTAGTTTCAGTAGTTTTCTTTCAGTTTTTCTGTGTATAAGATCATGTCATCTGCAAATGGAGATACTTTTACTTCTTCCTTATCAATTTGTCTGGTTCCCTCTCTCAAGGGGAATGCTTTTAGACTCTCTCCATTTAGGATGATGTTGGCTGTTGGTTTTGTGTAAATGCCCTTCATCATGTTGAGGAATTTCCCTTCTATTCCTGTTTTGCTGAGAGTTTTTTTCATGAATGGATGTTGAACTTTGTGAAATGCCTTTTCTGGGTCAATTGATGAGATCATGTGGTTCTTGTCTTCTGTTTTATTTATATGATGGATTATGCTGATTGTTTTCCTAATGTTGAACCGTCTCTGCATACCTGGTATGAATCCCACTTGGTCATGGAGAATTATTTTTTTACATGTTGCTGAATCCTATTGGATAGAATTTTGTTGAGAATTTTTGTGTCTAAGTAATTTTCTTTTTCTGTGATGTCTTTACCTGGTTTTGGTATCAGGGATATGGTGGCTCCATGGAATGAGTTTGGGAGTATTCCATCCTTTTCTATGCCATGAAATACCTTTAGTAGTAGTGGTGTTAATTCTTCTCTGAAAGTTTGGTAGAGTTCTCCAGGGAAGCCATCAGGGCCAGGGCTTTTTTGGGTGAGAGTTTTTAAATCACTTTTTCAATCCCTTCTTTTGTTATGGGTTTATTTAGTTGTTTGTTTTAGTTTAGATAGGAAGTGTGTTTCTAGAAAATCTTCAATTCTAGGTTTTCAAGTTGTTGGAGTACAATTTTTCATAGTAATCTGATATGATTCTTTTAATTTCTTTTGGGTTTGTGGTGATATCACCCATGTCAATTCTTATTCAGGTTATTTGCTTCCTCTCTTGTTTTTCTTTTTTCAGTTTGGCCAGTGGTTTATCAATTTTGTTGATTTTTTTCAAAGAGCCAGCTTTTGTTCTTGTTAACTCTTTCAATTGTTTTTCTGTTCTCTGTTTCATTTAATTCTGCTCTAATTTTTATTATTTGCTTTCTTCTGGTGCCTGAGGATTTCTTTTGTTGTTCTCTTTCTATTTGTTCATGTTGTAGGGATAATTCTTTGATTTTGGCCCTTTCTTCTTTTTGGATGTGTGCATTTATTGATATAAATTGACCTCTGAGCACTGCTTGAGCTGTGTCCCACAGGTTCTGATAGGAAGTGTTTTCATTCTCATTGGCTTCTATGAATTTCTTTATTCCATCCTCAATTTCTTCTATGGCCCCGTCGTTTTTGAGCAAGGTGTTGCTCAGTTTCCACGTGCTTGATTTCTTTTCCTCGCTTTCTCTGTTATTGATTTCTACTTTTATGGTCATATAGTCAGAGAAGATACTTTGTAATATTTCAACGTTTTGTATTATGTAAAGGCTTGCTTTATGACGTAATATGTGGTCTGTTCTAGACAATGTTTCATGCGTGTTGGAAAAGAAAGTGTACTTGGCTGCTGTTGGGCGTAGTGTTCTGTATATGGCTATGAGGTCAAGTAGGTTGATTGTGGCATTTAGATCTTCTGTGCCTTTATCGAGCTTCTTTCTGGGTGTCCTGTCCTTCACTGAAAGTGGTGTGTTGAAGTATCCTGCTATTATTGTGGAGCTGTCTATCTTGCTTTTCAATGCCCTTAGAGTTTGTAGTGTGTATCTTGCAGCTCTGTCATTGGGTGCATCAATATTTAATATGGTTATATCCTCCTGGTTGTTCCTTTAATCATTATACAGTGTCCTTCCTTATCCCTTCTGATGGATTTAACTTTAAAGCCTATTATGTCAGAAATTAATGTTGCCACTCCTAGTCTTTTTTGATTTTTGTTTGGTTCATATGTTTTTTTCCATCCTTTGAGTTTTAGTTTGTGTATTTAATTCCAAGGCATATCTCTTGCAGGCAGCATATAGCCAGATGGTGTTTTTTTTAATCCATTCTGCCACTCTCTGTGTCTTTATTGGTGCATTTAGTCCATTTACTTTAGCATAATTATGGATAAGTATGAGTTTAGTGATGTCATTTTGATTCTTTTTTTGTGTGTTGTTGACACTTTCTTTTTTCCACTTAATTTTTTGTGCTGAATAGCTTTTCTTTATATATTGTCTTTTCCTCTTTTTCATTGTTGTTGATTTTGTTTTTGCCGAGTCTTTGTTTTTCTTGTATTTTATTTTGATGTGTAGGATTTTTAGTCTCCTTTGTAGTTAACTTATTGTTTGCCCCTATTTTTCTAAGTTTAAACTGAACTTTTATTTCTTTATATTGCCTTCACTTCTCCATATGAAAGATCTATGACTACATTTCTTTGTCCCTCTTTATTGATTTAACGGTCTCATCTTTTCATAATGATATCACTGTTGCCCTGTTTTGAATGTTCTTTTATTTTGATTTTTGTGATTTCCCAATCTGGGTTGATATCTGCTTGGTCTGTCCTGTGTTCTAGTCTTGTGTTGTTATCTGATGTTATTGATTTCCTATCCAGAGAACTCCCTTTAGTCTTTCTTGTAGTTTTGGTTTGGTTTTTGCAAATTCCCTAAACTTCTGTTTACCTGGAAATGTATTAATTTCGCTTTCATATTTGAGAGACAGTTCTGCTGGATATATGATTCTTGGCTGGCAAATTTTTTCCTTCAATGCTTTATATATATCATCCCATTGCCTTCTTGATTGCATGGTTTCTGCTGAGTAGTCCAAGCTTATTCTTATTGACTCTCATTTGTAGGTAACTTTTTGTTTATCCCTAGCCTGTCTTAAAATTCTCTCTTAATCCTTGGTTTTGGCAGGTTTGAATATAATGTTTTTTGGTGATCTTCTTTTGGGATCTGCCTTGTTTGGGGTTCAATGAGCACCTTGGATAGATATCATCTCATCTTTCACGATATCAGGGAATTTTTCTGTCAACAAATCTTCAACAATTCTCTCTGTGTTTTCTGTTCTCTCTCCCTGTTCTGGTACTCCAATCACTTGGAGGTTATTTCTCTTGATAGAGTCCCATGTGATTCTTAGTGTTGTTTCATTTTTCAAATTCTTTTATCTGATGTTTCTTCAAATATATTGGTGCCAAGTGTTTTATCTTTAATCTCACTCACTCTGACTTCTGTTTCCTCAATTCTGCTCCTCTGACTTTCTATTGAGTTGTCTAATTCTGTAATTTTATTGTTAATCTTCTGAATTTCTGATTGCTGTCTCTCTATGGGTTCTTGCAGCCTATTAAATTTTTCATTATGCTCTTGAATAACCTTCTTGATGTCTTGGAAACTCCTTTATCTTTGTGTTCCTTGGCTTGTTCTGCTTTTTGCCTGATATCCTTCCTGATCTCTTGAAGAGTTCTGTATATTAATCTTTTGTATTCCACCTCTGGTAATTCCAGTAATATATCTTCATCCAGAAGATTCCTTGATTCTTTGTTTGGGGAGCTTGTTGAAGAGATCATGGTCTGCTTCTTTATGTGATTTTATATTGACTGTTGTCTCCAAGCCATCTATAAGTTATTGTATTAATTTTTTTTATGTTCGCTCACTCTATCCTGGCTTCTTGCTTTCTTTTGTTTTGATATGCCCAAATAAGTGAGCTAGCTAGATTATTTGCACCTTTGAAGCTATAAAATCCTGTCACAAGATGGCTAGAGCAGTTACCAGGTATATGAGCCTAGGAGTTCATCCACTTTTCATGTACGGATTCAGCTCAGGTGTCCAGGTAGTCAGTTACCAAGTGTGTGATGTAGGCTCTCACCTACAGCCTTAGAGGAGGAGGGGTGGTTTGTGTAGGCACAGGTATCTGATTGCAGCAGGGGTCATGCTCTGAGCAAGACAGGGGGCTTACAACTATCCCCAAGTGTCTGTGAAGAAAGCACGTCCCTCTTACCTGGAGTGCACAGGTGAGTGGGTTCTGCAGCCTGACCACGGACACCAAATGCTTTTGGTTGTAAGGACTGGGAGGTATCATTTATCCTTGGTCCTCTGTCACTGGTGGCTAGGTGGCGTGGGTGGAGTCACCAGTCCTCAGGCCTCTGATGTGGGTAGGTGAGGACCCTGCCTAATAGGCAAAGTAGGGTCAAACTTCAAAAACCTGTCTCTCCACTGCACAGCTGAAACAGTTGAAGTCAGATTTCCAGCACATACAGTGTTGTACTCTGCCAACAAGGGCTTAATCTCCTGAAATTGGCCCACACAGGTCCATGCAGTGATGAAAAGCATTCAAAGTCCATGGACCATTTGTGCCTGGACAGAAGCCATTTCTGCCCTGAGTTCACAGCTTGGGGAGCCAGTAGATTATTTTTTCCTCATTCTTTAATTTGTTTTCTCCAAGGCTGGGAGAATTGCACAGGGGATGCAGCAGGACCTATCTCAAAAAAAAAAAAAAACCAGGGAAATCGACAGCCACTGAAGCCAGCTTGGAGGCTAGGGCTGAGGCAGGAGGGATCAGATAAATGGGGAAGAGTTCTTTTGTGATGGGTCCTGTTTGATCCGCAGTGTAAATTATATGCAAGCACTTATGTTTTGCTGAAAGCATTGTTCTTTGCTTTTTCCGGAGGAGTGCGTAGACTCTGTTCAGTTTGCTCTCTCTCCCTGAGCTCTCTCTCCCTGAGGAAACTGTGTCCTGAATGCTACCGCCAGCCCCTCTGTGGTTGTGCCAGGGGATTGTGCCTGAGGGTTGCTGGTTCCTGCTGAGTCAGGCCTGGCAACTCCTCACTGCTTCAGAACCATTTCTCCCTCCCCATGCTGCACAGTTCAATTTCTTAACTTTGCCTTTGGTGTTCAGGGCACCTAGCTTGTCATATATATAATCTATTTAGTTGTTTTTTCAGGTCTTTGTTGTAAGAGGGATTGCCAGAAGTGTCTGACTCTGCCATCTTAGCCCTGCCTCCTCCATCTCATTTTTGACAACTTCCTAGATTCATACTTCATACATTCCCCATTCCAGTTATTAATAGATGTTTGCAGCTCTTTCTTTTCATTTTGAGTTGTGCCACATCAGCAAACGATGGTTGCAAAAATTTTATCCCATCCGTGTCATTATGGTGGACTTTACTTTGAGGAGGCTGCTGAAACTTCCACTAAAACATGTCCACTATGAGTGACCCTGCTGGTATTTGAAATACTGGTGCCATAGCTTCCAGCATCACAGTAACAGGCACAGAACCACTGTACAGCCAGCTGACAGATGAGTGGTGGTATAACTCAGCTAAAACTTTCAAAACCCTAAAGGTAGGTATTATGACCCCATCTTCTAGGAGAGGAAATGAGGGGTTAGAGGTTTTTAGCACCAGCAGGAGCATAGCCAGGATTTGAACCCAGTTCTCTTCGGCTCTGGAGCTCTTTCTTCTCTGTGTACTTATTGCCTTAAAGTGCCACCAATGTGGTCTCCAGGCCTTGTCTGATAGGCTTGAGTCTCTTCCAGCTGGCTGAGGCCTTCCTAACCCCCAAGGCCTTGAGCATTCTTTACCAAGGTAAGGCAGGCTGCCTGCCAAACCTGGGAGTCTTCTGTTTATCCATCATGAGTCTTCACAACTACTACAGAGAGCTCTGGGCACAGGCCCAGGCCCAGCAGGGCAGCCCTTGTCCAGCCTTGTGGTTTGTGATCTGGCCTTTCAGAGCCTTTCTTCCATGACCACCCAGGAGGCCTCACACTGCCTGGAAAAAGTCAAAGCTTCTCAGCCTTTCTGGCCTTCAGCTCCTGCCCTGTCTGCCACCCCAGCAGAAGCTCGAGCCCCAAAACAGCAGGGTCTAAGCATCCCCCAGAGCCACAAAAGGAGACTCACAAATCAAAGGGGCCTGAGAGGACAAAGCTGTCACATCAGTCCATCATGGAGCTGGATCTCAAAAGGACACCAGGACAGAGTTCTGTTGGCTGTGAGTCACCACCCAGCCAGAATAATAAGGCAGCCCCACCCGTGAGTAAAAGCACCTTCATGACCCACTATCTTCTATCATTTTAGACATGGGGTTTGGGGTTTTTGGTGGGGTTAGCTCCAAGTCTTCATGTCATGCATGGAGAGACCAGAGTCAGCTGTTGTGGGAGGACTGTGGGAGCAGCAAGAGGGGTCCAGAAATTGATTACAGTGATGACTCCTCAGACCTGGGTGCCTGTGTCCCACCAGCCCAACTCCAGGCCTCTGTGAGGATGACCATGTTGCCAACAACTGTGGCTCAGCACAACCTCCTACGTCACTCTACTCACCTGTAAATGTGACCCTACTCTACTGGCCCAGGTGACAGAGGAGAATAAGGATGCTGAAATGATTTGAGCAACTCATCTGATACAGCACCTGGAATACTTACTCAACTTGTTCTGACTTCAAATCCCAGCATCTGTTTGCTCAACCAGGTTAATTCCTTCATTACACACAGACTCTAGCTTCCTACCCCCAAGCCCTGGTCCATTACAGATATGGGACACTCGAGAAATACTGACATGAGTAATAGGGTCTCTTTCCTACAAGGTAGAAACATGTCCTGACATTGTTCCTCTTCATCATTCCACCTTCCTGAAACCTTGTTCTTTTCTTCCGACCTCCTTTATTTCTTCTGGTTTGGAAGCAACTACACATATGTCAAAAAATGTGAAATGTCTTGGAGATGAAAACATACAGTTCTAAACTTACTTTAGTTGTTAACTCCTTTCTTCTTTCTGAGCTTTACTTTCCCAGTCAAGAAAATGAAGAGTTAGACTAGATGATCCAAGAGAGACTTTCAGTTCCCAGCCAGAATTCCACGGGTCCCATGGGAGAAAGATGCGGCAGTCAGCTTCTGTTGAGATTTATAGCCTTGCAACAGGTCCCTATGAGTCAACATCGACTTGATGGCATTTTTTTTTTTAAATAGGTAATTTTTAGTGAGCTGAACAATAGTCATTAGGAAAATATGTTATATCAATGGAGGGGGCAAAAAGGGTAAAATTTAAGGAAGGCTAAGAATGTGACGCATTGGTAGTTCAGTGGCAGAGTTCTTGTCTTCCGTGCAGGAGACCTGCATTCGGTTATCGACCAATGTACCTCATACACAGCTCCCACTCATCTGCTAGTGGAGGCTTGTGTGTTGCTATGATGCTGATCCAGCTTCAGTGGAGCATCCAGACTAAGATGGAAAACAGACTAGGAAGAAAGGAATGATAATCTACTTCCAACCCAGGAGCACAGTGGCCTGATCTGCATCTCATTGTGAGGTTTATGCACAGTTGCCACAAGTTGGGGGCTGGCTGTCTCCTCTTGATGCTCTACCGTAACTTCCCCTGGCCTGGGGCTGAACTTGGCGCCTTAGTGACTAAAAGATAAAGGGAGCCAGGACACTGGTGTGAAGCTTCATGCACCACTCACACCCAGGAGAAGTAGCCTGAGGTTTCCTTAACCTTTTTTGTCTGCAGCCAGAGTCCTCATGCCCCCAACCCAGACTGGCTGGTAGGAGATATGAGCTGTGATGCCCTTTTAGGTGTGGCTGGGCCTGGTCATCTCCATCCGGCTCCATGCTACACCACTGACAGCCTGTACTTTGTCACTCTCAGCCACTGCCTGCTGAGTGCTTCCCCCCAGGGAAACACTGTGCTGATTCCTGGTCAAGAATAGGCTGGCAGGTTATCTTTTCCCTCAATTGTTAATGTATTCCTTTTCCAAGGCCAGGAGAACTGCTCAGAATGCACAGCAGCACCTATCTCAGGCCCAGGGAAATCGACAGCCACTGAAGCTGGCTTGGGAACTGGGGGTGCAGTAAATTAGTTGTAAGCACTTATCTTTTGCTGAGAGAGCTGTTCTTCTTTGATTCTGGAGGCGTGAGTAGACTGTGGGGCTTGCTGTCTCTTCCTGAGGAAAATGTGTCCTGAATACTACTGCCAGCCCAGCTGTGGTCGCACAAGGGAATCATGCCTGAGGGGCAGTTATTCCTACTGAGTCAGGTCTAGCAACTCCTTGCCACTTCTGAGACATCTTGCTTTGTCTCTTCCTGCCACTCAGTCCGATTTTCTAACTTTGCCTTTGATGTTCAGGGCTCCTAGCTTGTCATATATATAATCACTTCACTTGTTTTTTCTGGCCTTTGTTGTAAGAGGGATCACAGGAAGCATCTGACTACTCCACCATCTTGGCCCTACCTCTTAGGTGACACAGTTGGGAGGTGGGGAGTCAGGCTTCACAACTAATGGCTGTTTTCATTCTGTTGCTGGGAGAAGAGTGGGTGGAAATGGAGCCCAGCCTCACCTCCCACTCCATACCACTGAGCCTTTTCACAAGCCATTTTTTAATTGTGATTCGGCTTTTGCTAGACGCGAAGAATGTTTATATCTGTCAGAGTCACTGGGAGCTCCAGACAGCCTGGTTCAGCTCTCAAGTTCAGAGAATGGGCCAGCAAGTCTTTTCTCTCTGGGTGTTCTCCACCCTGGTAATCAGGAAAATTAAACTAGAGGAACTTGCCTTTATTATCATCCATTTTCTTCCCTGTGGGTGCCACTATCACTAATTTTATTTTGTAATTTTATCTTGCAAATATCTTGAGGATTCTGGGTTTTTTGGCTGGCATAAACATCATGCATTTGTTTATACTCACCCCATTTGAGGAGTCTGGGTGTTGGAGATGCTGGTGCCCTATATTTGACTTAAAAGATCCCTGCTTCCCCTCAAAAGTGCTACCTGGAAATTCTGACCTATGAATGAAATATTTGTGAGTTTCTCATGTATAGCTGAAGGTGCTGGCCTGAAGCTTGCTCACTGGTGAGCCAGTGGGAATAGCTTCTTTTGGGTGCTCAGCATCTCCTGTGTATGGGTATATTTTATGAAGAAAAAGCTTGGGAACTGATTTCTCTTCCACAGCCCTGATGTGTTTTGCTATTTGAGTAAACAAAGGTGCCCACATAGAAATACACATAAGCCAGTTCACACTTCTCAAGTTCAGGGTTATTGTGAAGATTGAAAGAGATAATGTACACAGCACTCATGCAGCATAGACTTGAGTGGGCCCCAGTGGTGGTGCTAAACATCAGTTTAGGGGAAGTAAATTATCAAGATCTTTAGCAGAAAAAAACAAAAAACAAAGGAATGCCTTGCTTCAGGGTGTTTTGCCCCCCTGTGCTACATTCTCTGATCTTTCTGTGTGTGCTTTGCCCTGCATGCACTGGTGGCATCTTGGCTGTTACTGGGGCATTTGGGAGAATGAGGCCAGTTCTTCTGAAAGGCAAGGTGCCACCCTGGGAAGGCAAGGTGCCACCCTGGGAGCCACCCCTAGAGGCCACAGTACCTGCATCTGGTGTGGGGCTAGTGCTGGGGCCTCTCCCCAGCAGTACAGGACTTGGTTCTCAGCCACTCCAGAACCTCTTTCATTCTCAGCAGCTGGCCTCACCTCCACCAGTAGCAGTGGTGGGAGCCATGAGCACACTCTCTTTCCCCATCTGCTGCCATTCTGCACTCCTCCCTGTGTCCCCCCATTGGCCCACCTCCTTGTGGCTTTGCCCCTTGCTGGCTATTTTTGCTTCTTTCAGCCTCTTTGTTCAGTATTTCCTTGTTGCTATTCCCTGCCTCACTCTTTTGTCTTACACAGAAAGTAGCCCTAATTTGCCCCACATTCCCTCCAGTTACTGCTTCTTCTCTCTCTTCCCTTTTCTGACCAAATCCCTTGCCCCTGCCCATTCTCACTTTACCTCTCCACTCCATGATCCCTGGCTCCTACCCTGTCAGTAAGCCTGCTGGGTCTGTTGCTGTAGCTGATGAGTGAGTGCCTTGTTATTGACCCAAAGGGTGCCTTTTAGCTCTCAAAACTTCTCTGAAGCACTGGAGCACTTGGACACTTCCTTCATCTTGGAAGGTTTCTTTCCTTGATTTCCATGGGTATTCACTCCTCATGTTTCCCCCCAGCCCTGATGTACTAGGGTTTTCTCAGGATCTGTCCTTAGCCTTCCTCTATTCCAGCACCACTCACCCTCCTGAGCCATCTTGTCCTCCCCAAGGCTCCCATGGTCTGGTGAAGGAGCCCTGAGGTAGGTGGTCTAGTCCTTGCATTCAGCTTGCTGTGTGGTGGCTGGGCTGGGAGGAAACTGGAGCTTCCAACTGGTGTATCCTGGAGACACTGGTCTTTGGGGCCTGAGTAGAGGACACTCTGGACAGCAGAATTCCGGTGCTATCCTTGCTGCTGAGTGGCCTGTGCAGTGGCAGCGCTAGCCTCACCCAGGAGCCTGTTAGACAAACAGAATCTCAGCCCCACTGTGGTCCCCTCAGTCAAATGTACATTTTGATCAAAGATTCTATAGAAGAATCCTGATCAAAAGAGGGGAATTGCAGAACAGAATTTCAAATTTTCATGCAATCCAGACTTTCTGAATCCATGGAGGCTGGATGAAACCCTGAAACTATTGCCTCAAGATAATCTTTAAACCTTAAACCCTGAACTCTTCTTAAAACCAAACAATAGTTTAGTTTACCTAGTAAAAAAAATGTCTGTCTTGAGCCTTATGCTCTTTTAAGAATTATCTTATATGGGATCAAATTGACAACAGCAACTGGAAAGATTAGATAGGAATCTTAGGTGGCAGTGAGTTCATGTTAACGAAGGAGGAACAACTCAGACAAGGAGGATGAGAATGGTTGCACAACTTGAAGAAGGTTATCAATGTCACTGAATTGCATGTGTAGAAATTTTTGAACTGGTGTGTTCTGCTGTGCATATTCTCAGCAACAACAACAAAAATAAAAGAAACTATTTTTTAAAAAATACGCAGCTTCACAAGCCCCAACAGATATTTATGTGCATGTTGGCGTGTGAGAAGCTGCTCAGGCTGCAGAGGGAGATGTTCTGGCCTACGCACAGGGTCTGAGCTGCATGCATGGAACTTAGGTTCTTAAGATTCTTCTGCCTCAAAATAGAGGCCTCGTTTCCAAGGGGAATTTGATGGAAGAAGCCCCGGGCTTTCCGTATTGGAACGAAAGCTTATGCTCCGCAAACAAGAGATTCTTATTTAAACTTTACTCTTGCCCCAGCTTTGTGTGCGCTACCAGGAGTTTCAAGTTGAAGAGGAAAAAGCAGCAGCGGCAGAGATGCTGGCCTTGCCAGGT
Organism: Elephas maximus indicus; assembly: GCF_024166365.1. Lineage (NCBI taxonomy): Eukaryota > Metazoa > Chordata > Mammalia > Proboscidea > Elephantidae > Elephas > Elephas maximus. The sequence continues at coordinate 519,150 of NC_064834.1, forward strand.
GCAGACTGTGCCCCCACAGCTTGGGACCAGGCTTGGCCTCCAACACTCTGGGGGATGGGGATGCAGAGGCTTTTCATTGAGCCCTGTTAACACCCCTTACTTACCTCCTTCCTAAATTGCCCAAGGGCATAAACTTACAGGCTGCCACTTGGGCCCAAGTAGGTTCTGTCCGCCCCAGCCCCACTCCCCACCCCAGTTCCTCTGGGGTCTATGTTCATACTCTTTGCTGGCCTGAACTTGGCCTACAGAACTCAAGCACATGGATATTTGGTGGCTAAGAGCACATGGATATTTGATGGCTAAATAGGACCAAACTAAAGCGTGGCTTTGGAGCTGGCTCCAGAGGCCAAAAACAATAGCTCCTGCTGCTGCCCATTAGCAAAACAGTTTGGGCCCAGTGTATAACTCTCTCTGTCGCCAGCCCAGCCATTATAATGAGCACCCATGGGCTGGGCAGACAAGGCTGAGGTTGTTTGCAAGAAACAAGAGCCCTGCCTTGGGGCCAGCTGGGTTCTGGTCCCAGGCTCACAGCAACTCACTCCAAGATGTTGGGGAAGGGGAGGGAGTGACGTGGGGGCTGCACCCACCTCTTAAGCCTACCCCAGGCAGGATAAGAAAGACTGAGAAAGAAAGCTCCTGGCAGCCTGGAAAGACTCAGGGCCCGAGCTCCAGAACATCCCTGTAGCCACAGCCCAAGTGTTCTGCTGTGACTAGTGATCATCTGTGACTTTGCACATGCTGTTCCCCGGCCAGTGGCACCCTTCCCCCTTCACGTGCTGACCTTATCCTCACTGTTGTTCTCAGGGAGCCTCTCCAGTCTGCCAGGGCAGCTGCATCTTGTCCTCTTCCCATTGTCCTGGCTACCACCTAGTAAACATGAGGCTTGGTCGTGGTTTCATCTTGCCTTCTACGCTAAGATCTCTGTGGTGGGCATGGAGCTGCACTGCTCAGACCCCCTTTAAGAAACTACCCACCACTGCCCAGCTGTACGAGTGTAGTCAGCAGACAGCCTTGGGCTGCTATCACCTTCAGGGTCTACTTCAGGCCCTGGTAAATGCCTGAGCAGGACAGTGGTGCAGAGTGTGGCTGGCCCCTCCTGATGGGGTGTCCTATGATGTTCCTGTTTGTTGGCCAGGCAGAGATGTCGTTAGGCTGGCATCATGGTCTGACTGTTCCCTGGCTAGCCCCCTTCTTCTCCTCCCCTTCACAGATTTCTGTCCCCAAGAAGGCTTTTGCTCCTCTAACCCTTCCTCAGAGTCTGCTTCCCTGAAGACCCAGCCAGGACAGTGGAGCAGGGTTGAGACAATGCACTCCCAGCATCCGACACCACCAAAGGGTCTCAGAGGAGGTTGGAGGGAGCATGAATGAATGGACAGGCAGATGGCTGAATGAGCTTTGGGCCACGCTCCTGCCTGTCCCAGCATTCCACGTGCCTGGGAATATTCCCAGCCTGGGGAAACCTCAACTGCCTGAAAAACCCAGGATCCACTTCTCCTGTGCCCTGCTGGAGAGGTGACAAGACAGCCACTGAGAGGCCAGCAGTAAAGACAACATGAGCAGTATGGGCTGAGGCCAGAAGTGTGGCACCAGCTAAGCCCAGTGTCCAAGGTCTGGCCAGGAGGGAGGAGAGAGAGTGTAGCCCTCACTGAGGACCAGAGTCCCACATCTAGAAGAGGCGCAAGGAGGCCAGGCTGGCCCAGAGCATCCCTTCCTGAGGCCTATGGTCTCTGACAACTTGGAGCAGGAGGCCCGGGCACACATCTCAGAGTCATATCTCTGGAGGCGCAGGAGTGAGGGACCACTGGGGGCGGGGGCAGGCAAGAGGTCGTGGAGGAGCTTGGACACTTCAGTGTGGGTCTCTGAGGCCTGGGGGGTCAGCTGGGAAGGAAGGCAGTATAGTGCGCCTCAACCTCAGCTCCCCTTGGGCAGGACACAAGAGTGTTGGAAATTTGGCTGGCTATGTCCCCATGGCCAGGGTCAACCTTGCAGGGACTTGAGTCCCCACTGGCATAGAGGAGGCCTCATCCCATGGGCATCTCCCATATGTGTTCCTAGACCTAAAGCACCATCATTTGAGAGGCCTGCCCTTTCGTCTGCAATGCTTTATATTGGGGGCAGGATCCTGAGGAGGGGGCACTGCCTTAAGGCATTGACTCAGCTGTGCAAATGCTGCCTAAGCAGCAGATGTCTGCCACACTCCCCCCGACCCCATGCTGTCTGCCCCTTGTGGAGCAACCATGGCATACATGTCCCTGCTGTCACACATGCTCACACCAGAGACTTGGTATGTTACACATCTGTAGGCTGGGGACTCCTTGGGGGCTGAGCCCAGGTGGCTCATTTGTTTGTTCCCATGTGGCCCCACCTGGCCCCCAGCATGAGCTCATCAAATGGCAAGTGGGGGTGAGCCAGGCCTCTCAGCAAGGACTCTGGCCGACTGCCAGCTCAACAGGCAAGAAATTGCTGCTCTAAGCACTTCACCCAAATTGTTTCATTGGTCGTCACCCCCACCCTTGGGGTCCGTGCTATTACTGACTTTATTTTATGAGTCAGGACCCAGACAGGGCAAGGTTAAGGACTTGCTTGGTGTGACACAGCCCGGATGGCTGTGAGCCCACTATTTCTGGATAGGACGAGGCAGGGCAAGGGACAGTCTCTGTGCTGAGCAGGAACTCCCTGTAGGCTGTACCTCCAGGGATCACTGTGGCCCTGGCCTGTGGTGTCCTGGAAGGTGTCACAAAGGCCTAGGGAGCCTGGCATTTGGGCCTAGGGCACCTGTCTCCAGTGATGGCAACCACATGGGTCCATATCCTCTTGTTACAGGTAGGCCTCTCTCCTGCCAACCTGCTAGACTCCAGGTGCTACTCTGCTGGCCATGCCAGCAGGTCTGCACTATGCTGGGAGGTCACATCTGCAGGGCTGGCTGGGAGGCTGGAGCTGCATACACTGTTGTGGGTGTATGGATCGAGGCTGGTCTGTGGTGCAGATCTGCCCTGCCCCTTGGCAGTGCTGGTCCCTCCCTGTGCCCCAGCTGCGAAGGCCCCTCCTTGGAGGACTTGGGAAGAGCTTGGCTTTGTGACTTGGTGCCCTGGCCTCCAGGAGGTGCTCTCACAGCCCTGTCCCACTGAATTCTCATGGGACCTCTGTGATCCCCATTTCACAGGCAAGGAAATGAGCTCAGAAAAGAGGTGAACTGGCAGAGACTGCCAGCTGACCAGCGGTAGCCAGAGTTTGACCCCACACAAGGTGGGGGTGGGAGCGTGTTCACTTGGCTTCTCTGAGAGTCCCAGGGGCAAGCCACTCAGTGGTCCAGCATCCACCGGATCATTCTCATGTGGACAAGAAAAAGAGTGGTGAGAGGAGCCCTGAGCCCTGCGCATAGGGACCCTGGCCCCATGAGGACAAACCCAGGCAACCTGGGCCTCGCATCCTCATATCCTTCCATCTGGCATTTTCCCCAGTCCTCGCCATCATGTGTATAACCAAGAGGACACCTTTACTCAGCTTGGAAATCAGGGGACTGGGAAGGTGGACACAGAGGGAATCCCATTTGAGAGGCCACACCCAGATCCAACCTTGGTGGAGCCCGGCAGACCATGGGTGAGTCCCTTAGTCTCTCCTAGTCTCATCTTTCCCCCTATGTAAATTAGGAATAATAAGAGATTCCTCACAGGGCTGTGACTAGGGTCTGAAAGCCTGGTTTAGACTTTAAAGAGCTGTAGACATATTTGCAATTACTGTGCCCAGGGGCCAAGGAACTAGGCACCAATGTTCAGGTATGGAACAAACCAAAAACCCACAGCTGTCGAGTCTATGCTGACGCATAGCAACGCTATAGGACAGATTAGAACTGCCCCATAGGGTTTCCAAGGCTGTTTTCAAGGTTTCCAGACTGCCACATCTTTCTCCTGCAGAGGGTCTGGTGGGTTTGAACTGCCGACGTTGTGGTTAGCAGCCAAGAGCTTTAACCACTGGGCAGACAGGTCTCTTTCAAGTATAGAGAGTGAGGGTTAATCTGTGAAGCAGTTTTCCAAATTGTTGGCCATGGTCATCTGGGACTGAGATCTGCAGCTGAGTGAGCACCTGTCCATCACCTGTTGTGGCCAATATCTGGAGAACCTTCTGGGGTTCACAAGAGGCCCGGTTCTGCTGCTGGGATTCTGTCTAGATTCTTATTAAACCCCATCAGTAGCCATCGTAGGGCCATAAAGCAGATGCTGGGCCTTGTCCAGATGTACTACATGTTAGAGCCTCCCGGGCGGCCTGAACAAACCCTACCTGAAGCCTTGAGTGGCGGGTAAGGCTGGAAGCCACGATGCAAGGAGCAGCCTGGCGGCCCTGGGTCTCAGGAGGCTGCAAACAGGAGAGTGCTATGCCAGGCGAAGGAGGCCGTGTAATGACTTGCCTCATTGCAAGTGACTAAGGGGTGCAACTGGCTCTGTGGAAAAGGTGCAACCCAGCCGCTGCAGGCCGTCACATCTCAGAATCTCCCTGGACCTGGCAGGAGGCTGGGCCTGGACACCTGAGGCCACTCCTTCAAGTTTTATGTTCTTGGAACAGAATGGTTGCAAGGGGAAGATCACTTCTCTACCTCCTGCTCAGAGCTCCTGAGTTAGGCCTGGATGGAGGCCTCCTCAGTGTCTGCGGCTCTGCCCTGGCCTCTTCCACTTGAGGCCCACAGGTGGTGTTCCCTGCATGGAGGTCAGCCCAGTCTGCTGCCATGCTGGGAAAGAATGATGGGCAGGGCCCCATGGGCTTGTTGCAAAACCAGGAGACCCAAGCTCCTATCAGGCAGGAGAGAAGAAAAGTGCCTGCAGAACGTGGCCCAAAGACTCTTTGTGTGCGATGGTGGGCTGGCATTTTGTACCCCAGTCACAGTGGGTAGGAACATACCTCAGTGATCAAGATCATGGGCTTTGAAGTGAGGCAGGACCTAGATTCAAATTCAGACTCAGACTTTTCAGCTGTGGAACTGGCCCTCCGAGTCTCAGTGTCCCCATCTCAGAGGGTGTAATGATTATGTAAAATGGTAGAGATGGGCCCTTTAGTAAAATGTCTGAGTAAGCTACTGTGTACATGGGTCATCTTGATCCTTGTGACAGTGGGTAAGGTCATATGATCCCCCCTTTATAGATGAGGGAAGCTAAAGTAGGAAAAACAATAGCTGTGATTTGCCCTGGTGGTGTAGTGGTTAAGTGCTATGGGTGCTAGCCAAAAGGGTCGGCAGTTTGAATCTGCCAGGTGCTCCTTGGAAACTATGGGGCGGTTCTGCTCTGTTCTATAGGGTTGCTATGAGTCAGAATCGACTCGACAGCAGTCGGTTTGGTTTGGTTTTGGGTTTCATGATTTGCCCAAGATCTCATTGTTAATAAGAGGCAGAGTCAGGCCTGGAATCTAGATTTATTTAACCCCAGAGCCTAGGTTACTACCTTTTACATCATCTCCAGTGATTGTAGTTTTATGTTTCTGGCAGTCAGGGAACAGGTAGGATTGGGTTTCTCCAGTGCAGGACTTACAGCCTGTTTGGGCACAATCAGCATCCAACCATTGTTGAACATTTCAGAGAGATGAGGAATGATTGCCTCCTTCCAACGGCCAACCTATCTCCTTTCACCTTGAAAAATTGAGGTGGCATCTAGCAAAGATACATATAATAAAATTATGCCATAGAAATAGCAAATCACGTCTAGGAAAAAAATAAGTAAAAGTACAAAGGCAAGACTAGGCATGTCACATACACCTATCCACTATGTGGACCAACACAGATGCTGTAACTGAGTTTTGAATTTCACTCTAAGCTTCTGGCAGCAACATGGAGCCTATATTGCTGACATCATTCTCATGATCACAAGGAGGATTCACCAGACCCTCAGGGAAACCAAAGGTTTCTATAGTGGGGCTCTGCAATGCCCTTTTTGTATAGTGTGTGCACGGGGGAATTCCAGAATTCTCCATCTGCAAATTTGGTAGTGGGCTCACTTGCTCCACCGCTTTCTGAGGTACTTCCTCCATGGAGGTCAAGGCCACTGCTCTATGGAGCTTCTGCATTAGTATAAAAGGATGGGCCTGCTTCTCTCCTGTAGAACCCACCTCCACAGTTGGTTAGCTCTGTTCAGAAGTCAGTCACTTGGGTGCGGAATTTATCCATGGGCAAACAGCTATCAGAATTGCCATTTGGCTTCCCAAAATGGTTGTTTACGTCTCAGAAATCCTAGTTTCCACGAACATCCTGGCTTCGTGGGCACACAGGGAAGTGCCCACAGAGGCATATGGGGAATCTCACACCCAGTTTGGCTACCATTAAATGCAAAGGCTGGAGAGCTGGACTTTGGGGAGTGTGGAGTCAGTGGTTGGGATAATGACATTGTTGATCTTTAAGCAAATCGTGTGCTCCCTTGCTTCATTATGGTACCCTCAAAAGGAAGTCCAAACATTTTCTCAACAAAATGTACTTAGCTGTCTGCCAGGGTATGATTTAATTTGACCTTTCTTGTTGTGATGTCACACCAAGAATATCCTTCTCAAATGCAAACATTTATTCATTCCAGTCTCCAGAGGGGTTTCTAAGTTCAATGCCCCACTCTCCAGCCCTCCTTCCCCCTCCCCAAGCTGGGCTTCCAGTGAAAGCCCAAGGGAAAAGATGAGGGACTGCCCAGGTTCCTCGCTTGCAGAATTCTCTGACTTTCAGAAAAGAGGTGTGAGTAAGAAGGGAGGGAAATAATTCCTGAGCACCCACTGTGTGCCAGGTGCTTTAGCTAGAGTGATGAGCTGTCCCAGTTTGCACAGGAAGGAGCGTTTTCCTGAAACTCTAATATGGGGATGGCTGGTCACCCACCTTCAATAATTTCCATAGCATTCCTGTGAGGTAGGACTGTACCTGCACATTATAGAGAACAGGAAAGCTTGGAGAGGTCATTGTCCTATCTGTGATGCCCAAGGTCATACTCTTTCCACTACAGCATTTTGCTTCTTCTGAAGGGGTTGGGAGACTTTCAAAATCTACCATGAAGAGAACTCTGAATTCCTTGGTATTATGGATAAAATTTTTTCCCCCGCAAAACATGTGTTGGAGTCCTTACTCTTATGCCTGTGTAGCTCATCCTGTTTGGAAATAGCCTTTTCTTTGTAATGTTAATTAGCCCATACCCAAGTAGGGTGGGTTCTAAATCTAATCACTTCTGAGTTATAAGAAAAGGAAGTTAGACACAGAGATATGCACACATGGGGAAGACAGACACCATGTGAGGATCGTCTACAAGCCAAGAAACCAAGAAATATCTGGCAGTATCTTCAAGGAAGGAACTGACATGGCTCAGATCCTGATTTGGCCTTTAAGCTCCAGAACTGTGAGAAAATAAATTTCTGTTCTTTAAAGTCACCCATAGCAGAACAAGGAAACTAAGAAGCCTGGAAACTTCAGCTTCCTTTAGGCTATTCCTTTGTTTACTCGTGGACAGGATCTCCTGTCCCCTGAGGCCATGTTCCTATAGAAAGGGCACCTCACTGAGTAACATGCTTGGCCACACTCGTTTGCCATGCCGTGTTCAGACTTTCCCCCCGCCTCGAATCTGCCTGCCCCAAAAAGAACCTGCACCCTGTGTACTCTCTGCCACATTGGATTGCGGGCAGGGGGCATATCTAAGTGGCAGGTCTATTTAGCTGCACATCTAAAGCCACATTCTCCAATCAGCTTTGCAGTTTATCAGAGGAGACATTTTGACATCCACTGATGTGACTCTGGCATTTGTCTCCCAATGGACACAGAAGAGATGTGTCATGTTTTGAATTTCATAAAACACCCAAATTTAGGTTTTCTTATCTCTTCTGAAACCTCAAGCACAATCTTTATTTGCAAACCTCTGTGGCTTGTCCTGGAGGACCCATGGTGAGCTGGGGAGACCACGACCTCCTTCCTAGAGAGAGGAGCCCAGTGTGCAAAAGCTGGCATGGGTCCTTAGGGAAGTCGATGAAAACAAGATCTGAGTTAGGATGCTGGAGCCAAGCCTTCTTGCTGGTCTAAAACATAGAAAGGAGTTGAGAGCTTATGGGGTTACTCAGCAATGAAATAGCTTCAGAAATTTCTTTCCCAGAAATGTAATATGGGGGCTGAAGGAGATCTTTCCTTCTTTCCTGCTCCAAGTCATCTAGAACCCTGGTCTTTGGCTGGAGCCAGAAAGAATTCTGCTCTTCTTCCTTTTCCCTCATTGTGGCCTGGGAGGATCTTGAAATCAAAGGGAACCTCATGCCTGGCCTGGACTTTTCTTGATTAGTAACCCAGACTGGCAGCCTTTGTATTTTCAGGGCAAGGGCTTGGGTTAATCTGAAAGTCATGCTGGAGACCACCTACCTCCTTTAAACAAACAGCTCACCTTTCAGCCCAGAGCAGCCTCTCTGCCTGGGGTGTTTGTTAGGCAGAATCTCACTGAGTACTTATGGCTGCTAACCAAAAGGTTGGCAGTTTGAATCCACCAGGCACTCCTTGGAAACTCTATGGGGCAGTTCTACTCTGTTCTATTGGGTCACTGTGAGTTGGAATCAGCTTGATGGCACGCATCAGCAACGACATAGATAATTTAGAAAATAAAGAAAATGAAAACGAAAAGTAGTTCCAGTAGTACCACAACGCTAAGATTTATAGAAGATTCTCTTCATTTATTTTCCAGTGTAGCCTCTTTTATTTTTACATAATTGCTACAAAAATGAATATAGTTTTCTATCTTGCTTGCTTTACTTAACATTTTTTGTGTCATTAGGGTTTTTAATGTCTCCATAGACCTCATTTCGATGGTCTAATAATATTCCACTGGGTCATAAAGGTTGTTTCTCTGTGTTGTAGGAGGAGGCTTTGGCTTCTGCTGCAATTTTCATAAATAGCACTGTGATACATACACTTGTGGTACAAATTGTTATTGTACTTGGCTGGTAACAGAAAAGATAAGCTTTGGAAAAAAAGGCTTGGTGATATACTTCAAAAAAATCAAACATTGAAAGCCCTGTGAAGCATGGTTCTAGTCTGACACACATGAGGTCACCATGAGTTGGGGTTGGCCTGACAGCAACTGGTCTATATATTCTTGTGCATAAAATCTTTGGGATGGTGGATTGTTTCTTGGAATTAATTCTTCAGATGAAAATTATGAGTCAAAATATATACCAACCTGACACAGAAAGGCAAATTATTTTTCAAAAGGGCCATGCCTGTTGACAATTCCATGCCAGGCCAGGGTAGAATCCATTCCATTCCATACTGCCATCCTTTGAGTAGTCTTCAAGAGAAGAGAAATCACTCTTCAAGAGGCTGTTAATTTTTGATTCATTGATACCTAATGAGCCTGACCATTCCCCTAGACATTCATTTACATGTTTTACAACCAAATAAATTAGGAAATTTTGTTTACTTTATGGTCTATTGATCCACTTTCCCCAGCCCCCACCCCAGTTTTACTTCTGCTCAGCTTTTTGGCTCTCAAGTCAAGCATCACCCACCCTCACCTCCAAGCCCCATCATTTTTCTTAGCACCCCTTCCCACTCAGATGGGAAACTCCTAGATTAAGATTCGTTCCCCTCTAAAATGTACCCTCCCTGAGAGCAGGGTTGGGTGTGGTTTGCTCTTCGTTGTGCCTGTGGTGCCTGGGCAGTGCCTGACACCTCTCAGTGCTCAGTATTGATTCAGTCTGTATCTTTCTTTCAGGTGCTATCTGATGGGATGTACTTTGAAGCTGTGATTTCCATGTTGGCATCTTGACCTCAAGGCTCTGGTTCTAGAACTACAACAGCCACCAGCTACAGAGGCCACCTCAGTCCTCTTCTATTTTCTAACAAAGTCAATCTTTTTGGGCCTTAGGAATCTATCATTTTTTCTCAGAGCCTTCCAGCACAAGCCTGCTCACAATTAATCCTCTTGGGAAGCCTGTCTACCCTGGGAGGCTCCTTAAACTGTGGTGACCACATTTATCAGGAGTTAAAGGCTTCATTTAACATGCTCTGAGGCACGCACAGAGAGACGTTTTCTTGGGCAAACTTAATTATTGCATCAGAAGAAAAAACATGTTCTCATGTTAGTCTTGGGGAGGGAGCAAGTGTCGGCAAGGCTTCCTGTAATTTTCATTACCAGTAATGACATTTTCCACTCTCCTGAAATGAGTTATTTTTATTCTTTTTATATTCCTTGTCTAAATGGTGAAAGGATCTATCAAGGGCATGCTTGGTATTGGTTTTTATAAAGTCAAGGAATTGTTGGGAATTTTGAAAGGTCACCTAATCCATGCCTTGACCCACAGGCAGTAGACCCATGATTAAATAACCTGAGGGCTAGAAACCTCTCATTGATTGGTCAAGTTTGGAGCAATGACTTCCACAGTTGGCCTTGAGTAGGCTGTTCTATGGGTTAGAAGGAGGCCATTGGTGGATCATGATAGAATTCTCACCTTCCATGCAGGAAACCCAGTCTGATTTGTGGCCAGTGCACCTCATGTGCAGCGACCACTTATCTGCTAGCGGAGGCTTATGTATTGGTATGGTGCTAAATAGTTTCAGCAGAGTTTCTAGACTAAGACAAACCAGAAGAAAGGCCTGGTGATCACTTCCAAAAATCATCGAATTAAAATCCTGTGGATTACAATGGTCTGAACTGCAATCGATCATGGGGATGGCACAGGAGCATTTTGTTCTGTTGTGCATGGTGTTTCCATAAGTTGGGAGCCAACATATAGCAATGGCTTTATCAAAAAACCCTTTGCCATCAAGTCAATTCCAACTGTATAGTGACCCTATAGGACAGAGGGAAACCTTGATGGTGTAGTGGTTAAGTGCCATGGCTGCTAACCAAAGGGTCGGCAGTTTGAATCCACCAGGCCCTCCTTGGACACTCTATGGGGCAGTTCTGCTCTGTCCTATAGGGTCACTATGAATTGGAATCAACTCAACAGCACTGGGTTTGGTTTTTTGTTTCGTTTTGTTTTCATATAGGACAGAGTAGAATTGACCCGTAGGGTTTCCAAGGCTGAAATCATTACAGAAGCAGACTGCCACATCTTTCTCCTTCAAAGTGCTACCAATGTACCACCAAGGCTCCCAAGTAGCCATGTAAGTCTTCCTTTTCTGCTTTTCGGTTCTCTACCTGAGCTGAGCACTGGAATCACCTAGGGAGCTTTAAAAGGTCTTGGTGCCCAAGCCACACCCAGACCAATTAAATCAGGTGCCTGGCTTGAGGGGTGGGACAGCAGTCTGTGGTTTTTCATGCCTTCACCCCCAGAGGATGCCATGGTAAAGCTGGACTTGAGACAAGCACTTCAGGTTCAACTGATTTGTCAAATGTTACACCTGGAAGGGAATTCAAAGTCACATAGTTCATAGTTCCTGCCCTACCTGAACATTTGACTCACCCAGAAAGATGAAAAAGTGTATCAATGTGTCATTCTTCCCCTTCTGACTTAATGGGTCTGAGGCCTGGGTAATTTGGGGAGCTCCCAGTGTTATCTGTCTAGGGCTGAGGGTCACTGGCAGGCCAATCGATCCTTTATGAGCTTCTTTGGCCCTAGGCCCTTCGAGAAATTAATGAAGGCTCCAAGAAATAGTGACATCTGCAAGTATACCCATTTGATTAGGAGTTTACAAATGCTCTGGGACCCATCTAGAGACACTCTGGGAGCTGATTTAGTACCGCCAATTCACTTACAAAGCTGAAACAAATGCCCAGGGAGTACAGTGACATGCCTAGGACCAGGAGAGTGTCTGTGGAAGCCGTATATCCAGGACCAAGAACTCTGTGGTTATTTAACTGCTATTCCAAGAACCTGGCTGCCTCTCCACTGGGCAGCTCAGAAAGATGAGTCCAAGTGCCTGTTGGGGTAGGCTGAGAAGTGACTCCCAAAGATAGCCATGTCCTAATCCCTGGAACCTGTGAATACGACCTTATATTAGAAAAAGGGTCTCTGTGGATGTGATTAAATTAAGGAACTTAAGATGGGGAGATTATCCTGGATTATCTGGGTGAGCCCTATTATGGATTGAATTGTGTCCCCCAAAATGTTATGTTGAAGTCCTAACCCCGTACCTGTAAATATAACCTTGTTTGGAAATAAGGAGCCAGAATCAACTCCACGGTAGCAGGTTTGGTTTTTGTTTGTTTGTTTGGAAATAAGGGCTTTCTTTTGTTATGTTAATGGGGTGAGACTAGAGTAGGGTGGGTCCTAAACCTAATCCCTTTTGACTGGTGTTTTATAAAAACGGGAGAACAGAAAAGAGAGATACGCACATAGGGAGAAGAGACCACGTGGAGAACTGTCTACAAGTCAAGGAATGCCCAAGCAAGGAAGGACCCTCCCCTAGATCTGTTGCCTTGATTTGGATTTCTAGCCCCCAAAACTATGAGACAATAAATTTCTGTTCTTTTTGTCTTTTTTCCTGTTATTGCAACCCCATTCGAACACTGCTCCTTCCCCCTTCGTTGCCCTCCCCGGTGTCCTTCCAAACTGAGGCTTCCAACAGCGGTTAGAACTTTGTGCATGCACAACCCAAGATCTTGGTGGATGTGCAAACCAAGGGAATCGTGTCCGTACGTGATCCTGGACTTGAGCATCACCAGAAGGGAAGATATTTTCCAGCCCGCAGTTCCACCTGAGCCCCTTTGGAAAATGAGAAGTCCCACAACGAGAACTTCCTATGAAGAATGACCTAGAATCCAGATATCCAAATTTTGGTATGGGAAGTCTCAGGGTGCAGGGTTTCACACACCAATCCCTGCCCCTCAGGACTTGGGGATATAAAAGGTCTCAGATTCCCTTGGGCAGGGAGCATGTGGTCTTTCAGCCACTAGGCCCTGTGTTGCTCCTTGTCTGTGCAGATGACAAATTTGCCACTTTCTGTTTCCCTTGCAATTGGTGTCTGTCTTATTTCGATTGGCTAATAGAACAGGACAAGAACCTGAAAGGAATTCGGTTACAATATAGCAGCACTGGATAACTAAGCTGAATCTTAAATGCAATCACAAGTGTCCTCATAAGCGGGAGGCAGAGGGAGATTTTACACACACAGAGGAGAAGGACGTGTAGACGGAGCAGAGAGATATTTGAAGATGCTGGGCTTGAAGATTGGAATGATGTGTCCACAAAACAAGGAATGGGGGCTGCCACCCCGGAAAAGGCAAGGAACAGATTTTCCCCTAGAGCTTCCAGAGAGCGTACAGCCCAGTTGGGACCTTGAATTCTATACCCAGTGATACTGATTTCACACTCCTGACCTCCAGAACTGTGGGAGGATAAATGTCTATTGTTTTCAGCCACCCAGTTTGTTATCATTTGTTACAGCAATCGTAGAAAATGAATACACCTGGATAACTAAACTTTAGGATTATGAATGGAATTTGGAGTATGCATCCACCTGAAGCCCTCATTTCCCTGAGACTTCAACGCAGGGAGGCAAAGTTAAAGTCTGCATATGACTCAGAGCCTCCTTTGGGGTCATCTCAGATTCCTATTTTCAGTGTGCTTTCTCCTCTGTCCCTCTGGCTGGGTCTTGGGATAATGCTTTCTTTCACTCACGGGTGTGGAATCCCTTTCACTGCTTCAGCCCTCGATGGTCTGCACTGCTGCTGACTTGCTTTTGGTATTCCAGTGGCCTCCTGACCACGTATCTTACCTGGCCTTCCCTCCTGCTATCCTCACTTCTCCAAACGTGGATCTCTAGAGAGGGATGGCCCTTCTCATCCCAGAGGTAAACATTATTTTGTTGATTACCCTAACAGCATGACTGGCACTCATGGTAGTTATGACGAGGGGCTACATTTCCTCCTTTGTGTGCGCACTCTCAGCTGCACCTCTTGCGACGCTTGACACTTGGTCCCTCGGGGGGTTACCCTCACATCATCTTTCCTCTAGACTTTCTGCCAGTGTACCTTAATTATCTCCAGACATAGGGGTCTCCCAATCTCAATTTACCTTGATCCCCAATTCCCCAAGATCTCCATCCCCAGCACCAGATCCCTCCAATTGTTGGTTACCCTCCCCCTACAGTGGCTCATCTTGATAAGCTCTGAGACATGACAAAGTTAAACCATTTCAGGACCTCCTGTTGCTCCTTTTGGCCCTTCAGAGAGCGCCCCTTAAACCCTGGTCTCCATGTATGCAACGTGTGTAGGACTGAGTGCACAGCCTCACTCTGGCGTGGGGCTGAAGAAACCAGAGCTGCCTCTCTTCCTTCCTTACAGCTGAGCCCAGACCCAGAGGTGCTCTGTCCAGGGCTGGCTGGAGTGGGGGCTTTGCGGGGCCCTCATCTGCCCTCCACAACACCTGTCATGGCTGCCTCTAGTTACCAGGACGCCCCATGAACTGAAAACATATACTAGATACACCCGTTAAGTGCACTTGAAATTCCATCCTTCAGAGCTCAAACATCCCTTTCTTGAAAACCTCCCATGACCTCTCAGACTGGGTCACTGGGTCAGCCCAGATCCCAACGGGAAACAGATGAAATACTCAAATTGGGTAATTTGATGGGGGTTAAAAAGAGGGGCTGTTTACAAAAGTGTGGGTTGGGGTGAGGAGAAGCCATGAGGGCTAGTGCAGGACTCTGGAGCCAGAAGGAAAAATCACTGCAGAGAAACTCTACCCTCCCCAGGCCTGCAGGGGAGAGCCAGGAGCAGTTATCAGAGCCTGGATGTAGAGAGACGTGGCCAGTATGGACAGTGTCAGGAGAACAAGGGCCCCAAGGGCCCACTTCTGTCCCCTCCTGCCCCCTCTGTCTTTGCAGGTGCTTCCTATTGGGAGAACCAGCTGGAAGCTACAGGGCAGCCTCCAGGAACACAGATCAGGATGGAGACGGTAGGGGAAGCTCTGGGGATTACTTGGAAGCCTCTGGCCAAGTCAGGTGTCCCTTCCTTCCTCTCAGCTCTTTTCTTCATGGTACATCTCACATTTGGGCATTCTTATAAGCTGAATTGTGTCCTCCGAAAGATATGTTGAAGTCCTAACCCTGGTACCAGTGAACATGACCTTATTTGGAAATAGGGCCTTTCAAGATGTAACAAAGTTAAGATGAGGTTATTAGAGTGGGACCTAATTCAATCTGACTGACATCCTTATAAAAAGAGAAGAGACACAGACAGACACAGAGGTAAGATAGCCATGTGATGACAGAGGCAGACATTGGAGTGACAATACCACAAGCTAAAGTGCCTGGGACCACCAGAAGCTGGGAGAGGCAAAGAAGGTTTCTCCCTGAAGTCCTCAGATGGAGTATGGCCCTGCTAACACCCTGAACTCTTTTAAGTCCCCAAGTGTCTGATGCTTTGCTACAGCAGTCCTTGGACATATCAGCATATCTGCGCTGTGCATTCTGTGTGGCTGTGCCGTTTTTTGTCCCCCCGCCATGGGAGTGTGTGCTCCACGAAGAAGGGGGTTTGCCTAGCTTACTCGTAGCACAGCTCCTGCATGCCAACAGTGCTCTCTAATACTGTGGATGGGGCGTCAGCATCCTGCAAGACATTATGAAGGCATTCAATGAGGTGACTCACTGCCTGCTACCTCCTTGAAGCAGAAGATGCTCTTCCGTTCTCCCTCATTGCTTCATGTAATTCATGAGGTCCCAGTGAGAGGTCCAAGGGCAACCCATGCCTCAGCTTCTTCTTCCATTATAACAGCACGCCCACCCCCGTGATGGTGAGGCACCCTGACATGGCTGGACCTGCCACCAAAGTGCGGGTTGCTCTCCTGAGATATTTTGGTTCTTCCTTTGCTTCCCTTGCTCTCATCTCTTTGGCTTCCACCATGGTTGCTGACTGCCTCCCCTAGGCCTCCTGGCTTCTCTGGACCTGGCCCTTGGCACCACCCATGAAGTCCCCTCCTACCCCTGCCTGAGTGGCAGGGTCCCTGCAGGGAAACGATACCAAATTATCAGAGGAATGGCTCTGGCTTCCAACAGAACAATAGTAATCCCTGGGAATGTCAGGTGTGTGATCCAAGGGACAGATCCCTCCATTCTTCAGGTGACATGACAGGGGGCAGCCCTGGGATTTCTCTTTAGTTGTGTTGGGGCCAGGCTCAGGAAGTAATAAGAGAGCAGCAGGCTCTTCTTCCTTCCCCTCCTTTGCGGAGCCCTGCAGTGGGCAGCAGGGGACACAAAGGAAGCAGCCCCAAGGGTTCATGTCTGGTCTGGGAGACATAGCCAAGGACCACCCTTTGACTGTGGCCAGAGCAGGGGTGAAGGGGGTGCCAACTGCAGTGGTTTGGGTGGGAGAGTGTGGTCAAGGAGAAACTGAAGAAAGGGCTGGGATTTGAGCTGGGCTCCCCAGGAGGACCAGGCCACTTTCCAGATACTGAGATGCTGCCAGCGAAGGCCTTGGATAGAAGCTGGTTCTGCTGAAGAAACAGCAGACATGCCCAGCCTCCTGATGGGGCTGACTAAGGGACATTGTGACATTCAGGCCATGGTTTCAGGGAGATCACTCTATTCTTTAATCACCTCCAGGCTTCTCCAGTTTGACTAACTGCAAATAAGAGGTGTACGATCTCCTAGGAAAACTTGGTGGTATAGTGGTTAAGGGCTACAGCTGCTAACCAAAATGTCAGCAGTTCGACTCCACCAGGTGCTCCTTGGAAACTCTATGGGGCAGTTCTACTCTGTCCTGTAGGGTCACTATGAGTTGAAATCAACTTGATGATTTGGTTTGGTTTTTTGGTTTGTTTTTTTGGTTAAGGTCTCCTTAGACGGGTGCCTTTGACCCTGGCTGCACATTAAAATTATGCTGATATTTTATGAAAAGATACTGACCTGGGGTCAGTGGAGTCCTATTTAATTGGCTAGGAAGGGTGGCACTGGGCTTGAGAACCACTACTTTAAGCAACATCTGAAGGGTTAGGTAAGCAAACTCTTTCTTTACAGGTCCAAGTCTTATGTGAGAGAATATACTCCGAAGTCCATTATTTGCAGCTTATTTTTGTGTTTTTTCAAATCATTGTTTTTTTGCAGAATTGAGTGCCTGTGAGGCTCAGGAGGAATAGACACTGAGCAGACAGCTTTTGTTCCTCTTCTTGGAATTGATGCGTCAACTCTGGGAGGAGCAGGGTGTCTGAGGGATCGTGAAGCACTGATGCAAAATGCTGTTCAGTTGCAGTTTTGGAGGCAAGCTTTGATTGCACACAGGAGCGCTTCAGGGAAAAATTGCCATGAGATATCAAATGCCATCACTTTCAAATTACATAATCACATATGCATATATTACTTGGAATGAGTTTAAAAGCGAGTTGAGAGATCACCTGAAGCGTGGACAGAGTTTTAGGCATAGAGATTTGCACATTGAGAACCACCAACTTCCTCAGCAATAAGGAGAGGGAGTTGTGCTGTTTAACAGGACCCAGTGGCAGGGAGGTCATAGTTCAATATCAGGCCCAACAAATATACAAGCCTTTGTATAAAATAGCATCTCAACTGAGATATTCAAGTATTATTTCATGGTATTGAATAGGGAATTATTATCTCCTTTTTCATGTGTTTTAGTACAGTCAATCCTCTTTATTCATGAATTCTGTATTTGCAAATTCATATACTCACTAAAATTTACTTGTAACCCCCAAATCAATATTCTTGGTGATTTTGCAGTCATTTGCAGACACGTGCAGAGCACTGAAAAATTGGAGTTGCACCTGACACACATGTTCCCAGCTGAAGCAGGACAAAGCAACATGCTGCCTTCTTGTTTCAGCTCTCATGCTGTAAGCAAGTGTCCTTTTCATGGTCTATTTAGTGCCATGTTTTTTGCAGTTTTGTGTTTTTGTTGGCCATTTTACTGTTTAAAATGGCCACCAAGCGTAGTGCTGAAGTGTTGCTTCTAAGTGCAAGAAGGTAGTGATGTCCTCGTGGAGAAAGTACGTGTTAGACAAGCTTTGCTCAGACACTGAGGCTTGCTAGATGACTCATCAGAGAAAAAAAAAAATCCCTAAATGTAGTTAAGAATATGATGCCCATGGACAATGTTAGCATACAACCCAAATAAAAACTGTACTGCTCAGGAAATAGGTGTCCACATTGCAGCAGCTGTATTAGTCTAGAAAATGAGCAGACTTTTGAGCACCACAGCTTTCTGGGGTGATGGGAGGACTCAGGAGAGAGTGCTCAGCTACAAGGCTGGTGCCTCCAGCACCTTGGACAGGTGGACCAGCTCAGCCCTTTCCCATGCATCCTGCAAACTCATGGTGGCATTTTCTAGAAATCTGCCACCTACCTGGGTCTACTTACCTTCTCCTCCAGGTCTGGCTGCCAGATAAAATAATGGGACTCCTGGGTAAGTTTGAATTTCAGACAAATAAATAAGCAAATACTTTATTTTTGTGTAAATGTGTCCCATGTAATATTTGGGATATACTTGTAATAAAAATTTTTTGTTGTATACGTGCCACTACATAGATACACCTTGAGAACATTATGCTGAGTGAAATAAGTCAGTCACAGAAGGACAAATATCATATGATGTCACTTACAAGAAATAAGCAAATGCAGACAGACCAAAACTTATTAGTGATAAGCGGGGGTGGGGGTAAAGGGAGAAAGGGAAGATGTTGCTTGACGAGCACTGAGTTTTTGTTAGGGATGGAATAATTTTGATAAAGGATAGGGACAACAGTTGCACACATGGTGAGCGTAATCAATGTCACTGAACTGAACATGCAAAAACTGTTGAACTGGCAGATGTTCTGTTCTGTTATATATATATATATATATACACATACATACATATTACAGATATAACAAAACATTTATCTATCTATATATACATAGCTGTAAAACATAAAAAATTGTCTTTTATCTGGAATTCAAATGTAACTGAGTATTGTGTATTTTTGTTTGAGATGATTTTACGATAACATAACTACTGTGAATAATGAGAATCAACTGCATTTCCTAGTTTTACTGCAATAGACCTGCATTATTTTTATAATCAGAAAAGAAATTATAAGAAAAAATCCCATCGATTGGTGAGTTGGTAGGGTCCCATTTGCTCTGGGACCTCGGGCAAGTTGCTAGAGCTCCCTGCATTTCAGTTCTCCACCAGTAAGGCAGGAAGAGTAATCTGGAGCTGTGAGCTTGGCTCTCAGTGGAGAGTCCTTCACCACTGGGACTGTGGCATCCCCAGGTAGCTTTCAGGTGGATTACAATGGCGGTTTCTTCAAAAGTGTCTCTTTCACCACTATTCAGAGCTTTTCAATACTGACTGAATGATCACAATGACAACAAACAAGAAAGTGTACATTTTATTGTTGAATTTTTTACTCATCTCTTACCATTCTTAGCTTGTCCAGAAAAACCAGGATGGAGACTTTTAAGGAAAACTCATGCATCAATTCAATTTACTTATTTCTTGGTGAGATGGTTATAGTGGAGCTTTCTCATTTTCCCTCATTCTTTCAGTTCCTTCAAGGTCTTTCACCAAACTGAATCCTGGAACTTGCTTGGAAATCCAGAAATTTAGTGAAACAAGAATACCGTAGAAGCCTAAGAATATATTAAATGGTCTGGCACAAATTAATGAAAACCTCTTTGCTTGTGAAAGAAAAATAAAGATTCAGTTCATTCAAACAAGGAGGCCTCTGTAGAGAAAGCATAAATTTTCCATTTGACTTCAACACCTCCACATGGAGAGAGCAGTGAGGGGGACAAAGCACAGTGGAAACAGGCCATAGCCACAGGTGTGAGTTGAGAAAGAAGAGGTGTCAAGCCAGGCTGAATCCTCCCAAGAACTGTCAGAAGTTAGAGCACCTGAGGCACAGACGGGTCTTGAGACTTGCCCAGCCAGTAGGTCATGTGGCTGAACCTGACCCCTGAGCTTTCCACCTTACTGCTCTGTCCTTCTGGTCAGCAGACATCTCCAAAGTCTAATAAAGGATTCCTCAAAGCTCAGACCTGACAGCAATCCAGAAGTTTGTGAACCTAGCCTTGGTCACGGACCACCTCCAGAATCTGCCTTTTGGCCTCACCCTGAAGGCTTTGGGGAAGCCCCTGAAGCTTTCTCAGCATCTTCGCAATAATGCTTGAGTTTCCTCCCTATTTCTTCCCGTCTCCTGGACCGATTGCAATTTCTTCTCCAGCTTCTGCATAAGGGAAAAAGGCAAAAATTCATAGATTCTGACACCAAATAAACTGTGCTTGGATCCCCTTCATGAGTTTGGACACATGAGCTGGACAGGTGAAATCCTGGTGACAAGCAGTTTAGGTGACAGACTACCAGAGCTCTGTCAGGTATGGTAGAGGAGCTCCAGATTATTCCATGGACCCCACCAGAAGGAAGGTCCATGCCATGCATCCTGTGGCTGGTGTTTCTGCCTCTTTCCTAGCTCCATGTCAGCCCACAAGCCTCTGCCAAGAGCTGAAGTCATGGCCACATCCTCTTCCAAGGCTTGCTTGGTGGCCCTGCCAGAGGCTGGGCATCAGCTCCCTTTCACTTGTGTGGAGAGGGTGAATTATACTGGGGTCTTGTTAACCATCACTTAGAGATTATTTTTGGAGACTGAAAACTCTTTGGCAGCAGGCATTGGAGATTACACAACAACCATGTAAGTGAGACTCTTGGACACTCAAAATAGGCCCCCCATGGTGAGGACATCATCCCGTGGTACTCTGCGGGCCATGTTTACAGACTTGCTTTTGGCATTCTCGACCAGGAACGGGGCCTGGCTGGCTATGGCAGAACTCACCATCACGGGTGTTGGGATGGTGCTCAGGGGCAGAATGATGGAAGGAAACCAAGAAGAATCCAGAAACACCTACTACTTTGCTCATGATATTTCATTGCACAAGGAATCCTGTGTGAGGAAGTCAAAGGGCCTGGCCCTGAATTTCTAAAAAATCCAACTTTTTTTTTTGGCTGATCTCTGGACTGCTGCGGCCTGCTCCCATGTGCCTTTGTGCCTTTCTTCCTTGATCATAATGAGAACTCTAGCTCTAGGCCTTCAAGGCTTGAGGCTGCTCTGAGGCCTACAGAATGCTGTGACTCCACCTATGAGTGTCACATCACATTGGAGTGTGAGATGCTGAGGGGTTTCCAAGACCCCAAGGGAAGCTTCCCTTTCAAACTCAGGAACAAGACATTATTATTTTCAGCCTCCAATGAACTTTCACATCTGAAGGGCTCTTGAGACAGTCTAAGTGGCTACCTAAGGGCTCTAGATCTCAAATGCCATGTTGATAATATTGTGTGCCATCTTGGCTGGGCCATAATTCTCAGTGGTTGACGGTTATGATGGAGTTTGGCAGCTATGTAATGACGTAATCACCTCCATAGTGAGACCTGATATGAGCAGCCAATCAGTTGAAAATGAGTTTCCTTGGGGGTGTAGCCTGCATCCAATACACAGGGACTTTCTGGCAAAGCTCACTGGCTTTTGCTTGCTGTGGATCCTGCATCTGGCCACCAGCTCTCAGGATTCGAGCTAGTAGCTTACATGCCAATCTTGGGATTCATCAGCCTTCACAGCCCGTGAGCCAGTGAACTGCTGTCTTACCTGCCAATCTCGGGATTCATCAGCCTTCTCAGCCTGTGAGCCAAAGGTCTGCCATCTTACCTGCCGATCTTGGGTTCATCAGCCCATACAGCTACGTAAGTAAGGAGAAGCCTCCAGCCTCTCACATGGACTTGAGACTTTCCAGCTTCTACAACCTCTTAAGCTATTTCCTTGATATAAATCTCTCTCTATATATATACACTTATATATATACGTTATATGTATATATGTATATATGCATATACACATACACATATGCACTTACATATGTATATATATACATATCTCCAGCCTAAGACATTTGGTACCAAGAGTAGTTCAAAATTGTGAGGATGAGTTTTCTAAATCAGTTCTTAGGTCTGGTTAGCCTTAAAGATGTTGATGATTTTGCTTTCACTAGCAAAGATGGCACTGCTAATTCATGGCATGAGGTGGCAAATATCACCAACAGATAAGGTATTGGTGAGAGGCAAGGTTCTGGGTGATCGCAAGTTTGATACCTTTCTACAATTTTGTCAGAATGAGAAGTATAGGGAAGCAGGTTGGTTGGTCCTAATTTCCCTAGAAAAAATGGTGAAAGGAAGATGAGTTCAGGGCTTCAGAGTCATAGCTCAAGCACCACATAAGCAATATCAAAGTTATTACTTATGCCTTGAAAGAAAACCTCATTTCTTGTAGCAACGGAGCTAATATTGCAGAAAACCAAACCTAGAGTCTTATCATAAGAGTGACTGAATTACAATGTCAATGAATTCCCAACCTCAAATGATGTCTGAAGGTAAAGGAGGGCATTGATTGGGAAGAAATGGGATCCTGAAACTTAGGATGGGGACATATGAGCAGATAATCAGGAAGCTGGGGACTCCAAGCCCCTAAATTGTGTTGAATTACTCCTGACGACAGAACCAGCCCTCTTTACTCCCATCTGAAGAGATTACTCCATCTTTGTCTTCTAAGCCACATTCTCCAGTAAAACCATTAGCGCCTCCACCCCATATGATGAGGTTAACTCAGCTGCATCTGAAAAGCCTCTGAGTCATACCCTGGGGAGGTGTCTGAGTCATTGCCTGGGGCACTAACTGAGGCAAATACCTTAAAAGACATTGCTGAATATTCTCAGAACACATCCTCACCAAGCTTTTTGTTTCTAGACCTATAACTAGACTTATGACACAGCGAGCCCATAAAGGGGAAATACGAAGTATGACCCAGGAGGAGGTATGCTATACTTCAAAAGAACTGCTTGACTTTTCTAATATGTACAAACAGAATCTGGGGAATATGTGTGGGAATGGCTATTAAGGGTGTGGGATAATGGTGCAAGGAATATAAAGTTGCATCGGTCTGAGTGTATTGATATGGGCCCGTTAAGCACAGATTCTTCATTCCATGTTTCAGTTCGAGAGGTTGGGTGACTGAAGCATAGACTATGCGGTGGCATACACCAAATCAAGTTGAAGTACCAGGCCTGCCTTGATATACTGTAGATGGAGGAATCCAAAAGCTTAGGGCAATTGGCATGTTAGAACGGGTTTATCAGGTTAGACCCACAAACTCACACATGGAGTGCCCAGAGGACATACCCTTTTCTGTAACAATGGGGAACAAATTTGTGAAGGGAGCCCTAGCATCCTTGAAGACTGCTGTGATTACTATTTTACGTAAGTCAGATTTGACAGTGGGAACTGCCCTAACTGAATTAAGACACCTGACTCAATGGGGCCAAGTGAGTACACTCAATTGACAAAGACAAGGTGGGCGTGGTTATCATAATGGACAGCAGAATCAAAACAGTAATCAGAATAGTCTGACTCAGATTGATTTATGGCATTGGCTACTTAGTCATGGTGTCCCTAGGAGTGAAATAGATGGGAAATCTACTGAATATTTCCTTGACCTGTACAAGTGGAAGAATTCTAGGTAAAGTGAATGGCAGTCTAACTTGAATTGCCAGAATAGAGTCACAGCCCCTCAATTGCCAGACTTGAGCCAATTTGCAGACCAAAAAGCTCTTGAGTGTAGGGGAGGTAGGGTCCCCTGAGAGGGGACCCCACTATACTGCCAAAAATTTATACTGCTAATCTTCCTCCAAGTCTTCCCCAAAGGGTTCTAAAACCCTTTCGGAGAATGGCTGTTCATTGGGAAAAGGAAATAATCAGACTTTTCAGGGATTACTGGATACTGGCTCTGAATTGACACTAATTTCACTAGGCCCAAAATGTCACTATTGCCTACTAGTCAGAGTAGGAGCATATGGAGGTCAGGTTATTAATGGAGGTTTTGCTCAAGTTTGTCTCTAAGTGGCTCCCCAAACTCATCATTTAGTGATTTCTCCAATTCCAGAATGCATGATTGGAATACATATATTCATCAACTGGCAGAACCCCCACATTGATCCCTGACAAATGGAGTAAGGGCTATTATGATAGGAAAAGGGGGGTGGAAGCCATTAGAACTGCTCCTACCTACGAAAATAGTAAACCAAAAGTAATACCACATTCCTGGAGGGATTGCAGAGATTACTGCCACCATCAAGGAAGGATGCAGAGGTGGTGATTCCCACCACATCCCCATTCAACTTGCCTATTTGGCATGTGCAGAAAAACAGATGGATCTTGGAGAATGACAATGGATTGTCGAAAACTTAACCAGGTGGTGACTGCAATTACAGCTGCTGTTCCAGATGTGATTTCATTGCTTGAACAAATATATCCCCTGGTGCCTAGTATGCAGCTTTTGATCTGGCTAATGCCTTTTTCTCCATGCCTGTTTCAAAGGACCACCAGAAGCAGGTTGCCTTCTGCTGACAAGGCCAGCAACACACCTTCACTGTCCTAGCTCAAGGGTATAGCAACTCTCCAGCCTATGTCATAATTTAGTCTGAAGGGACCTTGCTTGGCTTTCTCTTTCACAAAACATCTCGCTGGTCCATTATGTTGATGACATTATGCTGATTATACCTCTTAAGGAAGGCGTGTCGATGAGTCTGGATTTATTGGTAAAACATTTGTGTGCTAGAGGATGGGAAATTAATAAAAATTCAGGCACCATCCACCTCAGTGAAATTTCTAAGGGTCCAGTGATGTGTCATGTTGAGATATTCCTTCTAAAGTGAAGGATAAGTTACTGCATCTGGCCCCTCCCACAACTAAAAAGAAGGGACAGCCCCTGGTGGACCTCTATGGATTTAGGAGACAACATCCCTCATTTGGGTGTGTTACTATTTATCAAGTGACTTAAAAATCTGCTAGCTCTGAGTGGGGCGCAGAACAAGAGAAAGCTCTGTAACAGGTTCAGGCTGCTGTGCGAGTTGCTCTGCCGCTTGGGCCGTATGATACAGCATATCCAGTGGTGCCTGAAACTTCAGTGTCAGATAGAGGTGCTGTTTGGAGTCTTTGTCAAAGCCCTATTGGTGAATCACAACATACACCCTTAGGATTTTGGAGCAAAGCTCTGCCATCTTCTACAGATAACTACTCTCCTTTTGCGTAACAGCTTTTGACTTGTTTCTGGGCCTTAGTAGAGACTGAACACTTAACCATGGTCCAGAAAGTCACCACATGGCCTGAGCTGCCCATTACAAACTGGGTGTTGTCTGAACCACAGAATCATAAATTTGGCTGTTCACAGCAGTGCCACCTCATTAAATGGAGATGGTGTATATGAGATCAGTCCTGAGCAGGATCTGAGGGCAAAAGTTAGTTGCATGAGGAAGTGGCCCAAATGCCTATAGTCTCTACTCTTGTCATCTTGTCTTCACCCTCTTGGTCTTGCACCTATGGCCTCATGGGGATTTCCTTATAATCAGTTGACTGAGGAAGATTTGCAGGCAGCACTCACAAAAGGACAGCCCCTTGCTGGGACCTCCCTGAAGAACAGTGGTAAAGGGAAATTCTTCCAAAGGGCAGAAATTCGAGCAGTGCACCTGGTTGTTCACTTTGCTTGGAAGGAGTAATGGCCAGATGTGCCATTTGTATATTGATTCATTGGCTGTGTTCAGTTGTTTGGCTGCATGGTCAGGGACTTGGAAGGAACATGATTGGAAAATTGGAGACAAGGAGATATAGTGAAGAGGTATGAGGATAGACCTCTCTGAATGGGTCAAAGAAGTGAAGATATTTGTGTCTCGTGTGAATGCGCACCAAAAGATGACCTCAACAGAGGAATATAGTAACAATCAAGTGGATAGAATGATGCATTTTGTGGAAACCAGTCATCCTCTTTCCCCAGCCACTCCCATCATTAATCAATGAGCTCATGAATGAAGTGGCCATGGTGGCAAGGATGGAGGTTATTCATAGTCTCAGCAACATGGACTTCCACTCACCAAGGCCAGCTTGGCTGCAGCCACTGCTGAATGCCCAATCTGCCAGTAGCAGAGACCAACACTGAGTCCCAGATATGGCACCATTCTTCAAGGTGATCAGCCAGCAACCTGGTGGCAGGTCGATTACATTGGACTGCTTCCATCGTGGAAGGGGTAGCATTTTGTTCTCACTGTAATAGATATTCTGTATCCGGATTTGCCCTCCCTGCATGAAATGCTTCTGCCAAAACTACTGCCCATGAACTTACAGAATGTCTTATCTGCCTTCATGGTATCCCACATAGCATTGCATCAGATCAAGGGTCTCATTTCACAGCAAACAAATTGTACCAGTGTGTCCATGCTCATGGAATTCACTTTTTTTTTTTTACCTACAGGATTGCTATGAGTCGGGTTCAACTTGACAGCAATTGCTCAGCAATGGGACCATGTTCCCCATCGTTCTGAAGCAGCTGGCTCGTTGGATGATACAATGGCCTTTTAAAGCCACAATTATGGTGCCAGCCAGGTGGCAATACCTTGCAGGTTTGGGGCAGTGTTCTCTAGGAAGCAGTATGTGCTCTAAACCAATGTCCAATATATGTTGCTATTTCCCCATAGCCAGGATTCATGGGTCCAGGAGTCAAGGGGTGGAAATGGGAGTGGCACTACACATTATTACACCTAGTGACCCACTCACAAGATTTTTGCTTCCTGTTTTTGCAATTCTGCGGTTCTAGAGGTCTTAGTTCCAAAGGGACAAATCATTCCACCAGGAGACACAACACTGATTCCATTGAACTGGAAGTTAAGAATGCCCCCAGCCTTATGCTTCTGGATCAACAGGGAAAGAAAAGAGTTACCATATTGGCTGGTGTGGTTGATCCTGGTTACCAAGAAGAAATTGAATTGATATAACATAATGGAGCTAAACAAGAATATGTCTGGAATGCAGACATCCCTTGTATAGAAAGTCTCTTATACAACCATGCTCTGTGATTTAAGTCAATGCAACCCAATTCCGACATGACTACTAATGGCCTAGACCCTTCAGCAATGAAGGTTTGGGTCACATCACCAGGCAAAGAACTAGTACCAGCTGAGGGCAAAGGGAATACGGAATGGGTAGTGAAAGAAGGTAGTTCTAAATACCAGTTACCATCACATGACCAGTCACAGAAACAAGGACTGTAATTGTTATTAATATTTCTTCTTTGTATTTGCACAGCAAATATTTTTGTTTTCTATACTTATAAAATAGAAAATGTGAACAGGGCTAGTGCATTTTTGGTTGTATGTGTGTTAGTTGTACCATGTTAGGTGCAAGTTTGACTTTATTATTTTCTTTATTTTTAGAGTTTGTGTAGGGTTTAGGGAGGTTTTTATGTCTGCCAAGTTGACAAGGGCAGACTGTGATGGTTAAGCTTGTGTGTCAACTTGGTTGGGCCATGATTCTCAATGGTTTTGCAGTTATGCTCTACTTTGTCAACTATGTAATGATGTAATTACCTCCATAATGAGATCTGATATAATGTCATCATCTTAAATGTGACATCTGTTATGAGCATCCAGTGAGTTGAAAGGGAGTTTCCTTGGGGGTATGGTCTGCTTCCAATATATGTGGACTTTCTGGCAAAGCTCACTGGCTTTTGGTTGCTCTGGATACTGCATCTGGCCTTTGGTTCTTGGGACTTGAGCTAACAGCTTACCTGCCAATCTTGGGTTCATCAGCCTCTGCAGCTATGTGAGTCAGGAGAAGCCTCCAGTCTGATCCATGGACTTGGGATTTCCCAACCTCTACAGCCTCGTGAGCCATTTCCTTGATATAACTCTATCCATTTCTGTCCCTCTCTACATATATGAGCTTCACTGGTTTTGCTTCTCTAGAGAACCCAGCCTAAGACTTACCATGTTAAATAGTTTTTACTCTGCTCTGAAGACTCTGAGGACAATCTAAGTGGCTATCTACCTTTTTGAGTGCAGCCACCATAAGAATTACACAATATGTCAACACTGGTATGCTAAGAGAAGTGAAATACAAATTTCACCAAAAAGCAGTGCTTTTCCTTACCATGTGGCTGGCCAGAGTATGCTGGTAGCATGGTAGCCCAGGACTGGGAACCTGGGGACTTGGCTTCTTTGGAAAGGAGAGTGACTAGGTGTGGGTCAGGATAGAGTGAGTGAAAACAATGCCTAAGACACAGTGCCAAGGGTCAGAGTCAGGGAAACAAATCTGTCCCATTCGAAGAGCAAGTGCAGGGCAGAGAACAGAAGGAGCAGCCAGGGCAGCTAGATTCTGGGCAGATGCAGGAATGGGAGACGAGCCAGGGACAAAAAGCCTGAGAGGACCCCAAAGAGGGTCAAAGCTCGATAATGAGTGGCACTTGCATCAGTCCCTGCAGTGGCGTGAGCTGGCAGAGCAAATGTTGTCCTAAAAGACCTCCCTCATCTCATTAACCTTTGCTAATGGACAGGAGTGTCAGTCATGACTGAGGCTAGTTTGATAGGATAACTCATAACTGAATGATGTCCAGACACTTTACTCTTGAAATGCTTGGGGAGGCCAAGCAGAGAAGAGTTTAGCTTCTGGAAGAGTCCTGAAGTATATCAAGCTACACAGAAAGCCATTCCTAAAAGTGCAAAATGATCATCCTAGCACCTTGCCCATTATCTTCCTAAAACGTAGATAAAATTTAATTAATCACTTGCTTGTATAAACATATATTGGTTCTTGATAAGTGGAATAAAGCTATTCCTTTGGAGCAGAGTAAAAATTCTTTAACATGGTACTTGAGATCTTGTGCAAATTGAGATCAATATCTTCTTCAAACTTAAAACTTGCCAGCTTTCTCTTTTTCCATTTACCCCACCCCATCCCATCATATGTGTATACCCCAGTCATGCCTAAAATGATTGTAATAATTCCAGAGATACAGTGCTATGATTTTTTAAAAATAAAAATAATTGCAAATACATCATGCATAAAAAAGTGTCAACATGTATCTGTACAGAGTAAACAAGAAAAATAAATTTGTCATAATGAATCCACCATCCAGCCTAAGAGAGATCCTTTACAAACATACGTATATAAAAAAATCCCTGTGTGCCCCTCACAAATTGCACTTCCATCTACTCCCTCCAAGTAACTGCCTTCTTCAATACTGTTTTAATCATCTATTGGTTTTCTTTATAGTTTTCTCTATTGTTGTTGTTGTTAGGTGCCATGGAGTTGGTTCTGACTCATAGTGACCTTATGTACAACAGAACGAAACGCTGCCCACCAGACTTGTGCCATCCTCACAATTGTTGTTGTGCTTGAGCCCATTGTTGTAGCTGATGTGTCGATCCATCTAATTGAAGGTTTTCTTCTTTTCCATGACCCTCTACTTTATCAAGCAAGATGTCCTTCTCCAGGGACTGATCCCTCCTGATAACATGTTCAAAGTATGTGAGACATAGTCTAGCCATTCTTGCTTCTAAGGAGCATTCTGGCTATATTTCTTCCAAGACAGGCTTGTTCCTTCTTTTGGCAGTTCATGATATATTCAATATTCTTCCCCAACACCATAATTCAAAGACCTTAATCCGTCTTCGATCTTCCTCATTCATCGTCCAGCTTTCGTATGCATATGAGGTGATCGAAACACCATGGCTTGGGTCAGGCGCACCTTAGTCTTCAAGGTGGCATCTTTGCTTTTTAACAGTTTAAAGAGCTCTTTTGCAGCTGATTTGCCCAATGCAATGCCTTGTTTGATTTCTTGACTGCTGCTTCTCTGGGTGTTGATTGTGGAGTCAAGAAAAACGAAATCTTTGACAACTTCGATATTTTCTCTGCTTATTTTTGTTTTCTTTATGTTGAGGTGTAATCCATACTGGAGGCTGTGGTATTTGATCTCCATTAGTAAGTGCTTCAAGTCCTCTCCACTTTCAGCAAGCAAGGTTGTGTTATCTGCGTATCGCAGGTTGTTAATGAGCCTTCCTCCAGTCCTGATGCAGTGCTCTTCTTCATTTAGTCCAGATTCTTGGATTATTTGCTCAGCATACAGATCGAATAAGTATGGTGAAAGGACTCAACCCTGAGACATGCATTTCCTGACTTTAAACCACACAGTATCCCCTTGTTCTGTTTGAATGACTGCCTCTTGGTCTCTGTATAGGTTCCTCATGAGCACAATTAAGTGTTCTGGGATTCCTATTCTTTGTAATGTTATCCATAATTTGTTATGATTCACACAGTCAAATGCCTTTGCATTGTCAATAAAACACAAATAAATATCTTTCTGGTATTCTCTGCTTTCAGCCAGGATCCATCTGACATCAGCAATGATATCCCTGGTTCCACATCCTCTTCTGAATCTGGCTTGAATTTCTGGCAGTTCCCTGTTGATGTACTGCTGCAACAGTTTTTGAATGTCAAAATTTTACTTTTGAGTGATACTAATGATCTTGTTCAGTAACTTCTGCATTTGGTTGGATCACCGTTCTTTGAAATAGGCATAAATATGGATTTCTTCCAGTCAATTGGCCAGGTAGCTGTCTTCCAAATTTCTTGGCATAGATGAGTGAGCATTTCCACCACTGCATCTGTTTGTTGAAACATCTCAATTGGTATTCTCAATTCCTGGAGCCTTGTTTTTTGCCAATGTCATCAGTGCAGTTTGGACCTCTTTCTTCAGTACCGTCAGTTCCTGATCATATGCTAACTCCTGAAATGGTTGAACATTGGCCAGTTCTTTGTGCCAGAAGATGAGCCCCTCAGGTTGGGGAAGAGCTGCTGCCTCAAAGTAGAACTGATCTTAATGATGTGGATGGAGTCAAGCTTTTGGGACCTTCATTTGCTTCTGTGGCAGGACTCAAAATGAGGAAAAAGAGCTGCAAACATCCATTAATAATTGGAACCTGGAAAGTACAAAGTATGAATCTAGAAACATTGGAAATCTTCAAAAATGAAATGGAATGCATAAGGATAGGTATCCTAGACATTAGTGAGCTGAAATGGACTGTTATTGGCCATCTTGAATCAGAAAATCATATGGCCTACTATGCCAGGAATGACAACTTGAAGTGGAATGGCGTTGCCTTCATCATCATAAAGAACAGCTCAAGATCTATCCTGAAGTACAATGCTGTTGGTGATAGGATAATATCCATATGCCTAAAAGGGAGAGCAGTTAATACGACTATTATTCAAATTTACACACCAACACTAAGGCCAAAGATGAAGAAATTGAGGACTTTTACCAACTTCTACAGTCCAAAATTGATTGAAAATGCAGTCAAGATGCATTGATAATTACTAGTTATTGGAATACAAAAGCTGAAAATAAAGAAGAAAGATCAGTAGTTGGAAAATATGGACTTGATGATAGAAATGGTCCCAGAGATCACATGATAGAATTTTGCAAGACCAACTACTTATTCATTGCACATACCTTTTTTCAACAACATAAAAGATGGTTATACACGTGGACTTCATGAGATGGAATACACAGGGATCAAATTGACTACATATGTGGAAAGAGTTGATGGAAAAGCTCAATATCACCAGTCAGAACAAGGCCATGGGCCAAGTGCAGAGCAATCCATCAATTACTCATATACAAGTTCAAGTTAAAGCTGAAGAAAATTGGAACAAGTCCTTGAGAGCCAGAGTAAAACCTTGGGTATATCCTGTCTGAATTTAGAGACCATCTCAAGAATAGATTTGATGCATTGAACACTATTTACCAAAGACCAGACGAGTTGTGGAATGACATCAAGGACATCATACATGAAGAAAGCAAGAGGTCATAAAAAAGACAGGGAAGAAAGACCAAAATGGATATCAGGAGAGACTCTGAAACTTGCCCTTGAATGTAGAGTAATTAAAGGGAAGGAAGAAATGATGAAGTAAAAGATCTGAACAGAAGATTTCAGAGGGCAGCTCGAGAAGACAGAGTATTATAATGAAATGTGCGAAGACCTGGAGTTAGAAAACCAAAAGGGAAGAATACGCTCACCATTTCTCAAGCTGAAAGAGCTGAAGAAAAAATTCAGGCCTCAAGTTGCAGTGTTGAAGGATTCTATGGGAAGAATATTAAATGATGCTGGAAGCATCAAAAGAAGATGGAAGGAATACACAGAGGTACTGAACCAAAAAGAACCGGTTTTCTCTATAGTGTCTATTTTTTAATTGTATTTTATAATTGCATATTGCTGGTGTTTAGAAATGTAATTTTTTTTTTTTTTTTACACTTTGAAAGGTCCAAAAAATATTTAAAAAAAATATTTTATTGTGTTTTAGGTGAAAGTTTACATAGCAAATTAGGTTTCCTTTTAACAATTTTTATACAACTTGTTCCATGACATTGGTTACATTTTTACAATGTGTCAGCATTCTCATTATTTCCATTTTTTTTTGTTGTTGTTCTGTTTCCATTAATCTAGCTTCCTTGCCCCTTCTTAGCTTCTCATCTTTGTTTCAGGGTAAATGTTGACTATTTAGTCTCATTTAGTTGATTATTAATGGGAGCACAGTATTCACAGGTGATATTTTTTATTTTATAATCCAAGCTATTGTTTGGATGAAATGTGACCAGTGGGAGTGGCTTCAGTTCCAAGTTCAAATGGTATTTTAGGGAGATGTTCTCAGAGTTTCCTCTAGTCTCTATTGGTCCAGTAATTCTGGTCACTTTAGGAATTTGAATTTTGTTCTACATTTTTATTCTTTTCTCTCTGGGACCTTCCATTGTGACCCTTGTCAGAATGGTTGGCAGTGGTAGCCAGGTACCATCTAGTTCTTCTGGTCTCAGGCTGGATGAAGTCATGGTTCATATAGGCTATTAGTCCAGTGGACTAGTTTCTTCTTTGGGTCTTTGGTTTCCTTCATTCTCCTTTGATCTAGACAAGTAGAGATCAGTTGTATCTCAGATGGCTGCTCACAAGCTTTTATGATCCCAGACGCTATTCACCAAACTAGAATGTAGAACATTATCTTTATAAACTATGTTATGTCAATTGAGTTGTCCTTCAAGGCTATGATTCCCAGCCTTCAAACCCAGTAATACAGTCCCACGAGGTGTTTGGTTATGTCTAGGAAGTATTCATAGCTGTGCCTTCTATGTAGTTTATGATATATATAATCATATATGCCATGCACATAAACATGTATGTGCCTACAGATACACCTGTACAATGCACATCCATATATTCATATGTGCCTTCCTATACTCATGTAGGAGCCCTGGTGGCTCAGTGGTTAAAAGCCCAGCTGCTAACCCAGAGATTGGTAGTTCGAATCCACCAGCCACTCCTTAGAAACCTTATGGGGGCAGTTCTACTCTGTCCTACAGGGTTGATATGAGTTCGAATAGACTTGATGGCAAAGGGTTTTTTTTTTAATACTCATGTATGCGTAAGCCCCCACACATCTGTCAGTTTGTCGTACTGTGGGAGCTTGTGTGTTGCTGTGA
Source organism: Elephas maximus indicus (assembly GCF_024166365.1). NCBI lineage: Eukaryota > Metazoa > Chordata > Mammalia > Proboscidea > Elephantidae > Elephas > Elephas maximus. The sequence goes on from NC_064834.1 coordinate 552,399, forward strand.
TACTGGAAGCTATGCCACCGACGTTCAAATACCAGCAGGTTCACCCACGGGGGACAGGTTTCAGCTGAACTTCCAGACTAAGACAGACTAGGAAAAAGGTCTACTTCCCAGAGGTCTACTTCCAAAAAGAATTAGCCAGTGAAAACCTTATGAATAGCAGTGGAACATTGTCTGATATAGTGCCGGAAGATGAGCCCCTCGGGATAGAAGGCACTTGCAAAACAACAGGGGAAGAGCTGCTTCCTCGAAGTAGGGCCAACCATTGCATTCATTGTCAAAAAGAACATTTCAAGATCTATCCTGAAGTACAGTGCTGTCAGTTGATAGGACAATATATATATGTCTAACCAGTTAATACAACTATAACTCAAATTTATGCACCAACCACTAAGGCCAAAGATGAAGAAATAAAGATTTTTACCAACTTTTGCAGTCTGAAATTGATCGAACATGCAATCAGGATGCACTGATAATTACTGGTGATTGGAATGCGAAAGTTGGAAACAAAGAAGAAGGGTGGGCAGTTGGAAAATATGGCCTTGGTGATAGAAACAACGCTGGAGATTGCATGACTGAATTTTGCAAGACCAGTGACTTCTTCATTGCAAATACCTTTTTTCACCAACATAAACAGTGACTATATACATGGACCTCGCCAGATGGAATACACAGGAAACAAATCGACAATATCTGTGGAAAGAAATGGTGGAAAAGCTCAAATCATCAGCCAGAATAAGGCCAGGGGCCAACTGCAGAGCAGTCCATCAATTACTTATATGCATGTTAAAGCTGAAACTGAAGAAAATTAGAACAAGTCCATGAGAACCAAAGTACGACCTTGAGTATATCCTACCTGAATTTAGAGACCATCTCAAGAATAGATTTGATTCATTGAACACTAATGACCAAAGATCAGATGAGTTGCAGAATGACATCAAGGACATCATACATGAAGAAAGCAACAAGTCACTAAAAAGACAGGAGATAAAGAAAAGACCAAAATGGATAACAGAAGAGACTCTGAAACTTGCTCTTGAATGTCAAGTAGCTAAAGCAAAAGGAAAAAATGATGAAGTAAAAGACCTGAAGATTTCAAAGGGTGGCTTGAGAAGACAAAATGAAGTATTATGATGACATGTACAAAGGCCTGGAGATAGAAAACCAAAAGGGAAGAACATGCTCACCGTTTCTCAAGCTGAAAGAACAGAAGAAAAAGTTCAGGCCTCAAGTTGCAATATTGAAGGATTCTATGGAGAAAATATTATATGACACAGGAAGCATCAAAGAAGATGGAAGAAATACACAGAATCGCTATACCAAAAAGAGCTGTTCAACATTCGACCATTTCAAGAGGTAACATATGATCAGGAACCGATGGTACTGAAGGAAGACGTCCGAGCTGCACTGAATGCACTGGTGAAAAACAAGGCTCTGGGAATTGACAGAATACTAATTGAGATGTTTCAAAAAACAGATGCAGCACTGGAGGTGCTCACTCATCTATGCCAAGAAATTTGGAAGACAGCTACCTGGCCAACCAACTGGGACAGATCCATATTTATGCCTATTCCCAAGAAAGGTGATTCAATCAAATGTGGAAATTACCAAACAATATCACATACAAGCAAAATTTTGCTGAAGATCATTCAAAAGTGGCTGCAGCAGTATATCCACAGGGGAATGACAGAAATTCAAGCCATGTTTAGAAGAGGATGTGGAAAAGGGATATCATTGATGATGTCAGGTGGATCCTGGCTGAAAGCAGGGAGTACCAGAAAGATGTTTACCTGTGTTTTATTGGCCATGCAAAGGCATTTGACTGTGTGGATCATAATAAATTATGGATAACATATTGGAGAATGGGAATTCTGGAACAGTTAGTTGTGCTCATGATGAATCTGTGCATGAATCAAGAGGCAGCCATTTGGACAGGACAAGGGGATATCACATGGTTTAAAGTCAGGAAGGGTGTGGATCAGGGTTGTATCCTTTCACCATACCTATTCAATCTGTGTGCTAAGGAAATAATCCAAGAAGCTGGACTATATGAAGAAGAATAGGGCATCACGATTGGAGAACAACTCATCGACAACCTGCAATATGCAGATGACACAGCCTTGCTTGCTGAAAGTGAAGAGGACTTGAAGCAATTACTGATGAAGATCAGAGACCACAGCTTTCAGTATGGAGTACACCTCAACATAGAGAAAACAAAAATCTTCACAACTGGACTAATAAGCAACATCATGATAAATGGAGAAAAGATTGAAGTTGTCAAGGATTTTATTTTACTTGTATTCACAATCAACACCCATGGAAGCAGCAGTCAAGAAATCAGAAGATGCATTGCATTGAGCAAATTGGCAGCAAAACACCTTTTTAGAGTGTTGAAAAACAAAGATGTTACCTTGAGGACCTACATGCGCCTGACCCAAGCCATGGTGTCTTCAAATCACCTCATATGCACGCGAAAGCCAATGAATAAGGAAGACCAAAGAATTGACGCCTTTGAATTGTGGTGTTGGCGAAGAATATTGAATATACTATGAACTGCCAAAAGTGGGAACAAGTCTGCCTTGGAAGAGGTGCAGCCAGGATGCTTTTTAGAAGCAAGGATGGTGAGGCTACATTTGAATTGAAGGGATAAGCTATTGATTTTTGACCTTTTTTCCTTTTTGATGTGTGCCTTTACTGGTATAAATTCTTTGAGCACTGTTTTTGCTGTGTCCCAAAGGTTTTGGTATGTTTTGTATTCATTCTCATTTGATTCTAAGAATTTTTTAAATTCATTTTTAATTTGTTCTATTATCCAATATTTTTTAAGTAAGATATTATTCAGTTTCTATGTATTTAATTTTTTTCATCCCTGTTTTTTTTTTTTATTGATTTCTAGTTTTTAGCATTGTGATTAGAAAAGGTGTTTTATATTATTTTGATTTTCTAAAATTTATTAAGGCTTACTTTCTGGCCTAATATACAGTCTGTTCTGAAGAACGATCCATGTGAGTTGGAGAGGAACGTGTACCTTTCTGCTGGTGATGATGTCTTCTGTATACGCCTATGGGGTTGACTAAGTTGACTGTGTTATTTAGATCTTCCGTATCTCTGTCGAGTTCCTTTCTAGTTGTTCTGTCCACCATCTAAAGCGGTGTGTTAAAGTCTCCTACTATTATTGTAGAACTATCTATTTCTGTTTTCAACACTGTTAGAGTTAGTTTTATGTATTTTGGCAATCTGTCATTGGGTGGGTAAATATTTATTATAGTTAAGTCCTCTCGGTGAATTGATCCTTTAATCATTGTAAAATACCCTTCCTTGTCTCTTATAATGGATTTTGACTTAAAGTCTATTTTATCAGAGGTTATTATTGCCACTCTTGCTCTCTTTTAGTTACTATTTGTGTGATATATATATATTTTTTCATCCTTTGATTTTTAACCTATTTATGTCTTTGTTTCTAAAGTACACCTATTGTAGGCAATATATTGATGGGTCACTTTTTTTTTTTTTTAATCCATTCTGCCATTCTCTGTCTCTTGGCTGGCGCATTTAAACCATTTGCATTCAATGTGATTATTGATGCATATGATTTTACTGCTACCATTTTGTTGTCTTTTTTTTTAATAATTTTTATTGTGCTTTAAGTGAAAGTTTACAAATCAAGTCAGTCTCACACAAAAACCCATATACACCTTGCTACACACTCCCAATTACTCTCCCCCTAATGAGACAGTCAGCTCTCTCCCTCCACTCTCTCTTTTCGTGTCCATTTCGCCAGCTCCTAACCCCCTCCACCCTCTCATCTCCCCTCCAGGCAGGAGATGCCAACATAGTTTCAAGCGTCCACCTGATCCAAGAAGCTCACTCCTCACCAGCATCCCTCTCCAACACATTGTCCAGTCCAATCCATGTCTGAAGAGTTGGCTTCAGGAATGGCTCCTGTCCTGGGCCAACAGAAGGTCTGGGGGCCATGACCACTGGGGTCTTTCTACTCTCAGTCAGACCATTAAGTCTGGTCTTATGAGAATTTGGGGTCTGCATCCCACTGCTCTCTTGCTCCCTCAGGGGTTCTCTGTTGTGTTCCCTGTCAGGGCAGTCATCGGTTGTAGCCGGACACCATCTAGCTCTTCTGGGGTCAGGATAATGTAGTCTCTGGTTCATGTAGCCCTTTCTGTCTCTTGGGCTCGTAATCGCCTTGTGTCCTTGGTGCTCTTCCTTCTCCTTGATCCAGGTGGGTTGAGACCAATTGATGGATCTTAGATGGCTGCTTGCTAGTGTTTAAGACCCCAGATGCCCCTCTCCAAGGTGGGATGCAGAATGTTTTCTTAATAGATTTTATTATGCCAATTGACTTAGATGTCCCCTGAAACCATGGTCCCCAGACCCTTGCCCCTGCTACACTGGCCTTCGAAGCATTCAGTTTATTCAGGAAACTTCTTGGCTTTTGGTTTAGTCCAATTGTGCTGACCTCTCCTGTATTGTGTGCTGTCTTTCCCTTCACATAGTTTTTATCTACTATCTAATTAGCAAATGCTCCTCTCCCCCCAACCCTGCAGCCACAAAAGAATGTTTTCTTCTCAGTTTAAACAATTTCTCAAGTTCTTATAATAGTGGTCTTATACAATATTTGTCCTTTTGCAACTGACTAATTTCACTCAGCATAATGCCTTCCAGGTTCCTCCATGTTATGAAATGTTTCACAGATTCCTCACTGTTCTTTATTGATGTGTAGTATTCCATTGTGTGAATATACCATAATTTATTTATCCATTCATCCTTTGATGGTCACCTTGGTTGCTTCCATCTTTTTTGCTATTGTAAACAGTGCTGCAACAAACATGGGTGTGCATATATCTGTTCATGTAAAGGGTCTTATTTCTCTAGGATATATTCCAGGGAGTGGGATTGCTGGATCGTATGGTAGTTCTATTTCTAGCTTTTTAAGGAAGTGCCAAATTGATTTCCAAAGTGGTTTTACTATTTTACATTCCCACCAGCAGTGTATAAGTGTACCAATTTCTCCACAGCCTCTCCAACATTTATAATTTTGTGTTTTTTGGATTAATGCCAGCCTTTTTTGTTGTAGTGAGATGAAATCTCATTGTAGTTTTGATTTGCATTTCTCTAATGGCTAATGATCGTGAACATTTCCACATGTATCTGTTAGCTACCTGAATGTCTTCTTTAGTGAAGTGTCTATTCATGTCTTTTGCCCATTTTTTAGTTGAGCTATTTGCCTTTTTGCAGTTGAGTTTTTGCAGTATCGTGTAGATTTTAGAGATCAGGTGCCAATCAGAAACGTGATAGCTAAAAATTTTTTCCCAGTGTCTTTTTATTCTTTTGGTGAAGTCTTTGGATGAGCATAGGTGTTTGATTTTTAGGAGCTCCCAGTTATCTACTTTTTCTTCTACATTCTTTATAATGTTTTGTATACTGTTTATGCCAGGTTTAGGGCTCCTAACATTGTCCTTATTTTCTCTTCCATGATCTTTATCATTTTAGATTTTATATTTAGGTCTTTGATTCATTTTGAGTTAGTGTTTGTGCATGGAGTGAGGTATGGGTCTTGTTTCATTTTTTGGCAGATGGATATCCAGGTATGCCAGCACCATTTGTTAAAAAGACTTTCTTTTCCCCATTTAACTGTTTTGGGGCCTTTGTCACATATCAACTGCTCATATGTGGATGGATTTATGTCTGGATTCTCAATTCTGTTCCATTGGTCCATGTATCTGTTGTTGTGCCGATACGAGGCTGTTTTGACTATTATGGCGGCATAATAGGTTCCAAAATCAGGTAAAGTAAAGCCTCCCACTTTGTTCTTCTTTTTCAGTAATGTCTTATTTATCCTGGGCCTCTTTCCCTTCCATATGAAGTTGATGATTTGTTTCTCCATCTCATCAAAGAATGTAATTGGAATTTAGATCAGAATTGCATTAAATATATAGCTCGCTCTTGGTAGAATAGACATTTTCACAATGTTAAGTCTTCCTATCCACGAGCAAGATATGTTTTTCCACTTATGTAAGTCTCTTTTGGTTTCTTGCAGAAGTGTACTGTAGTTTTCTTTGTATAAGTCTTTTACATCTATGGTAAGATTTATTCGTAAGTATTTTATCTTCTTGGGGGCTACTGTAAATGGCATTGATTTGGTGATTTCCTCTTTGATGTTCTTTTTGTTGGTGTAGAGGAATCCAAGTGATTTTTGTGTGTTTATCTTGTATCCCGATACTCTGCTGAACCCTTCTATTAGTTTCAGTAGTTTTCTGGACGGTTCTTTTGGGTTTTCTGTGTGTAAGATCATGTCATCTGCAAATAGAGATATTTTGACTTCTTCCTTGCCAATCTGGATGCCTTTTATTTCTTTATCTAGCCTAATGGCTCTGGCTAGGACTTCCAGCACAATGCTGAATAAGAATGGTGATAAAGGGAATCCTTGTCTGGTTCCTGATCTCAATGGGAATGCTTTCAGGCTCTCTCCATTTAGGGTGATGTTGGCTGTTGGCTTTGTATAAACGCCCTTTACTATGTTGAGGAATTTTCCTTCTATTCCTATTTTGCTGAGAGTTTTTAACTTGAATAGGTGTTGAACTTTGTCAAATGCCTTTTCTGCATCAGTTGATAAAATCATGTGATTCTTGTCTTTTGTTTCATTTATGTAATGGATTATATTAATTGTTTTTCTGATGTTGAAATATCCCTGCATGCCTGGTACGAATCCCACTTGGTCATGGTGCGTTATTTATTTATTTATTTTGATATGCTGTTGAATTCTATTGGCTAGAATTTTTTGAGGATTTTTGAATCTAGGTTCATGAAGGATGTTGTTGTTGTTGTTAGGTCCTATTGAGTCAGTTCCAACTCATTGCAACCCTATGCACAACAGAATGAAACACTGCCCGGTCCTGAGCCATGCTTACAATTGTTGTTATGCTTGAGCTCATTGTTGCAGCCACTGTGCCAATCCACCTCGTTGAGGGTCTTCCTCTTTTCCGCTGACCCTGTACTCTGCCAAGCATGATGTCCTTCTCCAGGGACTGATCTGTCATGACAACATGTCCAAAGTATGTAAGACGCAGTCTCGTCATCCTTGCTTCTAAGGAGCATTCTCGTTGTACTTCTTCTAAGACAGATTTGATCATTCTTTTGGCAGTCTTTGGTATAGTCAATATTCTTCGCCAACGCCACAATTCAAAGGCGTCAATTCTTCTTTGATCTTCCTTATTCATCGTCCAGCTTTTACATAATTATGACGCAATTGAATATATTATGGTTTGGGTCAGGCGCACCTTAGTCTTCAAGGTGACATCTTTGCTCTTCAACACTTTAAAGAGGTCCTTTGAAGCAGATTTACCTAATGCAATGCGTCTTTAGATTTCTCGACTGCTGTTTCCATGGCTGTGGATTGTGGATCCAAGTAAAATGAAATCTTTGACAACTTCAATCTTTTCTCCATTTATCATGATGTTGCTCATTGGTCCAGTTGTGAGGATTTTTGTTTTCTTTATGTTGAGGTGGAATTCATACCAAAGGCTGTGGACTTTGATCTTCATTAGTAAGTGCTTCAAATCGTCTTTACTTTCAGCAAGCAAGGTTGTGTCATCTGCATAATGCAGGTTGTTAATAAGTCTTCCTCCAATCCTGATGCCCCATTCTTCTTCACATAGTCCAGCTTCTCATATTATTTGCTGAGCGTACAGATTGAATAGCTATGGTGAAAGAATACAACCCTGATGTACATCTTTCCTGACTTTAAACCAATCAGTATCCCCTTGCTCTGTCCAAACAACTGCTTCTTGGTTTATGTAAAGATTCCTCATGAGCACAATTAAGTGTTCTGGAATTCCCATTCTTTGCAATGTTATCCATAATTTGTTATGATCCACATAGTAGAATGCCTTTGCATAGTCAATAAAACACAGGTAAACATCCTTCTGGTATTCTCTGCTTTCAGCCCGCATCCATCTGACATCAGCAATGATATCCCTGGTTCCACGTCCTCTTCTGAAACCGGCTTGAATTTCTGGCAGTTCCATGTTGATATACTGCTGCAACCCTTTTTGAATGATCTTCCACAAATTTTTGCTTGCATGTGGTATTAATGATATTGCTCGATAATTTCTGTATTTGATTGGATCACCTTTCATAGAAATAGGCATAAATACGGATCTTTTCCAGTCAGTTGGCCAGGAAGCTGTCTTCCATATTTCTTGGCATAGACGAGTGAGCACCTCCAGCGCCGCATCTGTTTGTTGAAACATCTCAATTGACATTCCATCAATTCCTGGAGCCTTGTTTTTCGCCAGTGCCTTCAGGGAAGCTTGGACTTCTTCCTTCAGTACCATCGGTTCCTGATCATATGCCACTTCTTGAAATGGTTGAACATTGACTAATTCTTTTGGTATAATGACTCTGTGTATTCCTTCCATCTTCTTTTGATGTTTCCTACATCATTTAATATTTTCCCTTGAGAAAAGCCGAGCGTGTTCTCTTTTGGTTTTCCATCTCTAGCTCTTTGTACATGTCGTTATAATACTTTACCTTTTCTTCTCCAGACACCCTTTGAAAACTTCTGTTTATTTCTTTTACTTCATCAATTCTTCCTTTTGCTTTAGCTGCTCGATGCTCAAGAGCAAGTTTCAGAGTCTCTGACATCCATCTTGGTCTTTTCTTTCTTTCTTGTCTTTTCAGTGCCCTCTTGCTTTCTTCATGGATGATGTCCTTGATGTCATTCCACAACTCTTTTGGTCTTTGGTCACTAGTGTTCAGTGCATCAAATCTATTCTTCAGATGGTCTCTAAATTCAGGTGGGATGTGCTCAAGGTCATATGTTGCCTCTCATGGACTTGCTCTGATTTTCTTCAGTTTCAGCTTGAACTTGCATATGAGCAATTGATGGTCTGTTCCATAGTCGGCCCCTGGCCTTGTTCTGACTAATGATATTGAGCTTTTCCATTGTTTCTTTCCACAGATGTAGTCAGTTTGATTTCTGTGTGTTCCATCTGGCCAGGTCCATGTGTATAGTCTCCGTTTATGTTGGTGAAAGAAGGTATTTGCAATGAAGAAGTCGTTGATCTTGCAAAATTCTACCATTCGATCTCCGGCATTGTTTCTATCACCAAGACCATAATTTTCAACTACTGATACTTCTTTGTTTCCAACTTTCACATTCCAATCGCCAGTAATTATCAATGCATCTTGATTGCATGTTTGATCAATTTCAGACTGCAGCAGCTGATAAAAATCTCCTTTCTTATTCGGGTTATTTGCTTCCTCTCCTGTTTTCTTTTGTCACTTTGGCCAAAGGTTTATCAATTTTGTTGATTTTTACAAAGAATCAGTTTTTAGTCTTGTTAATTCTTTCAATTATTTTTCTGTTTTCTATTTCATTTATTTCTGCTGTAATTTTTTTGTTTTGTTTTGTTTTCTTCTGGTGTCTGAGGGTTTCTTTTGTTCCTCTCTTTCTATTTGTTCAAGTTGTAGGAATAATTCTTTGATTTGGGCCCTTTCTTCTTTTTGTATGTGTACATTTGTTGATATAAATTGACCCCTGGACACTGCTTTTGTTGTGTCCGAAAGGTTCTGATAGGAAGTGTTTTCATTCTCATTGGATTCAATGAATTTCTTTATTCCATCCTTAATGTCTTCTATAATCCAGTCTTTTTTGAGCAGGGTATTGTTCAGTTTCCAAGTGTTTGATTTCTTTTCCCTGCTTTTTCTGTGATTGATTTCCACCTTTATGGTCTTACGGTCAGAGAAGATGCTTTGTAATATTTCAATGTTTTGGATTCTGGTAAGGCTCGATTTATGACCTAATATGTGGTCTATTCTAGAGAACGTTCCATGTGCACTAGAAAAGAAAGTACACTTAGTGGCTGTTGGGTGGAGTGTTCTGTATATGTCTATGTGGTCATGTTGGTTGACTGGCCTTTAGATCTTCCGTGTCTTTATTGAGCTTCTTTCTGGATGTCCTGTCCTTCACTGAAAGTGGTGTGTTGAAGTCTCCTGCTATTATTGTGGAGCTGTCTATCTCACTTTTCAATGCTGATAGAGTTTTTGTATGTATCTTGCAGCCCTGTCATTGGGTGCATAAATATTTAATATGGTTATATCTTCTTGGTATATTGTCCCTTTAATCATTATGTAGTGTCCTTCCTTATCCTTTCTGATGGATTTACTTTAAAGTCTATTTTGTCAGAAATTAATATTGCCACTCCTGCTCTTTTTTGATTGTTGTTTGCCTGATATATTTTTTCCATCCTTTGAGTTTTAGTTTGTGTTTCTAAGTCTAAGGTGTGTCTCTTGTAGGAGCATATATACGGATCATGTTTTTTAATCCATTCTGCCACTGTCTGTCTCTTTATTGGTGCATTTAGTCCATTTACATTCCGAGTAATTATGGATAGGCTTGAATTTAGTGCTATCATTTTGATGTCTTTTTTTGTGTGTTGTTGAGAGTTTTTTTTTCTTGTTTAATTTTATGTGCTGAGTAGATTATCTTTATATATTGTCCTTCCTCATATTCATTGTTGTTGATTTTGTTTCTGCTGAGTGTCTATTTTTTTTTCTTGTGTTTTATTTTGATGAGTAGGATAGTTTGTCTCCTTTGTGGTTACCTTATTATTTAGCCCAATTTTTCTAAATTTAAATCTATATTTTATTTCTTTGTATCGCCCTATCTTCCTCTCCATATGGAAGATCTATGATTACATTTCTTAGTCCCTCTTTATTGTTTTAATGTTGTCTTCTTTTGTATAATAACATCGCTGTTACCCTGTTTATCTGGAAATGCTCTAATTTCACCTCCATATTTAAGAGATAGTTTTACTGGATATATGATTCTTGGCTGGCAATTTTTTTCCTTCAGTTTTTTAAATATGTCATCCCATTGCCTTCTTGCCTGCATGGTTCCTGCCAAGTAGTCTGAACTTATTCTTATTAGCTCTCCTTCATAGGTGACTTTTCGTTTATCCCTAGCTGCTCTTAAAATTCTCTATCTTTGGTTTTGGCAAGTTTGATTATGTCTTGGTGACTTTCTTTTAACATCTACCTCATGTGGAGTTCAATGAGCATCTTGGATAAATATCTTCAAATCTTTCACAATATCAGGGATGTTTTCTGCCAACAAATCTTCAGCAATTCTCTCTGTATTTCTTTTGTCTTTCTTTGTTCTTGTGCTCTAATCACTTGTTGGTTATTTCTCTTGATAGAGTCCCACATGATTCTTAAGTTTTCTTCATATTTAAAAAAATTCTTTTATCTGATTTTTCTTTAGATATATTAGTGCCAAGTGCTTTATCTTCAAGTTCAGAAATTCTGGCTTCTACTTGCTCAATTTTGCTTCTCTGACTTTCTATTGAGTTGTCTACTGCTGCAATTTTATTGTTAATCTTCGGAATTTCTGATTGCTGTCTGTCTGTGGGTTTTTCCAGCTTATTAAACTTTTCATTATGTTCCTGAATAATCTTTCTAATTTCTTCAATTGCTTTATCTGTGTGTTCCTTCGCTTGTTCTGTGTATTGTCTCATTTCCTTCCTGATGTCTTGAAGGGTTCTGTATATTAGTGTTTTGTATTCTGCCTCTGGTAATTCCAGGAATGCACTTTCATCTAGAAGATCCCTGGATTCTTTGTTTTGAGAGCTTGTTGAGGTAATCATGGCCTGTTTCTTCGTGTGACTTGATATTGACTGTTGTCTCTGAGTCAGCTTTAAGTTATTGTATTAGTTTATGCTTGCTTACTGTGTCTTAGCCTCTTGTTTGTTTTGTTTTGATATGCCCAAATGGGTTTCTTGAGCTAGCTTGATTATTTTTGCCTTTGGAGCTTTGACATCCTGTCCCCAGCTGACTACAGCTGTTATTAGTATATCAGTCTAGGAGTCCATTTGCTTTTTTTGTATGAATTCAGCTCAGGTGTCCGGGTAGCTGATCATCAAGAGTGTGGCACAGGTTCTGCCCTACAGTCTTAGAGGGGAAGGGGTGATTGGTGTATGTACCTGTATCTGATTGCAGCAGGGGTCATGGTCTGAACAAGGCAGGGGGCTGAGAACCAACCCCTGAGTGTCTCTGAGGAAAATGCATCTCTGTTCCCTAGAGCATGCCAGTGGATGGGTTCTGCAGGTGGACCATTGGCACCCAATGTTTTTGGTTGTAAGGACTGGGAGATACCAGTTATCCTTGGGCCCCTGTTGTGGGTGGCTGGGTGACGTGAGTGGAGGTATCAGTCCTTAGGCTCCTGATGTGGGTAGGTAAGGACCCTGTTTTATAGGAAAGGCAATGTCAAACATCAAACACCCACCTCTCCACCACACAGCTGAAATGGTTGGAGTCTGCCAACAAGGGTCTATTCTCCCGAAATAGGCCCACACAGGTCCATGCAGAGGGGAAAGGTGCTCAAAATCCACAGAGTGTCTGTGCACGGACAGGAGCCGCTTCTGTCCTGAGCTCCCCCAGTTAGTGGAGCTAGCAAATTATCTTTTCCCACAGTTGCAATTTTTTTCCGTCTCTAATGCCCAGGGGAAGGGCTCTTGGCATTCAACAGTGCCTGTCTCAGGCTCAGGAAATTCAGTCACTGAAGCCAGCTTGGGGGTGTGGGGGCGTGGTAAAATATACATAAGTACTTAGCTTTTGGTGAGAGTGCTGTTATTCTCAGGTTCCGGAAGTAAGAGTAGACTGTGCATCTGTCTGCTTCTCCCTGAGGAAACTGCAGCTGAATTCTAGTACCAGTCCACCACCTCTCCAGGAATGGTCTCTGAGGGCTCCCTGCGATTCAGGTCTGGCAACTCCTCTCCATTCAGAACCGTCTCTTCCTCCTCCTGCCCCTGTGTTCATTTTCAAAGTCTGCCTTTGATGCTCAAGGCTCTGAGCTTGTCATAAATATACTTGTTTCACTTGTTTTTGGGGGTCTTTGTTGTAAAGAGGGCTCACTGGAAGTGTTTGTTTATTCTGCCATCTTGGCTCCGCCTCCAAGAAGAAATACTCTTGAATTTATTCTAGGAAGCCAGCACAGCCCTGAAACCAAAGCCAGGCAAAGATGCTACAAAAAAAGAGAAAATTATAGACCAATATCTTTCATGAATATAGATGCAAACCTTCTTAACAAAATTCTAGCCAAAAGAATTCAGCATTGTATCAAAAAAAAAAAAAAATACATCACGATCAAGTGGGATTCTTACCAATTACGCAGGAATGGTTCATCATTAGAAAATCAGTCAACGTAATCCACCACATAAGTAGTACAAAAGAAAATAATCACCTGATAATCTCAATCAATGCAGAAAAGGCATTTGATAAAGTCCTACACCCATTCCTTAAAAAACTCTCAGCAAAATAGGAATAGAAGGGAAATTCCTCAAGATAGTAAATGGCATCTATACAAAGCCAACAGCTAACATTGTTCTCAGCAAAGAGAGGCTGAAAACATTCCCCTGAGAATGGAAAAAAGACAAGGATACAGTTTATCACCACTCCTATTTAATATTGTGCTGGAAGTCCTAGCTAGAGCAATAAGGCAATAAAAAGCTATAAAGGGTATTCAAATTGGTAAGGAAGAAGTAAAATTATCCCTGTTCACAGAAGATATGATTCTATACATACAGAACCCAAAGATTCCACAAGAAAAGAACTGGCACTAATAGAAAGATTCAGGAGAATAGCAGCATACAAGATCAACATATAAAAGTCAGTCGGACTCCTATACACCAACAAAGAGAACTTCGAAAAGGAAATACAGAAAACAATACCATTTACAATTGCATCTAAAAAAATGAAATAGGAATAAATCTGAACAGCAATGTAGAAGACCTATACAAAGGAAACTACAAAACAGTACTGCAAGAAACCAAAAGAGATCTACATAAATGGAAAAATATACCATGCTCATGGATAGGAAGACTCAACATTGTGAAAATGTCAATCCTACCCCAAGTGATCTACAGATATAATGCAATCCCAATGCAAATATCAAAAGCATTCTTTAAAGAGAAGGAAAAACTAATCACCAACTTTATACGGAAAAGAAAGAACCCTCAGATAAGTAAAGCATTATTGAAAAAGATGAACAAAGTAGGAGGCTTCACACTACCTGATCCCAGAATCTACTATACAGACACAGTAGTCAAAATAGCCTGGTACTGGTACAATGAGAGACATATAGACCAATGGAACAGAATTGAGAACCCAGGCATAAATCCATCCACCTATGGTCAGCTGGTCTTTGACAAAGGCCTAAAGTCCATTAAATGGGGAAAGACAGTCTCTTTAACAAATCGTGCTGGCAAAACTGGATGTCCACCTGTAAAAAAATGAAACAAAACCCATTCTTCACACCATACACAAAAACGAATTCAAAATTTGTCAAAGACCTATGTATAAAACCTAAAACTATAAAGATCATGAAATAACAAATAGGGATAGTGCCAGAAGGCCTAATATATAGCAAGAAAAGAATACTAACCACAACTAACAAAGTGCAAGCACCAGAAGATTAGTTTATAACTGGGAGCTTCTAAAAATTAAACACTTATGCTTATCAAAAGACTTCACCAAAAGAGTAAAAAGAGAACCTACAGATTGGGAAAAATATTTGGCTACGGCATAGAGACAAGAGTGTAATCTCTAAAATCTACAAGATACTGCAACACCTCTACAACAAAAAGGCAAACAAGTCAATTAAAAATGGGCAAAGGTGTGAACAGACACTTCACCAAAGAAGACATTCAGGTGGCTAACAGACACATGAGGAAGTGCTCATGATAGTTAGCCGTTAGAGAAATGCAAATCAAAAGTACATTGAGATACCACCAACCCTGACATTACAGGCACTAATCAAAAAAGAGAAAATAACATGTGTTGGAGAGGTTGTGGAAAGATTGGAACTCTTATACACTGCTGGTAGGAATGTAAAGTAGTCAAATCACTATGGAAAATAATATGGCACTTCCTTAAAAAGCAAGAAATAGAAATGCCATACCATCCAGCAATCACACTCCTAGGAATATATCCTAGAGAAATAAGAGCTGCCACACAAGTAGACATAAGGACACCCATGTTCATAGTACCAAAAAGATGGAAACAACCTAACTACCTATCAACAGATGAAATGGATAAACAAACTATAGTACATACACACAATGGAATACTATGCAACGATAAAGAACAGCAATGAATCTGAAAAACTTCTCACAACGTGGATGAATCTGTATGCTGAGGGAAATAGGTCAATCACAGAAGGACAAATACTGTATGAGACCACTATTATAAAAACTGAAAAAAGGCTTACACATGGAAAGAAACAATCTTTGATGTTTATGAGGCAAGGGAGTGTTGGGGAGGGGAAATCATTAACTAGGTAGTGGATAAGTGTTAACCTTGGTGAAGTCAAAGACAGTGCACAATATAGGGGAAGTCAGCACAACTTAACTAAGGCAAAGTCAGAGAAGCTTCGCAGACACACCCAAGCACTCTGAGGGACTGAGTTACTGGGGCCGAGGGCTGGGGACCATGGTTACAGGGGTCATCTAGGTCAACTGGTATAAAAAATTTTATGAAGAGAATGTGCTACATCCAACTGGATAAGTAGCATCAGGGGTCTTAAAAGCTTTCAAACAGCTGTCTAAGATACATCTACTGGTCCTATTGTGTCCAGAGCAAAAGAGAATGAAGAAAAAAAAAGACACAAGGGAAATATTAGTTCAAAGAAGTAATAGACCACAAGTACCACAACCTCCACCAGCCTGAGCCCAGAAGAACTAGATGGTACCCAGTTACCACCACCAACCACTCTGATAGGGATCACAATAGAGGGTCCTGGACCGAGCAGGAGAAAAATGTAGACCAAAATTCAAATTCACCAAATAATAAAATAAAATAAAACCAGACTTACTGGTCTGACACAGACTGGAAGAACCCCCAAGACTATGGGCCCTGGACACAATTTTAACTCAACTGAAGCCATTCCAAAGTTCACCTCCAACCAAAGATTAGACAAGTCTATAAAACAAAAAATAATACATGTGAAGAATGTGCTTCTTATTTCAATATGTATACAAGACCAAAAGGAAAACACCTGCCCAAAAGCAATGACAAGAAGGCAGGAAGAATCAGGAAAAATGGACAAATGGAAATAGGGAATTGGGATGTGGAAGGGGAAAGAATGTTGACACATCGAGGTGATTGCAACCAATGTCAAAAAACAACTTGTGTAGAAATTGTTGAATGAGAAACTAATTTGTTCCGTAAAGTTTAATCTAAAGCACAATAAAAAATGAATATATAAATAAACAAAAACAGCAGCTCAGGAGACTTGAGATGCATGTCCCTGTGACCTTTGATTGAGCAGTCACTGTGTAGGGCCGGGACAATGTCCTTCACCGGTATCCTGACATGGTCAACAGCTGGCAGTGTCCCAGGCCCATAGTCTGGGTTGTTTAATGTGTGTTGTTTAATATGTGTGCATGTGTGAGAACCATGACAGACAGGGAAGGGAAACCAGTTCACTCCACAGAGTGCTCCATGCTGCCCTGGCCTAATCCTTCACTCACCCCTTGATGTGATGATTTTTGCGTCAACTTGACTAGGCCATGGTCTCCAGTGGTTTGGCCAAACCTACTCTAGTTACTGTCTCATAATGCGAAGTAATGTAATCACGTTTCATAATGTAATTGAGCAATCAATAGAAAAGGGAGTTTCCTTAGGATGTGTTCAGCCTTCCAACTATATTAGACATTAAGGCAGAACTCGCTCTCTCTCTTCCTTTAGTACTGTTTCCATTGCCTGAACTAAGGATCTTGGGATGAAAGGCTGCAGAAGTCTTCAGCAAGCCACAGATCTATGGATTTTGGACTTGCTGTTGTTGTTAGGTGCTGTCGAAGTGGTTCCAACTCATAAGGACCCTATGTACCACAGAGTGAAACATTGCCTGATCCTGCACAATGCTCACAATCATTGTTATGCTTGAGCCCATTGTTGCAGCCTCTCGTTGAGAGTCTTCTCCTTTTCCACTGACCCTGTACTTAACCAAGCATGATGTCCTTCTCCAGGGACTGATTCCTTCTGACAACATGTCCAAAGTATGTAAGATGCAGTCTCACCATCCTTGCTTCTAAGGAGCATTCTGGTTGTACTTCCTCCAAGACAGATTTGTTCATTCTTTTGGCAGTCAATCTTAGCCAGCACTACAATTCAAAGGCATCAGTTCTTTAGTCTTCCTTATTCATTGTCGAGCTTTCACATGAATATGATGCGATTGAAAATACCATGGTGTATTGGATTGAAATGTGTCCCCCCAAAATAAGTGTCAACTTGGTCAGGCTGTGTGTGGTTGTTCTCCATTTTGTGATTTTCCTATGTGTTATAAATCATAATCTCTGCCTATGGTTAACGAGGATTAGGGTAGGATGTAACACCCTTGCTAAGGTCACATCCCTGATCCAATGTAAAGGGAGTTTCCCTGGAGTTTGGCCTGTACCACCTTTTATCTTACAAGCGATATAAGGAAAGGGAAGCAAGCAGAGAGTGGGGAAGTTCATACCAGCAAGAAAGCAGCACTGGGAACAGAGCGCATCCTTTGGACCTGAGGTTCCTGCTCTGAGGTGCTTCCAGACCAAGGGAAGACTGATGACAAGGCCCTTCCTCCACAGCCAACAGAGAGAAAAAGCCTTTCACTGGAGATGGCGCCCTGAATTCGGACTTCTAGCCTACTGGACTGTGAGAGAATAAACTTCTCTTTGTTAAAGCCATCCACTTGTAGTATTTCTGTTATAGCAGCACTAGACGACTAAGACACGTGGGTTGGGTCAGGTGCACCTTAGTCTTCAAGGTGAAACCTTTGCTTTTCAATACTTTAAAGAGATTCTTTGCAGCCGATTTGCCCAATTCAATGTGTCTTTTGATTTCTTGACTGCTGCTTCCATGGCTGTTGATTGTGGATCCAAGTAAAATGAAATCCTTGACAACTTCAATCTTTTCTCCATTTGTCATGATGTTGCTTATTGGTCCAGTTGTGAGGATTTTTGTTTTCTTTATGTTGAGGTGTAATCCATACTGAAGGCTGTGGTCTTTGATCTTCATCAGTAAGTGCTTCAAGTCCTCTTCACTTTCAGCAAGCAAGGTTGTATCATCTGCGTAATGTAGGTTGTTAATGAGTCTTGCTCCAATCCTGATGTCTCACTCTTCTTCATATAGTCCAACTTCTCAGATTATTTGCTCAGCATACAGATTAAATAGGTATGGTGAAATAATACAGCCCTGAAGCACAATTTTCCTGACTTTAAACCATGCAGTATCCCTTTGTTCTGTTTGAATGACTGCCTCTTGAGCTATGTACAGGTTCCTTATGAGAACAATTAAGTGTTCTGGAATTCCCATTCTTCTCGGTGTTATCCATAATTTGTTATGATCCACACAGTCGAATGCCTTTGCATAGTCAATAAAACACTTGGACTTGCTACCCAACCCAGTGCCTTTGAGTCAATTCCGACTCATAGCGACCCTATAGGACAGAGTAGAACTGCCCCACAGAGTTTCCAAGGAGCGCCTGACAGATTTGAACTGCCGACCCTCGCTAGCCCGCCTCAATCCTGCGAGCCAGCAGGAGTCTTCAGCCTGCCACTGCGTGTATGGATTTTGTACTTGCCAGCCCTCATGCTCTTGTGAGCCAATCCTTTGAAATACATCTCTCTCTCTCTTACTCCATAGATACAGATATAGGTACAGATATATATAAAGATATAGATAAATAAATAAATATGGATATAGATACAGGTAGTGGTACAGATACAGATATAGATATAGATCTCACTGGTTCTGTTTCTTTAGAGAACTCTAAGACATTCAATGGAAACACTGGTGGTGTAGTGGTTAAGAGTTATGGCTGCTAACCAAAAGGTCAGCAGTTCGAATCTACCTTGGAAACTCTATAGGGCAGTTCTACTCTGTTCTATAGGGTCACTATGAGTTGGAATCAATTGGCAAAGGGTTTTTTTTTAAGACATTCAATGAATACTGTTTTTCTCTACTTAGCTTTTTAGGCATCAAGTGACAATATTTTTACAGTTTCACTCCCTTTATTGCCTTTTAGTTGAAGAATGATGCATATAAACACGTGGCCAGACTGAAGCCTGGCTTTCATTGTCTGAGAAAGGCTGAGCAGCTGTTTGATTACAGCACCAGCCTTAAGAGAAAGCCAACTCCCCTTTACCTCCTCCCCCCAAATTTCACTACTTGTGGATTTCACTAATCTTTCTCTCCCACATCTCAGGAGGCTTCCTGAGGGTAAGTCTTACCCAATATTGCTCACCATCCTTTCTCCAGTTCCTATCATAGTGTCCAGCACAAAAAACAAACTGAAAGGCTGTTTGGTGAATTAATGAATGATAACCTAAATTGGGATCTACTTTATCAGTAAACAGTGTGTTCAAGGCCTGAGATTTTTATGATAAGCAGTCATTTTAGTCTGGAAAATTTAAAATAGGTGTTGCTAAATGCTCATGTTAGTCATATAAGTATTAGCAAAGCTTAGCAAAGGACTTCTCACTGTAAGTTATGTGACTTCCTGATGTATACTCCAAGATAAACCAGTTATAAAAAATACCTGTAAGTAAATGAATGAGTTGAACCTACACAGACTTATTGCAAAAAACGCTTCCAAAAGTAATGACTCGGGTTTCAGTATGGCTGGTCTTAATCAGACCCTGAGGCACCTGGTTAGCTCTCTTGCATGATGGCTTTTTAATCAGCGCGATGGCTCCATAAGAGAATTCATTTTTTCTGCTCTCTGTAGCACTGGGGCTGACAGCATTTTTTTCCCCTCAAAATGGAAATAGCTGTGTTTATTTTTTTTTTTTTCTGATTGAAAGGGTAACACATCCTAATTGTAAAGAAGATGTTCAGCAATTCATAAAGTCAAAAAGAAAAAATTCCTCAATCATTCTGTAAGTCTAACAAAGCAACTATTACAACTAAAGTGTATGTAATTCCAAAATTTTTCAACACACATATTCACATTTTATATATGATATATATTCACGAAAATAGGATCATATAACACACACAGTTGTGTCCCTTGAAGTTGGAACTTAATAGAGTGTGACCATGCGTCCACGTCGAGCTACAGCAGCTCTATGTGTTATCAGTATAGGATGTAGCTCTACTTACTGAATCAGTTGTTTACTAAAGGATGTGTATTGATTCTGGTTTTTGCCACCATTACAAAAAAAAAAAAAAGCCATCACGTTGATTTTGACTCAGGGTGACCCCATGAGTGTCACAGAAGAACTGTGCTACGGGGAGTTTTCAATGGCTGATTTTTAGGAAGCAGAACACCAAACCTTTTTCTAAGGCACCTCTGAGTGAACTTGAAGCTCCAACATTTCTGTTAGCAGCCAAGTGAGTTAACCTTTTGCACCACCTAAGGATTCATGCTGCCTGGTGTTTTTTTGTTTGTTTGTTTTTGTTAGGTACCATAGAGTCCATTCTGATTCATGGCAACCGCATGTGGTCAGAGTAGAACTACTCCATAAGGGTTTTCAAGGCTGCGGCCTTTCTGAAGCACATCACTAGACCTGTCTTCTGAGACACTTCTGAATAAGTTTGAGCAGTCAACTTTTGGAAGACATTATTTTATAAAACAGCAACTTATATGAAGATCCAGATGTGATTTGTTTGAAGACACACAGAATTGGCTTTTTAATTTTTTTTTTTCCACAAAGGAGAAGACTTTGGTCTTTAGCACCCAAAGACTGGGGATCACAGAGCCAAGGTAGCAACACCAAAAGCCCATTTTAACTTCATTTCAAAACCCAGAGCCTTCTTGACTGAAAGACATTCATATCAGTTCATATATTGTTTATTTAACAATTAAGGAGCCCTGGGGGTACAGTGGTTAAAGTGCTCAGCTGCTAACCAAAAGGTCAGTGATTCAATCCCACCAGCCATCCCATGGGAAAAAGATGTGGCATTTAGCTCCTGAAACAATTTACAGATTTGCCCTAAGGGGCAGTTCTACTCTGTTGTATAGGGTAGCTACGGTTGGAATCGACTGGACAGCAGTGGCTTTATTTGAGTTATTATGCAGCTCATTTACAGGCACCACCCTGTCAGTGGAGGCTTTCATGTTGCTACGATCTGAACAGGTTTCGTTGAAGTCTCCAGACTAAGACTAGAAAGAACTGGTGATCTACTTCTGAAAATCAGTCAGTGAAAACCCTATGGATCACAATGGGCTGATCCACAGCTGATCATGGGGATGGCACAGAACCATGTAGCATTTTTTTCCATTGTGCATGAGGTCACTGTGAGTTAGGGATCAACTACAGCAGCTAACAACAAGTACTACTTTGAGGGCCTCAGACGGAGCTTTAGAAATGCTTTAGAAACTTACAGTGCTTCAATGCTCCATCACAATTTATAGTTCCTAGGAAATCTGATATGTAGCTTTTCCTTTTATCTGTCTTAACAGACCTCTTCCCACCTTCTCTAGTTTTTTCTGATTAGAAACTCGTATGCTCTTGCTCCAAAATTGCATCAGCCAGTAAAAAAAATAATCCCCTTAATCCAAGTGGCTTAACCCTAAAAGAGTCTATTTCTTGCTCCCATGAAGTCCATCCATAGGTCCAGGTAAATTTCCAGGGGTAGCTGTCCTCCATATTTAGCAATTTCAATGTTTTCGTCTTTTGACCTTTCCATCTCAACACTAAGCATTCTCCTCACTGTGTCAGGTAAAGAAAGAGTCAGAAGGGCATTCATCTGTAGTTAATTGCTTTGGGCCAGAGTGACACACATCATGTCCATTCACATGTTTTTGGTAAGAACTAGTTTAACTTCAAAGAACAGAAGTTACAATCCTCCATGCAACTGAAAGTAGAGAACTGGTTGTTGGTGAACCACTATATGTTGACCACGTACTTGAAGGTCTCCTCACTTGATAGCAATTTCTATCTGGTCAATTTCTGAGTTACTATCTTTGGGTTAGCCAGATTTAGGATTATAGAATCTTGGTGAGAAACGGATTTTGAGGCCATTAGTCCAGTTTGTCCCAGTTCAGGATCCTTGGCGTCAATCTTAACAAATAATCGTCAGATTGGTCCATTCCAATGACAGAGCCTCACTATCTCATGAATCAGAAAGTTCCAAGCTGAGACAGCTCTGTTGGAAAATTCTTTCTTGTTTTGAGCTTGTCTGCCTTCCTGGCACAGCCAGTTCTCAGGTCTAGCTCTATACCCTGAAGTAAATCTGGCTCTGTCCATACCTACTTTCCCATGACCTTTAAAATTCTTGACGCCATCCCTCCTGTCTCCTTTCAGTCTCTAAATTTCGAGGATACATTGTCTTAGTTTCCCCCACCACCCCCCATGTGACATCCGACTTCTCACTTTCTCAGTCATCACTCTGCATGTCACCTCTTTTTAGTGTGGGGCTCAGGAACAAGCAGAGTTTCCCTGTGGTAAGACCACTGCCAAGTGTTGAAGGGTTTTCATTGCTCTTGCTCTGGACCCTGCACAATTCCAGCAATGTCGCCTAAGACAACATGAGCTTTCCCAGCAGCCACATCACGCACTGGATTTATGTTCCATCAGGAGCTATTGGAATTTGAGGCTTAAGACTTACCTCTCTTCTCTTCCAGGCTTCTGTCCACTGGTTTGAAGACAGAAAGAAATGAAACTCATAATGAAAAGTCTTTATTAACAGTTGGGCATGCGTCCAAAGATTGACAAAAGGCAGGCCTCTTTGGTATATACTGGAACAGAGAATTCATCTTGATTCTCTAGGGCTGAAGGGTGACCTCAGCTCTACCAATCCAGTACTGAACATAACTGGGAAGTAGTGTAAGGTTGACTTAAGGCACTCATTCATTTGAAGGTAAATAAGTTGGAACACACAAATATGAACACGTAGTACACACACACACATTACAAGATGGCCAAGCCTGCCCATAGAAGGCCAGTCCTGTGTGCTTATGCAGGAGAGAAGCAGAGAAGATTTCTGGCTCCACTATTGATCATGAAGCAGGTTGTAAAAGAAATACAGTGTCCCTATTCACTAGTGAAAGGTACTCAGTGAGTATGCTATCTTCTTTATTTCATCTTAGCTTCAGGCCAGTCTCCAATCCAACAGGATCATTTTGAATCTTAATGACCCAGCAGATTAGCTCCCTTGGCTTTGCATTATTTGCCTTCTGTATTCTCCAAATCGCTTAACAGGAGAGGGACAGTTACAGAGACATGAAACTCACATATTTTTTCTTACCAGATTGATACTTCTCAGGTATCATTTTTAGCTATGAAGTAATATGTCAAGTAGCACGAGGATAAAAATAGTCTTTGAATATATTCTATTGACTAAAATTTCACCTGTAGAAACTTAGTAAAAGGAAATGAAGTGAGTTTGGTTGTTCTTTGGTGAACCTAGGTGAACTCTTCCAAGTATACCCCTATCTCTGTTTAATGGTTTTCCTTCTAAACTTCCTAAAATGCAGTGTCTTTTCTTGGTTTTCAGAATCTTCTGTATGAGTGCCTGGGCAACATTTGTCCATCTACCTCTTCTTCTAGGCTCATAGATTCTTTAAGTTTCAAGAGGTTTTT
This sequence comes from Elephas maximus indicus, assembly GCF_024166365.1. Taxonomy (NCBI): domain Eukaryota; kingdom Metazoa; phylum Chordata; class Mammalia; order Proboscidea; family Elephantidae; genus Elephas; species Elephas maximus. Next base: position 575,975 of record NC_064834.1, read on the forward strand.
GTTCAAGGAGAAGAATATTCATCATGATTTACACTCACATATCTTGGATTTGATACAAAGTTTATTAATCTTATGAGTTTAACAAATATTAAACATTTCTCTATACATTAGAAATCAACATTTCTCTAACCACAAATTTCTAATACAATTTTTCATGATTATGAATACAATAAATTAAAAATTTCCTAATATTTAAAAATTATTTGCAAAACTATTCATTTACTTTAAATATTAAGCTAAAAGCACAATTCGAATATGTCAAAATCTCTTTAATACCTTATATGCCTTGTGATAGAGGATTCTAGTGGTTGACCACATCTGGGTCTCCTCTTGGCCTGAGTGCACTGAATTTCCAACCCTTTGCAATTTAGCATGATGTCTTGGCCAATTCTGGCTAATAGGCTGAGAGCAGAAGTTAAAGTGTCACTTCGGGGCCAAAACACTAAATTGCTAGAAAAAAACACTCTAAGGCTCTTTTGCCCTGTCTATACCAAAAAACCAAACCAAACCCATTGCTGTTTAGGCAACTCTGACTCATAGCCACCCCATGGGACGAGAGTAAAATTACCCCACAGAATTTCCAAGGCTGTAAAAAAAAAAAAAAATTTTTTTTTTTTTTAATCTTTACCAAAGCAGGCCACCACATCTTTCTCCTGAGGAACTACTGGTGGGTTTGAACAACCGACTTTCAGTTAGCAGCAGAGCTTATTCCCAAAACTTAGTTGCTTCAAACAACAAGCATTTATTCTTTCATAGTTTATGTGGGTAACAAATTCAGAAATGGCTTAGCTGGCCTAAGGGTTGCAGTTATCTTAAGATTTGACTGGGGCTTGAGGAATTGCTTGCTGATAGCCCAATTACCTGCCTACTGGCAAAAAACCAACCCAGTGCTTGCAAGAGGCCTCAATTTCTTACTGGCTATTGGCCGAAGGCCTCAGTTCCTCACCACATGAACCTGTTCAGAAGACTGATTGGGTGTCTTCATTACACAGCAGCTAGCTCCCTCCAGAATGAGTGATCCAAGGTTGAATAAGGAGGAAGTCACAATGCCTTTTATGATCTGGTCTTGGAAATCACACGTTATTACTCCTGCCACATTCTATTCACTAAAAACAATTTACTAAGATTAGCCCACATTTCAGAGGAGGGAAAATAGGCTCCAACTTTTGAGGGGAGAAATACAAAATATTTTGAGGACACAATAGAAAACCACCACAGTCAGTGACTTAAGGGACCACATGTTCCAGATAACTTAGCTTTAGGGCTGTGGTACCCCTGTCAGCCAGGCTTACTGGATGACTTGGTGGAGCTGAGCCCCTTGCTGACCTAAGATGGAGGCGGTGTATGAGAAAGAAACAAGTCTTTGCTGTTTCAAGCCACTGGGATTTTGAAGCAATTTATAACGACAGCATAACCTAGAATATCCTGACTAGTAGTCAGCTTGAGACACAAATGTAAGCAAAATCACAATGATTAATTGTGGTTACATATTATTGATTGCTATGTAGAATTGATTAACACAATTATGAAATCCCTGTGCTTAAAAGGTTTCATTTTTTATACCTACATAGGACTTCAGTAATTCTATCAGGTACTAATTATGTTAGCCGACCCAAAACTAAGTGTATACCGTTTCAGAAGAGATAAGTCACAGATTCTGATATGGGACAAGTTTGTACAGTCTAAAGTGATGCAAACCAAACCACTAGCTGAGTCCTTTTTAACCACGAAGTTCTTTCATTTGTTATATCCAGACTTCTAAACTCCCGCCCTACAAAATCTAGATTAAAAGGTTTAACTTTTGAAACTTGGTGTCTTTCCCAGAAATGATGTATTTTTAAAGATTTCTTATGGCTGGCAGTACCTGCACTATTGTCCTGTTATTATGATAAATTGGCCTTGTCTATGAATATTAATTGGAAACTTATGCATGCCTTATCAATATTACATTATAATTAGTAGGGTCATCTTGAGGTTTCATCTACGAGGAGATGAGAGATAGAGCGTGTGCAATAGTCTTTTCCTGCAGCATTTGGCTAATTAATCATCATGGAACACTGTAGGATTCTCTGTTTAATTGGTTGCTGGATAGGGCCACATGAGCAACCAAGGGCTTGACTACAGTTCCACCTGGTGATGACATGACTTTTTAACAATACAGTGCCTATTGTTGGGGGATTGTTTTAGTTTATTCACAGTTCCCTGTGTTTATTCTTTCTTATCTACAGGTAGTGAAAAATATAAGACCAGTTGTCATTCGAGTCAGTTCTGACTCATGGGAACCCCATTTGTGTCAGAGTAGAGCTGTGCTCCATAGGGTTTACAATGGCTGATTTTGGGGGGAAATGAATCACTAGACCTTTCTTCCAAGTGAGAAATTAATTCTATACCTTGTAAATAGACATATGCTTAATGGAAAAAACTAAATAAAAATGTAAATACCCTCCTACTTATAAAAAGCTATAAAATAAAACAAATTCTATGGCATGCATTCTTTTACCCACGTTATATTCAGTTTTCTCTTTTGAATATTGTCATGAATTCAAGGTCTTTCACAAAATCAACTTTTCTGAGGTAACCTTGTTTATCATGTTCTTTTGGATGGTCAGCTTCACTGGCAGGAGATCCTCAAACTGGCTCATTGGTCCTTTCAATAGCAACTTTACTGTTGTGTTTTGAGAGCAACCTTATTTTCTGGCATTAATAAGATCTTTCATACTTCATTAATATTTTCCCTGCCCCAAGATATGAATCAAGAATCCTGATTCTTTTAGGTAGAAAATAGTATGAAAGACCCAAATCTGGACCCAAGGGTACACGAGAGCTGTGCCAGACATTGCAGTCACATCCCCACCGTCATTTCTCACCTTCCCCCTTGTGAAGACTCTGATTGCATTTGGGTGACAATGTGCTCACCTAATCATATTCACCTTCATGCACCCAGCAGTGGAAAATGGCACAGCCTGGCCTGGTCTAGGCCACCATCATCCCGTGCCTGGATTATTGCAGTAGACGCTTAACTGTTTCCTGTTTCAACCTGAAATACTGTTCTGCAGATATTCACAAGGCTCCCTCCCTCCCTGTCTCCAGGACTCTTCTCCAGTGTCTCCTTAGCTGACCATCCTCTAACAATTTCTCCCTTCTCCATCCTCTCCACTTGCCTTTACCTTCTCTGCTTTTGTTTATAAGCTGTACCACCATTTGCTGATTGTTTCTTGCAGGTAGACGCTAAGCCTCATGATGACAGAGACATGTCTGCCTTATCTACTATTGTATTCCCAATTCTTAGAATAAATGATACCTGGTACATGATACAGCCTCCAAAATATTTGTTGAATGAATGAATAAATAAATGGGTGAATAACATTTTGGCTCTCAATATTTTTATGTTTGAGGCATGCTTTGACTATTCAAAATATGAGAATAGTCAAAGTATGCTTCAGAAAAAGAATTAAACTCTAGTCTCATTTCCCCCAAGCATCACTTACTTTTCTTCAGCCATTCTGTAGTGTGTTGGTAGAGCCTTTTCTTAATCAGATGTTCTGTTAGATTCACACTCCTGAGGCACATTTCTCACATATCACAATAAATATGGTACCAGGCTAGCTCACTCCAGTCCTCTTATCTCTTGTTGTTGTTTTTAGTTGCCATTGAGTTGGCTCCGACCCATGGTAACCCCATGTACAAAAGAACAAAACATTGCCTGGTCCTGTGCCACGTTCATGATTGTTGGTATACTCAAGTTCATGGTTATGGTCACTGTGTATTTGAGTGCCTTCCAATCTAGGGGCTCCTCTTTCAGCACTATATCAGGCAATATACTATTGTGATCCACAGGATTTTCACTGGCTGATTTTCAGAAATAGATCACCAGTTCTTTCTTCCTAGTTTTTCTTAGTCTGGAAGTTCTACTGAAACCTGTCCTTCGTGGGTGGTCCTGTTGGTATTTGAAATACCAGTGACATAGCTTCCAGCATCGCAGCAACACACTAGCTACCACAAGATGAATGGGTAGTGGTCTTGTATCTTACTTGTGACAAACAGTACCTCATCTTACATCTTGGTGTAAGGCTGTCCCCACTCAGCATTCTGTGATGGCCACTTTACACCGTCAGAATGTGACAGTGTTCCACAAGTTTTCCCCATAGCCTCGTGAGTGGGGGAACCTCAGAGAAGAACCACTGTCATTGAGAATCACCCATAGACAAATGTCTGTACTTCTACTTTACTCTCTTGGACTTCTTCTCTGAGCACCCATGGGTACAACATGACCAATGGGTACAAATTAGCAGAGCACTTTTCCACTTAAAAGAGTCAAGACTTTTTTGTGTGTGTGTGCTTTAAATGAAGGTTTGCAGAGCAAACTAGTTTCTCATTAAATGGCTAATACACATATTGTTTTGTGACATTGGTTGCCAACCCCAAGACATGTCAGCACTCTCCCCTTCTCTAACTTGGGTTCCCAATTACCAGCTTTCCAGTCCCCTCCTGCCTTCTTGTCCTTGCCCCTGGGCTGGTGTGCCCATTTAGTCTCATTTTGTTTCATGGACCCGTCTAATCTTTGGCTGAAGGGCGAACCTCAGGAATGACTTCATTACTGAGCTATAAGGGGATTTGGGGGTCATACTCTCAGGGTTTCTCCAATCCCTGTCAGACCAGTAAGTCTAGTCATTTTTTTTTTTTTTTCTTTATGAGTTAGAATTTTGTTCTACATTTTTCTCCAGCTCTGTGCGGGATCCTCAACTGTGATCCCTGTTGGAGGTGTCGGTGGTGATAGCTGGGCACCATCTGGTTGTGGTGGACTCAGTCTGGTGAAGGCTGTGGTACTTGTGGTCCATTAGTCCCTTGTACTAATCTGTCCCTTGTACTAATCTGTCCCTTGTGCCTTTGGTTTTCTTCATTCTCCCCTGCTGCAGATGGGGTGGGACCAATGGAGTATCTTAGATGGCTACTCACAAGCTTTTAAGACCCCAGGCGCTATTCACCAATGTAGAATGTAGAACATTTTCTTTACAAACTATGTTATGCCAGTTGAGCTGGATGTTCCCTGAGACCATGGTCCCCACAGCCCTCAGTCCAGTAATTTTATCTCTCAGGGAATTTGGATGTGTCTATAGAGCTTCTATGATCTTGCCTTGGACAAGTTATCCTGGCTTGCCCAGTATTTTGTACTGTCTTGCCCTTTGCCAAAGTTACCACTTATCTATCGTCTATAGTGTTTTTTCCTCCTCACCTCTTCCCTGCCTCGTAGCCATCAAAGATTGTTTCTTTTTATGTGTAAATCTTTTCATGAGTTTTTATAATAGTGGTCTTATACAATATTTGTCCTTTTGTGATTGACTTATTTCACTCAGCATGATGCCCTCCAGGTTCATCCATGTGGTGAGATGCTTCTCAGATTCATCACTGTTCTTTATAATTGCATAGTACTCCATTGTGTGTGTACCATAGTTTATTTATCCAATCATCTGTTGATGTGCACCTAGGTTGTTTCCAATAATGCTTCAATGAACATGGGTGTGCATGTGCCTATTCCTGTGATGGCTCTCATTTCTCTGGGATATATTACTAGGAGTGGGATTGCTGGATCATATGGTATTTCTATTTCTAGCTTTTTAAGGAAGCACGATATCATTTTCCAAAATGATTGTACCATTTTACATTCCCACGAACAGTGCATAAGAGTTCCAATCTCCCCAAAGCCTTTCCACCATTTGTTTTTCTGTTTTTTGATTCGTGCTAGTAATGTTAGGGTTAGGTGGTATCTTATTGTGGTTTTGATTTGCATTTTTAGTGATCTCAAGCATTTCCTCCTGTATCTTAGCTGCTCGAATATCTTCTTTGGTGAAGTGTCTATTCATATTCTTTGCCCATTTTTAAATTGGATTATTTGTATTTTTATTGTAGAGATGTTGGATTTTCCTGTCTATTTTAGAGATCAGGACTTTGATTTTTCAAAGTCAAATTTTTTTCCCAGTCTGCAGGCTCTCTTTTACTCTATTGGTGAAATCTGTGATGAGCATAAGTGTTTAATTTTTAGAAGATCCCAATTATCTAGCTTATCTTCTGGGTGTTTGTATATTGTTAGTTATGGTTTGTATTCTGTTAATGGTGTGTATTAGTGTCTCTACCATTGACCCTATTTTTTCTTCTATGATCTTTATAGTTTTTGGTTTTATATTTAGATCTCTGATCCATTTTGAATGAGCTTTTTTATATGGTGTGAGGTATGGGCTCTCTTTCACTTTTTTTGCAGATAGAAATCCAGTTTTGCTAGCACCATTTGTTAAAAATAGTCTTTTCCCATTTGAATGGGCTTTGGGCCCTGGTCAAAGATCAGGTGGCGGTAGGTGGATGGATTTACATCTGGGTTCTCAATTCTGTTCCATTGGTCAATTTATCTGTCCTTGTATCAGTACCAGGCTGTTTTGACTACCATAGCTGTATAGTAGGGTCTGAGGTCAGGTAGCGTGTGTCCTCTTATTTTATTCTTCTTCAGTAGTGTTTTACTTATCTGGAGCCTCTTCACTTTCCATATAAATTTAATGATTAGTTTTTCCCTCTCTTTAAAGAATGTTACTGGTTTTGGATTGGGATTGCATTGTATTTGTACATTGCTTTGGATAGAATTGACGTTTTCAAAATGTTAAGTCTCCCTATCCATGAGCAGGGCATACTTTTCCATTTATGTAGGTCTTTTTTGGTTTCTTGCATTACTGTTTTGTAGTTTTCTTTGTATAGGTCTTTTACAACCCAGGTTAGGTTTATTCCTAAGTATTTTATTTTTTTAGGGGCTATTGTAAGTGGTGTTTTATTTCCCAATTTCCTTTTTGTAGTTCTCTTTATTGATGTACAGGAATCCAACTGATTTTTGCACTTTTATTTTGTATCCTGCTACTCTGCTGAATCTTTCTGTGAGTTCCAGTAGTTTTCTTGTGGAATCCTTTGGGTTTTCTATTTCATATCATCCACAAATAGGGACAGTTTTACTTCTTCCTTACCAATTTGGATACCCTTTAATTATTTTTCTTGCCTTGTTGCTCCATCTAGGACTCCCAAAAAAAAAACTAGTGCCATCGAGTCGTTCACAATATTAAATAGGAGTGGTGAAAAAGGGCATTCTTATATTGTTCCTGTTTCCAGCCTCTTTCCATTAAGAATAATGTTGGCGGTTGCTTTGTATAAATAAAATTTTTTTTTCTTTATTATGCGGAGGAATTTCCCTTCTATATCTATTTTATTCAGAGTTTTTATCAGAAATGGGTATTGGAATTTGTCAAATACCCTTTCCGTGTTGATTGAGATGATCATGTGATTCTTTTGTTTTATTTATGTGGTAGATTACATTGATTGATTTTCTAATGTTGAACCATCCTTGCATACTTGATGTGAATGGCACTTGATCATGATGTATTTTTTTTTTTATATGATGGTGAATTCTATTGGCTAGAATTCACTGAGAATTTTTCAAAATTGTGCTTTAAGTGAAAGTTTACAAATCAAGTCAGTCTCTCATACAAAAATTTATATACACCTTCCTATGTACTCCTAGTTGCTCACCCCTAATGAGACAGCACACTCCTTCTCTCCACCCCGTATTCCCTGTGTCCATTCAGCCAGCTTCTGTCCCCCTCTGCCTTCTCATCTCCGCTCCAGACAGGAGCTGCCCACGTAGTCTCATGCATCTACTTGATCCAAGAAGCTCACTCCTCACCAGTATCATTTTCTATTGTATAGTCCAGTCCAATCCTTGTCTGAAGAGTTGGCTTTGGGAATGGTTCTAGTCTTGGGCTAACAGAAGATCTGGGGACCATGACCTCCGGGGTCCTTCTAGTCTTAGCCAGACCATTAAGACTGGTCTTTTTACAAGAATTTGAGGTATGCGTATGCCTCCCAGTGTTCTCTTGCTCCATCAGGGATTCTCTGTTGTGTTCCCTGTTAGGGTAGTCATCAGTTGTAGCCAGGCACCATCTAGTTCTTCTAGTCTCAGGCTGTTGTAGTCTCTTTGATTTATGTGGCCCTTTCTGTCTCTTGGGCTCGTAATTACCTTGTGTCTTTGTGTTCTTCATTCTCCCTTGCTCCAGGTGCGTTGAAACCAATTGATGCATCTTAGCTGGCCACTTGCTAGCATTTAAGACCCCAGAGGCCACTCACCAAAGTGGGATGCAGAATGTTTTCTTAATAGACTTGATTATGCCAATTAACCTAGATGTCCCCTGAAACCATGGTCCCCAGAACCCCACCCCTGCTACTCTGGCCTTCGAAGCATTCAGTTTTCTCAGGAAACATCTTTGCTTTTGGTTTAGTCCAGTTGTGCTGACCTCTCCTGTATTGTGTGTTGTCTTTCCCTTCACCTAAAATAGTTCTTGTCTACTATCTAATTAGAGAATACCCCTCTCCCTCCCTCCCCGCCCTCATAACCATCAAAGAATATTTTCTTCTGTGTTTAAACTGCTTCTTCAGTTCTTATAATAGTGGTTTTATACAATATTTGTCCTTTTGCAACTGCCTAATTTCGCTCACCATAATGCCTTCTAGATTCCTCCATGTTATGAAATGTTTCACAAACTCATCATTGTTCTTTATTCCATTGTGTGAATATACCATAATTTATTTATCCATTCACCCATTGATGGACACCTTGGTTGCTTCCATCTTTTTGCTATTGTAAACAGTGCTGCAATGAACATGGTGTGCATATATCTATTCATGTGAGGGCTCTTATTTCTCTAGGATATATTCCAAGGAGTGGGAGTTCCGGAATGGTATGGTAGTTCTATTTCTAGCTTTTTAAGGAAGTGCCAAATCAATTTCCAAAGTGGTTGTACCATTTTACATTCTCACCAGCAGTGTATAAGTGTTCCAGGCTCTCCACAACCTCTCCAACTTTTATTATTTTGTGTTTTTTCGATTAATGCCAGCCTTGGTTAGAGTGAGACGGAATCTCACTGTAGTTTTGATTTGCATTTCTCCAATGGCATTTCCTCATGTATCTGTTAGCTGCCTGAATGTCTGTTTTGGTGAAGTGCCTGTTCATATCTTTTGCCCATTTTTTAATTGGGTTGTCTTTTTGTTGTTGAGTTTTTGTGGTATCATGTAGATTTTAGAGATCAGATGCTGATCGGAAATATCATAGTTAAAAACTTTTTCCCAGTCTGTAGGTAACCTTTTTACTCTTTTGGTGAAGTCTTTGGGTGAGCATAGGTGTTTGATTTTTTTTTCTGTTACCTAGTTTCTTTTCTGGTTGTGCATTGTTAGTAATGTTTTGTATACTGTTTATGCCATTTATTAGGGCTCCTAGGATTTTCCTTATTTTTTCTTCCATGATCTTTATTGTTTTATGTTTAAGTCTTTGATTCATTTTGAGTTAGTTTTTGTGCATGGTGTGAGGTGTGGGTCTTGTTTCATTTTTCTGCAGATGGATATCCAGTTATGCAGCACCATTTGTTAAAGAGACTGTCTTTTCCCCATTTAACAGACTTTGGGCCTTCATCAAATATCAGCTGCTTATATGTGGATGGATTTATGTCTGGGTTCTCAATTCTGTTCCATTGGTCTGTGCATCTGTTGTTGCATTTTGAGAATTTTTGCATCTATATTAATGAGAGTTGTTGGCCTGTAATTTTCTTTTTTTGTGGTCTTTGCCTGTTTTTTGTATCAAGGTTATGCTGTCATCATAGAATGAATTCAGAAGTATTCCTTCCATTTCTATGACCTGAAATAATTTGAATAGTACTGGTGCAATCTCTTCTCTAAATGCTTGGTAGAATTCTCCAGTGAAGGCATCTAGGCCAGGGCTTTTTTTGTTGGTGGTGGGAGTTTTCTTTATTACCTTCTCATTTTCTTCCCTTGTTATGGGTCTGTTCAGACTTTTGATCTCAGTTTCTGTTAGTTTAGGTGGGTAGTGTGTTTCTAGACATTTTTCCCTTTCCTCCAGGTTTTTGAGTTTGTTGGAGTATAGTTTTTCATAGTACTCTGTTATGATCTTTTTTATTTCAGTTGGATCTGTTGTAATATCCTGCATTTCATTTTTTATTTGGGTTATTGCATCATCTCCTGTTTTTCTTTTGTCAATTTGGCCAGTGGTTTGTTGATCCTTTCAAAGAACCAACTTTTTGGTTTTGTTGATTCTTCCTATTGTTTTCCATACTCTATTTTATTTATTTCTGCTCTGATCTTTATTATTTCCTTTCTTCTGGTGGTTGTGGGCTTCTTTGGCTGTTCTCTTAGTATTTTTTTGAATTGCGTAGCTAGTGTTTTCATTTTGTTCCTTTCTTCTTTTTTGATGTGTGTATCTATTGCTGTAAATTGACCTCTAAGCACTGCCTGTGCTGTGTCCCAAAGGTTTTGGTGTGATGTGTTTTCAGCCTCCTTTGATCCTAGGAAGTTTTCTATTCCATCTTTGATTTCTTCTATCACCTAGTGGTTTTTAAGCAGAGCGTTATTCAGTTTCCATATTTTTTTCATTGTTTCATTGTTTTGTTGTTATTAATTTCTACTTTGATGGCATTGTGATGGCCTAAGATGTGGTCTGTTCTGGAGAATGGACCATGTGTGTTGGAAAAGAATGAGTACTTTGCTGCTGTTGGGTGGAGTGTTCCATATGCGTCTATGAGGTCAAGTTGGTTTATCGTGGCCTTTAGATCTTCTGTATCTTTTTTGAGTTTCTTTCCAGGTGTTCTGTCCTTTACAGAGAATGGTGTGTTAAAGTCTCTTACTATTATCGTGGAACTATCAATTTCTCTTTTCTCTTCTGTTAGAGTTTAAGTATTTGGAGCCCTGTCCTTGGGTATATATTTATTGTGGTTATGTCTTCATGGTGAATTGTCCCTTTAATCATTATATAATGCCCTTCTTTTTCTTTTATGGTAGGTTTTGTTTTAAAGTCAATTGTATCCGAGATTAGTATTGTCACTCCTGCTATTTTTGGGTAGCTGTGTGTTTGATATATATTTTTTCCATCCTTTGGTTTTTAATAAATTTATATCTTTGTTTCTAAGGTGTGTCTCTTGTAGACAGTATATTGATGGGTTCTGTTTTTTGTTTTTTACCCATTCTGTTACTGTCTCTTTATGAGTGCATTTAAGCCATCTATGTTCAATGATAGGTGTGAATTTATTGTTGTCATTTTGTAGTGCTTTTTTTTTTTTTTTTGGAGTGCTGATGTTTTCTTTGTTCCTCTTAGTCATCTGTGCTGAATTCCTTTTGTTTGTGGATGTTTTTCATTTCTTTCATTTTAGTAGATTTTTCTCTTTACTGAGACTTTATATTTTTCTTCTTTATTTAGATGAGTATGTTTGTTAACTTTCTTTGGGGTTACTTTGAAACTTACCCTTATCTTCCTAAGTTTAAACCAGTCTTTTATTACTTGATAACACCTGAGTTTCTCTCCATTTGAACGTTCTATACTTATACTTACACCGATTATTCCCTCTTTTATTATTCTGACATTAGTGTCATTTACAGGTTGAAGTCTCTGGTTTCCTGTTGTAAATTTTTTAGTTTTGTTTTATCCTTCAGAGGTCATTATCTGGGTTGGTATCTGGCTGATGCTATCTTATGTACTAGATTCAGGCTGTTGTCTGATGTTGTTTGTTCTCTAAGCAAAGGACTCCCTTTAATATTTCTTGTAAGTTTGGTTTGGTTTTTATATATACCTTTAATTTCTGTTTATCTGTAAATGTTCTAATTTTGCCATCATATTTGAGTGAGAGTTTTGCAGGATATATTATTCTTGGTTGGCAGTTTTTTTTTTTTTTTCTTTCTTTCAAGATTTTATCTTTGTCATCCCATAGCCTTCTTGCCTGCATGGTTTCTACTGAGTAATCAAAGTTCAGTCTTATTGTTTCCTCTCTGGATATGAGTCTTCATTTTTCTTGAGCTTCTCTCAGTATTCTTTATCTTTCATTTTAGTGGATGTGTTTATATGTCTCAGTGTTTTTCTTTTGGGGTCTATCCCTTATGGGGTTCATTGAGCTTCTTGGATTGTTGGTTTTTTGTCTTTCATGATACGAGGAAAGTTCTCTGTCAGCAAATCTTTGATGATCCTCTCTGTGTTTTCCATTTTCTCCCTCTGTTCTGGAACTCCCATAACACACAAATTTTTGCTTTAGATTGTATCTCACACCATTCTCAGGGTTTTGTCATTTTTCTTCATTCTTTTCTCTAATTTTTCCTCAAACAAATTGGTATCCAAGGACTGTTTTCATTTTCTCTGATCATGTCATCCATTATTTCAAATTTTCCCTTAAAACTTTCTATTGCACTATCCATTTCTGAAATCTTGTTTTGGATTTCTAGTTGCTATTTTTGTATAATTTATAGTTGTTTATTTTGACATTTTGTTTCTGTGTTATTTTCCTGCCTTCTTTCATTGTTTTGTCTGTATTTTCCATGGTTTTGTCTATTTTTTCATTATTTTTGTCTGCATTTTCCTTCATCTCTTGGAGAACCCTGAATATTAGAGCTCTGAATTCCCTACCAGGCAGTTATAGTGTCTTTTCTTGTAGCTGAAGGTCATCTGGTGTTTTATTTTGGCTGCTTTCTGGAGACAACCTCTCCTCTTTTTTTTTTTTTTAAATGTGTTTTGATATCATCTGATCTCTCCAGGACACTCAGGAAGTTTCTTCATTTATTTATTGTAGATTTGATTGTTTCATCCTGCTTTTTTGTTTTATTTGGTTATGTCTGGGCAGGCGGGTTAGGTGTGTTTTATTGCTTGCTTGCCTGGAGGCACAATACTTCTCACCACCTTGTTCAAGTGGGAAGCTATGGTGCAGTAGGGCAGGCCCAGTGGGGTGGAAGTGGGGTGGGGATGATAGGGCAGGACTGGGGGCAGTACAGGGCAGAGTCTGGGGGGCCATGTTGGTACTGGTTGGGGATATGGCACTTGGCCCATGGTGCAGACAGGCAGGAGGGAAAGGAGACAATGTGATTTGCAGAGATAAGGGGGTGGGTGAAAGAAGAGAGAGAAACAATAATTAAGAAAGTCTTTTTTTAAAAGGCAAAAGATGAAGTAAAAAAATAAAAAGAAAGAAGTAAATAAAATGGTGGAGTGGTAGGATTCAGCTGGTGGTGGTGGGGCAAATCTGGTGAGACTGTGTGCTGATGGCTGTCTAGCCAAGCAGTGTGCTTTGGCCTGTTGAGGAGCCACTTGGCTCAGGCATGGGGTTAGATGGGTGGGAGAAAGGAAAAGAAAGAGGGGGAAGAGGGAGAAGAAACCAACAATCAAACAAATTAAAAATACATAAATAAATAAAATAAAAACAACAACAAAAAGATATGATCATGGGGGCATCAGCTGTTGATGTTTCTTTTGCCAGGTGGCACAGCATGGCCAGTCAGGAAGGGGCAGAGGCAGCAAGGGCCTGGGTGGGAGGGAGAAGGAAAAGGAGAAAGGAAAAGATAAGCAAAAATTAAAAAATATGACTCTGAGGGAGCTGGCCTATAGGGGTGGCACAGACCCTCGGAGGGAGTGTGCCAGAGGCTTTCCAGCTGAGCAGCATAGCACAGCCCACCAAGAAGTTGGGGGTGGCACACTGGGCTGGGTGGTTGGGAGAAAGAAAAGGAAGGGAGAGAGTGAAAAAACAGTAACAACAAAAAAAGAAAAAGAAACAAGTAAATAAAATGGCTCTGAGGGAGCCAGTGACGGTGCTGCAGACCCCAGGAGGCCATGCCCAGTGACTCTTCAACCTAACTGTGCAGCATGGCCCCTCCAGAAGTGGGGGGGGGGCACACATAGTGCTGAGTGGGTGGGAGAAAGGAAAGGAAGGAAGGGAGAGAGAGAGAAGCAACAAAAAAGCCAAAAAATTTTAAAAAAACTAACAAAAATACAAATAAAAAACAAACAAACAAAAATGGCACTAAAGGGGCCAGCTGGTGAGGGTGAGGCAGACCCCGGCAGCAGTGAGCTAGTGTCTCTTTGGCCCATTGGCAAGTAGCAGAGACCACATAGAGGGAAAAAGGATGGAGGGTGGTTACTGGATGATCTGTCTCCTGCTGGGGGCCCCATGGACGTGCCTTCCTGTACTCCCTGACTGCAGACCAGGGTGGCTGAGGTCCAAGATGATGAATCCGGGCAGCAGTGAGCTACTTACTCTCCCACCAAGCATCCGTGGCCAATTGGCATGTGGCAGAGACCTCTTACAGGGAAGAAGGGTATGGAGTGGGAAAGCTTGTATCTCTGGTTCCTGGGTGCTGCGTCTCCTGTTGGGAGCTCCATCGAGTTGCCCTCCTATACTCCCTGTCCGAACTCTTTGGTGACTGTAACCCAAGATGGTGAGTCCAGCCACGTTAGCTGGTATGGGACCTCCACTCCTTAACTCTCCTCGCTCTCTCTTCTCTGTCAGTTTATTATTCCATTTGGTGCTTGATCAAGTTCTTTATTCCTTCATTTGAGGCTTAGGGTTCCAGGATTGATGTTTGTATCTGTTTAACTTAGTTTTTGGAGTCTTTGCTGCAGAGAGACAGCATAGGGGTTCTGTCTATAGCACCATGCTAGTTCTGCCTCTAGGAGCCAAGGCTTGATCCCAAATATTGGGGCAGAAAACAAATTGAGTACAAAAGACTTTGTTAATGCCAGAAAATAAGGTTGCTTTCAAAACACGACAGTAAGGATGCTATTGAAAGGATCAAGAAGCCATTTTGAGGAGCCTCTGCCAGCCAAGCTGAACACCCAAGAAAACATGATAAACAAGGCTACCTGAAACAAGTTGATTTTGTAAAAGACTATGAATTCATGATAATACTCAAAAGAAGAAAGCCCATAAATGTGTGTATGAGCATAGCTAGCATCTCAGCTTGGTACTTATTTATTTCATTTTTCCCCACAAAAAAATGAAGTTAGCTAATATTCCAGCTTAGTATTAGGAAGAGCTATCTAACAAAGAGTACTAATAGAGTGGGAGATTTTAAGAGGCAGTGAGTTTCTCATCTTTGCAAGTATTCCAGGATAAGCTGGAGGGCTGCTGAAAAAACAGCAGGCCACCCTGAGTGCTCAGTCAGTGTCTCTGGGACTCTTTCTTCCTTCCCCACTCCTGAAAATGGTTAATGCCCTTGGCCACTAACCAAAAGGTTGGAGGTTTGAGTCTATCCAGAGATGTCTTGAAAGAAAGGCCTGGTGATCTACTGTATTTTTATGCAAATAATGAGCACCTTCTGCTTTTGTTTGCCGGCAGTGCCCTCCCCTCATGAGGTATTTTTGTAACTGTGTCTTGCTATTTATTTATTTTACAGCAACATGCAGAAGAAGATTGGCATGGTGGCACTTGTGAGGGTACCTCTCAGTGGGGAGGGTGCAGCTGGCAAACAAATGCAGAAGGCATATGTAATTTGAGTAAAAATACAGTACTTCTGAAAAATCAGCCATTGAAAATCCTATGAAGCACAGTTCTACTCTGACACACATGGGGTCTCCATGATTCAGTTGATTCAACAGCAACTGGTTTACTGGTGTCCCTGGAGAAGTCCAAGAAAAGCCAAGAACCTACTAGTCCCCGTGTGCCCTCCCAGGAAAGAGAGATCACTGTGTGACTTTCCTCAGGACTTTCGTAGAGACTGTACAAAGAGGAGGGAGCTAGAGAAACGTATCTTCTGATGACATCCCATCAGCATCACATCCCATCAGCATCACAGAGTGGATTAGAGGTTAGACTGGTCTCCAAACGAATAAAATGGTTTGATCTTTGCATCGTTTCTCAAGAATGACCCCCTCCCTGTTGCTTATTCCAGAATTGATATTTGAAAGTTGTTTTGGGCTTTGCCAATATATATTTCTTCCAGATGTTACCCAAAGGTCTCAGGCCAGTTTAAATGACATAGGAGACTTGAATAAGTCATAAGAATTTAAATACAGGCAAAATCAGTGGTGAGTCTACCCTGGGTCTCAACTAGGTTTTTATTTGCCAAAGGCAGCAGAGGCCATTCTAGCCTGTTTGCAATGCTCTGCTGGCCAAAAATATTATTTGCATTTAAAGAAAAATAATCAAATGATTCTTTTTGGTGCTTACACTCATTTTTCCCTTCTGTTTAGACTGAGAACAGGGTGAGTCTGTCTTCATCTCCCTCAGCATCCTCCAGCCTCCTGGCTTCATCTCCACTTAAAGAGATAGAATCAATGGTGTTTGTAACTTGTTTGAAATTTTTCAATAAACAAACACATATTTCAACATCCAGAATCCTCTTTATTCGGAAATGTTCTCTTTTCCCTCCTACTCATTAACGCTTTTAGGGAAATACCCCCTCTCCTTTTCTTTCAAACCTGACATTCCTTCTAGTTGGAAGGGATGGCAATCCTGAGTTGAAAAACAGTGTTACTTTTAGCGTGCCTGAATTCCTACAGAAACGAACAAAGTGAGAGTTTGGCGTTCTTGGCTGGAGGAAATTTGTTGTTGGAGATTAGGACCTACGGTTCTTCTTTTATTTTTCAACCTTAGATCAAGAAACAGTCTGATTCTGGACACTGCCCTGCAGGAAAGATGAAAGAAACAATTTCTCTGTCACAGGATCTAGGATGTCATATTTTAAATATTCACAAGGATGTATGCTTGCAAGGCTGTTTTGTTTTGGCATATTTTTAGATCCATGCATGAGCTCCGTTGCAGACACCTATTGGTGCCTGACTTCCTCCTTGTGCAACAATCCTGATTTTGGAGATGAGGAATGCCGTTCTGCAAAGGGAAAGAGAAGACCATTCCCATCAAGTATGTCTTTTTCAAATTCTCTTTTATTAATTTCCTGGTAGATTGTATTTCCTGAAGAAGAGTGTGACAGTATTGCTCATCCTACATGCTCTTCTCTAGTACGACTTTGCTACCCTCAGGTTGGCAAGTGGAGCCCTACCCTTGAATTTTGTGGCTTTGTGCAAACAATAGAAAGAGGAAAAAGGCAATGCAGCATCCTCCTTATCCACTGACCACTTGTGCTAGAGGCACATGTGAAGTCTAACTCTCCTGAGGCTGCCATGCTGTGAGGAGCTAGGTGATATGGAGAGACTGCAAGTAGGAGCTGAGAGAAGAGGTTGCCAGATGATTCCAACCCCCATCTATCAAGTCACCTCAAGCTGTTCTAGGTCTTCCAGCAGAGGCTGCAGACATCATGGAGCAGAGGCAAGCCATTCTCCTGGGCTATGTCTGGATTCCAGACCTAAAACCTCCACGAGTATAATAAAATGATTGCTTTATTCCACCATGTTTTGGGATGGTTTATTACCCAGCAACCTACCAAATATAACTGAACACCTTCCTTCATTCAGGCAATAATCCTGAACACCACGCCATGCCAGGGCACTTGCTGGACACTGGGTCATGGGGAGAAATGTGGCCCTGTCCCTGCCAACATAGTGGGGAGCAGCCACATGAACAGATATGCTATGGAAAAGTGTTCCTTGGAGGGAGAAACATGGCGTGTGAGAGTAGAGTGGGGTTAGAAGAGTGGTTAGGCAAACAGCTGATGGGACAATCCTAGAAGGAATCTCAAAGGAGATTGCATTGAGCTGGTTTTGAGTAGAATTTGATAGAAGGAAATGAAGCAGAGTTCTAGGGGGAGGGCACAGCGTGCTCATATGTACTAGCTCATGGAAGACTTGGAGCTCTGCTGGTGCAGTGGTTAAGCATTTGGCTGCTAACCAAAAGGTAAGCAGTTCAAATCCACCAGCTGCTCCTTGGAAACCCTATGGGGCAGTTCTACTGTGTCCTATAGGGTAGCTATAAGTTGGAATTGACTCAATGGCAACAAGTTTTTTTTTTTTCTCTCTCTCTCTCATGGAAGACTTGGGATGGACAGAGACCCAAGATGGTTCCCTTGGCTGGATCCTGGCATCCACAGGGAGAGGTGGTAGAGCAGGATGTGTCAGTGTTCCTAGGACTGCATCACAGAAGACTAGGCTAACTGGCCAAGGAGGGGAGACTCAGCAGTGCACCATGGAGGAGAAGGCACTGTGTTTTTTCTTAAGGGAACCTGTGTGTTGATTACAGCATAGGCCACAGTCCATGTCCTGCCTCTTTATCACTATGGCATGCCATAAACCTCAGCCAAGCATTTTAAAAGAATCCCACAGCCTGGAGTTACCAGCTAACTGCCTGGCTCCAGGTACTTTGGCTCTGGCTGAGGCCGTACAGGGGCAGCCTTTTGCCTCCTTGGAAACAATGGTCGTGAATACATTTTTCTCTCACATGGCCCTTCCCATCATGGCCACTAATAGGTGCTCTCAGCTGTTAACTTGAAGCAGTAAGCTCTTAACCAGTAAGGCTCAGTTTCCTTATCTTAGAATTGCTCATTCTATAAGGTGGCCCTGAGGCTTGCCTAGACAAATCTTGTAAAGCACTTGGCATGATGCCAGGCATGTGGGCACGGTACAATAATTTTTCACTGTCAGTACTATCTTCATGACCCAAAAGCAGCTCCAAGAAGAAAGTAGCCATCCCCTTTTCATCTACACCCAGAGGGGCCAGGAAGTAACCAACAGCCACAGAGCTCTGAGTGCTGGAGCTGAAAGTCAAACTCAGGTCTTCTGGGGACCAAGCCACGACCACTGCTTCTGTGCAGCTGCCTCCATTGCTCCCTTCCACCCTTTGGGAGCTGCCAGAGTGATCCTCCTCCAACCTATTTTCTATTCTGTAGCAAAGTGATGAGTGAAGCCAAGCACTGCCCATATCCCATTCCCCAGGTGTCCTGGATTGAATTATGTCCCCCCCAAAATGTGTGTATCAGTTTGGCTGGGCCATGATTCCCAGTATTGTGTGATTTTCCTATATGTTGTAAATCCTGCCTTTATGATGTTAATGAGGGAGGAAGGGCAGCAGTTGTGTTAGTGAGGCAGGACTCAATCTACAAGACTGGATTGTGTTCTGAGGCCATCTCTTGATATATAAAAGAAAGACACTAACAGAGAGATGGGGGACCTCATACCATCAAGAAAGCAGCACTGGGAACAGAGCATGTCCTTTGGACCCAGCATCCCTGCACCTGAGAAGCTCCTCAACCAAGGGAAGATTGAGGACAAGGACCTTCCTCCAGAGCCAACAGAGAGAGAAAGCCTTCTCCTGGAGCTGATGCCCCGAATGAAATGGATTTGCTTTCTATCCTACTAGACTGTGAGAAAATAAATTTCTGTTTGTTAAAGCCATCCACTTGTGGCATTTCTGTTATAGCAGCACTAAATAACTAAGACACCAGGTTAACATTGCATCTCCTGAAAGACACTTTGCGCACATGCCTTCTCTGACTTGCTGCTTTGATCCTCTAGCTTAGGCTGTTCTTATTCCCAGTCTCCACTTTACACCCTGCACTTCGCTCTCTGCACTTCCTCACACACCCTTCACTGCTTCTCCTTCTTCCTCTTGCCTCTGCTTGGAATTCTCTGAATTCCCCTTTTATCAAACTTTTCCATCCTCTGAGACTCAGCCAAGGCAGGGCTGAAGCAAGGAAGACTTTACCCCCTGGACCTGGGATGTTTCCTGCACTCTGGGCTCTGATGATGTGTGGGTCCTACCCTGCTGAGGATGACTGTGACCTGTTGTCTTGTCTGTCTCCCCTCTGAGGTGGGGGCTTCTTCAGACCAGGAACTGCATCTGAGTCACCCCTGCATCTGCAGCTTGGCCAGTTCCTGCCCTATGCCAGTGCCGACCTGTGCCCATGGTGGAGAGCAGGGAGCTAAGCCCAGCAGCAGGTGGCAGCAGTGTTAGGCACTGGGAAGTGGCCATGGACTCTGTTCCTGGGGCCAGAATCTCAACTGAGGGCATGACCCTGAACTGACCGTACTTTTGACCTTTGTAGCCAGGGCTGGGTCAGAAAAGCTCAGCTTTGGGAGGGATAGGTTTCCATGAGGGAAATGCTATCCCGTTATGTGGAGAGAGAGAAAGAGGGCAGGAGGAGACTGGCAGGAAAGGTGTCCTGTTCCTAGCCACTCCTGGGGCTCAGAGGCCAGGGAGTTGCCCCAGAGTCTCTGAAGATGGTGGTCACTCCCTCATTGTCTGCAGCTAAGTCTCTGGGCAGGGATATTACATGGGGCTGGTGGACTGCAGGTCAGGGCTCCCAGGACAGCAGAGGCAGGGGCTGGGTCACAGGCACGTGCAGCCCCTTCCCCCACCCCCACCCCCAGGGACAGAAGGTGAAAGGGAAGAAGGATATTGGTGAGATGTGTCCCTGCCCCCTTCCTCCAGGGATCAGCAACACAGGTATGATCTGGCACCCTATCCAGTTTGCTCCAAGCCTGGAGTCTACAGGGAGGCAGGGCTGAGTTTAGCGGTAATCAGCCTTGCAAAGCATTTTCCTTCAGGGAATCTCTTTGGAGGTAGTTGGGTTGTGATTGAGAGCAGGCATATGAAGCTAGTCTGACCAAAGGGTCAGCAGTTCGAATCTGCCAGGCGCTCCTTGGAAACTCTGTGGGGCAGTTCTACTCTGTCCTATAGGATGACTATGAGTCGGAATCGACTCGATGGCATCGTTACTGCCTGTGTGACCTTAATCAAGTTGCTAGACCTTTCTGTGCCTCAAAAGTAAAACGAGGATAATAATAACACCTACAAAAGTTGTCAAGTATTTCATTTTACTTGGATCCACAATCAATGCCCATGGAAGCAGCAGTCAAGAAATCAAATGAAGTATTGCATTAGGCAAATCTGCTGCAAAAGACTCCTTTAAAGTGTTAGGTGCACCTAAGCCATGGTATTTTCAATCATCTCATATGCATGCAAAAGCTGGATAATGGATAAGGAAGCCTGAAGAATGGATGCCTTTGAAATATGGTGTTGATGAAGAATATTAAATATACCATGGGTTGCCAGAAGAACGAACAAATCTGCCTTGGAAGAAGTACAGCCAGAATGCTCCTTAGAAAGGAAGATGGTGAGGTTTCATCTCATGTACTTTGGACATGTTATTAGGAGGAATCAGCTCCCGGAGAAGGACACCATGCTTGGTAGAGTAGAGGGTCAACGAAAAAGAGGAAGACCCTCAACGTAATAAACTGACACAGTGGCTGGAACAATGGGCTCAAGCACAACGATTGTGATGCAGGACTGGGCAGTGTTTCATTCTGTTTTACACAGTATTGCTATGAGTCGGAAATGGCTCAGTGGCACCTAACAACTACACCAACAACAATGAAAAAGGAAGACAGAAGAATTGATGTATTTGAACTGAGGTGTTGGCAGTAAATATTGAATATACTGTGGACTGTCAGATGAATGAACAAATCAATCTTAAAAGAAATACAACCAGAATGCTCCTTAGAAGAGAGGATGGTGGGACTTTGTTGGCTTACTTTGGAGATGTCATGGGGAAAAATCAACCTTTAGAAAAGGGCATCAAGTTTGGTAAAGAAGAGGGTCAGCAAAAATGAGAAAACTCTTAACGAGACAGATTGACACTATAGCCACAAAAATGGACTCAAAGCCCAAGCCAAGCCAAGCCCAGTGCCACTGAGTCGATTCCAACTCATAGCGGCCTTATAGGGCAGAGTAGAACTGCCCCACAGAGTTTCCAGGGAGCACCTGGAGGATTCGAACTGCTGTCCCTTTGGTTAGCAGCTATAGCATTAACCACCATGCCACCAGGGTCTCCAATGAACTCAAACATATCAACAATTGTGAAAATGGCACAGGACTGGGCAATATTTTCTTCTGTTATACATAAGGTCACTATGAGTTAGAACCCACTCAGCAGGAAATAACAACATCTTAGGGTTGTTCTATGCCCAGCACTGGACCCATAGAAAACACTATGTCAATCTTGGCTGTTGTTATTATGACCCTGAGTCTGGTAACCATTGGGAAGGCTGGCTAGGGTCATTGGGTTATGATCCTTATGTACCTGACCAAGCTGAAGAGGTTGTGTGATTTGCCACCTCAGGGATGATGCCAGGTTGGAGACCACTGTCACCTAGGGATATATCACTTGGTTCTTCTGAGATGGGTCGGTGAGAGGAGCATGTAGACTGCAGCTTGATGCCAGCATCCTGCCCTGCACACGTTCAGTGACTCGAGCCATGCCACTGAGCTGCCATGTCCAGAGCAGGTTGTATGGGGCTAGGTCCCAGACGTGGGCTGGACATTGGAAGGCAGCAGGCTCTGTCCTCCCTTTTTTATGCTGGCTGGCCCATGCAGTGCAGCGGGGAGGCAGGGCTGCTTACAGCCAGAATATAAATATATTAACTAAACTTTCCATCTGTCGTTTCAGAGGTCACTTACTGACTAGCTGTGGTTGGAAAAATTAAGTCCTTGTAATTTAGTGTCAACATTTCTCGTGGAATCATGTTTGATGAGTTGGCTAGCATTTACAGCCTCTCAGCACAGTCACCTACAAGCAAAACAAGTTTGCTGCAGCTCAGGGTTGACTCCTCCGTCCATGGCACAGCCAGCTTTCCTGTGCTGCTGGCCATAGTTAGCTGCAGGCCATAGGGTGGGCCTGGGCATTCTGGGCCATGGACAGGTGAGATGACAGATCAGCCTGGGGGAGGTGCAAGTTAGGAGCTCTGCCTTCCCGTGCCTTTCCCTCGCTACCTAATGCACCAAAACTCTCCCCTCTAAACAGTCCATCCCAGACTGATTCATTCCTACTCTACCCAGAAGAAACTGGTCTTGTTGCCCATTTTGCAGACAAGGAAACTGAGTCTTTGGAAAGGTCGAAGGTTTTCCCCAGTTCCCACAGCCAGCAAAGCCAGGGCATGAGCCCAGGTTTTGCAATTTCTGGTCCACATTGTTCTGTATCCCAACATAGATGCTCTGTCCTGCAGCCCCCAACTGAACACCATACAGGCACTGCACAGCTCCCCAAACACCCAGTGGCTGCCCCTAGAAACAGGATTGTTCTGTATCACTCTACAGAATGATCTGAAGTCAATGGTAGAAAAGTGGCAGAGAGGCGGGTTTCAGTTTCCAGTAGCCTTGTCTACCAGTGAAGAGAGAGTCCATCCTTGCATGCTCTGCATTCTTATTCATGCAGCTTCCTCCTTATTTACTGAACACTCATGCTGGAGGTCTGAGCTGCATGTAAGAAGACTTACTCTCTTGACCTGCCATGCTGTCAGGAAGCCCAGGCAGAGCTTCCTGCTTTGGTTGGGAAGTTGTCTTCAGTGGTGGACTCTTCTAATTTACAGTCTATTCTTGCTAGACCTACATATGTTATTCTGTTTGTGGGTCTCCCTGAGATATTTTCCTATTCAACCTGATTTCAGTAAACAAACCTTTGGGGCCTACTAAATACTAGGTGCTAGGTAATTTAGTGAAGATGGTTGAAATCTCAGCAGGCTGCCCCTGATTCAGGGAGACTAAGCCTTAGACCTCAGTCTACACAATAGATATTTTAGGTCCAACCCAACTTCCTTATTTTGAAATGGGGAAACTGAGGCACAGAGTACACAGCCGTGACTTATCCAAAGTCACACATTGAGTAGGAGGTGAAGTGGAAATTAGAATTTGGGCTTCAGGAAACCCAACTCTGTGCTTTTACACTAGGCTCCATCCTCACCATGAATTCAATCCCTTGTACCTTCACCAGTGACAACAGCAGAGACCTGGGGCTCAGGATATATGGCTCAGGCTTTGGTATGCCCACGGAGCCTACTGGCCGTGGGGGCTCCTTTGACTTCCCTGGCTCAGTTTGGCCAAGGTCACCATATTGTGTGAACAAGAGATGGCTGCTAAGGGAAGGGCAGTGAGGTAGAGAGGAGAGACCACCCTTTCAGACCCACACAGACTTAGCCTCACTTTCAAGCCCCAGGAGCAAAGGCATGTGGAGGCACCGACAGTGCATAGTGGTCTGTAAAGCCCACCCATTTAATGGCCCTTGCTCTGCCCTACATCCACGCTCATCCATGGAAGTGGAAGCTGTGCTGGGAGAGGGCCAGGACTTGCCCCATGCCAGCAGCCCACAAGAAGACAGGAATAGAAGCCAAGCCCTGGCTCCATCCCCAGCAAAGTCACGAGGGCTCCAAGTAACTTTCAGCCCCTCACTAGTTGGTTTTAGGCTCACTGCCAGAGGCCCGAGCTTACAGCCAGGCTGTGGTCACTGCGTGGAAGCCCTGCTTCCTGAGAAATGAGTGGTGGGACACCTCGGAGAAATAGCTTGTGAAGCCTTCTGGACAGAGAACAGAGAGCCTGGTTCCAAAGTGGGGAGCTCTCTGATGCCCTCACACTGCCTGCCAAGGCCACACACATGTCTGCTATCACTTGCGGGCCCCCCACTGCCCTCCCCTTTCCCTGACTGGGAAGAAAATATTAGTGTAACTTCCCTGGGGGTCAAGGTCAGCTGGCCCTTTGAGTGCAGCATTGCCTGATCCATGCTTTCTGCCTTCCCCCAGGTGTCCCTGGTCCTCTCCACACTTCTTTGGGAAGCCGTACAGAGAAGGAAAAGCAGAGCCTACAAACAGGAATTATGATCCTTGCCCGCTCTGTTCTCTGCTCCGGGGACTGTGGAAGACCCCCTCTGACCAAGGGTACGGCATGTGAGAAGAACTTTCCTAGCAAAATATGACTCTGCAGACTCGCAAGATGATGTGTGTTCCCTATTTGGAAGCTCCTTCTAGCTATGCAGAACCCCTGGGTGAAGCAAATGGTTAACTTGCTTGGCTGCTAAGGAAAAGCTTGAAGGGTTGAGTCCATCCCGAGGTACCTGTCAATCTACTTCTGAAAAATCACCCACTGAAAACCCTCTGGAGTATAGATCTACCCCGGCAGACATGAGGTGGGCTGCCATGTTGATTTGACCACAGCTGGTTTTCTAGCCATGCACTGAGTTTCATGGTTACAGAAGAGGAGACCCTTGGTGGTGGCCAGAATTCTAAGATGCCCCCACCCACCCAGTGTATATACCCTATATAACCCCCTCCACTGGAGTGTGGGCAAGACCCAAGAACATGATGGGATATCATTCCTGTGATTAAGTTACAGTATATGGCAAAAGGAACATTTCTGGTATAATTAAAGTCTCTAATAAGTTGACTTTGAATAAATCAGAAGAGAGATTATTCTGAGTGGATAATGACCTTATCAGGTGATCCCTTCAAGAAGAAAAGAAGCAGCAGCAGATGCCCTTCTGCTGGCCTGAGAAAACAAATATCCACACCTATGGAGCGGACCACAGGGTAGGGGACTGTGGGCACCTCCACGACCTCTGGCTGACAGGGACCTCAGTCCCATAACCAAAGGAACTGAGTTCTGCCAGCAATCAGGGTAAGTATGGAAGAGGACTCTGAGCCTTAGGTAGGATCTCAGCCATCTGACATCTTGAATTGAGTGGTGAGACCCTGAGCAGAGACCAGCTAACCTGTGCTCCAGCTCCTGGCCCACAGAAACTGTGAGATCATAATACATGGTGTGTTGTTTTAGGCCGATACATTTGTGGTGATTTGTTACACAGCAATAAAATGTGCCCCCTCAGGCTTCCTCTATGATAAATATCTCAGAACCTGAGATGGTGCCTGGCTACCACCACTGACTGCTCTGGCAGGGACCATAATAGAGGGTCCCAGACAGAGCTGGAGAAAAATGTAGAACAAAATTCTAACTCACAAAAAAAAGGCCAGACTTACCAGTCTGACAGAGTCTGGAGAAACCCTGAGAGTATGGCCCCCAGACACCCTTTTAACTCAGTAATGAAGTCACCCTTGAGGTTCACCCTTCAGACAAAAATTAGGCAGGACCATGAAACAAAATAGAATGAGACTAAATGTGCACAGCAGCCCAGGGGCAAGGAGAGCTGGTAACACAGAGCCCAAGGCCAAGAGGGAAGAGTGTGGACATATTGTGGGGTTGACAACCAATGTCACAAAACAATATGTGGAATAAATGTGTAACGAGAAACTCATTTAGTCTGTAAACCTTCATCTAAAATACAATAATCAAAAAAAATTACCATCATGCCTACATCAGAAAGTTAAAGTGAAAAATGCCAGGACTTTCCTGGCTTGTGGGATGGAGGTAGGGATGATGACAGAGAGACTGAGAAACACAGCGACAGAGAGGCAAAAAGAGACAGAGACAGAGAGAAGAAGACTCCTTTGGCATTTTCAGACACGATGCTTCTGTTACATCAAACACTGTCACGTGCTTTTGTTTTACTTATTCATTTATTTTTAAATAAAGCACTTTCATTCTAATATTGCCAAGAACCAATCCTCACAATCTCTGATTAAGATTTTTTTTTTTTCCAGAGGAGGTGGAGCCTCCCTTCAGACTAAGGAGTGAGCTCTGCAGCAAGTGAGCTCTGGAGGGAGGCAATCTGGATGTGGGCAACTGTTTAGTCACGTACTGGTCGTGTGACTTCAGGGTGTGTGTGAATGTGTGTCGGTGTGAGAAAATGTCGTACACTCTCTAATGTGCCCCACAGAAGATACTTTTGCAGAAGGTAAATATTTCATTTTGCAGCTAGAAAGCAAAACTAAAAGCATCGAAGGTATGCCATTTGTGTGGTTTATCAGTGTGTTTGAGACCCAGCGTGTCGATATTCTTCCATGGCAGTCAAAACTGTAAGGGTGATGCTGAGCTCTCAGCAACGCAACTCTCCTGAGGGACTTTAGGGAGGCACTCAGGGGCTCAGGGAAGATCTTTGTGGAGGCCATCGGTGCTGTTCAGACGTAGCTGCTTCTCTCCTTCCCAGTACATGAAAGACTGACCTTCCTTGTGGAAGAGAGGCCACATGACCAGTTCTGTATAATGAATTGTGAGTAGAAGGGGTGGAACATTCAGTTGTGGGGGAACAACCCTCCGTAGTTCCTCTCCCTCTACAATCTACAGGAAGGACCCAGAGCATCCAGGTGGTGGAGGTTCACAGCCTGCATCCTGAGGACTCTGAGGATCAGAGTGCCCACTCGACCTATTGTGGACAGGTAACCTGAGCTGAGAATAGACTTCTGTTGTTTTAAGCTACTGAGATTTAGTGGTTGATGGTTACTGTAGCAAACCTAGCCCATGTTGCCTGTCTCAGTCTGGGTCCTCTAAAGGAGCAAAACAAGTGACACACACATGCATATATGTAAACCAAATCAGTTGTTGTGGAATCAATCCCAACTCAAAGCAGACCTATAGGACAGAGTGGAATTGCCCCACAATGTTTCCAAGAAAAGCCTGGTGGATTTGAATTGCTGACCTTTTGGTTAGCCACCAAGCACTTAACCACTGTGCCATCAGTGCTCAGTGGTTATTATATACATGTATATATACAGAACCTGGTGGCACAATGGTTAACAAACTAAAGGTCAGCAGTTTGAATCCACCCAGTGACTCTAAGGGAGAAAAATCCTGGAAATGGTCTGCTCCCCTAAATATTACAGCCTAGGAAACCCCGTGGGGCTGTTCTACTCTGTCATATAGGATCACTGTGAGTTGGAATGGACTCATTGACACATAACAACTATATAAGTATATCTGTAACTATGTTGTTGTTTTTAGGTGCTGTCAGGTTGGTTCCGACTCATAGTGACCCTATGCACAACAGAACGAAACACTGATTGGTCCTGAGCCACACTTACAATCGTTGTTACGCTTGAGCTCATTGTTGTAGCCACTGTGTCAATCCACCTTGTTGAGGGTCTTCCTATTTTCCGCCGGCCCTGTACTCTGCCAAGCATGATGTCCTTCTCTGGGAACTGATCCTTCCTGACAACATGTCCAAAGTATGTAAGAAACAGTTTCATCATCCTTGCTTCTAAGGAGCATTCTGGCTGTACTTCTTCTAAGACAGATTTGTTCGTTCCTTTGGCAGTCCATGGTATATTCAATATGCTTTGCCAACACCACAATTCAAAGGCGTCAATTCTTCTTTGGTCTTCCTTGTTCATTGTCCAGCTTTCATATGCATATGGTGTGATTGAAAATATTATGGCTTGGGTCAGGTGCACCTTAGTCTTCAAGCTGATGTCTTTGCTCTTCAACACTTTAAAGAGGTCCTTTGCAGCAGATTTACCCAATGCAATGTGTCTTTTGATTTCTTGACTGCTGTTTCCATGGCTGTTGATTGTGGATCCAAGTAAAATGAAATCCTCGACAACTTCAATCTTTTCTCCATTTATCATGATGTTGCTCATTGGTCCAGTTGTGAGGATTTTTGCTTTCTTTACGTTGAGGTGCAAGCCATACTGAAGGCTGTGGTCTTTGATCTTCATTAGTCTTAAGTGCTTGAAGTCTTCTTCACTTTCAGCAAGCAAGGTTGTATCATCTGCATAATGCAGGTAGTTACATATGTTTTACATCTATAACTATATCTGTAACTATATATAACTCATTGCCATCGAGTTGATTCCAATTCATAGCAAATCCTACAGGACAGAGTAGAATTGCCCTATAGGGTTTCCAAGGAGAGCTGGTGAATTTGAACTGCCAACTTTTTGATTAGCGGCTAAGCTCTCAACCACTATGCTGCCAGGGCTCCATAACTGTATATATTGCTTTATATATAACTATAAGTATATATATATATATATAACTACATAACTATAACTATAGCTATATGTACATATAGAGAGAGGAGGAATGAGAGAGAGATTTACTTTAAAAAAATGGCTTGCTCAATTGTTGGAGGTTGGCAAGTCCCAAATCTGCAGGTCAGGCAGCAGGCTGGAGACCTCTGCAGTCTTATATCCCAGGAACTGGAGGTCAGGCAATGAGAAAAGTGCAGGATCAAGAGAGCGAGAGCGAGAGCAGGTGCAACAGCAACTTCCCTTTCCCAAGGAAACTCCTCTTTCAACTGATTGGCTGATCACATCAGGGAAGGTGATTACATTGCATTACATTATGGAAAAGCAACCAGTTCAGTGTCTGCCAAACCACTGAGAATCATAGCCTAACCAAGTTAACACATA
Organism: Elephas maximus indicus; assembly: GCF_024166365.1. Classification (NCBI taxonomy): domain Eukaryota; kingdom Metazoa; phylum Chordata; class Mammalia; order Proboscidea; family Elephantidae; genus Elephas; species Elephas maximus. The sequence continues at coordinate 604,770 of NC_064834.1, forward strand.
ACATTAACCATTACCCTGACTCATGGAGCCTTCCAGGATCACCTGGTGCATACATCCACCCTACTGCCCAACTCTCTGGATGACATGGCATAACCAACTGAAACATAAGGTGGTGCCACCTTACAGAGTTATCTGGGTTGGGGCTTTGGGGAAGTTAGGTTTTCTGGTTATAGAGGAGCATCAAAATCTATTAAAGTTTCTTAAGAATGGGATTTTATTTTTCCTCTAATTTACTTAGTTGCACTCATACTATATATGCAATTCTACTTCCCACTTTTTCCCTCCTCTTAAACATTTATCCATGTTGTTATAAAATTTGCAAACGTTATTTATTTTTTTTATTAACTTTTATTGAGCTTCAAGTGAACGTTTACAAATCAAGTCAAACTGTCACATATAAGTTTATATACATCTTACTCCGTACTCCCACTTGCTCTCCCCCTAATGAGTCAGCCCTTCCAGTCTCTCCTTTTGTGACAATTTTGCCAGCTTCCAACTCTCTCTATCCTCCCATCCCCCCTCCAGACAGGAGATGCCAACACAGTCTCAAGTGTCCACCTGATATAATTAGCTCACTCTTCATCAGTATCTCTCTCCTCCCCACTGTCCAGTCCCTTCCATGTCTGATGAGTTGTCTTCGGGAATGGTTCCTGTCCTGGGCCAATGGAAGGTTTGGGGATCCTGACCACCGGGATTCCTCTAGTCTCAGTGAGACCATTAAGTATGGTCTTTTTGTGAGAATTTGGGGTCTGCATCCCACTGATCTCCTGCTCCCTCAGGGGTTCTCTGTCAGGGCAGTCATCAGTTGTGGCCGGGCACCAACTAGTTCTTCTGGTCTCAGGATGATGTAGGTCTCTGGTTCATGTGGCCCTTTCTGTCTCTTGGGCTCTTAGTTATCATGTGACCTTGGTGTTCTTCATTCTCCTTTGATCCAGGTGGGTTGAGACCAATTGATGCATCTTAGATGGCCGCTTGTTAGCATTTAAGACCCCAGACGCCACATTTCAAAGTGGGATGCAGAATGTGCAAACGTTATTTTTAATGGCTGAACAAATATTTCAGAGTAGATTATGAAAGAATTTACTTAATCATTGCTCTCTGTGGTGGGGCATTTAGATTGTTTGCAATTTTGCATGAGGCTAAGTACCAGTGCAATAAACATCTTTGTGCATGGAGCTTGTTTTCTGCTTAATATTATTTACTTTGGCTGGGTGCCCAGAAATGGAATACCCAATCAGAAATGTCATGAAAACTTGCTTTTCTTAAAGATATATTTTACAAGTAAAGCATTCATTCATGTTGATGCCACAGGGTGGCTGGTCCAGTGAAAGTAACCCCACTCTTTCCTTCACAGTGAACATTGAGCTAGCCCTTGGCCATCCTTCCAGCTGTGGCTATCACTGTCCAGGACCACAGTGATGTAGGCCAAGCCCCACAAGACCTAACCAGGCTGAGAGGCCTGACCAAGGAATGGGGCCTTAACAATGTGGCTCAGTACTCTCTGGCTGTAATCCCACATCACAAAATTCCTGAGGGCCCACAGCCATTCCCTTCCAATGCCTCCATTCAGCCCATAGGCCCCTAGGGTGTCCCTTGAAGATCGACTACAGCCCTCATCTTCAACCCTGTGGTTCCATACTCATTTGCTTCTGGGTACTGAGACCACCTTCTGCAATCCCCATGTCCCTTTTCCAGGCCTCAGCCTTAGCCATTGCTTTTCTCTGTAAATGGCAGTGCCTGCAGCTCACTGGGGCTTTTCAAACTCAGATACTAGGCTGGAATGAGGGAGAAATGCGCTCTACCCACCCATGTAAAACACCCTGGGGTCCGGCTCCTTCCTGGCATCTCTTCCAGACCCTTCCTTTAACCCCACAGATCTGGCTTATTTCTCTGGGAGCCTGGGAGGCATCTGGGTGACCTCCTTCAGTGCTGCACTCAAAATAATTTATTTCTTTCTATCCTTAAGCCCAACTAATGCACCCAGCAAGCCTTTCTCCCCTTAATGGCGCTCCTTTCTATCCGAACACTGCCACCGGAGAAGGTAGATGCTAGTCCTTTCCCCTGCTGGGGAGGCTTTTGCTATTGTTGTTGACTACCACTGAATCGACCCATGACTCATGGCGACCCCCTGCACAATGGAATGAAACACTGCCTTGTCTTGTGCCATGCTCAAGATCAGTTGCAGATCAAATGACCATTGTGGTTCATAGTTTTTGTTGTCTGATTTCCAGAAGTAGATTGCCAGGCCTTCCTTTTTAGTCTTAGTCTTAGTCTGGAAGCTCCACTGAAACCTGTTCGAAGCACCATGCAAGCCTCCATGGACAGATGGTTGGTGGCTGCGCATGAGGTGTACTGGCCAGGAATCAAACCTGGGGCTCCCATGTGTAGGTGAGAATTCTACCACTGAACCAACAGTGCCTCATGGGGAGACTTTAGCCCTGGAAAATGCCTGTCAGCCCCACCTACCAGGCAGGGTCTCTGACATAAGGGATACCTCCTCGGCACAAAGCCAGCACCAGCCATCTCCCCAAGCCTACCGCCTTGGTCTGCACTGGCTCTGGAACCCTGGCCATCACACCCATGTAGATAGGCAGGGTCCGAAGATGGCCCAAACCACTCCTGATTCATAGAGTTCGATGTCATCTAAGAAATCTCTGCTGTGGAATTTCTGTGTTGTGCCCTGGCACAGGAATGTTCTGAGTGTTTTCTCTCGAGAACTAAGACATCTGTACCTCAATTGCCTGGCAGCCCAGCCTTACCTTGCCTTCACAGAATTTCCTCTAAGGTCAATTCATTACTCAACACACATTTATTGTGCTCTTCCTATATCATCTGGTTTTAAATTACTGATAGAAACCTGATATCTTCAGGGTTTTTTTCTATGTACCACAGAACATTGCCCTGTGCTGCATCATATTCGCCAGTTGCCAGCATGTTCATTGTCGCAGCTATGGTGCCAGTCCATCTCACTGAGGGTCTTCCTCACCCCCGCTGTCCCTCTGTTTCAACAAACACGATGTCCTCCTCTAGCGACTGATCCCTCCTGATGAGGTGTCCAAGGCAAGCGAGTCAGACAATGTTCTGTTGTGATCCATAAGGTTTACCTTGGCTAATTTTCAAAAGTAGATTTCTAGGCATTTCTTCCTAGTCTGCCTTAGTTTGGAGGCTCCGCTGTCATCTGTCCACCAGGAATGACCCTGTTGGTGTTTGAAATACTGGTGACATAGCTTCCAGCATCACAGCAACACATAAGCTACCATGGTATGACAAATTGATGGACAGTTGGTGGTAGATAGATCAATTGAGATCATTTGCAAAGTGTCAACTCCTAAGCTTTAGGCTGGCAGTTTGAAACCACCCAGCAGTGCTGCAGAAGAAAGGTGTGGCAATTTGCTGCTGTAAATATTACAACCAAGAAAACCCTTTGAAACACAGCTCTACTCTGTGACACATGAGGTTACCATTGGTTGGAATTGACTCAACAGCAAGGCAACACTGGGTGGGCTCAATCTGCCAACCTTTCAGTTAGCAATAGAGGTCATTAACCACCCCTGGGTGCTGCAAACAGTTGTGTGCTCAGTTACTAACTGAAAGGCTGAAGATTCAAGTCCACCTGGAGTTGCCTCAGAAGAAAGACCTGGTGATCTATCAGTCATTGAAAACCCTATGGCAGCTGGTTTTGCCCTGAGGGTCAAAGCAAAAGCCCATTGCTTCCAGTTTATTCTGACTCATGTTGACCCCAGATATGTCAGAGTAGAACTGTGCTCCATTGGGTATTCTTGGCTGTAACTTTTATGGAAGCATATCACCAGGCCTTTCTTCCACGGCATTGCTGGATGGGTTCAAATCAACAACCTTTAGGTTAGTAGTTGAGTGCAAACAATTTGTACCACACAGGGACCCTTCAGTAGAGCCTCTTTTCCCCTCCACTGCCCCCAGAGCACATGCGAATTGAGGAAGGACTGAATGAGAAACCTTGAGCTCTGTGTGGCCTCTCTCCCTGGTAACCACGAAGGGGTTCCCCTGCCATAGCCCCACATGTCCTCTGTCCTGCCTCAGCCTGTGACCTCTCTCAGAGATCTGGCTTTCTGAAGGGAAGGTCTCTGGCTAGGTGGTGTACTCCATCTCAGCTGGGACCTAGAGTGGAGAAGGCCCACAATATCTCTGAAAGCTTGCTCCAGAAATGTTGTCTTCCTGATGCCTCCATGCCAGACAGGGCTGTGGGGGCTCCTGTGCTCTTGTGGGGCCTTCTTACTGCAGGTAAGCTTGGCTGCTCTTCCTCAGGACGTCAGTATCCTTAACCACCAGCTGTCTGCGCCTCTGCCCACTGAGGGCAGCAAGGGAATCAGGGTAAAGAGGTGGGGTTAGCAGATCAAATTGGGTATGCCTGCAGTTCATACCACACCAAGGGGAGGAGAGAATGGAGACTTCTGTGAGCATGGGGACTGGCAATCCACCCCCTTCCCTAGGGCTTGGGTGCCCTGCTTGGCTTGGATGGGGTGTGTACATGCATTTGTGTGTAGATGAGAGAGAGAGAGATCTCCACAGGAAGACAGAGCAAAGGGCATGCACAGGTGAGCAAACGCCCTTGGCTCTGTGATGAGGTGTTGCAATGATGCCAGTTGGAAATAACTTTCCATTCCAGTTTTGTGCCTGTCACCGCATTCTTCTTTAGATCTTTTGGACGGTGAGTGCTGAGCACAGTCTGGCTCCCCTGTGAATTTCTTTATTCCCAGACCATTTCTGCATGTGGTTGATCCCCACATCTCTCCTTGCTCAGGTACCATCTCCTCCTTGTGACCCCTCTCCTCCTGACTTCACAGCCCCAGCCATCACTCACCCTTGTTGGGAACCTTGCCACCTACAGGTTGCTTTTATGTCTGCGGTCGTATCTAGTCCACACAACAACCTCTGAGACAGAGATTATGATTCCCATTTTAAAGATAACCAGTGCTTATAAAGGGTCAACACCTACCAAGTGTTTGCCTTTGAGGGAGGGGTTGTTCTTCATGTTGGACAAACAGGAAGGCTGTAGGGCAGGAAGATTAAGTCGAAGGTCACACCACTGCCAAGGAGAAGAGACAGGATTCAAGTCCGGGTCCATCTTACTGCAGAGCCTCTGCTCCTTAGCCACTAAGTTACACTGGCACAAAACTTGTGAGAACATTCGTCATGTTAAATGGTCTCTTTGGTCTATGCTGACCACCATCACCCTGTTTCTTGGGTTGCACAAATTGAGGGGTTTCTATTCTTTCATAAAATAAGCAGAATTGAGAATCTGTTGCAGAATAAATTAAAAGACTAAAATGCTTAGTACACATTACTTTCCTATTAGACTGAAAACAAATAGACGATACAAAGAGCTGGGAAGGATTTGGAGCAACTGGAACTCTCACACTGCTGGCGGGAAAATATCTGCTCTGGAAAGCAATGTGATAGTTTATCGTAAAGTTATAGACACAATTACCATAAGACCCAGTAATCCCCTCTTAGGTATTTACCCAAGGGAAATAAAAACACAATTTTATACAAAGATCTGTTCACAAATGTTAATAACAGTTTCATTCATGATCACTCAGACCTGGAATCCACACAACTGTCCAACAACAGGCAAAAGGATAAGCAAACAGTGGCACCTCCATACCATGGAGTATTTTCAGCAACAAAATCAAAAGAACTGACACCGGCAACAACATGGCTGAGTCACAAATACATTGTGCTAAGCGAAAGACACCAGACACAAAAACTACATATTGAATGAGTCCATTTATATGACGTTCTGGAAAAGGAAAAACTGTAGGAACAGTTTGGGGTCGGGGGTTGACTATAAATGGGCACAGGGACATTTTGGGGGGCAATATTTTATATGGAAGCAGATGATGAAACACTGATGGAAATGTTCTTTATCTTGATGGCACCGGTGGTTACATGACTGTGTATGTTTATCAAAATTCATAGAGGAGTACACCTCAAAAGGATAAGTTTTACCATATGTAAAATACCTCAGTAAATCTGATTTTAATAAACTGGGTCAGTAGTTCCTCTTTGAGAGTTGGAGGAGCCCAAACTCTGCCTTAATCAATTATTTAAGTGCACATGGCTGGGGAGGACAAAGGCTTTACACAAGTAGCAAGTTACCTAGTTGAAGGTATGAGGGAAGAGAAGTGCAGGCAGGAGGGAGAAACAGTGCAAGAGTCCAGAAACGAGAGGCAGGGCAGGGATACCCAGAGCTGTAAGGAGTCAAGAGGACTGAACCCAGTGCAGTGGAGCACGGTGTGGGAAAAGGCCAGATCCTGTCAGGGCTCCATTCGAGAGAAGAAGGGCTCCAGACAGAGGAGTGGGGCAGGCTCAAGGGAGTCTCTGGAGGGGGGACGATGGGGGCTGGACAGAAGTAGAAGCCCTAGATGGGGTCCGGGCCACATTCACAGCACACCCATACAGAGTAGGAACAGCAATGGGTGGGACCTGCTTCTCTAATACCATGACCCCCACTACCTGGCCACGTGGTGCCAGGTGCTAGACAAGTTGCTGCCCGTTCATGACCTCATTCAATTTTCACCATATCCCTGAAAGCGACAACTCATTTTCTACTTTGATGGTGAGAGATTGATGTGCAGAGAAGGAAAGGCCTTGAGTCCTTCCGATCCCAGGATGGCATTCAGGGCTGCACAGTCCAAAAGTCTGTGCTGGACTCCATACTCACAGTCCATGGCTCACATAGGCCCTGAACTGGGCCCTGTTCAGACCTTGTCTCAAACAGCAAGGCCTCTTCTGGACCCCAGGTGGTGTCCATGAGGCATCGACATGGCCCACCCCTGTCTTCCAAGCCCAGGTACAGGTGGGGTGGCAGGTGGTTTCAGAGGTCTCAGCCTATATGCAGCTATCTGACTCCAGCACAGTCAGATACTGACAGTGTGTGGGGACCCGGGGCCCTGGTAGCCATCTGTCCTTGATTTTCCAGCTGTACCTCCTGAAGATGCTACGGACCACAAGGTCAAAGAAGCAATCAGCCCTCTGAAGTGAACTTCCAGCAATCCCCACATTCTCTGGAGGAGCAGGGGCACTCTTTGCCTAAGGTCATACCTGCTGCTGCAGAGGGGGCAGGTGTGTGGTTCAATCCCTTTGAATTTTTTAGGGGGGTTTATAAGAACATAAATTTATTGTCTCACAGTTCTGGAGGCTAACAGTTGCCAGCAAGTCAGCTCCAACTCACAGCCACCTCATGTGTATCAGAGTGGAGCTGAGCTCCATATGGTTTTGTTTTTTAAATTTATTTATTTTTGCTGTTGTTGAGAATATACACAGCAGAACACACACCAACTCAACAGTTTCTACATATACAATTCAGTGACATTGATTATATCCTTCTAGTTGTACAACCATTCTCACCCTCTCTTTCTGAGTTGTTTCTCCCCCATTAACATAAACTCACTGTCCCCTAAGATAACTATCTAATCTTTCAAGTTGCTGTTGTCAGTTTGATCCCATATAGACAGATTTTAAAAGAGCACAATGCTCAAGGCCAACATCCTTTACTAGTTCAGCTGAATATTGTTTGGTTTTAAGAAGACTTCAGGGGACATTTCTGGTTTAGCTACCTTTGAATTTCTAGGGCTTTGCCCTTCAGTAGTTTAGAAGTATAGCTTAAAGGGGCGCCATAGTTAAGTTCTGTCTGTCAGACTCAACAAGGACCCTGCCTCCAGGCTGGTTTATCTGCTCTCGGGAGAGAAAATACATTTAGGAAACAGCTGTCTTCCTGGTGCTTATGTCCAGGAAGGCATGTTGGCTACCCTCTGACAGCAGTGACCGGCTGCACTGATGGCCAGGCCGGAAGATCTCCATACTTCAGGTGCTGGGAGCACATCTGCATTCTCCATTCTCCGGTGACTTGTCTCTGCACCTGGGCCTTAAAAGGCATGGCTGGACCTTCCTTTTCAGAGGCCCGATCTAAAAAGCTCCCATCTGTTGGCTCTGAAAGTGTTCTGGGCCTGCTCCTACGTTTTTGGTCCCTTTGTCCACCTGCTGCATGCCTGCTTGGTGACCCCTCCTCTTGCTGCCCCCTATGATGCCTGCTGCCCTTCAACCACAGAGCTGCCGCCCCGGCTTGCCCCAATTCCTAGGAAAGGCAATGCTTTGTGGAATAAGTTTATTCCTCCAACCTCTGTGGAACCTCACGTAACCTGGACAGATTTCTTAATTCATTAACAGAAGCTCTTGTTTGGTTACAGAGCCCCGAGTTACAAAAGGAGCCTGGGAAATATAACCTGTAACAGGCTAGGACTCCTCCAAGGCCAGAGCATCTCCTGGACAAGACAGTAAAGCTCCAGGCCGACTGTGCAGCCCTGCCTGGCTTCCCATCTGCCCCCCAGCACTACATGCGTCATGAGCCTTGGGCAGACAGACAGATGGATGATGCTGTCATGTTCAATGAGGTTTCACGCGGCAGTGTCCCACATCTCCAGGAATCTAGGATGAAAATAGAATGAATGTGTGAGGAATTGGAGCAGAGGGAGACGACCTGTATCAGCAGCTAGGCTGGGTGGGGGAGTGGGGAGGCTTCTCCAGAACTCTCAGAGCTGGAGAGCTTCAGGTCCCCGAATGACTATCCCAAGACGACTTCTCTGAAGCTAGACTTGGATTATGCCAGCTCATTGTGGCCAGATTCTCCACATGGGAAACAGGCAGGGCTGTCATGGGGGAAGTCTAGTTACCTACCTTTCTGAGGCCCAGGGTCGGTCCACACAGATAGACAGGCAGAGGCCAGCAGTGTGCCCACAGGACAGACATGGTAGTTGAGAGGTGTGAGGGGGTCTGTTTCCTGTGTCAAGTGTGCCCTCTGAGTGAGGCAGCCCCCAGTCTGAGCCTATTAGGATATCGTACACCATCTGCCCAGCTCCATATTTTTCTGGCAACCATCCACATGTTTTCTTACTTGAAACAATGCCAGGTGAGCCGGTCCTTGTTAAAAGAATTTGGATCTCACTACTAGAGTCCAAAATCCGGCTGGCCCAGAATATCTGGTCCTTAACTCCCAGACACCTACAGGCTGTGCAGTATTTTCCTAACCTCTGCCATCCAACTCCAAGGCCCAACGTTCTATTACTTACCTCATATTTTCTTTAAATTGATTCATTCTTATTGCTTCAATAAATAAAACTTAAAGGAAACTTTATATCACAAGTAAGGATAGAAAACCATTAATACTTTCCATAAATAGAAGTGAACTATATTAAAAACAGTGAAAATAGAACAAGTTTATTAAATTCCAGCGGGATTCTGTTTTGCCGGATTTCTCAGACTGAAACTGTTCTCTCTTTATTGAGAAAGAAAAATGATCACATATTAAAGCAGTGCTACAGACACAATTTATGGATCTAAAGAGAACAGCATTTGTGTCACACAATTCAGCGTTATTTCATTCATTTATTCAACACTTATTGGGTGCCTGGGTGGATGGTTTTTGAGACTACAAATACAGCATTAAGTATAAGACAGGTAGAGTTTTTTCCCTTGTAGAGCTTATAGTCTATTAGGAAAGACAGACAAAGAACAAGCAAATAAATGAGAAAAAAACAGAAAAAAAATCTTAGACTGTGAAAAGAAATTAAAGCAAAGAAAGAGAGTGAAGTGTGTTTTAAATAGGTGTGTGTTGTGGCAGGGGAGGGGCAGTGGATCAAGAATTATGTTGAGCTTGACATTTCAAATAGACATTGGAGTGGTGATTTGAACTAGGCCAGCCATAAATAGAAGGGAATGGAATGGGGGTGAAATGATGAATTTTAACGTAATAATTGCATAGATGGCATTTGAAGCCAGAGGCCTAGATGTGGTTACTTAGGGAGTGAGTTAGAAAGAAAAGAGGTGTCTGATGAACTAAGCTTTTGCTTTTTTTTTTTTTTTAAATTTTTATTGTGCTTTAAGTGAAAGTTTACAAATCAAATCAGTCTCTCATACAAAAATTTATATACAACTTGCTATATACTCCTAGTTGCTCTCCTTCTAATGAGACAGCACACTACTCTCCACCCTCTATTTTCATGTCCATTCAGCCAGCTTCTGACCCCCTTTGCCTTCTCATCTCCCCTCCAGACAGGAGCTGCCCACATATGAACTGAGCTCTTGATGGCTCCCCACTAACGAATCAGGAGGAAGAAGAGGTGCTACGCAGAGCAATGAGGGTAGGTGGGCCACTGGTCCTTTGTGATGCTATGGAAACCCAATGAGGGGAAAGTGTTAACGAAGGATGGAGTCATCACCTGAAAAATATTGCTGAAAGTCAAGTAGGATGAGGACAAAATCGACCACTGGATTTGAGAAGATGGAGGTCATTGGAGTGGTTTTGGTGGAACAGTGGGGGTGAAAACCTGATTGGAGTGAGTTAAAGAGAGAACAGGATAGCCAAAACGTTGGACTCAAGCGTCTTAACAATTACGAAGATGGTGCAGGACCAGGCGATGCTTCATTCTGTTAGATGTAAGGGCACCACGTGTTGGAGCTGACTCTCCGGCAGCTAACAGCAACAACAGAGAGAACAGAGTGAGGAAAGAGTGTACACAGCCTTTCGAAGAACTGTGCTGCTACTTAATAAATCATCTCTGCAGCATACCTGAAATTATCCCATGAATTGCCTAAAACCGTGTTTGCACGGCCTGCAAATCCATCAGGAGAGACTGGATTCTAACGAAGGCCTCCCAGCCTGCCCTCACCCCAGGGGCATGCAGCTTGTAAATTCATTTCCTTGGAGAAGGACCTCTCCTCCTGGGGCACCAGCAGCTGGCTGGGCCTGCATACAGCACAGACATGTGTGGCAGAGCACAGACACTTGCTTGGGCTCCAGGTCACACAACCTAGGGCCCCTTTTCCAGCATGCAGAGAGGCATCAGTGCCAGTCATGCCCCAGCACTAATATTTATTGATCTTGATGCATACGCTCTAAGAGAAGCTTGGCCACAAAGCATGCTGATCCAATCACCAAGTTAAGGGGGCTAGGATAGGTGAGGGACAAGGAAATGGAATTTTTGAAAAAAACTTGTCCTTAAGAAAATAACTCCTTGTCAACCTGGTATCAGTGAGCCTGGTGCATGCTCCGTTCCTCCTAGGGGGCAGCAGTGAATAGGGGCTCTGTTAGTTGCTGGCAGGGCCCCCACAATAAAAACATGCTGGGAGATCCAGGCCAGCAGCCTTCTATGAGTCAATTGTGAGAGCCTAAGGAAGTAGGCCTTCCTACCTAGCTTACAACAGCCCTAAGTGAGCTAGAGACACCCTCACAGTTATGTGCATTTTTAGTTGGAAATAACGGAGCAATTAAAATGCGCCAAGATGAGATGTGTGTTTCCTCCTCGGGCTACTGCAGACTGGCCATATCTGCACCTGCCTTTCCTTTGTCTATTTCCCAGCAGGCATGAAGACTGGCACACACCATCAGAAAGAACTGGGGCAGCTTGACTTTTCAAACCAGAGGAAAAAGACTAAAACAACTACAGACAGCCCAGCAGGGGTCTGGTGCCTGTTTTCTCCCCTCATCTCCACCTAAAGCCCTGTTTTACAGGCAGGAAACTGAGGCTCAAGGAGAGAAGTGACTTACCTAAGACCACGGAGTGAGGAGGAGGCTTCTTCAGGTGTTTTTCAACCTGATTTCCCAGCAGCCAGCAGAGATGGTGGTCTCTGTTTGTGTCCTTGGCTTTGAGACTTTTCATAATAAAGTATGATGTACAGTTACTGAAAATTGTCCTAAGTTGCATCCTAGCTCCCAGAGCCGGCCTTTGACCTGCAGGCCTGTTCTGCTTGGCTCCCACAGTGGGTTCCTGCTGCTCGTGTGGGACCATTTGTAGTAGTAAGTCAGTCAGGTATGCAGCCACCAGCCCACCACCCCCACACACGTGCCCATCACCCCCACACACGTTCCCACCACACCCAACTTGCTTACACAGGCTCCATTTCATGCTTGTGCTTGCCTGGCACCCAAGAGCATTGACTTTGTAGCGCCTGCCTGGGGCTCTGCCATTTTCATATCCATTTTCTCGTATATCCCCGGGACAGCCCAATGATATTAGTACCATTCTCCTGAGGCCCAGAGAGGTTTAGCAACTTGCTGCAAGTCACAGAGCTGAGACTCAAGCCATGGTCTAAGGGCCTCAGACTTTCAGACCAAGCTCTTTTCCTGCCACATTAAGGAAACCTATAAGACCCTGCCCTCTCTTCCTTTCAGAGTTGCTAAGGCCTGACAGGAGTCCTTGGGTGATGCACACAGTTAATACGCTCAGCTACTAACCAAAAGCTTGGAAGTTCAAGTCCACCCAGAGGTGCCTTGGAAAAAAGGCTTGATGATATACTTTTGAAAAATCAGCCACTGAAAATCCTATGGGGCACAGCTCTACGCTGACATATGTGAGATCTCCTTGAGTCGGAGTTGACTAGACAACTGGTTAAAAACTGGTAAGGCCTGACAACCAAGTTTTAGAGTAGAGAGAGCCTCCTGAGAATGTGGCCAGTGATCCTATTCTCCTGTGCCTCCTTCATATAATATTACCATTTATTAAGCACTTCCCATATGGGTATCTTCCCAGTAACCTCCCCCGCAAAAAACAAAAACAAAAACAACAATGTCATGGGGTCGATTCCGACTCATAGCGACCCTACAGGACAGGGTAGAACTGCCCCACAGAGTTTCCAAGGAGCTCCTGGTGGATTCGAACTGCTAGCAGCCATAGCACTACGCCACCAGGGTTTCCCGTCACTCCAAGAAGTTGGTATTTTTATACTCATTTTACAGAGGAAGAAACTGAGGTGAAGGAACTTGCCCAGGGTCTTATGGCTACTAAGTGGTGGATTCAGGATACAAACACAGATTTATCTGACTTAAAGACCACATGCTTCGTACTGCATCAGGTGGCTGCGGCAGTTCCTGGGGCCACCTTGCATTTTACCTTGTTGATGCACGTGCTTCTTCTTTATAGAAAGGCTGTGTGTCTCTTACAAAGTCAAGTGGGAAATCTGGAAAGATCCTGAGCAACACTTTTCATGCTAGTCCTGAAATGCTCTGTCTTGGAAGGAATGCGCCTTGCTTTATCCTGGTGGTGGCCTAACTGTCCCCCTTCCTTCTTTCTTTTCCTCCTGCATGGCTCTCCAGGAATGCCGTGCTTCCTTCCATTCTTCCTCCTGGCTAGTAACACTAAGCTGGGAGGCCTAAACTAGGGTCTGCAATTATATCACTCTGCCCTGGACCTCATTAGTCATAGACATCATGTGTTGACAGTTTGGGGGCTTAGCTTTGGGGGGTATTGCACCTCTCTCTGGCTCCAGATCCTATACAACACCTCAAAACCAGAAGATAAAGGTATTGATTCTGGACTCAAAGCTTCATTTCAACCACTCCTGAATACCATCCATGACTGTTGAGACCCTCACGACATGTCCGTATTCTATTCAATTCTGTCTTAACACTGCTCGTGCTCAATGAGTGAGCATAAAATATGCAGAGGCCAAGGATGTAATGGCTTCAACCAGTCCAAGGGAAACTTCCAGTCTGGAGCTCTGAATCTGGGCAGAGGTAAGAGAATGCTTTCTCTGAGCTTGAGCTTTCATTGAAGTCTTATGGCTTCAATGTCTCAGACCCAGTGTGAACCTTCTGAGACTCCATTTCATTTACTCTTGACAAAACCTGGGTTCCTCTCTCAATATAAATGAAAACGTGGTGATTTCTAAAGTTGACTCCAAAAACAATACTCTTAAAACCCAACATTTGGATGAGCTTCGTGGAAATGGATCAGAAATACTTAGATTTCCTTTAAACTGTACTGTGGGCCTCTGAATTTAAGGGAAAGGTGCTTGGCACAGTGCATTTGGGAGTTACGGGTCTCAGAGCATATGAAGCCTCAGCGAATGTTCCTCAGGCAGAAGATCCTTTGGACAACTTTCTCCTGACTTTCATTTCCCTCCCAGGGAGGCCTGTTAAAGATGAAAGGAAATGAGGAATCGAAGAGAAGGTGAGTGGGTAGGAGAAGGTCCTCAGGAAGGTGGACTGTAGGGACTGTAAAACCATGTGGACACTTTGAGAGATTTGGGATGAAGTTCAAGTGGGTTCTTAAATTCCATATCTGCAATCAGGTTTCGTTGGCTTCTGCCCCAGTGAGTCAGGCCGTGTCCTACTGGGCTGGCCGTGAAAACAGCAAATAAGTGTGCACATCATTTAGAAACCATTCACATCCTGGAGTGGCCAGAGTACGTAGTGTGATTGGAACTGTGTCTTCTGCTCTCTGGAAATGCAGACCATTATGTAACAGCTTATGACAGTTATGGGTGTCATAAGTTATTACTCAGCTGATGGTTGAAGGTATCATCTGTTATTTTCCACCTGTTTACTTTTAAAACAAAGCTCCATTTATGAAGTGAAACCTAGTTTGAAGACTTTAAATGATACTTTGAGATCAAGTCAACTTTTAACACCCACCCAATACCAGATCCTGTATGTTCAAGGTTTAATCACCATCTGGTCTAGAAAGGACCAGAAAGATTACAAGATTTGTGGAAATCACATTGAAGACAATTTTCACTCTCTGTAGCACTTACAGACCCCTCTAAGAGCCATTGGTCCCCTTCCCTGATGCCACCAGTGCGAGTCACCCTGATTTCCCATTGTCTTGCTACGTGTCAGGCTCAGCCCTAGAGTCTGAGTCCCGTCACAATAGTGAGACTCTTCTTGATTTCTGGTCACAGAGCAGTGTGGGGTAGTGGGCAGAGCATGGCCTGGGATCAAACCTCAGCTCTATTTTGGGGCTTTGGGTGAATCTGTCACATTCTGTACCCTGTGGCATGCAGCTCAAAAAAAAAAGCCACTCAGTTCTGTCACCCTTGACCCCAGTGTCCGAGGTCGGGGTTTAAACACTTTCCTTGAGCCTATGGATTTTAAAAGAGTTGCCACTCTATCCTAGCCAGACAACTACAGCAGGAAGGCTGCTCTGCACTCTAAATGTGGGTCATGGAATCTACCTTGTGCCGCCCCTCTTACAAATGCCCCTCAGGAGGAAGGAGTCAGGCGGGCAACCAGGACTGTGTGGAACCCAGGCCTCTGGGCTTGAGCTGTTCATCCAGAGAGGAAGTGGGGAAGCTCATATCTGCTCTTTCTAGCTCTGCACATCAGGCCCCAGAGGGGAACAATGCAGCTGCCTCTTCCACCCCCTCACGTGGAGAAGAGAGATGTAAAGACAGAATGACTGTGAAATACATGATGGTGTTAGCAGAGTTACAGCGCACACTCATGTTTAACTCAGGTGTTCCCGTACTTTCTATTTTATAGTAAACATGTAGCCCCTTGGTAATTAGAAAAACAAAACAGATGAAAGTTTAAAAAAGGACTATGTAATATCTAAAATGGCAGGAAGGGACAGAAATAGGGTGTTACAGACAAGTGAGGGATCTGACACTGCTGAGATAGAAGATTTAGGAAAAGAGGGTGAGTGAGGGTTTGTCAGGCAATTAAGGAGAACGCTGCACCCAGGCAGATTTGCCAAAATGCCAAGGGAAGAAGGGCAGAAAAAGACCGTGTGTTCCAGATTCAATTTTTTTTTTCCTAAAGGAAATAATAAAAGGTAATTAAGTGAGGGCTGGCTCAAGGAGCCACACTAGCATTTTTGGGTCTCTCAAGTCCTCTAGAAGATGCGTGGAGAATGGCAGAGTGTGGGTTACTTTTAACCTGCCCTATAAAAAAAAAAAAAAAAACTTTTTTTTTTTTTTCTAAGGACAATGGTAAAATAGGCAATTTCACTGATGGCCTGTGCAAGAGATAATTGTTGATGTAGTGGCCTTGATGGCAACTGCCTCCCGCTAAAGCACCCTCCTAGTCTTTCTACCCCACAGTGGGGAAGGGGCTGAGTGTCAACAGGTCATCAGTCTTCATTAACTTGGTCATCGTCTTCGAGAGGGCAGAAGCCTTGGAAAAGCTGCCTGATGGAAGTGCCCTGACCCCCAGGGTATTTAGAAATAAAGCCTAATTGAACAGAGGAAAGTCAAACAGCGCCATAACTGGTGTTTCAGCTCCCGGGCCTGCAGCTTCAGAGACAACCCTCCCCAGTTACCCTTCTAACACCTCTTGGACAATGGAGGTGCCTACTTTACCCCTTGCCCAGTGGAGCCATCTGCAGGCACGGCAGGTATCTATTCCTCTGGCCCCTCTGCAATGGTAGATAGTGGGATGAACAGGGGGCTGTAGGGCTGCTGCAGATGTGGAAGAGAGCAGCTGAGTGAACAGAAGGAGACCTTGCCATGTCACAGGGCATGAGGCCCTTTGCTGCTAATGGAGCCCCCAGCAGGATGAGTAGACAGAACTGCTGCCCCATCCATTTGAGGGACTTTCTAACCAGGGAAAAAAATCACCATTGCTCAGAAGGATTCAGTGGTAGGACCGTTATAGGTGCTTATATTGTTCTAGGCTGGGTATTTGAGAACATTCCCTTTGTGTGAAACTGACTACCGGCATTACCTCATACGTCATTTTTACCTGGCTAGAGCTCAGGGTCACTGTTGGTTTTCGTGTGGTATGTGTGTATGTGGGGCAGGTGTGTGTGATGTGTTGTGTATGTGTATCTGGTGTGTTGTATATGTGTATGTGTTAGGGTGTGTGTGATGATGTGTGTGCATGTGTGTGTATGTGTGGGGTGTGTGTGCAGCATTGAAGAGGAAGGGTCACTAAGGAAATGGATGGTTTCTAAGGGAGGTTCAGTGAAGGACTGAGAGCACAGGTGGGGTCATCTAACTAGATCTAGACCCCATTTCATAGTCAGGGACACTGAAGCAGAGAGAGGTTATATGACTGCCAAAGGCCACACAGCTAGTTAAAGCTGGGATTCAGACCTAGACAATTGACCGAGGCTCTTGAGTGCTCTCTTACTAAGATGTGCTACATCCTGAAGGCTGATTAAAGCAGCTCCAACCCTGGCAGAGTTGCTATGAGCTCTTGCATGCGTGTGTCCAGTGCTGAATCCAGTGTCAGCCCACAGTCAGGTTGTTATTGCTATTCTGCTCTAACGTTGGAACAACGAGGAGATCATTTCCAGCCTCCAAGGCTGATATTGTAAGAGAGTGTGTCTGGGAGAGAGAAAAGGGGGAGCGTTATGTGGAACCCTCTGAGCCCCTGGTTTCATGCTCTCTGCTCTGACAGTAATCCATCTCATGATCTGAAATGGGCCTTTAGTTTTCAGTCTGCTTTTGATGTCTGCTGTGTGTGTCACATACAGTCAAAGTATATGCCTTGACAAACTCACCTCTCCACCTTGCTCATCTGATGCTCATGGATCCACCTGATGGCAGCGAATCATTTTTCAGCATCTTGTTTGATGCATTCATTCCAAAAATATCTATTGAGCAATTCCTCATTGTCAGCCCTGGTGGCATAGTGGTTAAGAGCCACAGCTGCTAACCAAAAGGTTGGCAGTTTGAATCCACCAGGCACTCCTTGGAAACCATATGGGGCAGTTCTACTCTGTCCTATAGGGTCACCTTGAGTTAGAATTGACTTGACAGCAATGGGTTTGGTCTGACGGCAACAGACTGGTTTTCATTTTTTTATTCTTGCCACCTAGGATTTGGCAGGAAATAAAACCAACCAGGTCCCTGGCTGCGGAGCTTACATCCCACCAAGAAGCAGCAGACAATAAACAGAAACTTGGATGGAGCATTGTGTGGTCTTTGGTGCTATGAAGAAAAATAAGACAGGGTAAGGGAGATAATTCTGGGCATGAGGGAGGGAAGGGAAGGGTTGTTTTGAGATAGGTTAGTTAGGCAGGTCACAAGTGAGCAGACACCTGAAGAAAGAGTGGGTTTGAGCCAGGAAGACACCAGAGGGAAGAGTATTGCTTAAGGCCAGGGCTGGAAATGCCTCCAAGAGAAGGAAGAGAAGAGAGGCACCTCCTTAATTTTTGTGGAGCAGCACTTCCATGCCGGCGCTGTAGTGAGACTTTCTTTCCTCTCCAGGAGCCTTGGGTTCTCACCTATCACTCGCTGAAGCAAGAGTTCTCAAGTGAACGCCAGTCACCCAGAAGGCTTGTCACACACTAAAGGCTGGGCTCCACCCAGAGTGTCTGATGCAGTAGCTGTGCAGTGGGGCCAGAGAATTTACACTATTAGCAGGTCCCCAGGGGATGCTGCTGCTGCTGCTGGTCCAGACCACACTTTGAGAAGGGCAGGTTTGTAGAGGAAAGTCAGAGGGGGACTGGTAGCTGAGGCCAACCCAGAGCCATGACTACCCTAGACAGGCTGAGAGAAGAAACAAAAAGGAAAACAAAAATGGCTGCAAGAGGGAGATCAGGATCAGGGTGGCTTTCACATTTGAGATGTATTCTTCCATGTCGATCCAGCCTGTGTCCGAGTATGCCTAAGAAAAGGGTCACTGAACAATAGTGAGTGAATTTTACGTTTGCACGACCCCAAACAGAGGGGGAATACAGGACGTCCTTGGTTGTGTAAAGGGCAGGGTGGGACCAGAGTATGTTTTTTTTTTGTTTTTTTTGTGGGTGCATTCTCACCATGCACAGCACTGGAAGCCTGACATGTATCATCCCAACAATCCAGAAATTGGTGCCACCATTCCCATTTTACAGATAAGGAAAGTAAGCTTCAGTGAAGTTAAATAATTTTCTCAAGCTCTCAAAGATAGCGAATGACAGAGCCTGGATCAGAACTGACACCTGTGGCCTTGCCACCACACAATGCTACTCCAACAGCAAAGAACAAGAAGCCAGGAGCAACCACTGCTCCCTTCAGGATAAAGAGATCTAGGGTCCCATAAAGTCTTTGGGGTTGGGGTCCTGAAGCAGGTTGCCGACGCACCCAGTGGATAAGACTGAGATCACTGTGGATACCCATGAGGTTTACTCTTCTCTCCTCTATTAGCAATGGCCATTGGCCTAGTGCACGTGGCTTCTAAGGTTCATTCCAACCGGGTAAAGGTGCTTCACCTTCAGGAGCTAATTTAAAAATCCCAGCCATTAAAGGTCTTGGGGAGAGTGGAGTGGACTCTGCTGTTTGCACCCTCACTTGTTAACTCTCAGATAATGGGCCCATGTGACCTGAGAAACGGAACCCTGTCTTTAAAAAATCAACTCTCTTCTCCCTACAAATTTATTAGCTACTTTATCCATGTTGTCCTGTTTCTTGGTTGACACACTGTAGGTCAGATTTTTTCAAGCAAATGTTTTTCAGATGTGGCCAGGGGACTTTATACAGCCTAATGTTCAACCCAGGAGCCCTAGTGGCACAATGATTAAGCTCTTGGCTACTAACCAAAAGGTCAGTGCTTTGAACCCACCAGCAGTTCTTCTGGAGAAAGATGTGACATTCAGCTTCCTTAAAGATCACAGCCTTGGAAACTCTATGGGGGCAGTTCTACTCTGTCATATACTGTCATTATGAGTTGGAATCAACTCAATAGCACACAACAATGTTCAACTGGTTACCACCTTGGGAAAACATCATAATTATGATTTCCTGACTGCTGCTTCCATGGGCATTGATTGTGGATCCAAGTAAAATGAAATTCTTGACAATGTCAATCTTTTCTCCATTTATCATGATGTTGTTTATTCATCCAGTTGTGAGGAGTTTTGTTTCCTTTATATTAACATGTAATCCATACTAAAGGCTAGAGTCTTTGATCTTCATCAGTAAGTGGTTCAAGTCCTCCTCACTTTCAGCAAGCAAGATTGTGTCATCTGCTTATCGCAGGTTGCTAATGAGTCTTCCTCCAATCCTGATGCCAGCCTACAGATTGAATAAGTATGGTGAAAGGATACAACCCTGACACACAACTCTCCTGATTTTACACTATGCAGTAGCCCCTTGCTCTGTTCGAACAACTGCCTTTTGGTCTATGCACAGGTTCCTCACGAGCACAATTAAGTGTTCTGGAATTCCCATTCAAAACTTTATCCACAATTTGTTACCACACATGCAGTCAAATGTCTTTGCATAGTCAATGAAACATAGGTAAACATCTTTCTGGTATTCTCTGCTTTCAGCCAAGGTCCATCCGACATCAGCAATGATATCCCTTGTTCCATGTCCTCTTCTGAATCCGGCTTGAATTTCTGGCAGTTCCCTGTAAATATACTGCTGCAAACTGCTTTTGAATTATCTTCAGCAAAATTTTACTTTTGTATGATATTAATGATATTATTAGATAACTTCCACATTCTGTTGGATCACCTTTCTTTGGGATGGGTACAAACATGGATCTCTTCCAGTTGGTTGGCCAGATAGCTGTCTGGCATAGATGAGTGAGCACTCCTAGTGCTGCATCCTTTTGTTGAAACATCTCAATTGATATTCCATCAATTCCTGGGTGCTTGATTTTCACCAATGCCTTCAATACAGCTTGGACTTCTTCCTTCCATATCATCAGTTCTCGATCATATGCTACCTCCTGAAATGGTTTAGTGTTGACAAATTCTTTTTGGTACAGTGACTGTGTATTCCTTCCACCTTCTTTTGATGCTTCCTGCATCGTTCAATATTCTGCCCATAGAATCCTTCAAATTAGCAGTTGGAGGCTTGAATTTTTTCTTCAGTTCTTTCAGCTTGAGAAATGCCAAGGCTGTTCTTCCCTTTTGGTTTTCTAACTTTGTCTTCTTGAGTTGCCCTTTGAAATCTTCTGTTCAGCTCTTTTACTTCATCATTTCTTACATTCTCTTTAGCTACTGTACATTCAAGAGCAAGTTTCAGAGCCTCTTCTGATATTCGTTTGTCTTTTCTTTCTTTCCTGCTTTTTAAATGACCTTTTGCTTTCTTCATGTATGATGTCCTTGATGTCTTCTTACAACTTGTCTGGTCTTTGGTCATTAATGTGCAATGCATCAAATCTATTCTTGAGATACTATCCAGATTCAGGTGGAATATACTAAAAGAAATTTTTTTCCAGCTTCAACTTGAACTTATATATGCACAGTTGATGGTCTGTTCAGCAATCAGCGCTTGGCCTTCTTCTGACTGATAATTTTGAGCTTTTCCATTGTCTCTTTCCACAGATGTAGTTGATTTGATTATTGTGTTTTCCATCAGATGAAGCCCACGTGTTTAGTTGCTGTTTATGTCGTTGAAAAAGGTGTTTGCAATGAATAAGTCTTTGGTCTTGCAAAATTCTATCATGCAATCTCTGGCATCTTTTCTATCACCAAGGGCATGTTTTCCAACTACCAATCCTTCTTCATTTCCAACTTTTGCATTCCAATCACCAGTAATTACCAATGTATCTTAACTGCATGTTTGATCAATTTCAGACTGCAGAAATTAGCATAAATCTTCAATTTCCTCATTTTTGGCATTAGTGGTTGGTAAGTAAATTTGAATAATCGTCATTTTAACTGGTGTTCCTTGTAAGTATGTAGATATTATCTTATCACTGACAGCATTGTACTTCATGATAGATCTTGAAATGTTCTTTCTGATGATGAATGAGACGCCATTACTCCTCAATGTGTCATTCTCGGCATAGTAGACCATATGATTGCCCAATTAAAAATGGCCAACACCAGTTGAATTTCAGCTCACTAATACCGAGGATATCGATGTTTATGTCTTCCATTTCATTTTTGATGATTTCCAGTTTCCCTAGATTCATACTTCATACATTCCATGTTCTGATTATTAATGGATGTTTGCAGCTGTTTCTTCTCATTTTGAGTCGTACCACATCAGCAAATGTAAGTCCTGAAAGCTTGACTCCACCTGTATCATTCAGGTTGACTCTAACTTGAGGAGGTAGCTCTTCCCCAGTAGTATTTTGAGTGCCTTCCAACCTGAGGGACTTGTCTTCCAAAATGATATCAGGCAAAGTTCCGCTGCTGTTTATAAGGTTTTCACTGGTCAATTTTTTTCAGAAGTAGACTACCAGGGCCTTCTTCCTAGTCTGTCTTAGTCTGGAAGCTCCACTGAAACCTGTCCACCAAGGGTGACCTGCCGGTATTCGAAATACCAGTGGCAAAGCTTCCAATATCACAGCAATACGCAAGCCACCACAGTACAACAAACTGACAGATGCATGGTGGCTCAGTGGTTAAGAGTTTGACTGGTAACCAAAAGGTCAGCAGTTCGAATTCACCAGCTACTACTTGGAAACCCTATGGGGTAGTTTTACTCTGTCCTGTAGAGTCACGGTGAGTCAGAATCAACTTGACGGCAATGGATTGATACATATATATCATATATATATATATATATATATATATATATATATATATATATATATATATATATACACTTAGAAAAGCAGCAAGAATAGTAGTAAGATATAGCAGCCAACTACAAAGGTCTGTGCCCTGGCTCTTTGGTTCTTTAATCATAAGTAGGAACAGACAACCAAGGATTACCAGGATCTTTAGGGAACCATCAACAAACGTAAATACCACATTTTTATGCAAATAGGGACTGCCTTCTACATTTGTTTGCCAACTGTGCCCTCTTCTAGCAAGATATTTTTCTAAGTAACACTATGTTAATTTTTTTTTCCACAGCAACATGTAAAAGAAAAAATTGGCATAGTGGCACTTATGGAAATACGTTATAGGGAAGGCATGGTTCACAAACATAGAGGCCTTTGTTATTTGTGTAAAAATGCAGCACATTTCCACAAATCCTCCCCTCTCCAGCTCCTTCTTACCTTCACTCCCAGAGGTAGCTTGTGCTAACACTTCCTGAGCCTGGTAAAAGTTCAATGGGGCATCAGATTACTCCTTGAAGTTTGAAATTCTTCTCAGACATTTGCCATTATATAATTCTGCTTTTTAGCTTCTAACATTTTGTCCTGAATTAAAAAAATTTTTTTTTTGTTTGTGCTTTGAAAAATCCTTTTACTGTTTGTTACTTTAGTGGGGTTTGGTAAAGGAGCAGAGGTAAATGAGCATGCTTGATCAGGAAGTCCCTCAGAGTATTTCCAAATCTGGAAACACACACTCTTCTGAAAAGTTACTTGAGGATGCACTACAACAAAATGAATCAAATGATACAGAGAAAATGTATGCTTCTGAGAAAATAAAGAAATAATTCAATGCTCAATGGTAGGATAATCCAAGGATGGCAGCTATGCAGCAGGTCTAGAAATAGATTGTTTCATTTAGAGGGTCTTAAGAAGAATGTTTTCAAGAAAAAAAATAGATTTCTTGTAACATATGATTTAGGAAGTCAGACGATCTTAGAGATAAAGTGAGTGAAAATTTTTTTTTCATGTTAGAAAAATATATACAGTAGATATTCAAGGAAAAGTATGTAAGAAAAGCATATTCCAATATGGAGAAAACTTCAACGGTACATGGTTTGTGGCAACTTATGGACTATAAGAAAAGAGAATCCCTTTGACATATACCAATTTTAGTTGAGTAGCACTGGTTTATTGACAAAGGCTTTATCCCTTCCCTGTGGTCCTATCACTGTAATGGAATAGTATAAACTAATAAAATTATAAAAGTGATTTATTTTTAGAATAAAAATCCAGCCTAAGCACAGTGAACTATTTACCATCTTGCATAATTATAATTAAAAAACCAAACTAAACCCACTGCCGTTGAGTCGATTCCGACTCATAGCGACCCTATAGGACAGAGTAGAACTGCCCCATAGAGTTTCCAAGGAGCACCTGGCAGACTCGAACTGCCGACCTCTCGGTTAGCAGCCGTCACACTTAACCACTACGCCACCAGGGTTTCCTTAAATTATAATAGACACATATTTTTTGACGTTTTAACACCACAGAAATTGGGATGCACCTTAGAATTGGAGCACCATAGTTTAATTTGCAGCATTTTTTTTAACCTAAAGAAACAGAGGATGAGAGTGTATTAGAACTGATGGCATGTGAGATTTGATGAAGAATAATATATTGACAGAAGAGACTAAAAGTATTATTAAAACTTCACAGTTTGAAGTAAAAATAGAATTGACAGAAGGTGAGATGCATCAGGGAGGGGAAGGCTGAGTAATGCATTGCTTTTAACTCTTTCATCTCGCGCTGTTGGGAGTCAAAAGGTGCTCTGTAAATAGAGATCAGGAAATAGCTTTCAGCACATTTCAAAGTTATAAAGATAAAAAAACTTCCAAAACCCATTGCCATTGAGTTGATGCAGACTCACAGTGACCCTTTAGGACAGAGTATAACTGCCTCACATGGTTTCCAAGGACTGGCTGGTGGATCCAAACTGCTGACCTTTTGGTTAGCAGCTGAACTCTTAAACACTGTTCCTCCAGTATCCATAAAGATAAAAAGAGAAACAATATAATTATATGTATAAATAAAGTTCGGGCTGAGTAAAGCCTAACACAAGCAACTTAAATTTTCTATTTTTTGGTAGAGAAACAAGAGACTCTGTTGAGAGTTGGTAAGTCAAGAAATAGAGTTCTAAACATATGATTTAGAGCTATGGAGGTCATTACCAGAAAAAGTAAAACCAAAAAAGGAAAGTTATCATCTCTGAAAAGTAGGGTGGGGAGAAGAAAGGAAAGGAGATTTTTATTGTATATTTTTCTGCATTGTTTGAATTCTTAATATCAAGTGTATCACTTGTATAAAATTAAAGTATTTGAAAAATATCTTCTAGCACAGAAAAATACCTCCCCAATTTATTCATTAATTATATTATTTGGAGGTATGATGGCTACAGTTGTGTGTCAACTTGGCTGGGCCGTGATTCTCAGTGGATTGTAATGATATAGTCAGGCAGTTATGTAATGATGTAGTTATCCTCCAATTTGTGATATAATGTAATCACTGCCATGATATGAGCTGATCTGATGAGCCAATCAGTTGTAAGGGGAGTATCCTTGGGGGTGTGGCCTGCATCCAATATGTATGGACATTCTGGCAAAACTCACTCTGGATCCTGCATCCAGCTCATCATCATCTGACCTCTGCTTCTTGGGACTTGAGCCAGCAGCTTGCCATATTGCCTGCTGATCTTGAGATTCATTGACCCTCAGAGTTGTGAGCCAGCAACCTGCCATTTGACCTGCTGATTTTGGGTTCATGAGCTTCTGCAGCAACTTGAGTCAGGAGAAGCCACCAGCCTGACAAGTGACAGGTGGACTTGGAACTTGCCAAGCTCACAATCACATAAGCCATTTCCTTGAGATAGACAAATAAATAAACTTACATACACACACACACACACACACACACACACACGCACACATTGGTTTTGCTTCTCTAGAGAACTCACCCTAAGACTTTTGGTACTAAGAGTGGTTTTAGACAAACAAAATTGTAAGGATAAGTTTTCTAAATTGGTTCTTAAGTCTGGTTAGTCTTGATGTTGATGACTCTGCTCCCAGTAGTGAAGAGGGCACTGCTAATCCATAGCATGAGTTGGCAATAGAAATACACAAAATATTACCATAAATAGATCAACTGTTGGTGAGAGACTAAGCTCTGGGTGATTGCATGCTTGATAGTTTTCTGCATTTTTGTAGACCGAATGAACGAAGTGGTGAAAGTAAGAGATAAGCTCAAGGCTTCAGAGTCACAGCTCAAACCCTGAATAAATGACCTCAAAGTTGCTGCTTGTGCCCTGAACGAAAGCCTTATTTCTTGTAGTAACAGAGCTGAGATTGCTGAAAACCAAACTCAGGGTCTTATCTTAAAAAAAAAAATTTTTTTTTTTTTTAGTGACTGAATTAGAACGTCAATTGAATTTCCAACCTCTATTGGTGTCTGAAGTTAAAGTGAAGGCATTGATTGGGAAAAAATGGGATCCTGAAACTTGGGATGGGGCCATATAGGCAAATAATCAGGAAGCTGGGGACACCAAGCTCCTAAATTCCATTGAACCACTCTTGCCAACAGAACCAGCCCTCTCACTCCCAACTGAAGAGTTTACACCATCTTCGTCTGCTAAGTCACCATCCTCAGTAAAATCATTAGCTCCTGTGCCCCCACCTGATAAGATTTACCCAGCTGTGTCTGAGGAGACTGTCTGAGATAAGGCCTGAGGAGACGTATGAGCCATTGCTGGGGGAACTGCCTGAGACAGATGTCTTACAAGACATTGCTGAATGTCCTCAAAACACATCCCCGTCACCCCTTTTTCCTTGTAGACCTGTAACTACACTTAAGGCCCCGTGAGCTCAAAAGGTGAAATACAAAGTGTGATCCAGAAGGAGGTACACTATACTCCAAAAGAAGTGCTTGACTTTCCTAAAATGTACAAACAGAAACTTAGGGGATACGTGTGGGCATGGCTATTAAGGGTGTGGGATAATGATGCAAGGAACATAAAGTCAAATTAATCTGAGTTTATTGCTATGGGCCCACTAAGCACAGATTCTTCATTCAAAATTTTAGCTCAAGAGGTTAGGAAAGGACCTAATAGTTTATTTGTTTGGTTTGCTAACACATGGCCCCAAAAACATATGTCAGCTTGGCTAGGTATGATTCCCAGTATTGTGAGGTTGTCCATCATTTTGTCATCGGATGTGATTTTCCTACGTGTTGCAAATTCTACCTCTATGATGTTAATGATGCAGAATTAGCAGCAGTTATGTTAATAAGACAAGACTCAATCTACAAGATTATATGTATATGTATAATCTTCACTGGTTTTCTTCTCTAGACAACCCAGCCTGAGATACCTGGTATGGAAATTGTAGGTAATTTAAATACACATGTCCTTTTATATGCAAACACCTCTTTCTAGCTGTCCTAAACTCAGTCCTATAGCTATGCACTGCTTGAAAGTAGGGTCAACTACTCTAAAATTCAATTCATAGTTTTTGTAGACTATCCCTGACCCAAGGGGTTTATAAACAAATATTTATTGAAATAAATCATTCATTTCACTAAAAATTGGTTTCCATCCCTGGGAAGTAGCGTTGTCCAAACCCAAGTTTGTCATGCTTTAAGGAGATTCTTATTTGATTAAGGTGGTTAACTGATTTCACTTGCTGTGAACAATTTTAATACTAAATACATTATGTCCTTTTAATAAGGGGTGTATTTTAGAGAGATTTCTGGGTGGCACAAATGGTTTGCACTCGACTGCTAACCCAGACCAAACCTGCACATCAGCTCCATGGAGAAAGGCCTGGTGACCTGCTTCCATAAAGATTACAGCCAAGAAGACCCTAGAACAGTTCTACTCTGTAACACATGGCGTAACCGTGAGTCAGAATCATCTCGACACCAACAGGTTTGGTTTGGTTTTGGTATGTTAGAGCTTTGATCACACACCCATTAGAGCCTGTGCTTCATTATGGCAGTAGATTCAAAAAATTTTTGAACAGAGGAGTGTGGAACACACACACCCCTAAGCAACACCTGAGGCTTAAGACCTTCTTGAGCTTTTCCATTTTCCCAGGAGGTGGCTAATATCTCCCCCACTCAACTTCTCCCTAAAGCTTATGGGATCTGCATTTAATCCGCAACTCAGAGCAGCTGCCCATTCTGTAGCTTTTAGAGAGGACAATCTTCAATTTGTTGGCATGGGATATTTCCTTAAAGGCTAACAGGGAGAAGCAATATTAAGGATGATTTCTTGAAAGATTATCAGCTATTTCACTCTTCTGGGTGTTCTAAAACCTGCATGCATGTCAAACCAGCTTAGCAAAGACTTGGACACTTGCAGTGCACAAAGAATCACTTTTGTAAATTGGTTTGTTGCATTATGCTGTTTATCCATCCTGAGAGGTAAGTAAGAAGCTGATGAAACTGCTCTAGGCGATCATTTTGTATCCTACACTACATTCTCTTTAAAAGGACTCCTAGGCTCTTCTTGGTACCAAGAACTATTGAGATTCTTCTGGGAACTTGTTCTACCTCGTCTTATGACCTCCATGAACTGAAGAACACACCAGGTCCCATGTTCACATGGGTAGCTAGAATACTTAAAACTATTCTTCACCCTTAGAAAAGATCATTATGGTATGTATTTTTCAGCCTTTTTTCTCTGAATTTATTTTCTGTCCCCATCATGCTTTTCTTTCGTCATTTACTTTTATTTTTGCACCATTTTATTCTATCTTGTATATCCTCGTAAATTACCCTAACATGTTTGGAAAAAAACACGAATAACTAAAATAACTCTCACACTGAACCCAGAAGGTAGGTTTCTTGGTCCCCATTTGACAGACAAATGAACTGATGACTGGAGACTGAGCTGGTCAGGAAGGCAGAGTTGGAAACACTGTTGTCGGATTTCTAAGTCCCTTGCTCATAGCAACCTTTCCTGTCATATAAGAGCCTTTATAGAGTTCTTATGAGCAATACTGCTTCTCTGAGATGAAGGAAACAATTAATTAAATGAACTGTACGTTATAAAGGATATTGGTGTATGAACCTCTAATGTTCAGTTACAAACATAGTAACTACTACATTTGATCTATAATAGCTACAGGACCTGTTGTCTGTTGGGCCACGGCTAGATGGAACCATGCTGCTATTCCTGGGGTTCCCAAAGGGCCCAGCCAGCCAGGGGCAGGGGACATGGGCCTCTTGCAGACAATGTAAATACTGCTGGAATCCTCCGTGGGGTACTCAGGCACATTCTTTCCTTCAGCTCCTCTGCTGCCTCATTCTCATTCTCCTACCCCATTTTTTTTGCCCTTTTTGAACCCATGACCCAGATTTCACCTGTAGCTCCTTCAGACTCTAGGCCAGGGCCAGGTTCTAATCTGCCTGTTTTGCTGGAGGAAAGGTGGACAGGACGCAGAATCTCCCTTCTTGGCTTACACAAATCACCATCCCTTGATCCAGAGAGGTGAGGATGGAGAGGAGCGAACCAGCGATAGCTCATTCGGCCTCTGCAGAAGAAGGCATATCTTCCCTGGTCAGATTTCCCGCACCTCGCTTCCTCTCAGTCCCTTGTAACTATGTGTCTTCTGCTTCTTCAGGACAGAAACCTGTCTTGTCTTACTCCGCTCTCTGACTCCAGGATTGGCCCAGTACCTGGCAAGTAATTGTTGTTAGGTGCCATTGGGTCAGCTGCGACTCATAGCAACCTTATGTACAACAAAAAGAAAGTTGTCCTTCATGATTGGTGGTATGTTTGAGTTCATTGTTGTCGCTCTATGTCAATCCATCTCATTGAGGGTTTCCCTCGTTTTTGCTAGCCCTCTACTTTAACAAACATGATGTCCTTTTCTAGAGATTGGTCTTTCATGGAGCATTCTGGTTGTATTTCTTCTAAGACTTGTTCATTCTTCTGGCAGTCCATGGTATAGATGCTCGATATACACTGACTCCTTTCTCTTCTTCAGTCCTGAAGTCGGCCCCTCCTGGCTGCCCCTCCCTGTTGACCCTTGGGATGTGCTGGCTCCCCCTCCCTCTCCATCTCTGCTGTCGTCCTAACCCTGGACCTGATAAATGTGGTTTATGGAACACCTACTTCCAACCAGGACAAGGCCCTTGAGACTGTGAAAGGAAATGTCCCCATATGTTTCCCCACACTCACCCCAGCTATTTGTACTCTTGTGCTGTCAGATCTGGGGTGTACAGGACACCTGGTACCTGGCTCTTTTAAAGACTTTGTCTTAGAAACAGGAAGCTAAGCCATGCCAAGAAGAAATGAAAACAAAGCTCTCAAGAGTTCACTTGGGGTTTACTGCAGCAGGGGCTTGCCCCACAGAAGGAAGTTTTTAAGGGGCCCTGTCTGAGCTCCAGAGAGTAGGGCAAGGCAACCAGGCAGGGCAACAATCAGGGGCCTCTCTGGATCACCACAGGCACTCAGCGCTATCGGTGCTTCAGCCATTCCTCTGAATCTCTGCTGAGACGGAGGGTGTCCAAACCCCATTCTACATCTGATGGGCTGTGTATCATGGACAAAAGTCTTCACCTTTGTCCTGTGCTGGGAATGGGCTGGGAACTGGCAGTGCTCTCTCCATTGCCTTGTGCTTCCCGACACCTTGGCAAATCTTCCCATTACAGCCTTCCCTCCCTCTGGGACTAGGTTTAGACAGGGCTGTTTGTGCAAAGTCAGTCACCAGTGTGTTTCACTGGGTGAGTGAAACTGGACAAAACAGACTGCTGGGATTGTGAAGAGGAGGCCACAGGCCTTCCTAGAGCAGGGGTCTTCCCAAGGCTGTAAGCAGTACCGATGTGGTGCTCTAGGGCAGAAGTGGGCAGACAAGGGCCTGACACAGGTCTAGTCACCAGCATTCTCCTCAGTAGGTACCGGAGGATCTGTCACACTTTCCTGTCTCTGGGAAAGCTTCTTGGCAGATGGTATAGAATTCATGTTTACCTTTTTCATTCATTCAACAGCTATTGGGAACCTTCTATTTGCTCAATGAAAAAAGCGAAGGTTTTGGCCTAGAGTCAAAACCAGTTCTGTTATTTGCTTAACTTTGAGATCTTGGGCCAACTCAGTTTTCTCAATTGTAAATGAGGGTAAACCTCTCTACCTTATTTGATTCTACTGACAATCGAAGGCTACCTGATGTCCCCTGCCCCCAGAGAGACCTGGGCGCTCCCTCCTCTTGGTGCAGATACGCATCCTAGCCAGGGGAATCATGGCTCTGCATTTGTCCCTTACCTGTACTTCTGAGCTCCCGGAGGACAAAAGCTGTGTTTTATTCCTCAATCTGTCCCCAGGACCTGGAAGAGTGCCCTGCTCACTTAAGGGTGGGTTGGATGAATAGGTAAATGATTTTTTTTCCCTCTGTTGTGTCCTGAGTGGATACCTGGCCTATAAAGATGCACATGACCTGGGTCAGCCAGATCTGCAAGGCCATGTGGGGCTGAGGGGAAATTGCAGGCTGAAGTCTGTGGTCACCTCTGAGCCAGCTAAAGAGCTGAGGTGATGTGAAGGTAGACACAAGTCTAGAGGCTGTGAACTAGCACCCTGTTGGCCTGGGAGAGTACACCACCGAAATCACACTTCAAGGCACCTCGAAGACACCTTCAGCATCTGGTTCTATACCCTAGAACTTGGACCCAGGGGTAGGTAAAATTCAGCTCAACCAAATAAAGGAGTTTTCAATAATTGGAGTTGAGTGAGCTACTCAGGAAGTGGTGGGTTTTCCAACTCTGAGGGTTTTCATGCAAAATCTAGTTGGCCATATTTTAGGAATGTCTTGTGGGTGAGCCATGAAACACTGAAGATTGGATTCCATTCCAAAGTGTGGTACATGAGCTGATTTTAGAAAGTACACAGATGCACATTAAAAAAATAATAATTATGTGTTTTGTTTTGTTTACATTTTATGAATTTTGTGGTTATTCTGTATTTATGGAAGGAGATGCTGTTTTTCATTTATGGAGTAACTTAAAATTTTATTTTAAAATAAATATACCAAATAAATACCATTTAAAATCACTCAGAATAAATGAAATATTTATGTATATATCTAATAATACATGTACAGGACTTGTACACTAAAAACTTACAAAACACTGATGAAAGAAATCAAAGAAGATCTAAATTAATGGAGAACGTATTGTATTCATGTATTGGAAGACTTGTATAGTAAAGATGTCAATTCTAGCCAAGTTGATATACAATTTAACAAAATTCCTATCAAAATCCCAGCAAGACTTTTTGTAGATATAGACAAGATTAATCTAAAATTTATACGGAAAGGCAAAGGAAGTAGAATACAAGTAGAATACAAAAACAATTTTGAAGAAGAATAAAATGAGAGCAACCAGTCTCCATGATTTCAAGACTCCTTTTATAGCCAAAGTGATCAAGACTATGGTATTGGTGGAAGGATAGACACACAGATCAGTGGAAATAAGAAATAAACCCACACAAATATGCCCATCTCATTTTTTACAAAGGTGCGAAAGCAGTCCAATGGAGAGAAGATAGCCTTTTCAACAAATGGTGCTACAGCAACTGGACATCTATAGGCAAAAAAAAAAAGACCTAAATCTTACACCTTATACAAAATTTAACTCAAAACAGATCATGGACGTAAATGTAAAACATGAAACTATAAAAATTAAAAAAATAAATAAATAAGGAAGAAGAAAATCTTCAGGATCAAGGGCTAGGCAAAAAGTTCTTAGACTTGACACCAAAACCATGATCCCTAGAAGGAAAAACTGATAAATGGAACATCATCAAATATAAAACTTCTGTCCTGCAAAAGACCCTGTTAAGAGGATGAAAAGACAAACCATAGTCTTTGCAAACTATTACTTTGTAAACCACACATGTGACGCAGGACTAGCATATAGAATATATAAAGAACTCTCAAAACTTAAAAGTAAAAAACTATCCCATTATGAAATGGACAAAAGGCGTGAAGAAACATTTCATCAAAGAATATATACAGAGAGGAAATAAGCACATAAAAAGATCAACATCATTAGCCATGAGGGAAATGCAAGTTAAAATCACAATGACATCATTACATACTTATCAGGATAACTAAAATTAAAATAAAAACAGTGATATATGGAAAAACTGAATTATTCATTCATTGCTGGTAGGAATGTAAAATAGTGTAACCACTCTGGAAAACAGTTTGGCAATTTCTTACAAAACTAAATATGCAACTAACATGCAGCCCAGCAATTATACTCCTGAAGATTTATCCTAGAGAAATGAAAAATTATCTTCACACAAAAATATTCCCTCCCTCCCATCCTTCCTTTCTGCTTTCCTTCCTTCTGTCCCTTCTTTTATTCCCTTCCCTTCTGTCAGCAAATGTGTATTGAGTGTCTACTATGTGTCAGCTCCTCTGCTAGACACATTAGATATAAAGCCAAATGGGCATATTCCATACTTTTGTGGTACTAATATGCTATCTAATGGGGTAATACCAAAACAAACAAACAACAACACACATATACATATATAAACCATTTGTTGGCGAATAGATTCTGACTCAGCGACCTTATAAGACAAAGTAGAACTGCCCCATTGGGTTTCCAGGGATCGGCTGGTGGGTCTAAATTGCTGACCTTTTGGTTAGCAGCTGAACCACTGTGCCTTCAGGGCTCCTGTGAAGGTAATAAACCCTATAGGTGTGACCCTATAGGACAGAGTAGAACTGCTTGATAGTGTTTTCAACGAGAGGCTGGTGGACTTGAACTGCTAATGTTTTAGTTAACAGCCAAGCTCTTAATCACTGTGCCACAAATTACTACACAGAAACCCAAAGGAGAATTTCCTAAACCATCCTGGTGGGTTAGAAAAGGTTCCATGAAGAAAAGGAGGTTTAAAGTGAGTTTTAAAGGCTAAATAGAAGCTAGTTAGAAGGAGAAGGAGGAGGAAGAAAAACAGGAAGAGGAGAAGGCTGAGGCAGAGACTGGGCTCCGTGTCTCCCAGATTTAATCACTTGGAATAGGGTTCCGAAAGCAGTAAGAGTGAAACCCTCATGGGCAAGCAAATCTCTGCTCATGTCACATTGGCAACTGTCCCTCTGGCCAAAGCAAGTCACAAGGTCAGCCCAGATTCAAGGGGGCAGAGAAAGACTACAAGGAGCTGTAAACTCTGTGGCCATTTTGTAGTCTACATACAGGAAATGAGCTTAAGAAAAATAGCTGCAACTATACAGCTTGTTCAACAACATTCATCATGGGCTCCTGGGCTCCTCTGCCCTTTGCTTGCCACTGGCATCTCTTCCTGCCACTCAGTAGTTATTATTTTTAACTTGACTGCATGGTCCAGCCTACCTGTCAGCTTCTTATGCTCCTTTATCCATTAGATTCCTTCTCCCTTTACATGGACCCTCACCCTTCCCAGCACAATGACATAGGCTGCGGACACTTACTTCAAATGAGGAGCGCTTCCATGCAGCTTCTCCTGCTCCTCTCACTGCCTGATAGAGGTTGGATGGCAGGAACACCAGTATTAAAAGTGCAAACAGAAATGACACCTTTATAAAGATTGTGCACAATTTTAAAGACTCTCTCCAATCCCTCCCACCTTTCTACCCACAGAAGAAGCTTGTCCCTGGTCCTCAGCCAGCCTTTTGATGGCTGCAGAAGTAGGTGCTATCAAAGCCTGAAGGACATGGGCCCACCCTCCGCCTATCTCTTATCTGTTCCACCCCTCGTTCTCATGCCCCCACAGGGTAGTCAGCTATCTCTCTGCCTGTAGTCCCCTCACATGCTCTGGACCTGGGGATGCCTTTGAACATGTTCTTAGGCTTGACCTGCAGTAACAGCTTTCAGTGGATCCATGATTATCACAGCCCATGTTAAAAAAAACATGCTCCACACCCCATCCGGCTGGGCCCGTGTTCTGCCTGGTCTGTCTCAACGAAGAACATTCAGTTGATAGCTTAGCCCAACCTACAGTGAGGACCTGGATACTGAGAGTCAACCTAAGAAAGTCTGACAACATGAGAACAATGAAGAAGGCCCCAAGCATTGGCCGTCCCATTTCCCTGTGCTCCTGAAGGTGTCTAAGTATCCTTGTCCTCTATTCCCCTGGGGGAAAAAAAAAGGGCAGTCAAAAGTCATCCTGGTCATCAGCCTTCCTAGGCTCCTGCTTCTTGTGAAGTCCTGCAGGCCGTGCTAACTTCACAATAAACAGGTAGGATTGGAATTCCTCCTCCCCAGCATATCCTAATGTGGTTGTTGTTCTGGCTTCAAACAAAGCCAGCTCACTATCGACCTGCCTGATTGCTGAAAGGTGAGGGTGCAGGAAGCTGATCACTCAGTGTCTTATGTGGAGAGATGAGGAGCAGGTTGCACCAAAGTCATACTGCCAGCAACTTAGGAAACTGTGGGGTGAAGGGTCCAGGCTGCTCCCTTACTCTGTCAGCAGTCTCCCCAGCAGGTACCAGAATGTGATCTTTAGACAAATGAGGCCTCCTATAGCTCTGAACTCTGCCAAAACACCCTGCTGGCCAGTTGAGGCCAGGAGCACTCAGCAGATGCCACCAGGTTGCTCTAAGGGCCTGAGGCTCAGTGCAGGCTGGCCAGTGCCAGGGCACAACCTACATCAATGCATCTTGATTTACTACAGTGTCTATCAACAACACCTCCTCTTGCAATCCTCCCACAGGAAGGTGAGCTCCCAGAGCCTACAGCGATCACTTGGCAATTGCAAAAACGTTTTAATATGAGAGCATGTGGTGAGGAGGGAAGATGATTAAAAGCAAATGAAAGCAGGAGCTGGTGATGGCTCCTCTGGGGCTCTAATGGTTCCTCTTTGGACAGAAGGGCCCACCACACTGAGGAAGTCTCTGTCTCTAGCCCCAGTAGACCCCACTCCAGATTGGCTGAGTGCGTGGGAAATGTTCCATGGTGGATGAACATGCTGAGTGAGGACTGAGAGTTCTGATGCTAAAACTGGCTGCACAAACACCTGGCTCCCCTGACTCCAGATTTCCCCTCAGTGGGCGTGGATGACCATTTTCTCCCTAGAGCCATCATAGGCACAGATGGGCTCCCTTCCCACGTGGGAGACACCTACTCTAATGGAAACAGGGGTAGAATGAAGACACCTGACTGCAGCCTGACCCAAGGGAGCTTCTGCAGCTGTCCTTGCTACCTCCTTTTCTACCTGTAAGCTCCTACTCACTTGTGAAGGCACTGCCACCACCCCTGTGAGGTCCTCCTTCCTAGTTCTGCAGGTGCCATCACACTGTACACATCTCAGGGCATCCTCACTGGTGGCTAAAAGGCTTCCCTGCCAGCCTTGGTGTCCTTGTGGGTGGGGCCCATGTGGATTCTTCTGTGTGTCCCCACTGTTTAATTTAGTTCTGAATACAAACCAAAGACGAAATCCATTGCTATCGAGTTGATTCTGGTTCATGGGAACCCCACGTGTTACAGAGTAGAACTGCTCCAGAGGGTTTTCTTGCCTATAATATTTACAGAAACAGATGATCAGGCCAGGCCGTTCTTCTGTGATGCCACTGGGTGGGTTTGAACTGCCAACATTTAGTTTAGCAGATGAGTGCAAACTGTCTGTGCCACCCAGGGACCTCTCCAGCACACAATAGGTGCTAAATAAATACGTATTTGATCCACAAAGAAATATTTTGCCTTAGTTTTCTTGGCTTCAAAATAGTGATAGCAATTCACAAGCTTAGTGTACAGAGTGAAACCTCATGTCTTCTAATATTTAGATTAAAAACTAACATGTGTTCGCTGTTCCCCATACACAGGAGTGTCCCAGGATGGGATCCTCAGCCCTAAAATGGTGGGAGGCTGGCTCAGCCCCCAGGTCAGGCTGATGACCTTCACCTCCATCTGCCATGGCACCGCGATCTTATGAGTGTCACTTTTGCTGTTTGAGCACCATTTTGTTCATCCTTGGTAGGCACAGACATTCTGGGTCCAGTGAGCTGGGAGCAGAACAGCATTGGGTCAGAGGCAGGGCAGAGGCATCTGTAATGCTCAGAGTTAGGTTTATCAGTGGGGGAGCCATGTACAATAAGCCTGGACTCTCCATGTTAAATGACAGGTAGATAGTTGCCTACACACACATGCACACAGAAACACACCCTCACAGTCGCGCTCACAGTGTTCCCCAAGATATGCATGCCACAGAGATTAGGGCATCTTCTGTGACCACTAGAGCCTGGTGCCAGTCCAGGGTGACCTGCCCCTCCCTCTCAGCCCTCACAGAACTCTTTCCTCCCAGCTCTACCCAGTAGGACCCAACTTGGTCCAGTCTCTAACAAGAAAATTCAAAAGGGTGGGCTTGGGAACTTGGCTCTATCCTGAAAGTCTATATGGGAAGAATGACCTTCTCCATGCAAACAGAAAACATCCCCTATGGAAATAGGTGCTCACCTGCCTCACATCTAGTTTCCAAAAGAGGCCTCTCAAATAGTTCTTCCCAGAGCAAAGAATATCTGCTCCAAGGCAAGTTGATTCTTTGCTGATAACCAGAAATTATTTTCACTAAAATAATTGGAAGTTCTGCCTCAGTGGACACCCCTCCATATACCCATAGCACACAATAACAGAGGCTTGTGAGAATCATAGGATCTGTGCACAACAGACACTGTTTGTGAACTGGAAATAACTTACAGGCATTACCTTATTTTTGTAATTAAACCATTATCTAGAAGAAGAGGAAATCAAGGGTGTGAGACTCCATTTGTCGTACTATTTCTGTTCAATACAATGAATTAGTCTTCTGTGGTTGCCATGACAAAGCACCACAAGCTTTGTGACTTAAAACAAGAGAAATAAGAGAAATTTATTCTCTCAGAGTGCTGGAGGCTAGAAGTCCAAATTCAGGATGTCAGCAGAGCCATGCTCCCTCTGAGGGCTCTAGGGGAGAATTCTCCCTTGCCTTTTCTAACTTCTGATAGCCCCAGTAGTTCCTTGGCTTGTGACTACATCACTCCAATTTCCACCTCCATCTTCTCACAGCTTTCATCCCTCTGTCTCTCTTTCTATTTCTACAAGGCCTTCTTAAGAGGACAACAGTCATTGGAATTAGGGCCCAACCTAATCCAGTATGACCTCCTCTTAACTGATTACATCTGCAAAGACCCTATTTGCAGATAATGTCACATTTTGAGGTTCTAGGTGAATATTATTGCCCAAACAATAAGCTCAAGCATACCAACGATCATGATGATGGTACACGACCACACAACATTTTGTTCTGTTACATATAAGTTTGCCATGAGTTGGAGTTGTCTCAGTGGCAACTAACAACAATAACAACAGGTGGGCATGAATTTTTGGAGGACATGATTCAATTCAGTGTACACAGAATTCTAGCTGGGGTACACAGTCTAACCAACTTGCCCAAAGAAGGTCAAGCCTGAGATGCCAAGTGAAAAAGTAGGAAGTTAAGGGAAGAGCAGGTGCAAGGGTATTTGTGGTGAGATAATATTTTCAGATGTTTAGAGATGTTTTCATTCGACCTTTAAGTCCTCAGAGTTAAAATGCAGAAAAGGAAAAGAGTCAAACTCAATCAGTGGCTTTTGACTTTCAAATTAGACTTTTTAAATTCATGGAAGTGATATTAGGGGGTTTAAAAAAAGGGATTTAAGACATATAATTAAAATACCGAGAAGATAAAGTCATGTTCACAAACAAGATAGATATCTCCATGGACCAGAAACAATATATGGACCTGTGAGTCCAGGGGCTAAAGCTGTAGGCTACAGATTCCAGACCCAGAAATGGATACGACACACAAAAAAATGGATACCCAGAAATGGATACCACAAAACCAACTGCCATAAAGAACAGGGACCAAGCTCACCCTACTGTTGGGAAGTGGAGATTGAGCTTCTGAGCAAATGTACGTGGAATAAAAGCCTGACATCTCTGCCTGTGGCTACAGACAGCATAAACTTTTCCCTGGGGTGGCAGGAGGGAATGGAAGCAGCCATGTATCTGCAAGCGAGCCAAGTGCTGTCCTGACTTAGGGACTCGACCTGTAACATACCTATGGGCCAGCAACATAAGAGCTGTGGTGATGTAGGAAACCCAGGGGCTGGATGCAGCAACAACTAAACTGCCAGAGAGAAGGCATGAATGCAGGGAGAGGGAAAAGCAACTAAAATGGGAAATAATATCACACAGCGTGCACGCTAGGAAATTTATGCCACATGAGGACAGCTACTATAATTATCAGCCAACAAACAAGCCAATGGAGGGATTCACTCCAGAAGAAATGAAGATTGCATAGAACAACTCATTCAGCAAATGTACTGGGCAATACTCCGTGCCAAGCTCTATTTCAGGTTCTTGTGATGCATCAACAAACAAAAAAGTCCCAGCCCTTAAACTGGGGGAAGGAGAAAGAGAATAAAGAAAGAATAAATAAATTATTTTTGTAGCATGTGAGAAGCTGGTAAGTGCTACAAGAAAAGAAAAAGATGAGTCAGTGTAAAGTAGGTCAGAAATGAAGGGATGAAAAGATGGTAGAGTAGTCAGATGATTCCGGTGGTCTCTCTTACAACAAAGACCCGAAAAAAACAAGTGAATCGATTATACATATGACAAGCTAAGAGCCCTGAAATCAAAGGCAAAGTTAAGAAATTGGACTGAGTGGCAGGAGGAGGGAGAGATGGTTCAGAAGTGGAGAGGAGTTGCTGGACCTGACTCGGTGGGAACTAGTGCCCCTCAGCCCTGATCCCCTGGCATGACTGCAGCAGGACATTTGGGACATGGTTTCCTCAGTGACAGACAGCGAGTGGCACAGAGTCTAATCATGCTTCCAGAATCAACGAAGAGCAGTGCTCTCAGCAAAAGATAAGTGCGTGCATCTAATTTACCACGTGGATCAAAAAGCACCCCTTTTGAAAGAACTGTCTCCCATTTACCTGATCACTCCTCCCTCTGCCCCAGGGCCTGAGCCAGCTTCAGTTGGCAGTCAATTTCCCT
This sequence comes from Elephas maximus indicus, assembly GCF_024166365.1. Taxonomy (NCBI): domain Eukaryota; kingdom Metazoa; phylum Chordata; class Mammalia; order Proboscidea; family Elephantidae; genus Elephas; species Elephas maximus. The sequence goes on from NC_064834.1 coordinate 643,999, forward strand.
GGGCCTGAGATAGGTCCTGCTGCATGCTCTGAGCCAGTCTCCTGGCCATGGAGGAGGAACAAATTAACAAATGGGGAAAAAAATAATCTGCCCGCACCCCTAAGTAGGGAACTCAGGGCAGAAGCCATTCCCATTCAGGCACGAGCAGTCCATGGACTTTGAATGTCTTTCACCCCTGCATTGACCTACGTGGGTCCATTTCAGTAGCAAAGGCCCTTGTTGGCACAGTGCAAGGGTGTATGTGCCTGAGGTCTGACTTTAACTGTTTCAGCTGTGCAGTGGAGTGGCAGGATTTTGACATTTGACATCACTCTGCCTATTAAACAGGATCCTCATCCTTCATCTGGGGTCTGAGGACTGGTAGTTCCATGCACACCACCTAGCCACCCACAACAGGAGTTCAAGTATAAGTGGTGCCTCCCAGCCCTTACAGCCAAAAGCGTTGGGTGCCTATGGTCTGGCTACAGAGCCCATCCATCTGTGTGCTCTAGGGAGCAGGGATGTGCTTTTCTAACACTCAGGGGATGGTTGTCAGCCCCCTGCCTTGCTCAGAGTGTGACTCCCTGGTGCAACCAGTTACCCATGCCTACACCAATCACCCCTGCTCCTCTAAGACCATAGGTGAGAGCCTGCACCACACACTTGGTGACTAACAACCTGGACACCTGAGGTGAATCCATACAATAAAATGGACTTATAGGCTCATATACCTGGTAACAGCTCTAGCCATCTGGTGACAGGACATCAGAGCTTCTAAGGCACCAATAATCACACTAACTTACTCGAGCAGACTATTTGGGTATTTCAAAACAAACAAATAAACCAAAAACAAGAAGATAGGACACAGTAAGTAAGCATAAAATAATACAATACCTTATAGATGGCTTGGACACAATGCTCAAATCATATAAAGAAGCAGACCATACCTCACAGCATGCACAAAAACTAACTCAAAATGGATCAAAGACTTAAGCATAAAATCTAAAACAATAAAGATCATGGAAGAAAAAATAGGGACAACGCTAAGAGCCCTAATACATGGCATAAACAGTATACAAAACATTACTAACAATGCACAAATACCTGAGGAGAAACTAGATAACTGGGAGCACCTAAAAATCACACTTATGCTCATCCAAAGACTTCACCAAAAGAGTAAAAAGATTACCTACAGACTGGGAAAAATTTTGGGCTACGACAACTCCAAACAGCATCTGATCTCTAAAATCTACACGATACTGCAAAAACTGAACAACAAAAAGACAAATAACCCAATTAAAAAATGAGCAAAGGATATGAACAAGCACTTTGCGAAAGAAGACATTCAGGTAGCTAAAAGATACATGAGAAAATGCTCACGATCCTTAGACAAATCAAACCTACAAAGAGATACCATCTTACCCCAACAAGGCTGGCATTAATCCAAAAAATACAAAACGATAAATGTTGGAGAGGTTGTGGAGAGACTGGAACACTTATACACTGCTGGTGGCAACATAAAATGGCACAACCACTTTGGAAATTGATTTGACGCTTCCTTAAAAAGCTAGAAATAGAACTACCTACCATACCATCCAGCAATCCCACCCCTCAGACTATATCCTAGACAAATAAGAGCCTTCACACGAACAGATGTATGCATGTATGCATACCCATGTTCTTTGCAGCACTTTGCAGCACTGTTACAATAGCAAAAAATGGAAGCAACCAAGGTGCCCATCAACAGATGAATGAATAAATAATTTATGGTATAATCACATAATGGAATACTACAGAATGATTAAGAACAATGATGAATCCATGGAACATAACATTGGAGGAACCTGGAAGAAATTATGCTAAGTGAAATTAATTGCAAAAGGACAAATATTGTATGAGGCCACTATTATAGGAAATCAAGACAAAGTTTAAACACAGAAGAAAATATCGTTTGATGGTTACGAGGGTGGGGAGGGAGGGAGAGGGGTATTCGCTAATTAGATAGTAGACAAGAACTGTTTTAGTTGAAGGGAAAGACAACACACAATACAGGAGAGGTCACCACAACTGAACTAAACCAAAAGCAAAGAAGCTTCCTGAATACAACTGAATGCTTTGAAGGCCAGAGTAGCAGGGGTGGGGTTCTGGGGACCATGGATTCAGGGGACATCTAGGCCAATTGGCATATTAAAAAACCTTCTGTGTCCCACATTGGTGAGTGGCATCTGGGGTCTTCAATGCTAGCAAGCAGCCATCTAAGATGCATTTATTTGGTCTCAACCCACCTGGAGCAAAGAAGAATGAAGCGCACCAAAGACATAAGGTAAATATGAGCCCAAGAGAGAAAGGACCACATAAACCAGAGACTACATCAGCCCGTGACTGGAATATTTTGATGGTGCCCAGCTACCACCAATGACTCCCCTGATAGGGAACACAACAGAGAATCCCTGATGGAGCAGAACAGTGGGATGGAGACCTCAAAATCTCATAAAAAGGCCAGACTTAATGGTCTGACTGAGACTAGGGGGACTCTGGAGGTCATGGTCCCCAGACCCTCTGCTAGCCCAAGACTGGAACCATTCCCAAAGCCAACCCTTCAGAGAGGGGTTGGACTGGACTATGAGACATAAAATGATACTGGTGGGGAGTGAGCTTCTTGGCTCAAGTAGACACATGAGATTATATGGGCAGCTCCTGTCTGGAGGTGAGATGACAAGGCAGAAGGGGACAGGAGCTGGTTGAATGGACACGGGGAATACAGGCTGGAGAGGAGGAGTGTGCTGTCTCATTAGGGGGAGAGCAGCTAGGAGTACATAGCAAGGTGTGTATAAGTTTTTGTATGAGAGACTGACTTGATTTGTAAACTTTCACTTAAAGCACAATAATAAAAAAAATGACAGAAAAGATGTTCAACATCACAAACCACTAGTGAAATGGAAATCAAGACCACGATAGGATATAACTACACACCTATATGAACAGTTTAAAAAAAAAAAAAAGAGATACCTACAAATTCTGGTGAGGATGTGGGCCGACTGGATTTATGTTGCTGGTGGGAATGTAGAATGGTAGGGCTATAATTTGACTGTTTCTCATAAAACTAAATATAGAACTGCCATACAATCCAGAAATCAAACTCCTCATTATCCCAGAAAAGCAAAAATGTATGGTGTCTTAGTCATCTAGTGCTACTGTAACAGAAATACCACAAGTAAATGGTTTTAACAAAGACAATTTTATTCTCTCACAGTCCAGTAGGCTAGACATCCAAATTCAGGGCACTAGATCCAGGGGAAGGCTTCCTCTCTCTATCAGCTCTGGAGGAAGCGCCTTGTGATGCATGTCTACCTTTGGTCTGGGAGCATCTCAGCTTGGCAACTTCAGATCCAAAGGACGTGCTCTGTGCAGGCACTGCTTTCTTGGTGGTACAATGTCCCCCCTCTCTGCTTGCTCCCCTTTCCTTTTATCTCTTGTAAGATAAAAGGTGGTTCAGGCCACACTCCAGAGAAACTCCCTTTACATTGGATCAAGGATGTCATCTTAGTAAGGGTGTTACAATCCCATCCTAATCCACTTTAACATAAAATTACAATCACAAAATGGAAGACAACTACCCAATACTGGGAATCATGGTATAGCCAAATTCATACACACATTATTGATACACACATTTTGGGGGGACATGATTCAATCCATGACATATATCTAGCCAAAAACTTGTACATGAGTGTTCATGATAGCTTTATTTGTAATAGCCAAAAATTGTGAACAACTAACTTGTCCCTCAAGAGGAAAGTGGTTAAACTGTGGTATGTCTATTCCAAGGAATACTAATCAACAATAAAATGTAACAAAATACTGAACCACACAAAACTTTGGAAAGATCTTAAGCGCAATATGCTGAGTGAAAAAAGCAGTCTGAAAAGGTTAAAAAAAAGTCACATACTGTATGATTCCGTTTATATAACATTCTCAAAGTGACAAAATAATAATAGTAGAAAAAAATTAGTGGTTACCAGGCTAAGGGCTGGGGTTGGGGTGGCAGGTGTGGGTATAAAGAGATAGCAGAAGAGAGATATTTGCAGTATTTGAATAGCTTTGCATCTTGATTGTGGTGGGTTATAGGATTCAACATGCGATGAAATGAATAGAATGATGTACACACATTATAGCAATGCAAATTTTCTGGCTATGCTAGTGTACTATAGTTACATAAGATATAACCTTTGGGGGAAACTGGGTGAAGAGTACTTGCACTGCTCTGTGCTATTTTAGAACTTCTTGTGAATCTATAATTATTTTTTTTTTAAATTACAGTGTAAAATGTAACTCAATGAAGTTGATTTTTGGAAAATTAATAACAGGAAAACGAATAAATTTATGTCCTGTTTGTTTACCCTTAAAAAAATAAAAAAGAAATGAAGTGATGAGAGAGAGTGGGTTACAAATTAAATAGGACTTTAAATGAAGACTTAAAAAGATTGTTCAAACCAATAATGAAAGAAATTACTTCAATGAAAATGAAAAGACAATTACAAAATAAAAATAAGTGAACAGAAAGCAAGCAAAAACAATATTTTAAATAATCATTGTAAAAGAAAAATACTTAGAAATTTATGAACTGAAAAATACAATCCTTAATTTAAAAAAAAAAACAAACTTAAAACTCAATAGGTAGAGTAAATAAACTAGACACAGTGCAAAGAAAATTAGTAAAATGGAAGACTGTATTGTGAATTTTTTCCAGAATGCCACGCAGAGATATAAAGCAATGGAAAAGACTAGCAAGAATTTAAAACTTGGACAAAGCCAAATGTTGATGGGGATATGAGGGTATAGGAGCTTCGTACATATAGATAGCGGAAGTGTAAGCTATTACAGCTATTATGAAAGGCACTCTCACACAATTTAAATTAGGATGATTCTGGAGGTATATGAGCTAGATCCTAGACAAATAAGACTATAGAAGTAGAGATGGAGTTAGTGATATCTCAAAGAAATTCTCATGCAGGCCAATGAGGGGACAAATATAAATGGGTTTTATCTGTGGTGTCAGTGAGTTGAAGACAATTTGGCTGCTATCACTGGGAAAGTGAATTGATAACATGTGGTCAGGCACACTAAGCACTATTATGCAGCAATTAGAATTTGATGTACATGCAACGACATGGATGGTTCTTATAAAACATTGTGCTTAGTGAACAAGAAAGAAGCAACAATTTAAAACAATACAAGTTAAATCAACACAGTATCATTTTCATAAATAAAAAGTAGGTGCCCAAAACTCAGTACATATCTTTAAGATCACGTACAAAAAAAAAGATACACATTAAACAGATTGGAGTGGCTTCTCTTGTGGGAGTGGGGGAGGAAAAGAGATCAAGTTATACAAGAAAATAAATGAGTAGGCAAGAAACGAATCTGGCATGGAACAAGGTGCCATGAAGTAAGGAGTATCATTAACTCCACTCTATACGAAACCCATATAAAGAAAAAAAATAATGGTAAAAAGCATGGATATTTGAAAGAGAAGTTAAGGGTTGCTGAGGGGAAAGTGACAATTCCAAACATTTCTCTAATGCAAATTCTAGAAGTAAAGAGTAGAGGGAAAAGAGGAGGGGCAATATTTGTAGTGGTGATAGGTGAGATTTTTCAAGAATTAACAAAGAATGTGTGAAATCCTTGGGGCCTTTTTGTTGTTCTTGTTATTTTTCTTCATTTCTCGATTTCTTGTATCTCTCTAATCTTTTTTTCCTGTCTCCAGAATACCTAGTGCTGTGTGCCATCTCTGCCCCTTCTAGCCAGGCTGTACAGCATAGCTTGGGAGCCACTTTCCTGCCCTGTGCAGCTGTGCCAGTGGGATCCCTGGGGGCATTTCTTTTTTTTCTTTCTTTCTTTTCCTTCTTTATTTTTTTCTTTTTCATTTCTCAGTTTCTTGTCTCTCTCTACTTTCCTTGTTTTCCTGACTCCTGAATACTTGGTGCTGTGTACCATCTCCACCTCTTCTAGACAGACTGTGCCCTGATGCCTGGGACATACTTCATTAGTCACTGGTGGGATTCCTGGGGGGTATTTCTTTTTATTTATTTATTTTCTCTTTTTCTTTTTTCTCTTTTGCTTTTCCTCATTTCTCAGTTTCTCATCTCTCTCTACTTTCCTTCTTCTCCTGTCTCCTGAATACCTGGCCCTGTGTGCTATCTCCGTCTCTTCTAAACAGGCTGCGTCCCGAGGCCTGGGAGCCACTTCCCCTGTTGCCAGTGGCATCCCTGGGGGAATTTTTTTTTAATTTTTACTTACTTATTTTTTTTCTATTTTTCTTTTTTCCTGTTTATTTTACTTCATTTCTTGGTTTCTCATCTCTCCACTACAACGGCAGGCTCCCTCGGCACTTCCCCCCCTCCAGCTCCAGTTTCTCTCTCCTCTGTCTCTTCTTTCCCATACCCAACTTATCTCCACACATTACAACCCCCCCCCTCCCCGCCTATCTGCACCATGTGCTGAACATTGCACACCTGAGTAGCACGGGCACAGCCTCCCGGAACCTGCCCTGTACTGACCCCTGGCCTGTCCTGTTGCCCCTAGTACATGCCACAAACAACCTATCCCAGGCCCTCCCCTTCAGCTGGACCAGCCCTGCTGCACCATAGCTGAAAGACCAGTCCTACCCATTGGACAAGAAGGTGAAAAGTATTGTGCCTACAGAGGAGCAAACAACAAAGAACCCACAGCCCACCTGCTTAGACATAACCAAATAAAACAAAAAAGCAGAATGAAACAAAAAATCTACAATCAATAAATGAAGAAAAAAACTACTGGATGTCAGACACAGACAATATCAAAACATTAAAAAAAAAAAAAGGACAGGATGGTTCCAGTAGGTGTCCAAAATAAAACACCAGATAGCCTTCCAGTAGAACAAAAGGCACTGGAACAACCTGATAGGGGACTCAAATCTCTAATATTCAGAGCTATCCAAGAATTGAAGGAAAAAGTAGACAGAAATGAGGAAAATATAGACAAATTCATGGGAAAGGCAGACAGAATCATGGAAAATACAGAAAAAAAATAGAAGAATTCAGGAAAATAATACAGGAACAAAATGTCAAAATAAATTCACAACTAGAAATCATGCAAAAGCAACAATTAGGAATCCAAAAGGGGGGACCAAGATGGCTGACTAGGTAGAAGCTACCTCGGATCCCTCTTGCAACAAAGACTCGGAAAAACAAGTGAATCGATCACATACATGACAATCTACGAACCCTGACCATCAAGCACAGATCTAAAGAGTTGACCTGAGTGACAGAGACTGAGAATGAACAACCATGGGGAAGCAGCGACTGTTTTTGGAGCCTGGAGCCAGCGTCCCAGTCAGGAAATCTTGGGGCTGGGCTTTGGACTGGGTGCAGGGGAGCTGAGCACGGCATCCTGAGATGGCGCAAACACGGGATGCAGCCCTAACCCCCAGAAGTGACCTTGGGGAAAGCCCAGCCAGTGCACGCAGGCAGCGCACCAACGTGGCTGACAGGAGGAGAAGTCACCGGGAGGCAGCGAATGGTTTTGGAGCCAGGAGTGCAGTGTCCCAGCTGGGGAACCTTGGTGCTGGGCTTTGGACTGAGAGCGGAGGAACTGACCATGGCTTCTGAGACAGCACAAGCACAGGACACGGGCCTGACCCTCGGGGGCAATCCCTACCCAGCCAGCGCACACAGCACGCCCCTCGGGAATCTCAGATAAAACAGTCACCCCAAGCAAGATAAGTAACTTTGTCTATATTCCTGGGTGCTACTCTCTCCTATTTATCTGAACCCTCCCCTCCCCTTCCCAGGTGGCTTCATTAACATTGGAATTTCCTGAGCCAGAGAGTGAACTGTGCTGCGGTTTTTCTTTTTCTTTTTTTTTTGGTCTTTTCCTAACCCATTCTCCTGGCTTGACACAAGCAGCTACAAAAAACCCAGGGACCAAAAATCCTTCCCTAATTGGACTAAAAACACAGAACCAGCTCCAGCCAAACATATGTGATCCACAGTCTTGGGCTTTCATCCCTACAGGGAACAAGGTGGCTATGATAATGCAAAGGCAATTCTGATAGGGATCTGACTGTAACTGTTTTAGCGGATTACTGGAAAGACAAGTTTCCCAGGTCTGATATCTCTGCATATTCAACAGAGCCCTCACTGACCCACAACAGGGAACTGGGGGCTGAAGCTCCCCCCAGACCACCTAGCCTCCTGCCTTAGGGGTCTAAGGAGGGTGACACCTACCAATCTGTAGAGGTACTTGCAATGGGAACCTAAGGTACAGCTGCAGAGCCCACCCACCAAAGTGCTTTAGGAATAGAGACATACCTACCTCACTGGCACTTGGGGGAAGCCTGTCAGCATCCTGCCCCGCCTGGAGTGTGAACCCCTGCTGCTACTAGAATCTGGTGCACACAACTATCACCACTACTTCTCTAGGTGGATAGGTGACAGTCTGCATCACACACTTGATGACCCACAATCAGATTCTACTCAAGGATAGTGAATGGACTCTTAGGCTTATATATCTGGTAACAGCCCAAACCCACTGGTAATAGGACATAAGTGATTCAAGGGCTACAACAATCAAGACAGCACAGTCTAGTAGCCCATCTATGTATATTCAAAGAAAAAAAACAAGGTAAGACTCGGTGAGCAAATATAGAATAAATCACTACGATATCTTAGAGATGGCTCAGAGACAGCAGTTGATATCAAACCACACAAAGAAGCAGACCATGATTGCTTCTACAACTCCCCAAACTAAAGAATCAAAATCTTTCCCAAATGAAGATACAATCCTGGAATTGCCAGATGCAGAATATAAAAAACTAATTTACAGAATGCTTCAAGACATCAGGGATGACCTCAGAAATGAAATAAGGCAATCTACAGAAAAAGCCAAGGAACACACTGATAAAGCAGTTGAAGAACTCAAAAAGATTTTTCAAGAACATAGTGGAAAAATTAATAAGATGCAAGAATCCATAGAGAGATAGCATTCAGAAATCCAAAAGATTAACAGTAAAATTACAGAATTAGACAACTCAATAGGAAGTCAGAGGAGCAGACTCAAGCAATTAGAATGCAGGGTGGGGGATCTGGAGGACAAGGGAATTGACACCAATATAGCAGAAAAAAAATCAGATAAACTATTAAAAAAAAATGAAGAAACCTTAAGAATCATGTGGGACTCTATCAAGAAGAATAACTTGAGTGTGGTTGGAGTCCTAGAACAGGGAGGGATAACAGAAAATACAGAGAGAACAGTTGAAGATCTGTTGGCAGAAAACTTCCCTGGCATCATGAAAGACGAAAGGATATCTATCCAAGGTGCTCATCGAACCCCATTTAAGATTGATCCAAAAAGAAAATCACCAAGACATATTATCATCAAACTTACCAAACCCAAAGATAAAGAGAAAATTTTAAAAGCAGCCAGGGATAAAAGAAAGGTCTCTTGCAAAGGAGAATCAATAAGAATAAGTTCAGACTACTCAGCAGAAACCATGCAGTCAAGAAGGCAATGGGATGACATATATAGAGCACTGAAGGAGAAAAACTGCCAGCCAAGGATCATATATCCAGCAAAATTCTTTCTCAAAAAAAAAAAAAAAAATTAAAACATTTACAGATAAACACAAGCTTAGAGAATTTGCAAAAACCAAACCAAAGCTACAAGAAATACTAAAGGAAATTGGTCAGAAAATCAATAATATCAGATACCAGCACAACACAAAGTCACAGAAGAGAGCATCCTGATATGAACGCAAATAGGGAAATCACACAAAAAAATTAAGATTAATTTTAAAAACAAAAAAACGCTCAAAACAGGGAATCATTGAAGTCATTATGTAAAAGATCACAATAATCAAAAAGAGGGACTAAATACAGGTGACATAGAACTGCCATTTGGAGAGGGATACAAGGCGATATAGGACAATACAAGTTAGGTTTTTACTTAGAAAAATAGGGGTAAATATTAAGGTAATCACAAAGAGGTATAACAGCTCCATAACTCAGAATAAAAACCAAGAAAAACATAACGACTCAGCAAACATAAAGTCAACTCCTATGAAATGAGGAACACACAGTTTACAAAGAAAAACAACTCAGCACAAAAAAGTAAGTGGAAAAATGAAATTGTCAACAACACACTCAAAAAGGCATCAAAATGACAGCACTAAACACATAAAAAAAAAACATACTTATCTATAATTACGCTGAATGTAAATGGACTAAATGCACCAATAAAGAGACAGAGAGTCTCAGAATGGATAAAGAAACACGATCTGTCTATATGCTGCCTACAAGAGACACACCTTAGACTTAGAGACACAAACATACTAAAACTCAAAGGATGGAAAAAAATATATCAAGCAAACAACAAGCAATAAAGAGCAGGAGTAGCAATACTAATTTCTGACAAAATAGACCTTAAAGTTAAATCCACCGCAAAGGATAAACAAGGACACTACATAATGATTAAAGGGACAATTGACCAGGAAGATATAACCATATTAAATATTTATACACCCAATGACAGGGCTGCAAGATACATAAAACAAACTTGAACAGAACTGAAAAGTGAGATAGACACCTCCACAATTATAGTAGGAGACTTCAACACACCACTTTCGGAGAAGGACAGAACTTCCAGTATGACGCTCAATGGAGACAAGGAAGACCTAACTGCTACAATCAACCAACTTGACCTCATAGACTTATACAGAACACTCCACCCAACTGCTGCAAAAGATACTTTTTTTTCTAGCACACATGGAACATTCTCTAGAATAGACCACATATTAGGTCATAAAACAAACCTTTGCAGAATCCAAAACATTGAAATATTAGAAAACATCTTCTTAGACCACAAGGCCATAAAAGTGGAAATCAATACCAGAAAAATTAGGGAAAAGAAATCAAATACTTGGAAACTGAACAATACCCTGCTCAAAAAAGACTGGGTTATAGAAGACATTAAGGAGGGAATAAAGAAATTCATAGAATGCAACAAGAATGAAAACACTTCCTATCAAAACCTCTGGGACACAGCAAAAGCAGTGCTCAGAGGTCAATTTATATCAATAAATGCACACATACAAAAAGACGAAAGAGCCAAAATCAGAGAACTGTCCCTACAACTTGAACAAATAGAAAGTGAGCAACAAAAGAATCCATCAGGCACCAGAAGAAAACAAATAATAAAAATTAGAGCTGAACTAAATAAATTAGAGAACAGAAAAACAATTGAAAGAATTAACAAAGCCAAAAGCTGGTTCTTTGAAAAAATTAACAAAATTGATAAACCATTGGCCAGACTGACTAAAGGCATACAGGATAGGAAATCAAATAACCTGAATAAGAAACAAGATGAGCCACATCACAACAGACCCAACTGAAATTAAAAGAATCATATCAGATTATTACAAAAAATTGTACTCTAACAAATTTGCAAACCTGGACGAAATGGATGAATTCCTAGAAAAACACTACCTACCTAAACTAACACAATGAGAAGTAGAACAACTAAATAGACCCATAAGAAAAAAAGAGATTGAAACAGTAATCAATAAACTCCCAACAAAAAAAAAGCCCTGGCCCGGACGACTTTACCGCAGAGTACCACCAAACTTTCAGAGAAGAGTTAACACCACTACTACTAAAGGTATTTCAAAGAATAGAAAATGACAGAATACTACCTAACTCATTCTATGAAGCCACCATATCCCTGAGACCAAAGCTGGGTAAAGACATCACAAAAAAAGAAAATTACAGACCTATATCCCTCGTGAACATAGATGCAAAAATCATCAACAAAATTCTAGCCAATAGAATTCAACAACATATCAAAAAAATAATCCACCATGACCAAGTGGGATTTATACCAGGTATGCAAGGCTGGTTTAATATTAGAAACACCATTAATGTAATCCAGCATATAAATAAAACAAAAGACAAAAACCACATGATCTTATCAATTGATGCAGAAAAGGCATTTGACAAAGTTCAACACCCATTTATGATAAAAACTCTCACCAAAATAGGAATTGAAGGAAAATTCCTCAACATAATAAAGGGCATCTATACAAAGCCAACAGCCAACATAACTCTAAGTGGAGAGAACCCGAAAGCATTTCCCTTGAGAACGGGAACCAGACAAGGATGCCCCTTATCACCGTTCTTATTCAACATTTTGCTGGAGGTCCTAGCCAGAGCAATTAGGCTAGACAAAGAAATAAAGTGTGTCCGGACTGGCAAGGAGGAAGTAAAATTATCTCTATTTGCAGATGACATGATCTTATACACAGAAAACCCTAAGGAATCCTCCAGAAAACTACTGATACTAATAGAAGGTTACAAGATAAACATGCAAAAATCACTTAGATTCCTCTACATCAACAAAAAGAACATCGAAGAGGAAATCACCAAATCAATACCATTCACAGTAGCCCCCAAGAAGATAAAATACTTAGGAATAAATCTTACCAAGGATGTAAAAGACCTATACAAAGAAAACTACAAAGAACTACTGCAAGAAACTAAAAGTGACCTACATAAGTGGAAAAACATACCTTGCCCATGGATAGGAAGACATAACATAGTAAAAATGTCTATTCTACCAAAAGCCATCTATACATACAATGCACTTCCAATCCAAATTCCAATGACATTTTTTAATGTGATGGAGAAACCAATCACCAACTTCATGTGGAAGGGAAAGAAGCCCTGGATAAGTAAAGCATTACTGAAAAAGAAGAAGAAAGTGGGAGGCCTCACTCTACCTGATTTTAGAATATATTATACAGCTACAGTACTCAAAACAGCCTGGTATTGGTACAACAACAGGACATAGACCAATGGAACAGAATTGGGAACCCAGATATAAATCCATCCACATATGAGCAGCTGATATTTGACAAAGGCCCAGTGTCAGTTAATTGGGGAAAAGATAGTCTTTTTAACAAATGGTGCTGGCATAACTGGATATCCATTTGTAAAAAAACGAAACAGGACCCATACCTCACACCATGCACAAAAACTAACTCCAAGTGGATCAAAGACCTAAACATAAAGACTAAAACAATAAAGATCATTTAAGAAAAAATAGGCACAACGTTAGGAGCCCTAATACAAGGCATAAACAGAATACAAAACATTACCAAAAACCAGATAACTGGGAGCTCCTAAAAATCAAACACCTATGCTCATCTAAAGACTTCATCAAAAGAGTAAAAAGACCACCTACAGACAGGGAAAGAATATTCAGCTATGACATCTCAGACCAGCGCCTGATCTCTAAAATCTATATGATTCTGTCAAAACTCAACCACAAAAAGACAAACAACCCAATCAAAAAGTGGGCAAAGGATATGAACACGCACTTCACTAAAGAAGATATCCAGGCAGCTAACAGATACATGAGAAAATGCTCTCGATCGTTAGCCATTAGAGAAATGCAAATTAAAACTACGATAAGATTCCATCTCACTCCAACAAGGCTGGCATTAATCCAAAAAACACAAAGTAATAAATGTTGGAGAGGCTGCGGAGAGATTGGAACTCTTATACACTGCTGGTGGGAATGTAAAATGGTACAACCACTTTGGAAATCTATCTGGCGTTTTCTTAAAAAGTTAGAAATAGAACTACTATACAACCCAGAAATCCCACTCCTCGAAATATACCCTAGAGGAATAACAGCCTTTACACGAACAGATATATGCACACCCATGTTTATTGCAGCTCTGTTTACAATAGCAAAAAGCTGGAAGCAACCAAGGTGTCCATCAACGGATGAATGGGTAAATAAATTGCGGTATATTCACACAATGGAATACTACACATCGATAAAGAACAGTGATGAATCTGTGAAACATTTCATAACATTGAGGAACCTGGAAGGCATTATGCTGAGTGAAATTAGCCAGAGGCAAAAGGACAAATATTGTATAAGACCACTATTATAAGATCTTGAGAAATAGTATGAACTGAGAAAAACACATACTTTTGTGGTTACGGGGGGGGGGAGGGAGGGAGGGAGGGTGGGTGAGGGTTTTTTACTGATTAGTTAGTAGATAAGAACTACTTTAGGTGAAGGGAAGGACAATACTCAACACAGGGAAGGTCAGCTCAACTGCACTGGACCAAAAGCAAAGAAGTTTCTGGGATAAACTGAATGCTTCAAAGGTCAGTGGAGCAAGGGTGGGGGTTTGGGGACTATGGCTTAAGGGGACTTCCAAGTCAATTGGCAAAATAATTCTATTATGAGAACATTCTGCATCCCACTTTGAAATGTGGCGTCTGGGGTCTTAAATGCTAACAAGCGGGCATCTAAGACGCATCAATTGGTCTCAACCCACCTAGATCAAAGGAGAATGAAGAACACCAAGGTCACATGATAACTATGAGCCCAAGAGACAGAAAGGGCCACATGAACCAGAGGCTTACATCATTCTGAAACCAGAAGAACTAGATGGTGCCTGGCCACAACTGATGACTGCCCTGACAGGGAGCACAACAGAGAACCCCTGAGGGAGCAGGAGAGCAGTGGGATGCAGACACCAAATTTTCATAAAAAGACCAGACTTAATGGTCTGACTGAGACTAGAGGAATGCCGGTGGTCATAGTCCCCTAACCTTCTTTTGGCCCAGGACAGGAACCATTCCCAAAGACTACTCATCAGACATGGAAGGGACTGGACAATGGGTTGGAGTGAGATGCTGACAAAGAGTGAGCTACTTGTATCAGGTGGACACTTGAGACTGTGTTGGCAGCTCCTGTCTGGAGGGGAGATAGGAGGGTAGAGAGGGTTAGAACCTGGCAAAATTGTCACGAAAGGAGAGACTGGAAGGAGGGAGCGGGCTGACTCATTAGGGGGAGATTAAGTGGGAGTATGGAGTAAGGTGTATACAAGCTTATATGTGACAGACTGACTTGATTTGTAAACTTTCACTTAAAGCACAATAAAAATTATTAAAAAAAAAAAGAAATCCAAAAGGTAAACATCGAGATTTTGGAAATGGACAGTGTCATAGAAGGTCTGAGAAGCAGGTCTGAAACAACGGAAGATAGGATCAGTGAAACTGAAAACAAATATTTGAGGAAAAATCAGAAAAAAGAAGGAAGAAAAATGAAGAAATCCTGAGAATGATGTGGGATACAATCAAAAGCAAAAACGTGTGAGTGATCAGAGTTCCAGAACAGGGGGAGAAAAAGGAAAACACAGAGAGGATCATTGAAGAATTGCTGACAAAAATCTTCCTTAATATCATCAATGATGAAAAGCTGACCATTCAAGAAGCTCAACTAACCCCATATAGGACAGACCCCAAAAGAAAATCACCAAGGCATATCATAATCATACTCGTAAAACCAAAGACAAAGAATGCTGACAGCATCTCAAGAAAAATGAAAAGTCACATACAGAGGGAAAACAATAAGACTAAACTCTGATTACTCAGCAGAAACCATGCAGGCAAGAAGGCAATGGAATTACATATAAAACCTTGAAAGAAAAGAATTGCCAACCAAGAATAATGTATCCTGCAAAGCTCTCATTCAAATATGATGGTGAAATTAGGACATTTCCAGATAAACAGAAATTAGGGGAATATGTAAAAACCAAACCAAACTTACAAGAATTATTAAAGGGGGTCATTCGGCTTGAGAACAAACAACATCAGAGGACAGCCTGCATCTAGGACACAAGATTGCACTGGCCAGATACCAACCTAGGAAATGAACTCTCAAGGACTATTCAAAACTGAAAGATTTACAACAAGGAAACAAAGAGGTTAATCTGTAAATGACAATGTCAGAACAATAAAAGAGGGAATAAATGGTGTAGGTATAGAACATTCTAATGGAGATGAAGGTATGGTGATATCAAGTAATAAAAGACTGGTTCAAACCTAGGATAAGTTAAATTTCAAGGTAAACACAAAGAAAGTTAACAAACCTACTCATGAAAATGAACAAAAGCATAAAGTCTCAGTAAAAACAAAATCTCCAAAAACAAAAGAAATGGGAAAAAAACCCATCAACAAAAATTATTCAACATAGGAGACTAAGAAGAACAAAGAAAACGTCAGTTCCACAGAAAAAAAGCACAACAAAATGACAGCAATAAACTCACACCTTTTATCAGTAATTACACTGAACTTAAATGGCCTAAATACACCCATAAAGAGACAGAGTGATCGAATGGATAAAAAAAACAGAATCCATCAATATGCTGTCTACAAGAGACACACCTTAGAAACAAAGACATAAATTTATTAAAAAAATAAAAGGATGGAAAAATGAAATGTATCAAACAAACAGCTACCAAAAAAGAGCAGGAGAGGCAATACTAATCTCAGATAAAATAAACTTTAAAACAAAATTCACCATAAAAGACAAAGAAGGGCATTATATAATGATTAAAGGGACTATCCATCTTGAAGGCATAACCATAATAAATATCTACGCACCCAAGGATAGGTCTCAAAAATACGTAAACCAAACTCTAACAGCACTGAAAAGAGAAATTGGTAGTTCTGCAATAATAGTAGGAGGCTTCAATACACTACTCTCGGTAAAGGGCAGAACATCTAGAAAGAAACTCAACAAAGATACTGTCATGGATTGAATTATGTTCCCCCAAAAATGTGTGTATTAACTTGGTTAGGCCATGGTTCCCAGTATTCTGTGGTTGTATTCCATTTTGCGATTGTAATTTTTTGTTAAAGAAGATTAGGGTGGGATTGTAGCACCACCCTTACCCAGGGCACATCCCTGGTCCAAAGTAAAGGGAATTTTCTTGGGGTGTGGCCTGCACCACCTATTATCTCTCAAGTGATAAAAGGAAAGGGAAGCCAGCAGAGAATTTGGGACCTCATACCACCAAGAAAGCAGCACCAGGAGCAGAGTGCATCCTCTGAATGCGGGGTCCCTGTGCTTGAGAAGCTCCTTGCACAGGGGAAGCCTTCCTCCAGAGCCAACAGAGAGACAAAGCCTTCCCCTGGAGCCAACGCCCTGAATTTGGACTTATAATCTACTAGACTGTGAGAATATTAATTTCTCTTTGCTAAAGCCATCCACTTGTGGTATTTCTGTTATGGCAGCACTAGATGACTAAGACAGATACAGAAGATCTAAAGGGCACAATCAGCCAACTTGAACTCATAGACATATATAGAACACTCCACCCAACAGCTGCAAAGTACACATTGTTTCCCGACACACATGGAACATTCTCTGGAATAGACCACCAATGAAAAAAGCCCTGGCCCAGATGGCTTCACTGGAGAATTCTACCAAACATTCAAAAGAAAAGTTTCCACCAATACTACTCAAACTATTTCAGAACATAGAAAAGGAAGGCTACTTCTGAACTCATTCTATGAAGCCAGGCAAAGACAGCACAAAAAAAGAAAATTACAGACCAATATCTCTCATGGATATAGATGCAAAAATTCTCAACAAAATTCTAGCCAATAGAATTTTTTAAAAATTTCAAAAAAATAATACACCACGACCAAGAAGGATTCATACCAGGTATGCAAGGATGGTTCAACATTAGAAAATCAATCAACATAGTCTACCACATAAATAAAAGGATCACATGGTCATCTCAATTGACACAGAAAAGGCATTTAGCGAAGTACAATACCTATTCCTGATAAAAACTCTCAGTAAAATAGGTATAGAAGGGAAATTACTCAACATAATAAAAGGCATCTATACAAAGCCAATGGCCAATATTATTCTTAATGGGAAGAGGCTGAAAACATTCCCCTTGAGAACAGAAACAAGACAAGGATGCCCTTTATCACCACTGCTATTTAACACTGAGCTGGAAGTCCTAGCTAGAGCAATAAGAGAAGAAAAAGAAATAAAAAGCATCCAAACTGGTAATGAAGAAGTAAAACTGTCCCTGTTTGTGGATGATATGATCCTATACATAGTAAATCCAAAAGACTCCATGCGAGAACTATTGGAACTAACAGAAAGATTCAGAAGAGTAGCAGGATAACAGATAAACACACAAAAACCAATAAAGAGAACAACAAAAAGGAAATCAGGAAAAAAAAAATTTATAATAGCACCTAAAAAAATAAAATACTTAGGAATAAATCTAACCAGGGATGTAGGAGACCTATACAAAACTACAAAACACTACTGCAAGAAACGAAAAAGATCTACTAAATGGAAAAATATATGGTCATGCTCATGGATAGGTAGACTCAACATTGTGAAAACGACAATTTTACCCAAAACAATCTACAAAAAAATACAATGAAATCCTGATCCAAATACCAACAACGTTCTTTAAAGAGATGGAAAAACTAATCGTTAACTTTATATGGAAAAGGAAGGGGCCTGGATATGTAAAGCACTATTGAAGAAGAAGAATAAAGTGGGAGGACTCGCACTACCTGACCTCAGAACCAACTATACAGCTACAGTAGTCAAAACATCCTGGTGCTAGCACAATGACAGATACAACGACCAACAGAATGGATTTGAGAACCCAAATGTAAATCCATCCATCTACGGTCACCTGAACTTCGACAAGGGCCCGACATCTATCAAATGGGGAAAAGACAGTCTTTTTTAACAAATGTTGCTGGCAAAACTGGATATTCTTCTGCAAAAAAATTTAATGGGACCCATCTTTCACACTATACACAAAAACTAATTCAAAATGGATCAAAGGCCTAAATATAAAACCAAAAACTATAAAGATCTTAGAAGAAAAAATAGAATACATGCTAGTGGCCTTAATACACTACATTAACAGGATACAAACCACCACCAACAACACACAACCTCCAGAAGATAAGCTAGATAACTGGGATCTTCTAAAAATTAAATACTTATGCTCATCAAAAGAATTCACCAAAAGAGTAAAAAGAGAACCTACAGGGCTGAGAAAAAAATTTTGGCTATTACAAATCCGAGAAAGGTCTAATCCCCAAAATCTGCAGGAAAATCCGACACCTCTACAACAAAAAGACAAATAATCCAATTAAAAAACGGGCAAAGGAAATGAACAGACACTGCATCAAAGAAGACATTCAAGCGCTATCAGATACATGTTCGCAATCACTAGCCATTATAGAAATGCAAATCCAAACCACAATGAGATACCATCTCACCCAGGCGTTTCTGGCATCAATCAAAAAAACAGAAAATATCAAATGTTGGAGAGGCTGTGGGGAGATCAGAACTCTTATGTGCTGCTGGTGGGAACATAAAACGGGACAGCCATTTTAGAAAATGACATGGTGCTTTCTTAAAAAGCTAGAAGTAGAAATACCATATGATCCAGCAATCCCACTCCTATGAATATAACCCAGAGAAATGAGAGCCGTCACACAAATAGACATATGCACACCAGTGAACATTGCAGCATTATTCACAATATTAAAAAGATAGAAACAACCTAAGTGACCATCAACAATGATTGGATAAACAAACTATGGTACATACACATGATGGAGTACTATGCAACAATAAAGAGCAATGATGAAACTGTGAAGCATTTCATAACATAGATAAATCTGGATGGCATTATGCTGAGTGAAATAAGTCAATCACGAAAGGACATACATTGTAGGAGACCACTACTATAAAAACTTATGGAAAGATTTACACACAAAAAGAAACAATCTTTGATGGTTACAAGGGAGGGGAGGGGTGGAGA
This sequence comes from Elephas maximus indicus, assembly GCF_024166365.1. Taxonomy (NCBI): domain Eukaryota; kingdom Metazoa; phylum Chordata; class Mammalia; order Proboscidea; family Elephantidae; genus Elephas; species Elephas maximus. The sequence continues at coordinate 663,698 of NC_064834.1, forward strand.
TGGAAAAACACTAAATAGAGAAAAAGATAAGTGGTTACTTTGGTGAAGGGTAAGACAGTACACAATACTGAGTAAGCCAGTACAGCTTGTACAAGGCAAGGTCCTAGAAGCTCCACAGACACATCCAAACTCCCTAAGGGGCTGATTTACTGGGCTGAGGGCTGTGGAGACCATGGTCTCAGGGAACATCTAGCTCAATTTGCGTAACATAGTTTATAAAGAAAATGTTCTACATTCTGCTTTGGTGAGTAACACCTGGGGTCTTAAAAGCCTGTGAGTGGCAATCTAAGATACTCCACTGGTCTCATCCTTTCAGGAGCAAGGGAGAAGGAAGAAAATTAAAAACACAAGGGAAAGATTAGTCCAGAGGACTAATGGACTACAACTACCACAGCCTCCAGTAGGCTGAGTCCAGTACAAGATGGTGTCCAGCTACCACCACTGGCTGCTTTGACAGGAATCACAATAGAGGGTCCTGGACAGAGCTGGTGAAAAATGTAGAACAAAATTCTAACTCACAAAAAAGACCAGACTTACTGGCCTAACAGAAACTGGAGGAACTCGAGAGTATGGCCTCTGGACACCCTTTTAGCTTGGTATTGATGTCACTCCTGAGGTTCACCCTTTAGCCAAAAATTAGGCCCATAAAACAAAACGAGATTTAAGGGCAAACCATCCCGAGGCAAGGACTAGAAGGGAGGAGGGGACAGGAAAGCTGGTAATAGGGAACCCAAGGTCGAGAAGGGAGAGTGTTGACATGTCGTGGGTTTGTTAACAAATGTCATAAAACAATATGTGTTTCTACGTGTACTAACTGCTTGCTGAGAAGCTAGTTTGTTCTGTAAACCTTCATCTAAAGCAAAATAAAAAAAGAAAGTTTTAAAACAATATAAAATTTTTTGTCTCAACTTAAATGCACTCAAAGCATAAATTTGAAATATAAGCTGTCATGAAATTTGAAAGAAGACAAAGATTCCATTGTGAAAACACCATCCATCAATCCTAACTGAGAAATACCCCATTGGGTAGTTCCTTTTACACACAATTTTTAAGATGTCTCTAATTAGCTTTTTCCACTACTTGATTATTTGTCTAAAAATTCTATTTCACTACTCAATAAATTATCTCTTGCTGTAGTTTTACTCTTTTTTCTTCTTGAAGACAGAAAATAGTTGTTCAATAATTTAATTTCAGGGTCTTGTTTTCTTAACATTTGATAATGAATTATGTAATTTAGCAAATTAGTAATTTATCTGTTATCGGAAATAATTTTTAGTTAATTATTTTAAAAGCCTAAAAGAACCACTCTTCCCCACTGTGTTCATATATTTCCTACTGAGGTATTTCTTGTCTAAAATGTCAGAGCAAACAAACAAACAAAAGAATTAGCAAAGGATGGCTCTTCATATGGAAAGCACATACGAAAATAAATGGTAATAAATTTATACCTACAAAAACATTGACACAATATGAAAAATGTAGCCAGTGTCACTGATCATTAAGACTAGAAACTGTGGAAGGAATGGGAGTGGATTTTGCTGTGTACATTTTCACCAAAAATAACAATTATTAAAAAAAAAATCTATACCTGAATATAAATTATAACAAAAATGTAAAATATCAAAGATTAAGATGAAATCTTAAAATCTACCTGAGATTACCTACAAAGGAATCATACCCAGGCTGACAGCAGACTTCCGATCAGCCACAGTAGGGGATAGAAGATAACGGAGAAACATCTTCAGAGCCGTCAGCCTAGAACTCAGTACTCAGTTAATTATCATTCCACAGTATTTGAAATAAAGATGTTTTCAGACATGAAAGACTAAAATAATTTATCCTTACATACCTTCCCTGCAAGAACTACTAATAGATGAGTTCGAGCAAGAGGGAAAATAAATCCGGACAAGAGTGAATACAAAAAAAAAAAAAAAAAAGGTAATCCAAGAAATTGGTGAACTGGAGGTAGAGCCAAAACAGCAGATTAGTCAGACACACTTTACTGTCCCCTTATAGCAAAGGCCCAAAAAACTAAGTGAAACAAATGTAGACAGCAATCCTGAAACCCTGAACATCAAAAAGGAAGGATAAAGAATAGAATCAAACACTAACGAGAAGGAAAAACTGAATGTACACAGTGAGTGCGGAGTAACAAGAAACAGAGAGGCTCTACCAACTTCCCCAGCTCAATGTGGCCATCTTAACCCAAAGCCAGAAACAACCCTGGAGGAAGAACACACACAGGCAACCCCACAGCAGTCCCATAAGAGACAGAGAAACTATACAGACAAGCTCAGAGAGAAACAAAAGCAGGGAGGGAGCCAAGATACAGAACAAGATATCCACAAGCAGTGGTCCCTGGCCTTGGGGGTGAGTGGTGTGCTTGAGGCAGTGGAGTTGCAGAGTGGTGATGGGAGGTATCCCACCCAAATGAACCCTGAACAGCTCCCTCCCTCCTCACACTTGGTTGGGAGCAGGTCCTGACTGCTGGCTGCAGTGGATGTGAAGGGCCTGGGCACCCACATTCACTAACCAGAGGATCACTCTCCTCCTACCCCACTCTCCTGAATGGAAACAGCAGGGATCCCATATCCAGGACACCTCATCTCACGGAGGATAATAAACAAGCCCCGCCAAACCAGCCCCATCTACTACCCCTCTCTGATCACCTGATGAATGGTGGTGTGCGCCCTCCTGTGTGTGCACCCATCTACCCCCTATGCAACACCCAGGGCTCAAGAAGCAGCAGAGGCCATGCATGTCCATGCATGCATCCACCTACACCAGCACCCAGTCTGGCCCAACCATGGGCAGTGGAAGAGCAACTGCATGCATGTCCAAATTCTGCTCCTTCCCCTCTTCCCCCATTTAGCAAGAGGCCCAGGTGGCTCAACCATGCCTGCCTGCCACTCCCCCCTCTTCCCACCAGGTGAGAGACATCAGTGTCATGGCCATGTGCATGCCTGCCTGACACCCACCCAGTGAGAGGCACAGGAAGTGCATCCTTGCAAATGCCCCCGCACTGTTCCCCCCGCTTCCTCTACCCAGAGAGGCATGGGTATTGTGAACATGCACGTGCCCACCTACCACTCCCTCCCCCTTGTCCTGCCTGTGATGAAGTGAAACCAACACGACTGCACATGCACCCAGCTCTGCCACCCCCCACCTCCCTCATCTGGCGAGTAGTGACGACCACTTCCCCATTTGCACAACACGCCCACCATACCTGCAGCACCACCCACTCAGCATGGACCACTCCCCACTCTTGCACCACAGAACCAGCAATAGATGGCAGCCAACCCATTCCCAAACTGTCCTCAGCTGCCCAGCAAGATCAGTGAACCTGTGCTCACACCTCTAGCCTTTGCCACATCCACATGGAGACAGATGACAAGGCATTCAAATGTGGCCAGACTACCAACCAGAGTAGCACACCAGCACTGCCTGTCCGGATACATCAAAGAAAACAAAACAAAAATCAGAACACAACAAACAAATATACAAATAAATACAATAATAAGTTAATGCCTCAGAGACAACAGACAATAGCAAATCACCTAAAGAAGCAGGACAAGATGGCTCAATCAATGGACCAAAATAAAAAACCAGAAAACCTCCCTGAGGAAGAGATAATCAAATTATAGCATAAGGAACTCAAAAGACCTGTATAAAGAGCCCTCCAAGAGATCAAGGAAAACAGAGATAAATCAAAGAATACATAGAGAAAATCAAGGAAAGCATGGATAAAGTATCAGAAGAAGTTAGGAAAATAATACAAGAACAAAATGCCAAAATAGACAATTAGGAACCATACAAAAACAGCAATCAGAAATCTAGAAGATTAATAATAAAATCTCAGAAACAGTCAACTCAACAGAAGGACATGGGGTAGAATTAAAGTAATGGAAGAGAAAATCAGTGAAAGAGAGAACAAATCTCTTGATATTAACTTCGAAGTACGATCAGAAAAAAGAGTGAAGAAAAGTGAAGAAAGCCTAAGAGTTATATGGGACACTATCAAGAGGAATAATCTATGTGTGATCTGAATCACAGAACAGGAGGAAACAGTAAAAAGCACAGAGACAATAGTTGAAGACTTGCTGGCTGAAAACTTCCCTAATATCATGAAAGATGAGAAGATATTCATCCAAGAAGCTCAATGAACCCCATACAGGATAGATCCCAAAAGAAAATCACTAAGACATATTATAATCGAACTCTCCAAAACCAAAGACAAAGAAAGGCTCCTGAGAGTATCTAGGGAGAAAAGAAAGATCACCTACAAAGGGAAACCAATAAAAATTAGGTCTGAGTTCTCAGCAGAAACCATGCAGGCAAGAAGGCAATAAGGTGAAATACATAAATCCCTGAAAGAAAAAAAAATTTCCAACCAAGAATTATATACCCAGCAAAATTTTTCCTCAAAAATGATGATGAAATTAAGATATTTCCAGATAAACAGAAATTAAGGAAATTAAAAAAAAAAAAACCAGCTCAACCTTACAAGAAATATTAAAGGGAGTTATATGGACAGAGAACCAACAATGTCAGAAAACAATATGAAATTAAGATACATGACAGCATCAGCTCAAAAAAAAAAAAAGGTTCTAAAAGACTGAAAACTGGGAACCAGAGACAGCAATTTGTGAACAACGACAACTTCAAAACAAAAAAGGGGGAATAAATGACATAGTTATAGAACTTTCATATGGAGAAGAAGTCAAGGTGATATCAAGAAATAAAAGACTGCTAAACTTAGGATGACAAAGGCAAATCTTGGGTAACCACAAAGAAAATTAATAAAACTACTTATCAAAATGGAAACCCTGGTGGTGTAATGGTTAAGAACTAGAGCTGCTAACCAAAAGTTCGGCAGTTTGAATCCACTAGGTGCTCCTTGGAAACTCAGTGGGGCAGCTCTACTCTGTCCTATAGGGTCACTATGAATTGGAATCGACTCAATGGCAATGGGTTTGGTTTTCTGGTTTCCTCAACAAAATAAAGAAGAAGAAAATCATAAAGACTCAATAAACACAAAATCAACAATAATGAAGGAAATGAAAACAAAACTTACAGATAGACAAAAAGAACTCAGCACAAAAAATTAAGCAGAATAGAGAAACTGACAACACACACAAAAAAAAGTATAAAAAAATGTCAGCAGTGAACTCATACCTACTGGTAATCACACTGAATAAAAACGGATTAAATGTACCAGAAAAGAGACAGATAGTGGCAGAATGGATTAAAAAAACACAACCAGTCAATATGCTGTCTATAACAGATACACCATAGACACAAAGACATAAGTAAACTAAAAATCAAAGGATGGAAAAAAAAATATCAAGCAAACAATAACTGAAAAAGAGCAGGAATGGCAATGTTAATCTTTGACAAAACAGACTTAAGGCCCACATCCATGGGAAGTATGAGAATTTCCACACTTCTTTCTCCTGATGAGCTTGGTAACTTGGACCCCAATGTGTACCTGTTAGTCTTAAGAATTACTGATATCAGCTAAGGGCCTAACATATGTCAGGCATGTTATAAGCATTTGTTCATTTTAATCTTAGCAGCTAACCTGTGAGGTATATGTTCGTGTCCTCATTTTACAATTGCAGAAAATGAGCCTCAGTGGGGTTATTTTTGCCAAACCCCTCAGTGGTAACTTAATGAGTGGTGGAGCTGGAACTTGGAATCAGGTTAGGGTGTCTTCGAAGGCTTTCCCTCACCCTCCTCAATACATCTTGCTGCCACCCAGAAACTCAATTTGCAGAGCCAAATTCTCTATTTGTTACTTTCTCTCATTTAACATTCATGTGAAAAGTTTCCTTCTGTTTCCTCTCTCTAATGAAAAAGTTTATTCCACTAGGAATTTCCAATTTTTAACTATGAAAATAATAATTTAATCTTTGACATCCATCCCCTTATCACTCTTCTATGATGCCTTCACTGATAATCCCTTCCCTCAACAAAATCTGGAAGTATTTTTTGCAGTACAGATTAGTAAAATAAACATTAGCTTTGGAGCAAAAAAAAAAAAAAGACTTTAATGTAAAATCTACCATAAAAGACATTATATAATGATTAAAGTGTCAATGATCAATCCACCAAGAGGACATAACCATAATAAATATATATGTACCCAATTACAGGGCTCCAAAATACATAAAACAAACTCTAATAGCATTGGAAAGAGAAATAGACAGTTCCATAATAATAATAAGAGATTTTAACACAACACTTTTGGTGAAGGACAGAAAAACTAGAAAGAAACGCAACAAAGATACAAAAGATCTAAATACCACAGTAAAAAAACTTGATCTTATATACAGATCACTCCACCCAATAGCGGCACAGTATACACATTCTACAACTCACATGGATCATTCTCCAGAATAGACCATATATTAGACCACAAAATGAGGCTCGATAAATTAAAAAACACTGAAATAATACAAAGCGTTTTCTCTGACCATGAAACTATAAAACTAGAAATCAATAACAGGAAGATTAAGGATAAAAAATCTAATGCATGGGAAACTGAATAACGTCTTGCCTAACAACCACTGGCTAATTGAGGAAATCAAAGATGAAATAACAATTCCTAAAATTAAACAAGAATGAAAACACAACATACCAAAACCTTTGAGAAACAGCAAAAGCAGTACTCAGAAGCCAACTTAATAGCTATAAACACACACAAAAAAGAAGAAAGGGCAAAAATCTAAGCATTAGCCCTACATCTCGAACAAATAGTAAGAGAACAGCAAAAGAAGACCACAGTCACCAGGAGAAGGGAAATAACAAACATAAAAGCAGAAATATATGAAACAGAATGACCAAAAAAGAATCAATAGGACTAGAAGCTGGTTCTTTGAAAGGATCAATCAAATCAACAAAACAATTGGCCAAACTAACAAAAGAAAAACAGGAAAAGATGCAAATAACCCCAATAAAAAGTGACATGGGTGACATTATTTAGCAGAACCAACTGAAATAAAAAGGATAATAAGAGAATACCATGAAAAATTGTACTCCAACGATTTGAAAGCCTAGAGGAAATGAACAAATTTCTGGAAACACATTACCTACCTCAACCAGCACAAACTGAAGTTGAAAGTCTGAACAGACCCATAACAAAAGAAGAAATTGCTGAGATAATTAAAAACAAAAACAAAAAACTTCCAAGTAAAAAAAGCACTGGCCCAGACAGATTCACTGGAGAATTCTACCAAACATTCAGAGAACAGATCACACCAATACTACTTAAACTATTTTAGAGCATAGAAAAGGAAAGAATGCTCCTGAATTCTCTATGAATTCAGCATAACCCTGATACCAAAGCCAGGCAAAGACAACACCAAAAAAGAAAATTACAGACCAAATATTCCTCATGAATATAGATGCAAAAATTCTCAACAAAATTTTAACCAATAGAATTCAACAACATATTAAAAACATAACGTATCATGACCAAGTGGGATTCGTACCAAGTATACAATGATGGTTCAACATTAGAAAATCACTCAATGTAATCTTCACATAAATAAAAAATCACATGATCATCTCAATCAATGCAGAAAAGGCATTTGATAAAGCCCAACACTCATTCCTAATTAAAAACAAACAAAAACCCTCAGCAAAATAAGAATAGAAGGGAAATGCCTCAATATAATAAAGGGCGTTTCACAAAACCAACAACCAAGATTATTCTTAATGGAAAGAAACCAAAAACTTTCCCCTTGAAAACAGGAACTAGACAAGTATGCCCTTTATCAGCTCTCCTATTCAACACTGTATTGAAAGTCCTATTTATAGCAATTAGGCAAGAAAAGGAAATAAAGGGCATTCAAATTGGCAAGGTAAGAGTATCCCTATTTGCAAATGATATGACCCTATACATAGAAAATTCCAAGGACTCCACAGGAAAGTTACTGGAACTAATAGAAGGATTCAGCAAAGTAGGTAGATACAAGATAAACATACAAAAATCAGTCAGATTCCTCTACACCAACAAAGAGAACTTCGAAAAGGAAATCAGGAAAACAATACCATTTACAATAGCCCCCTCCCCCCCAAATAAATTAAAATACTTAGGAATAAATTTAATCAGGAATGTAAAAGACCTATACAGAGAAAACTATAAAACACTGTGGCAAGAAACCAAAAAAGACCTATATAAATGGAAAACATGATCGCGTGGGTTGGAAGCCTTAACATTGTGAAAATATCAGTGCTACCCAAAGTGATCTATAGATATAATGGGATCCCGATCCAAATTCCAACAGCATTCTTTAATGAGATGAAAAAACAAATCACAAACTTCATATGGAAAGGAAAGAGGCCACAGATAAATAAAGCATTACTGAAGAAGAAGAACAAAGCAGGAAGCCTCACATTTCCTACTCTTAGAATCTACTACACAGCCATGGTAGTAAAAACAGACTGGTAGTGGCACAACGACAGACACATAGACCAGTGGAAGAGAATTGAGAGCCCAGAACTAAATCTATATACCTATGAACAGCCTGTCTTTGACAAAGGGCCAAAGTCCATTAAATGGGGAAGACAAAGTCTCTTTAACAAATGCTGCTGGCAAAACTGGGTACCTATCAGTAGAAAGATGAAACAGGACCCATACCTTACACCATACACAGAAGTTAACTCAAAATGGATCAAAGACTTAAATATAAAACCTAAAACTAAAAAAATCTTGGAAGAAAGAATAAGGGTAACCTTAGTGGTCCTAATACATGGCATAAATAGTATACCAACCATAACTAAAAAAACATAAACAGCAGAAGATAACCTAGATGAATGGGACCTCCTAAAAATTAAACACTTGTGCTTATCGAAAGGCTTCGCCAAAAGAGTAAAAAGAGAACTTATAGGTTGGGAAAAAATATTCAGCTGTGAAATATCTGAAAAGGGATTAACCTCTAAAATATATAGAAAACTTCAATACCTCCATAACAAAATGGCAAACAATCCAATTGAAAAATGGGCAAAAGACATGAACAGATACTTCTCCAAAGAAGACATTCATGGAGCTAACAAACACATGAAGAAATGTTAACAGTCATTAGCCATTAGATACAAGCAAATTAAAACTACGAAGAGATACCATCTCACCCTGACATCAATGGCACTGAACAAGAAAACAGAAAACAACAATTGCTGGCTAGGTTGTGAGGAGACTGGAACTCTGGTGGGAATGTAAAATGAATGACACAACCGCTATGGAAAATGATATGGTGCTATCTTAAAAAGCTAGAAATAGATACCATATATTGAGCAATCCCACTATATATATATATATATATATATACCCTAGATAAATAAGAGCCCTGATTTTAATAGGCATATGCATACCCATATTCACTGCAGCATTACTCACAGTAGCAAAAAGACAGAAACAACCTTAGTGCCCATGAACAGATAAATGGATAAACGAACTGTGGTACACACGCATAATGGAATACTACATAAAGATAAAGAATAATGATGAAACCAGGAAATACCTCCCAACATGAATGGATTTGGAGGATGTTATGCTGAGTGAAATAATCCAATCACAAAAGGAAAAATATTGTATAAGATGACTATTATTAAAAAAAACAAGAAAAGGTTTATACAGAAAGAAAAAAAAAAAATTCTTTGATGGTTACCAGGGAAGAGAGGGGAAGGAAGGTAAATTACCAAATAAACAGAAGGCACGTGTTAATACTGGTGAAGGGAAAGGAAATACACTGTATGGGGAAATCAGCACAACATGACGAAGGCACAGAAAGGAACACAAGAACAAAGGGCAACTAAGGCAATTACTGTAACATAGACAATCCTGCAATGACAGTATTAACAAACCATAATTTACAAAGGGATAAATGGGCAGATAAGTACTCTGAAGAGTTGTGGGAGGGTATAAGGGAGTGCTCCCACCTGTGGAAATAGGTTAGGTTGTAGTTATCTCTACATACGTATTGTAGATGTTGCATGTATACTAACAGACTATAGAACACACAAGGCACATAATCGTGGAAACTTTTTATGCACAACCAGTCACCTCCTGTGACAAAGATACTAAGCTTGAAGGCTAAGGACCATAGACTTGGGGGACATCTACTTCAATTGTTATGACATAGTGCATAAAAGCATCCTACTTTGGTAAGTAGCGCCTGAAGTCTTAAAAGACTGCAAGAGGCCATCTAAGGTACAACGAGTGGTCTCTCCCCCTCCAGAGTAAAGGAAAGTGAAGAAAACCAGACTCAAGGGAGAAATTAGTCCAAAGAACTAGTGAACCATATGCACTACAGCCTATTAGACCCGGAGACCAGAAGAACTAGATGGTGCCCAGCCACTACTACCGACCCCTCTGACCAGGATCATAAGAGAGGGTCCCAGACAGAGCGGGAGAAAAATGCGGAACAAAAAATTAAATTAATAAAAAATGAACAGATTACTGCCCTGTAAGAGACTGGAATAGTCCCTGAGAATATGGCCCTGAGACACCTCTCTGACTTGGAAGTGCAACCATTCCTGGAAACCACCGTCCAGCCAAGCAATAGACAGGCCTACAAAATAAACAATAACACCCAAAGAGAATGTGTTTCGTAGAACAAACAATTATAGGAGACCAAAAGTAAAGACGAGAAAGCAGCAAGGAGGAGGAAAACCAGAAGAAAGGAAACAGAGAACCCATGGTGGAAATGTGGAGAGTGCTGAAACAGTGTGGGGATTGTAACCACTGTCATGAAATACTTGGCGTACAATTTTTTGAATGGTAAACTAATTGCTCTGTAAACTTTTACCTAAAACACAATAAAATATTCAAATAAAAGAAATTGGTGAAATATATTGGTAGATCCAATTAACTCTTGAGAGAAAAATAAATAGGGAGCTAAAATTATGGAGACCAATAACATAGGCAATGAGGCAAGGATGTTTGGAGGACATTTGAAGTATGCCAAGAGCATTGTCTTATTCAAGATGAAGATGGAGATACTGAATAATTTTAGACTTTGCTAGAAAAATATAAAAGTGATTTTGTACGGTAAATGGCTAGGAACTCCTTCCCCCCTAAAAAAAAGAAAAGAAAAAGAAATAGTAATAGAATCTCTAACTTTCAAAGCAGCCCAGTGGGGAAATATACAAAAGAAAACATTATTAATTCAGCAGAAAGCAGGAAAGGAGGGGGGAAAAAAGCATAATAAATGGAACACAACATTAAATGACAGAAAAAAGTAAAAAATATATCAGGAATAATAATGAATGTAAGTTAATTAAACTCTCCTACTAGAAAACACAGACTGTCAGATTGGATTTTTTATAGTGTAAGATGCCTACAAAAGATTTACCAAAAACTAAACAACACATAAAATTCCAAAACAAAAGGGTGTGTGTGAAGCGGCATGAGGGTTCAAAAAGATAACCTAGGCACATGCAGACTTTATCAACGGATTAAGATAATCATGAAAGTATAGATACCCAACAACATAGCTTCAATATATATCCCTCAAATATATACTAATAAATACATAAATACATGTTGTCTTTGTTTCTCATGCAGATGGGGGTGCCAGAATTCCCAGCAGCAATAAAACTGGTAGGAATGAGGACTTCACCCACTCCGTGCGTGTTATGTTCACATACCAGGATAGAGCTGGACTGAAGAGACACCCAGTGTTGGTGAAGTGAAAGCCATTATTATTATTTCTAGAAAGCAAAAGGCAAACAATAGCAACAGCTCAAAAGGGGGAATTCCTACTTACCCTTTCCCCAAATTACTTATGCCCATACTTAGGTCAATCAGCAGATGTGCCATGGTTCAGGTCGGATGTCATGGTCACATCACTGCTGCCTCCAGCTCCTCCTTGCTACTCGGGCCCACATTACTCTGACCATGCTCTGCTCTGCTGCTGGGCATCACTGAGCTTCACCCCCATTCTACTTTGCTGTAGGAAGACCACTATGCAGGCTCTTTCAAGCATTAGCAAGCAACCCCTGCTTGGGGGTGCCCAGCTTCTCTCTGTGGTCCAATAAGCTCACCAAAGCCAGTTCTTCTGTGGCTGACAAGCCCGCTATCTCTTTCTCTCTTTCCATGGGCTGACTCTGCCCACCAGCCGTCTCTCGCTGTCTTAGTGCTACAATCCTTAACCCATATTACAGCTCTTTTTTAATGAGGATCTAGGAAGTTCTCAGCACAGGGACCCTGAATCCAAAGTACACATTTACCTGGACGGAACAGGAGGTAAGTGCGGAGCAGAGCTCAAATTCACAAAAAAGACACGACTTAATGATCTGACTGAGACTGGAGGAACCCCAAAGCCATGGCCCCTGGATGCTCTGTTAACCCAGAACTAAAACCATTCCCAAAGCCCACTCTTCAGGCAAAGATTAGGCTGCACTATAAAACAAAATAATACTCATGAAGAGTGTGCTTCTTAGTTCAATCAGATACACAAGACCAAACGGCCGGCTCCTGTCAGGAGGCAGGCTAAAAGGCAGGAAAGGGCAGGGACTGGTTGAATGGACACAAGAAGTCTGGGGTGGAAAGGAGGAGTGTGCTGTCACATTACAGAGATTGCAACCAACGTCACATAACAGTATGTGCATAAATTTTTGTATGAAAAATTAACTTGAGCTGTAAACTTTCACCTAAAGCGCACACACACACACAAAACCAACAACAAAGTACACATTTGCTCCAGAGCATTTCAGGATCTATCCTGAAGTATAACACTGTCAGTAATAGGATAATCTCCACACACCTACAAGGAAGACCAGTTAACACAAATTTACCCACCAACCACCAATGTCAAAGATGAAGGAACTGAAGGTTTTTACCAACTTCTCCAGCCTGAAATTGATCAAACATGCAGTCGAGATGCATTGATACTTACTGGTGACTGGAATGCAAAAATTGGAAACAAAGAAGAAAGACTGGTAATTGGAAAATACAGCCTTAGAAACGACGCCAGAGATCGTGTGATAGACTTTTGCAAGATCAATGACTTATTTATCACAAATATCTTTTTCCAACAACATAAATTGCAACTATACACGTGGACCTCACCAGATGGAAAACACAGGAATCAAATTTACTATATCTGTGGAGACAATTGGAAAACTCAATATCCTCAGTCAGAACAAGGCCAGGGGCCCACTGTAGAACAGTCCATCAATTACTCATATGTGAGTTGAAGTGGAAGAAAATTAGAGTAAGTCCAAGAGAGCCAAAATCCAACCTTGAGTATATCCCACCTGAATTTAGAGACCACTTCAGAATAGATTTGACACACTGAACACTAATAATCAAACACCAGACGAGTTGTGGTATGACATCAAGGACATCATACATGAAAAAAGCAAAAGGTCATCAAAAAAAACAAGAAAGAAAGAAAAGACCAAAATTGATGTCAGAACAGACTCAAACTTGCTCTTGAATGTAGAGCAGCTAAAGTAAATGGAAGAAATGGTAAAGTAAAAGAGCTGAATGAAAGACTTCAAAAAGTGGCTGGAGAAGACAAAGTAAAGTATTATAATGAAATGTCCAAAGATCTGGAGTTAGAAAACCAAAGGAGAAGAACATGCTTGGCTTTTCTCAAGCTGAAAGAACTGAAGAAAAAATTCAAGACTCGAGTTGCAATTTTGAAGGATTCTCTGGGCAAAATATTGAATGACATAGGAAGCATCAAAAGCAGATGGAAGGATTACACAGAGTCACTGTACCCAAAAGAACTGGTCAAAGTTCAACCGTTTCAGGAGGCAGCATATGATCAAACCAGTGGTATTGAAGGAAGAAGTCCAAGCTACACTGAAGGCATTGGCGAAAATCAAGGCTCTGGGAATTGATGGAATGCCAATTGAGATATTTCAACAAAAAGATGCAGCCCTAGAGGTGCTCCCTCATCTATGCCAAGAAATTTGGAAGACAGCTACCTGCCCAACTGAATGGAAGAGATTCATATTTGTGCCCATTCCAAAGAAAGATGATGCAACAGAATGTGGAAATTATTGAACAATATTATTAATATCACATGCAAATAAAATTCTGCTGAAGATAATTCAAAGACAGTTTCAGCAGTACATCAACAGGGAATTGCTGGAAATTCAAGCTGGATTCAGAAGAGGATATGGAACGAAGGATATCATTACTAATGTTAGATGAATCTTGGCTGAAAGCAGAGAATCTCAGAAAGATGTTTACTTGTGTCTCATTGACTATCCAAAGGCATTTGTGTGGATCATATCAAGTTATAGACAAAATTGTGAAGGATGGGAATATCAGAACATTGAATTGTGCTCATGAGAAACCTGTACATTGGCCAAGGGGCAGTCATTCAAAGAGACTGAGGGGATATTGTGTGGTTTACCAAAGGTGTGTGTCAGGGTTGTATCCTTTCATCATACTTATTCAATCTGTGTGCTAAGCGAATAATCCAAGAAGCTGGACTATATGAAGAAGAATGGGGCATCAGGATTAGAGGAAGACTCCTTAACAACTTGCGATATGCAGATGACACAGCTTGCTTGCTGAAAGCAAAAAGGACTTGAAGCACTTACAGATGAACATCAAACCTTCAGTATGGATTATATCTCAGCATAAAGAAAACAATATTCCTCACAACTGGACCAATAAGCAACATCATAATAAACAGAGAAATGACTGGAGTTGTCAAGGATTTCATTTTACTTGGATCCACAATCAACACCCATGGAAGCAACAGCCAAGAATTCAAAAGATGTATTGCATTGGGCAAATCGGCTGTAATACTTTAAAGTGCTGAAATGCAAAGATGTCACTTTGAGGTGTATGTTGCACCTGACCCAAGCCATGATATTTTCAATCACCTTGTATGCATGTGAAAGCTGGACGATGAATACAGAAAACCAAAGAAGAATTGATGTCCTTGAATTACGGTGTTTGTAAACAATATTGAACACACCATTGACTGCCAGAAGAATGAACAAGTCTGTCTTGGAAGGAGTACATCCAGAATTCTCCTTGGAAGCGAGGATAGCCAGACTTTGTCTCACGTAGTTTGGACATGTTAATAGGAAGGACCGGTCCCTGGAGAAGGATATTGTGCTTGGTAAGGTAGAGGGAGAGGGTCAGAGAAAAAGATGAAGACCCTCAAAGAGATGGATTGACACAGTGGCTACAAGAATGGGATCAAACATAGCAAAGATTGTGAGGATGGCACAGGACCGGGTCATGTTTCCTCCTGTTCTGCATAGGGTCTCTATGAGTCAGAACCGACTCAACGGCACCTAACAACAACAAATACACATACACACACACATTTTTTTTTCCAGTTGATGTCAATTCTGACTCATGGTGGCTCCATCCCGTGGGGGTCAGAGTGAAACTGTGCTTTGTAGGGTTTTCGATGCCTGATTTTTTGGAAATGGATCATCAGACCTTTCTTCTGAGGTGCCTGTGGGTAGACTTGAACCTTCAAACCTTCAGTTAGCAGCCAAGTGTGTTAACTGTTTGCTCCACCCAGGATCTCTCTGCTCTCTCCCTCTCTCTATATATCATATATATGATTTTTTTAATATATGATATATATATATATATATATATATACACACATATATATGTAATAAATTACAATGATAAATTGAAAAACTAATAGCCACAGGTGGGGGACTTTAAGAATACTTTTCTCAGAAACTGGTCAAGATCAAGAAGACCTTTTTTGCATGTCCAGAGCACAAACCCTCAAGGTGGTGGTTCTGTATGCACATAACATTTCACATGCTTTATAGTCGGACTATAGAGCTGGCTGTCCACTGATCAGACCGATTCTTCATCCATCTGCTCTCATTCATGCAGGAACATTTACTAAGTGGCCACTCTGAGCCAGACACTGTGCTAGGCACTCAGATACAGAGGTGGGCAGGGCCAGCCTCTGCCTTCAAGGAGCCCGAAGACCCTCAAACAGTCCTGTTAGAGGCAAGCACAGTGTTCTGGCAGGCAGAGAATACAAGGCTTAGGTGATCCAGGAACACTTCACGGAGTCAGTGTCACCTTAGCTAAGTCTTGAAGCACAGGTAGAATTAGCAAGGTGACGAAGATGGTTGGGGACATGGAGAAAGGGATAAGCCTAGAGGGATGAGAAAGCATGGAGTGTCAGGAAATGTGGCTGTGTGTCCTGGAACATAGTAGGTGGCATGCAAGGAAAGGAAAGTAGCAAAAGAAGTAGTAACTTGGTCATGAAGAGATAGGCTTGCCTTGATGAGGTGTCAGGACTGTAGCCTGAAGGGGATAGAGCAAGAGCATGGTAGGCAGAAAATTGGGTTTCAGCAACCCAGTTGAATGCGTTTGAGGAGGGAAGGCTGGAGGGGCAGGGCCAGGGCCAGGAGACAGTCTCCCATTTATGATGCTGCCACAAGGGTATTCATGCTGGGGAGACTGGCATGTAAAGAAGTGGTTGCAGTAGAATGCAATGACAACTATATAGAACTAGTTGCAAGGTTTCTGGAATGATTGAGAATGAGCTGGTAACTCTGCCTGGAGAATCCAGGCAGGGATTCCTTGGTGAGATGGCATATGCGCTGAGTCTACAGGATGAGTCTTTGGGGTCTAACAAAACAAAGGCACAAATGCATGAAAATGTATGATTTCTGGGTGGGTTATAAGTTGTCAAATGGTGGAGGTAGTTTTTATCATTCACATTTGTCACAGGTGCTGAAGCCGGACACTGGAGAAGTCACTTTGCTTGTTAAAGATAATGAACGCAACTAGAAGAAGGCAATCATGATTAGAACTGCGGTCTTCTGATTCAAAGCCCTTACTCTTTCTACAAAATTTCTTTCTTCCTTGCTCTCTTCATTTTATTCAAATAAATTATTATGAAATAGTATTGTTTTCTGGAGCAATGCTTTCAGGGTGTGTGTCTGCACATGTGTGTGGGTGTAGGTGTAAATGTGTTGCAAATGAGCATGGTTCTGAGTGCTCCATAAGCCAGACATCCATTAGCCAGCCTCTAAAACCAGATCTTTGTGGGTGACAGATGTTTGGATTCAATTATCAGGATGGGAAAGTTGCTATCCCTTCCAAGGCAAAAAAAAAAAAAAAAAAAAAGCATTATTTGAGGGTAAAAGGCAGCCACATACCACATTGGTGATGAATATTGCTCATAGCTGACACACTCCAAAGTGTCCTTGCTTAGAAAACGGTAATACATTCAGATGCTTTTAACTCACTGGCTTTAATTGTAATTGAGTGCCAGAATAAACTCCCTTTTAATGTCCAACCTTCTGCTGATTTCTAACACTTGCTCTTAGCTATGAGTGGAGAACGGAAGTCAGATGCTTGGTTTGCATGCAGTATCTTAAAAAAATTCATATGCAAACCCCCAGCTGCTATGCCAACAGGAAGGTATCCTTTTATGAACAGGATGTCCAGGCAGTGGGGAGGAGGGGAAAAGCCAGCAATGTGGCATTATCTATCGAGCAACTCCAGTTCCACATGTAATCAAGACTTAAACAATCACTGTTTACTGAGCTGAGTACAAATAATTTGCAGCTCACCTAAGGGTCATTAAAAGTAGGTATTTTTTTTTAATGTAAACGTTACTTTTACTACTGCTCCAAAAGTTATTCCAAACGGTGTCACTTTAGTTCAACTCAATGTAAATTCTGTTCATTTTAGCAGACGTTCATTAACATCTGTTATGTGCCAGATAGTGGGAGATGCCCAGCACTCTTTCTCAGAGATAACGGTAGGTAGGGGTCAGGACAGATAAATCTAGCACAGACTCTTTCATTGTCAACCTTGATTAGTGTATTAACTAACAACAGAAGAACTGAGAGCAGACTGAAAAAGTAGAAAAGGAAATGAATCACTTATTCAGTTGTCACTGTTGGTTCCCTGTCCTCCATGTTCTTCAGCAGCTGCAGGATACAAGCTGACACCATTAGCACAGCATCCAACACCCTCTGGGGTCCAGCTCCAACTCCTTATATGAACTTCATTTCCACCTCTCATTTGTATCACCTTCCAACCCTCCACTTATTCACAGCATCATTGTTGGTGCTGTCCCTCCTGTCTAGAATACCTTGTCTTTGCATTCTTAGATGAGGCATTCTTCAAGACGCAGAAAAAATATGACGTTCCTCGGTGTAATCCACTATTGCCTTCCTAGCACCTAGCGTAAATGAAGCTCAATACCTATCTACTGAAGGAATGAATGTTCAAATCTTATATTCTTTGGGTTCTAGAGATATTATGATATCCAGGATGTAAATACCAACCTTTTTATTAAAGATACAGAGTCTGTATCTTTAATAAAATGCATAAGAAATGGGGGCTAGCATTTATCGTCTACTATATGTCAAAAAAAAAATTTTTTTTATATGTCAGTCCCTTCAGTAAGTACTTTGCACTCATCCTCTCATTTAATTCTCCTAACAGTTGTGTGGAGCCCTGGTGGCACTGTGGTTAAGAGCTACAGCTGCTAACCAAAAGGTCCGCAGTTCGAATCAGCCAACCACTCCCTGGAAACCCTATAGGGCAGTTCCACCAGCTGCTTCTTGGAAACTGTGTGACATAGTTCTTCTTTGTCCTGTAAGATCACTATGAGTTGGAATCGATTCGAAGGCAGTGGGTTTAACAGTTGCTTGGAATGAGTGTTTTGTCCCCATTGTACAGATGGGACTTAATGAAGTTAACTTGATCAGGATTACCAAATCAGTTGCCATCAAGTCAGCCCTGACTCATGGGAGACCCGTGTGTTGAGAATAAAACTGCATTGCATAGGGTTTTCAATGTGACCTTTTGGAAGCAGATTACCAGGTATTTCATCCTAGGCACCTCTAGGCTGGTTCAAATCACCAACCTTTCAGTTAGTAACAGGAGAAGGGACATGGGGGAAGCAAGGACAATCTATGCAGATGGAGGCAGCGCAAGTAAACATGTGGATACTTGAACAGTTTGTAGGGCAGGGGAACTGTGAGTAGCTCTAGGTGCTTGGACCTTTAGGTGCAAAGTGGGGCATATGAGGAGATGGACTAAGGCCAGACAGGTAGGTATCCTGGTCTAGATCTGGAAGGTCCAATCATCAGCCACGCCATGGAGCACCACCTTTCCCTTGAAGTCAGAGCAGACCCACTGACTTCAAATTTTAAGAGGGGAGGAATCTGATCATATTTGCACTTCAGGAGTATTACTTACAATGTGAAGAGTGTGAACCTGATGGATATGGGTGATAGGAAAGAAAGGAGGCACAAGCTTGAAGCAGCAAGATGTGTGGAATCTATTGCTTCAGCCCAGGGGAAAGATGCGGATGCCTGGAACCAAGGGGCATGAATGGAAATTGGGGGTGTTAATCTTGCAAAAGGGGTTACAGAGGCAGGATTCACAGGACAGTCTGATACTGAGTGGGAAAATGAGGTGAATGAGAAGAAGGCGTCTAGCTAACTACCTTCCCCCTTCATTTCTGGCTTGGACATCTGAAAAAAAGGTGGCGCTTTTTTTTTTTTTTTGGCACTTAAAAAAAAAACAAACTTTTAAAGTTTAGAATAGATTTATATTTACAGGAAAGGTACAAATATAGTACAGAGAGTTCACATGTACCCATACCCTGTTTCCTCTCTCATCAACATCTTATGGTACATTTGCCACAGCTAATGGTCTAATACTGATACATTGTTTTTAACTAAGGTCTGTACTTAGTTTTTCCCTAATAGACTTTTTTGTTCCAGAGTACTATCCAGGACACCATGCTCTTTAGTTGCCATATCTCCTTAGTCTCTTTTGGATTGTGACAGTTTCTTACACTTATTTTTTTTATGATCTGGACAGTTTTGGAGGAGTACTAGTCATATATTTTTAGAATGGCCCTCAGTTTGGGTTTGTTTGATGTTTTTCTCATGGTTACACTAGGGTAAGTGTTTTTGGGAGAGGGACCAGAGAGGTAAAGTGCCATTCTCATCATATGATATCAGGGGTAAAAAAAAACAGGGGTACACGCTGTCAATTAGGTTAATATTAACCTTGTTCACATGACTGAGGTAGTGTTTGTCAGGTTTGTCCACTGTTGCTATGGATTAAACTGTGTCCCCCCAAAGTATGTATTGAAGTCCTGGCACCTATGCCTGTGGGGGTGATCCTGTTTAGAGGTAGGGTTTTATTATGTTGATTAGGTCAGACCTGAGTAGAGTGGGTCCTAAGCCTAACCACTTATGAGTTTTAACAAGAGCAGAATAGACACAGAGACACACACAGGGGGAAGACAGATGCCAAGATACACCAAGGAATGCCAAGGATCTCCAGTGGACACTAGAAACTAGGAAAGAGGCTCATAGAAGGAATCTAAATTATTGAGACCTTGAATTGGAGTTTTAGCCTCCAGAATTGTAAGACAATATGTTTCTGTTCTTTAAAGCCACCCACCTGTTTCTATCTTTTGTTACGGCATATTATGGATTGAATTATGTTGCCCCAAAATATGTGTCATAAATCCTAATCCCTATGCTTGTGGTTATAATTCCATTCAGCAACGGATTGTCTTTATTAGGTTAATGAGGAAGGATTAGTGTAGGGTGCATCTTGAATCAACTCTTTTCTAGATACAAAAGATATTGAACAAGTGAGCAGGGCAGAGACAGGAGGAGAGATGCCAAGACACATGGAAATCACCAAGGAACCAGGAACAGAACCTGAAGAGACAAGGACCTTCACTCAGAGCTGACAAAGAAGCCTTCCCCCAGAGCCAGCACCCTGAAATTGGACTTCTGGCCTCCTGAACTGTAAGAAAATAAATTTCTGTTTGTTAAGCCACCCATCTGTGGTATTTCTGTTATAGTGGCAGTAGATAACTAAGACACAGCAGCTCCAGGTGACTAAGACAACTATAAAGTCACTCCTTTTTCTTCCATCTTTTCTCACTGTACTCTTTGGAAGGAAGTCACTAGCTGCCCTTGTGTTCTACCTCCTTGAGAGGGAATATCTACCTAGATTATTTGGAATTCTTCCATGTGGCAGATTTGTGTATTCTCTCCCATTTATGTACTCATTCAATTGTTTATATTAGCATAGGTTTGTGGATATTTATTTTATGCTTTGGGTTATAATTAGTTTATTTGTTGCTCAAATTATTCTAATTTTGACCACTGGGAGCTCCTATGCTCTCTCGAGATACCCCCATCATTTTATAGAATTTTACTGTTTGTTTGTTTCGAGTACTTCCTTACTTTCTAGCACCACAAGATGCACCAGGTTCATCTTGTAAATTTTCTGTCCGAGTCCTAGAATCAGCCATTGCTGCAAGGAACCCTGGTTCCCTTTATAGGAGAACAGTATTAAAAACCAAGATCTGGGGGGTAGGTGTGCTCATTGACACTAGGGTGTCTTTGTTTCTAGGCCTTCTCAGCTGACAGAGCAAGGAAAGACATGTGTATATTCTAACCTGTGTATATACACGTATCTATAAATTTTTCTCTTAGGAGAAAGATGTGGCAGTCGGCTTCCGTAAAAATTTACAGCCTTGGAAACCCTGTAGAGCATTTCTACTCTGTTCTGTAGGGCTGCTATGAGTCAGAATTGACTCGATGGCAATGGGTATAAATATTTCTATATGTATCCATTTGTATTTGTTAAGCTAAACATGAGTTCATACTGGTGTCTCCATCTCAAATCTAGTGCCACGTTGCTCATGCTAGCCGTCCTTTTGTTATCTGTAACTTCCCGTTTAAAAGTGAGAAACTGGGCTCCCGATATCTACTATCAGTTTACTTATTGGTTCAATCCCGGTATACATGCAGACTGGTTTCAGAATTGTTGATATGTACTCTCATGGGAAGCAACTTTACCAACAAGAGTACAGGGCTTATGTGCAGTTCCTTTTGCCTTTAGTCCTACAGTCTGCACTCATTTCCAAAGTTACTTAGGTCAACACGTTTTCCTCCACCACCTTCTATGAGATTATGTTGTAAATTTGTATACAATTACCATATTTCTATGAAAACAATGTGCCGATTATATTCTTCCCCACTCCTTTGAAGTTATTTTTGTAAGCATGCTGTGCTAATTTTTTTACAGCAACATGTAAAAATAATTAGCATAGCACACTTACAAAAATATCTTATGGAGACAGGGTGAGGGGAGTGCCCAGTTGGCAAAAAAAGTGTAATCCCATATTATTTGCATAAAAATATGGTATTGTTCTGTCACAGTCTGCACTTCATCTTGAGATCCTCTGAACAATTAGTTGATTTTTAAGATTTCCATACATACACTAGGTTCACTCTTTATGCTATAAAATTCAATGAATTTTGACAAATGCATGCCATCATGTGTTCATCATTACGTCTGGTACAGAATAGTTTCACCCCCCTAAAATATCTTCTCTGCTTCACACATTCAACTCTTCCCTCCCCTACAAATCTTTGGCAACCACTGGTCTTTTGCTGTCTCTATAATTTTGTGTTTTACAGAATGTCAGATAAATGGAATTACAGTGTCATGGATTGAATTGTATCCCTCAAAAATTTCTGTCAACTTGGCTAGATCATGATTCCCAGTATTGCATGATTATCTACCATGTTGTCATCTGATGTGATTTCCCTATGTGTTGTAAATCCTATCACTATGATGTTAATGAGATGGATTAGTGGCAGTTATATTGATGAAATCTATAGGATTAGATAGTGTCTTAAGCCAATCTCTTTTGAGATGTGGAAGAGAGGAGCGAACGGAGAGACGGGGGGTGGTGGGGTAGGGAACTCATACCACCAAGAAAGCAGGGCCGGGAGCAGAGCATGTCCTTTGGACCTGAGTTCCTGTGTAGAGAAGCTCCTAGTCCAGGGGAAGATTGATGACAAAGACCTTCCTCCGGAGCTGACAAGAGAAAGCCTTCCCCTGGAGCTGGTGCCCTGAATTTGGACTTCTAGCCTACTAGACTGTGAGAGAATAAACTTCCGTTTGTTAAAGCCATCCACTTGTGGTATTTCTGTTACAGCAGCACTAGATGACCAAGACATACAAATATTATGTAGCCTTTTTAGACTGTCTTCTTTCACTTAGCAGCAGACATTTAAAACTTATCCTTGTTTTTAAGTGGGTTGATAGTTCATTCCTGTATATTGCTGATAGTATTCCATTCTATGGATGTATCACAGTTTATCCATTCGCCTAATGGAGGACATCTTGGTTGTTTCCAGTTTTGGCTTCTCTTCCTTCTGAAGCTGAAGCGCTTCAGAAGTGCTTCTGAAGTATTTCTGCTCAGATGGTTGATTGGATCTATATGTCACACACCCAATCTCTCTAGTAAATGGTTGCGTATCCATAACCTTGTTGTCCTCTTCAGAGCAGGCTTCCTTAATTTTCAGAATTAAAATTTCTTAGTCTTCAAGTTCTGGTTTCTTTTTCCTTAACCGTTCATTTCTCAAGCTATTGCTTTCCTCTCACACTTTACTATAAGCATTGAGGAAAAACCATGCCACAACTTTGCTTGGAAATCTCCTCAGCTAGATATTTAAATTCATCAGTTACAAATTCTACTTTCCACAAAACACTAGAACATATTTTGGATAACTTCTTTGCCACTTTATAATAAGAATTGCCTTTTCTCCAATAATATGTTTACCATTTCCTTTTACAGTCTCACAAGAAGCACATTTAATGTCCACAGTTCTAGCAATATTCTATTCATGGTGATAGAAACTTCTACAGTTCTCAATTCTTTCCAAGGCCTAATCAGTATCTCCCTTAATGTTCGTAAGTTTCTTCAAGGTGATCCTAGGCTCTTACTACAAAGCACCTCAAAACTTTCCTAGCCTCTACCCATTACCCAATTTCAAAGCCTCTTCCACATTTTTAGGTATTTGTTACAATAGCACCCACTTCCGGTACTAAATTCTGTCTTAGTTACCTAAGTGCTGCCATAACAAAAATATCACAGTTGAATTGCTTTAAAAAACAGGAATTTATCATCTCACAGTTTTGGAGACTAAAAGTCCAAATTCAGGGTATTGACAGGGCTATGTTCTGTCTATTGGCTCTAGGGGAACATCTTTGTCTCTTTCAGCTTTTAGAGCCCTTGCATTTCTTGGCATTTCTTGTCTTGTAGACATATCTTCACATATTCTTTACCACTTGTGTGTACCTCTGTGTCTATTCTGCTCCTTTAATAAGAAATCACCCAGCAAGGATAAGGTTTAGGACTCATCCTACTCTGGTATGACTTCATTAACATAACAAAAATCTCTTTTCTCAGTAGGGTCACATTCACAGGTACATATCTCTTTGGGGGACATGATTTAATACATAGCATATAACAAGGTAATACATAGCATTATTACACTGGCTGGAACTTCCAGCACTTTGTTGAATGAGAGCAGTGAGAGCAGACATCCTTGATTTGTTCCCAGTATTAGAGGGAAAAGATTATCTTTCACTATAAGTATAATGGAAACCCTGGTGGCATAGTGGTTAAGTGCTATGGCTGCTAACCAAAGGGTCGGCAGTTCGAATCCACCAGGTGCTCCTTGGAAACTCTATGGGGCAGTTCTACTCTGTCCTATCTACTTGATGGCACTGGGTTTTGGTTTTAATAAGTATAATATTAGCTGTAGTTTTTTTTTTTTTTTTTTTTGGTAAATGCTCTTTATCAGCTTGAGGAAGTTCCTCTCTATTCCTATGCTTCTAAGGATTTTTATAATGAATAGGCAATGAATTTTGTCAAATGCTTTTTCTGCATTGACTGATATATGGTTTTTCTTCTTTATCCTGTTAATATGGCAGATTATTCTGATTGATTTTTGATTATTAAACTCTCCTTGAATCCTTGCCAATAAAAACCCTTCTTATCGTGTATCCTTCTTTTTGTGTATTGCCGAATTCTAGTTGATAATATTTTAAAAACATTTTTGCATCTATATTCATGGAGAATATTTGTCATTTTTGTTTTTGTACTGTCCTTTTCTGCTTTTGGTATGGGGATATTTCTAGCTTTATAAAACAAATTGAGAAGTGTTCCCTCCAATTCCATTTTCTGGAACAGATTGTGTAGAATTGTTGATTTTTTAAAAGTTTTGTAGAATTCTCTAGTAAAACTGTCTGGGCTTGGAGATTTCTTTTTGGTGGGAGATTTTTAACTACAAATTTAATTTCTGTAATAGTTGTAGAGCTATTAAAATTATCGATATCATACTGCGTGAGATATGATAGTGTGTGCTAGTTATAGATTGAATTATGACCCTTCAAAAGGTTTGTTGATATCCTAACCCCTATACCTGTACCTATAGGGTCACTATGTGTTGTAATCAACGCGAAGGCAAAGGGTTTGGTTTTTTCAGGCTTTGTACCTGTTTGGAAATAGGATATTTCTTTCGTTATACTAATGAGGTCGTACCAGAGTAGGGTTAGTCATAGACCTAATCTCTTCTGAGAGGCATCTTACAAAAATAGAAAACAGTCCAAGAGACACACACACATAGAGGATACAGAACATGTGAAGCTCAGTCTACGAGCCAAGGAGTGCTGAAATATGTCCAGTGCTTCCAGAAGCTGAGACTAGATAACTAAGACAGTGTTTTTCAAGGAATTGATCCATTTCATCTAAGTTGTCAAATTTATGTGTGCAGAGTTGTTCATTGTACAGGTAGTCCCCAACTTATAGCAGGGTTCCATTCTGACAACCCTGTCATAAGTCAGTAAGTCAAATATCTCATTTCAAATTGACAGCTGATACTTCTTATGGTATGAAATGCTGAATAAGATCACTCTACAGACCTAATCTACAATGAAGTCAGTGTCAGTGTCAACAATGAAGTCGATGTCCTAACACCTGTCAGATGCATACACAGTTCAATTAAAATACGTCATAAGAGTTGAACATTGCCCAACTTTCTATCTATAACGAGTCTCAACACTGACATGGACTTCACTGTAGACCAGATCATAGCCTGCTATATGGCAGTGTTTTGAACAGTAAATCATAAAACTGAACACCTGTGAGTGAACATCTGAGAATGGTAACATCAGCAAATTATGTGCTGGTACACTGTATGTAGTACGTGTTACTAACAAGATGTACAAAACAAAGATGGTCGTAAGTGTGGTTCGTCGTAACTTGAAGATATTGTTAAGTCAGGTACTACCTGTATTTCCTTATTATCCTTTTGAAGTCTGCAAGGCCTGTCATGATAACCCGTTTCATTGCTGATATTGAGAATTTGTGTCTTCTCTTTTTTTCTTTGTCAGTCTTGCTAGGGGTTTGTCAATTTTATTGATCTTTAAAAAAAAAAAAAACAGCTTTTTATTTCTTTAATTTTATCCACAGTTGTTCTCTTTTTAATGCCATTGATTTCTGCCTTTAGCTTTATTATATCCTTCTGTGACAGTTAAGGTTGTGTTGGCTGGGCCATGGTTCTCAGTGGTTTGGCATTCGTAAGATGTTGTGATCACTTCCATGATGAGATCTGATATAAATGGGGTCACCTTCATGATGGTATCTGATGTGTGTAGCCAGCCAATTGAAAGGGAGTTTCCTTGAGTGTGTGGCCTGCATTGAAAGTAAGTGGACATTCTGGCAAGGCTCGTGGGCTTTTCCTCACTCTGGTTGCTGCAGGCTTCTGTTCATCAGACTTCCAGTTCTTGGGATTTGAGCTAGCAGCTTACCTTCAGTCTTCCCTGCCAGTCTTGGGATTTGTAGATCTTCTCAGCCTGTGAACAAGAGCCCTGCTTTCTAACCTACCAATCTTGAGTTTGTCAGCCCCCTTGGCTAAGTAAATCAGGAAAAGCCTCTTTCCTGACCCAAGAACTTGGGACGTTCCTGCCTTTACAACTGCCTGAGCCATTTCCTTAATATAAATCTCTCTATATATTTGCATGCTTTGCTGGTTTTGCTTCTCTAGAGAATCCAGACTAAGACACCTGCCATCTCCTTGCTTGGGGTAATTTTGTTTTGCATTTTCTAGGTTGTTCATGTAGAAATTTAGATTAGTGATTTGAGACTTTTCCTCTTTACTAATTATGCATTTAGTGCTATTTTTTCTTCATTGCATTAGCTATATCCCACAATTGATATGCTATATTTTCATTTTCACTAAGTTCAATGTATTGTTTTTAATTTCACTTGAAACTTTCTCCTTGACTTGTGAACTGTTTAGAATTGTGTTGTTTTGTTTCCAAGTGTTTGGAGATTTTTCTATTATTTTTATGTTATTGATTTTTACTTTATTCCACTGTGGTATGTTTGAGTTCAATTATTTTAAAATTCTTGAGGTTTATTTCATGGCCCAGGATATGGTACAACTTGGTACTTGTCTCATGTTTACTTCAAAAGGATGTGTATTCTTCTATTTTTGTGTGGAGTGTTTTATAAATGCAGATTAGATCCTGTTGGCTGGTAATGTTATTCCGACCTTCTATATCCTGGCTGATTTTCTGTCTAGTTTTTCTATCAGTTGTTGAGATAGGCATGCTGAAGCATCCAATTATAAGTGTGGATTTGTCTATTTTTCCTTTTAGTTCTATTATTTTTCTTCATATATTATGTAGCTTTGCAGCTCTTTTATTTGGTGCATACACATTTTGGATTATTATATCTTTTTTTTTTTTTTTTTGCTTTGAACAAAAAGGTGACTTTATTGGCTCACATATCTGAAAAGTCCAAGAGAAGGCCAGCTTCAGGCATGACTGGATCCAGCCATTCAAAATGTACGGGACTCCCTCTCCGTTCATTTCTCGTCTCTGCTTCCATCCATGTGTGGTTCTCAGGCAGGCTCTCCTCTCAGGTGGTCTCCAGAAGATCCAACTTTTCACCATTCCAGATTCAACTCTCCTTTGCAAGAGTTTTAACGAGAGTCCAGGCTGTTTGGGCCACATGCCTACCTCTGGAACTGAGAATAGGATCAGTTCCACAGAGTTCAACCTCATAGACTGAAGTAGATGGTATCAAAGAAAAACTGAGCTGTTTTTAGTAGAATGAGTGTGAATAGACAGATGCTAAGCAAACAAATCCTAGTGGCGTAGTGCTTAAGTGCTATGCTGCTAACCAAAGGGTTGGCAGTTCTAATCCATTAGGCACTCCTTGGAAACTCTATGGGGCAGTTCTACTCTGTCCTATAGGGTCGCTATGAGTCGGAATCGACTCGACGGCACTGAGTTTGGTTTTAATTAAGCAAGCAAAACCCACAGAACCTACAGTTGAGGCTTCATCTGGTTTGGAAGTGCAGGAATGGCTACATTGAGAATGTGGAGTTTAGCTTGAAGATTTAGAAAACTCTAATCTTGTTTTGGCTCCTGCTTCTTGGAGGATCTGAGCTGAAACAGGGAATAATTTATATACAGCAAAATGCACGGATCTTAAGGTACACTTCCATAAATATGACAAATACTTAACCCATTGCCGTCGAGTCAATTTCGACTCATAGTGACCCTATAGGATGGAGTAGAACAGCCCCATAGGGCTTCCAAGGCTGTAATCTTTACAGAAGCAAACTACCACATCTTTCTCCCACAGAGTGGCTGGTGGGTTTGAATCACAGACCTTTTGGTTTACAGACAAGCACTTAACCACTGCACCACCAGGGCTCCTTTTGACAAATGCTTACACATGTATAACTCTGACTGCTAACTACAGCAACTGACTTAGCTATTTCTCTAATTGTCATAGAAAAAATATATTTCAGAGATTTTTAGGTGAATATATGTATATGATTACTAAATCTTATTGAAATATATTTTACCACTATATAGCATCCTTCTTTATCATGTATCATATTTTAATAAGTTATGTGAAACTACCAGAAAAATAAAAGTAGAATGCCTAATTTTTTCTTTTTTTTTTTTTTGAGTTTCCTCCCACCCCCCCCCCCACCTTTTTTTGTTATGCTTTAGGTGAAAGTTTACAGCTCAAGTTAATTTCTCATATAAAAATTTATACACGTATTGTTATGTAACGTTAGTTGCAATGCCTGTAATGTGACAGCACACTCTGCCTTTCCACCCAAGGTTTCCCTTGTCCATTTAACCACCTCCTGTCCATTTTTGCGTTCCCATCCTGCCTCCGGACAGAAGCTGCCCATTTAGTCTCGTGTGTCTACTAGAGCTAAGAAGCACACTCTTCATGAGTATTATTTTATGTTTTATAGTTCAGTTTAATCTTTGCCTGAAGAGTTGGCTTCAGGAATGGTTTTAGTTCTGGGTTAACAGAGAGTCCGGAGGCCATGTCTTCTGAGGTTCATCTAGTCTCAGTCAGACCGTTAAGTCTGGTCTTTTTACGTAAATTTGAGTTCTGCACTACACTTTTCTCCTGGTCCATCAGGGGCTGTCTGTTGTGTTCCCTGTCAGGGGTGTCATTGGTGGTAGCTGGACACCATCTAGTTTTTTGGGTCTCAGGCTGAAGGAGTCTCTGGTCTATGTGGTCATTTTGTTTCTTGGGCTAATATTTTCCTTGTGTTTTTGGTGTTGTTCATTCTCCTTTGCTGCAGGTGGGTTGGGACCAATTGATGCATCTTAGATGGCCACCGGCAAGCTTTTAAGACCCCAGATGCCACTCACCAAAGTCGGATGCAGAACATTCTCTCTCTCTTTTTTTTTTTTAATTGTGCTTTAGGTGAAAGTTTATATCTCAAGTTAGTTTCTGATACAAAAATTTATATACACGTTGTTATTTGACCCTACCTGCTATTTTTTTTTTTTTTTTTTGCTATCCCTATAATGTGACCGCACATTCCTCCTTTCCACCTGGGTTTCCCATGTACATTCAGCAGCTTCTATCCCTTTCTGCTTTTTCATCTCGCCTACAGACAGGAGCTGCCTGTTGATCTCCTGTGTCTAACTGAACTAAGAATCACAGTCTTCACAAGCATCATCTTATGTCTAACAGTCCAGTCCATTCCTTGTTTGAAGAGCTGCCTTAGGAAATGGTTTCAGTTCTGGGTTAACAGAGAGTCTGGAGGCAATGTCTTCTGGGGTTCCTTCAGTCTCAGTCAGACCATTAAGTCTGGTCTTTTTACGAGAATTTGAGTTCTGCACACCACTTTTCTTCTGCGCCATCAGGAACTATCTGTTGTGATCCCTTTCAGGGTGGTCATTGGTGGTAGCCAGGCAGCATCTAGTTCTTCTGGTCTCAGGCTGATGGAGCCTCTGGTTTATGTCGCCCCTTGTGTCTCTTGGGCTAATATCTTCCTTGTATCTTTGGTGTTCTTCATTCTCCTTTGCTCCAGGTAGGTTGGAATCAATTGATGCATCTTAGATGGCCACTCGCTAGCTTTTAAGACCCCACATGCCACTCACCAAAGTGGGATGCAAAACATTCTCTTAATACATTTTGTTATGCTGGTTGATCTAGATGTCCCCTGAAATGATGGTCCCCAGACCCCTACCCCTGCTACACTGTCCCTCAAATTGTTTGGTTGTGTTCAGGAAACTTCTTAGCTTTTGGTTTAGTCCAGTGGTGTTGACTTCCCCTGTATTGTGTGTTGTCCTTCCTTTCACCTAAGATAATTCTTGTCTACTATCTAGTTAGTGAATTTCCCTCTCCCTTCCTCCCCACCCTCGTGACCATCAAAGAATGTTTTCTTCTGTGTTTAAACCTTTTCTTGAGTTCTTATAGTAGTGATCTCATACACTATTTGTCCTTTTGGGATTGTTTAATTACACTCAGCATAATGCCTTCCAGATTCATCCATGTTGGGAGATGTTTCTTGGATTCATCATTGTTCTTTATCATTAGGTAGTATTCCCTTGCGTGTATATGCAATAATTTGTTTATTCATTTATCTTTTGTTGGGCACTTAGATTGTTTTCATCCTTTTGCTATTGTGAACAGTACTGCAATGAATACGGGTGTGCATATATCTATTCGTGTGATGACTCTTATTTCTCTAGGATATATTCCAAGGAGTAGGATTGCTGGATCGTATGGTACTTCTAGTTCTAGCTTTTAAAGGAAGTGTCAAATGGATTTCCGGAGTGGTTGTACTATTTCACATTCCCACCAGCAGTGCATAAGTGTTCCAGTCTGTCCAAAATCTCTCCAACATTTATTGTTTTGTGTTTTTTGGATTAATGCAAGTCCTGTTGGTGTGAGATGGTTTCTCATTGTAGTTTTGATTTGCATTTCTTTAATGGCAACGATTATGAGCATTTCCTCAAGTAACGCCTGAATGTCTCCTTTGGTGAAATACCTGTTCATATCCTTTGCCCATTTTTTAATTGAGTTGTCTTTTTGTTGTTGAGGTGTTGCAGTATCTTGTAGGTTTTAGAGATTAGACTCTGATGGAATATGTGGTAGCCCAAATTTTTTTTCCCAGTCTGTAGGTTGTCTTTTCACTCTTTTGATGAGCATGTTTGATTTTTAGGAGCTCCCACCTGTTTTCTCTTCTGGTGTTTGCGCATTGTCAGTTATGTTTTTGTATTCTGTTTACACTGTGTATTAAGGATTCCAGTGTTGTCCCTATTTTTTCTTCCATGATCTTTATCATTTTAGATTTTATATTTAGGTCTTTGACCCATTTTGAGTTCGTTTTTGTGCATGGTGTGAGGTATGGGTCTTGTTCCATTTTTTTGCAGATAGATATCCAGTTATGCCAGCACCATTTGTTAAAGAGACTGCCTTTTCCCCATTTTGCTGACTCTGAGCCATTGTCAAATATTAACTGCTCATATGTGGATGAATTTATGTGTGAATTCTCAGTACCAGGCTATTTTGACTACTGTGGCTGTATAATAGGTCCTAAAATCAGGTAATGTAAGGCCTCCCACTTTGTTCTTCTTCAGTAGTGCTTTATTTATCTGGGCCCTTTTCATTTTCCCTATGAAATTAATGATTTGTTTCTCCATCTTGTTAAAAAAAAGCCTTTGGAATTTTCATCAGTATTGCACTGTATCCGTAGATGGCTTTGAGTAGAATTGACATTTTCATGATTGTGAGTCTTCCTATAATAAGCAAAGTATGTTTTTCCACTTAAGTAGGTCTCTTTTGGTTTCTTGCAGTAGCATTTTGTAGTTTTCTTTGCATAGGTCTTTTACGTTTCTGGTTAGATTTATTCCTAAGTAGTTTATCTTCTTGGCAGTGTTATATCTTCTTGATAGATTGACTCTTTTATCCTTATATAATGTCCCTTTCTTTCTCTAGTAGTTTTCTTTCTCTGAAGTCTACTTTGATCTTAATATAGCCACTGCAGGTTTCTTTTAATTAATATTTGCATGATACATCTTTCCTATCTTTTTACTTTCAACCTGCCCAACTGTCTTAAATAACTCTTGAACATATATTTAAAAAAAAAATTTTTTATATATTTAGAGCCATGTAAATTAGTGTTACAATTTTTGCTTCCATCTACAAACATAATTTGGAAAACTCAAGAAACAAAGGAAAGCTTATTGTATTTATCTATATTTTTGCTTGGAATAGCCTTTCCTCCTTCCTGAAGTTCCACTGTTCCTTCTTTATTATTATCTATTTATCCTTTAAAAATTCTTGTAGAGTAGATGTGGTAGCAACAAATCTTAACTATGCTTCATCTGAAAATCTCTTTATGTTCCTTCATCTCTGATGGATGTTTTCACCTAGAAGGACATTTTTCCCTTGGATGTGGAATTCTAGGTTGACAATTATTGTCTTTCAGCACTTGAAAGATGTTTTGCCACTTCCTTCTGTTCTCCATGGTTTCTGATGAAAAATTTGCTTTCATTCAAATTATTTTTCCTCTATAGGTAAGGTATCATTTTTCTTTGTCTGCTTTCAAGGTGTTTTCTTCATTAGTCATTAGTTTTCAGAAATTTGACTATGATGTGTCTTGGCATGGATTTCTTTGGCTTATCCTGTTGAGATCACTCAGATTCTTGAATCTGTAGATTTATGTCTTTTGTAAAAGTTTTTAACCATTATATCTTCAAATTCTCATTCAACCCCAGCTACTTTCTTCTCTTCTTCAGGACTTCAATGACACAAATGTTAGATCTTTTATTATAGTCCCACAGGTCCCTGAGGGTTGTTAATTTTTTTTTTAATCTGTTTTCTTTCTGTAGTTCAGATTGGTTAATTTCTGTTGATCTATCTCCGAGTTCACCAATTCTTTGTTCAGTCTTATACATTCTGCTGTTGAACCCAATTATTGAGTTTTTTTAATTTGAATATTGTATATTTTATTTCTTAAATTTCCATTTGGTCATTCTTTATATCTTCTCTTTCTTTACTGAGACTTTCTGTTTCTTTACTATGACTTTTGTGATTGCTCGTTGAAGTATTTTTATGATGGCTGCTTTAAAATATTTGTCAGGGAATTCTAAAATCTCTGATTGATTTAGTTTGAGATCTTGATTATTAGTGTGATGAGTGATTTTCAGTGAAAACCTGGGCATCTTCATGTTGTGTTATGAGACTCTGGATGTTACTTAAACCTCCTTTTTAGATGACTTCTCCTGACAGTGCTCTGGAAAGTTAAGGGGGATGGGAGTGGGTACCACTTGTTACTGCCAGATAGGGATAAAATCCAGATTACCCATTCATCTTCCATTGACACTGGGTGGAGGGGGGTGCTCTTCATTACTGCTAGGCAGAGGTGAGAGTTTTGTCCTGCACTAGGCCTTCACTGATCCCTCCCTGGCTGGAAGGGGTAGAAGTGCCTCATTACTGCTCCCCAAGTAGTCTCTACTGATACCATGGTAGAGAACATGGCATTATGGCCTAGCAGAGATGAAAGTCCTAGTTCTCTATTCATCTTTCTCTGACACTACCTGCTGAAGGGGAGTGTTAGGGTGGCTTATTACATCTGGGTGTGGGTATAAGTTTTCCACTTGATCTTTTCTGATGTGGGTGAGGGTGGACCACTGTTTTTTTTTCTGTGTGTTTGGCTGCAACAGAGCAATTATTGTCTAAAATTTTTTTTGTCTTGCTATGCTATCCTTTTCCTGGTCCTTTGGCTGGAGATAGAAGG
This sequence comes from Elephas maximus indicus, assembly GCF_024166365.1. Lineage (NCBI taxonomy): Eukaryota > Metazoa > Chordata > Mammalia > Proboscidea > Elephantidae > Elephas > Elephas maximus. The sequence goes on from NC_064834.1 coordinate 697,601, forward strand.
CTTTTGCTGAGAATTTTTTTCTTTCACCGTTGGTCTTTCTGGGTTACTGACTTCTTCAGCCTCAAGTCTGAGGTATATGAGGCAAAAAAGAAAGCCCGGGGAACTGAATACTGTGTTGTTTCTTGTATGCTAAGATTCCAAGTTGGTCCACCTTCTTCTATAGAGTGTTCTTATGATTTATATATAATATCCAGAGTTTTTAGGTGTACTTTCCAGAAGGAATAAAGAAAAGTACATTTATGCTTTCTTCCCTGAAATGAAATTTATTTCTTCCTTAATATTCCCTTGTATGGATATACTATATATTTTTTACCCATTAATTAGGTAAAGGCATTTTCCCCCAATTTTGGACAATTTTGAATAATGCTGCTTATGAACATTCATGTACAAGTTTTTGTGTGGACCTATATTTTCATTTCTCTTAAATATATATCTAGGAGTGGGATTGCTCTAGATCATTCACATTTGAAATAATTATTGATATAGTTGGATTAAAATCTGCTATCTTTGAAAATGTTTTCTGTTCATTGAATTTGTTCTTTGTTTCTTTTCCCCCTCACTCTTTTCCTGTCTTTTATGGTTTTAATTAAGCATTTTATATGATTCTATTTTATCTTGGCACATCCTTTATCCTTTTTTTTTTTAACACATTTTTAGTGGTTGCTCCTGGGTTTAAAATATACATTTTTAAATAAGCCAAATCCACCTTCAAATAACACTGAAGTGCATCACTTTAAGTGTAGTGCAGGTACCTTATAACAGAGTATTCCCTTGTGACATTGCTGTCTTCATTTCACTTGTCCATATGTCGTAATTATCCAAAACATTGTTATTATTATTGCTTAAGAAAACATATATTTTAGATCATTAAGCATATGAAAAATTAAAGATTTTATTTTAACTTCATTTAGTCCTCTGATGTTCTTCCTTACATTATTTATTTTTAATTTTTTGTTGTTTTAGTGAAAGTTTACAGATTAAATTAGTATGCCATCCAATAGTTTGCACATAAAGTGTTCCATGACATTGGTTACATTCCCTGTCAGCATTCTCCTCTTTTCCTCCTGTGTTTCTCTTTTCTTTTCGTCTCAATTTTGTACCCCTTTCTGCCTTCTAATATTTGCTTTTGGGCAAAAGTTGTCCTTTCGATCTCGTATAATTGATTGTTCTAAGGAATATATTTCTGTCGGGTGTTATTGTTTATTTTAAGGACCTATCTATTTTTTGGCTGAAAGGTGATCTCTGGGAATGGCTTCGTTCCAGGTCAAAAGTTCTCTTAGGGCTGTAGTCTCAGGGATTCCTCCAGTCTCTGTCAGACCAGTAATGCTGTTCTTTTTTGTGTATTTGATATTTTGTCCTACATGTATCTCCTGCTCTGGGACCTTCTGTTTTGATCCCAGTCAAAACGCTTGGTAGTGGTGGCTGGGCACCATCTAGTTCTTGTCTGGGGGCCATAGGTTACAGTGCATGTGATCATTAGTGCTTTGGAATAATTGCTCCCTTGAGTCTTTGGTTTTCTTCACTCTCCTTTGCTCTGGATGTGAAGAAACCAATGGTTGTATCTTAGATGGCTGCTCACAAGCTTTTAAGACCCCAGATGCTACTCACAAAAATAGAATGCAGAACATTGTCTTTACGCCAATTGACATAGATATTCCCCAGTCTATGGTCCTTCACCCTTGAGCCTAGGAACTTCATTCTGTGATGTGTTTGGTTATGTCTAAGAAGTTTCCATGACTGTGCCCCTTCTGTGCTCTATTGTCTATATTAATATATAAGCAGCACCTACACTTATGTATGTAGAAATATCCACAACCAAACTCATATCTGCAGGTGGGTGTGATCCCTTGCAGCCTCCCACCTCTTTAGCATACCTATATATCCATTCATAATTTATTGTTTGTTGATGCTATTGCTGCAAGATTGTCTGTATTATAGTAATTACTGTAGTTTGCCTTTTTTTGTCTTCCTTTGCCTTGGACATATGCTGAGTTCCCTCATATCGTGTATTGTTTCCCTTCACCAATATTAACACACGTCTTTTATCTAGATGGTAATTTTCCCTCCTATCCCTGGTAACCATCAAATAGTTTTGGTTTGTTTTCTGTGTGTAAACATTTTCCTTCTTTCTTTCTTTTTTTTTATACTAGTGGTCTCATACAATATTTCTGCTTTTTTTTCTTAATTTTTATTGTGCTTTAAATGAAAGTTTACAAATCAAGTCAGTCCTTCACACAAAAACTTAAATACATCCTGCTACATACTCCCAGTTGCTCCCCCCTTAATGAGACAGTCCGCTTCCACCCTCCACTCTCTCTTTTCCTGTCTGTTTCGCCAGCTTCTAACTCCCTCCACCCTCTCATCTCCCCTCCAGGCAGGAGATGCCAACATAGTCTCAAGTGTCCACCTGATCCAGGAAGCCCACTCCTCACCAGCATCCCTCTCCAACCCATTGCCCAGTCCAACCCTGTCTGAAGAGTTGGCTTTGGGAATGGTTCCTGTCCTGGACCAACAGAAGGTCTGGGGGTCATGACCACTGAGGTCCTTCTAGTCTCAATCAGACCATTAAGTCTGGTCTTTTTATGAGAATTTAGTGTCTGCATCCCACTGCTCTCCTGCTCCCTCAGGGATTCTCTGTTGAGTTCCCTGTCAGGGCTGTCATCGGTTGTAGCTGGGCACCATCTAGTTCCTCTGGTCTCAGGCTGATGTAGTCTCTGCTTTATGTGGCCCTTTCTGTCTCTTGGGCTCGTAATTACCTTGTGTCCTTGGTGTTCTTCATTCTCCTTTGTTCCAGGTTGCTTCAGAACAATTAATACATCTTAGATGGCTGCTTGCTAGCATTTAAGACCCTGGACCACTCTCCGTAGTGGGATGTAGAATGTTTTCATAATAGATTTTATTTTGCCAATTGACTTAGATGTCTCCTGAAACCATGGTACTTAAACCCCCACCCCTTCTACGCTGGCATTCAAAGCATTCAGTTTATGCAAGAAACTTCTTTGCTTTTGGTTTAGTCCAGTTGTGCTGACCTCACCTGTATTGTGTGTTGTCTTTCCCGTCACCTAAAGTCGTTCTTATCTACTATCTAATTAGTGCATACCCCTCTCCCTCCCTCCCTCCCCCCTCTCAGAGCCATCAAAGAATATTTTCTTCTCTGTTTAAACTATTTCTCAAGTTCTTATAATAGTGGTCGTATACAATATTTGTCCTTTTGCAACTGACTGATTTCACTCAGCATAATGCCTTCCAGATTCCTCAATATTATAAAATCTTTCACAGATTCATCACTGCTCTTTATCGATGCATAGTATTCCATTGTGTGAATATACCATAATTTATTTAACCATTCATCTGTTGGTGGGCACCTTAGTTGCTTCCATCTTTTTGTATTGTAAACAGTGGTGCAATGAACATGGGTGTGCATATATCTGTTCATGTAAAGGCTCTTATTTCTCTAGGATATATTCCAAGGAGTGGGATTGTTGGATCATATGGTAGTTCTATTTCTAGCTTTTTAAGGTAGTGCCAAATTGATTTCCAAAGTGGTTGTACCATTTTACATTCCCACCAGCAGTGTATAAGTGTTCCAGTCTCTCCACAACCTCTACAACATTTATTATTTTGTGTTTTGGATTAATGCTAGCCTTATTGGGGTAAGATGGTATCTCACTGTAGTTTTGATTTGCATTTCTCTAATGGCTAATGATCGTGAACATTTCCTCATGTCTCTGTTAGCTACCTGAATGCCTTCTTTAGTGAAGTGTCTGTTCATTTCCTTTGCTCATTTTTTACTTGGATTATTTGGCTTTTTGTAGTTAAGTTTTTGCAGTATCATGTAGATTTTGGAGATCAGGCGCTGATCAAAAATGTCATAGCTAAACACTATTTCCCAGTCTGTAGGTAATCTTTTTACTCTTTTGGTGAAGTCTTTGGATGAGCATAGGTGTTTGATTTTTAGGAGCTCCCAGTTATCTAGTTTTTCTTCTGCATTGTTAGTAATGTTTTGTGTACTGTTTATGCCATGTATTAGGGCTCCTAACGTTGTCCAGATTTTTTTCTTCCCTGATCTTTATCATTTTATATTTTATATTTAGATCTTTGATCCATTTTGAGGTCGTTATTGTGCATGGAGTGAGGTATGGGTCTTGTTTCATTTTTTTGTTATACCAGCACCATTTGTTAAAAAGACTGTCTTTTCCCCATTTAACTGTTTTGGGGCCTTTGTCAAATATCAACCACTCATATGTGGATGGATTTATGTCCGGATTCTCAATTCTGTTCCATTGGTCTATGTATCTGTTGTTGTACCAGTACCAGGCTGTTTTGACTACTGTGGCAGTATAATAGTTTCTAAAATCAGGTAGAGTAAGGCCGCCCACTTGGTTCTTCTTTTTCAGTAATGCTCTACTTATCCAGGGCCTCTTTCCCTTCCATATGAAGTTGATTCGTTTCTCCATCTCATTAAAAATGTCATTGGAATTTGGATCTGAATTGCATTAAATCTGTAGATCGCTTTTGGTAGAATAGACATTTTTATAATGTTAAATCTTCCTATCCATGAGCAAGGTATGTTTTTCCACTTATGTAGGTCTCTTTTGGTTTCTTACGGAAGTGTTTTGTAGTTTTCTTTGTATAAGTCCTTTACATCTCTGGTATGATTTATTCCTAAGTATTTTATCTTCTTGGGGGTACTTTAAATGGTATTGATTTGGTGATTTCCATTTCGATGTTCTTTTTTTTGGTGTAGAAGAATCCAACTGATTTTTGTTTATCTTGTATCCCGATACTCTGCTGAACTCTTCTATTATTTCCAGTAGTTTTCTTGAGGATTCCTTACGGTTTTCTGTATACTAGAACATATCATCTGCAAATAGAGATACTTTTATTTCTTCCTCGCCAATCTGGGTGCCCTTTATTTCTTTATCTAGCCTAATTGCTCTGGCTAGGACCTCCAGCACAATATTGAATAACAGCAGTGATAAAGGGCATCCTTGTCTGGTTCCTGATCTCAGGTGGAATGCTTTCAGGCTATCCCCATTTAGGATGATGTTGGCTGTTGGCTTTGTATGAATGCCCTTTATTATGTTGAGGAATTTTCCTTCTATTCCTATTTTGCTGAGAATTTTTATCATGAATGGGTGTTGAACTTTGTCAAATGCCTTTTCTGCATCAATTCATAAAACCTTATGATTCTTGTCTTTTGTTTTATTTATATGAAACAAAAATAATGAAATTTATATGGTGGATTACATTGTTTTTCTAATGTTGAACCATCCTTGCATACCTGGTATAAGTCCCACTTGGTCATGGTGAATTATTTTTTTGATATGTTGTTGAATTTTATTGGCTAGAATTTTGTTGAGGATTTTTGCATCTAAGTTCATGAGGGATATCAGTCCATAATTTTTTGTGGTGTCTTTACCTGCTTTTGGTACCAGGGATATGGTGCCTTCATAGAACGAGTTTGGGAGTATTCCATCCTTTTCTATGCTCTGAAATACCTTTAGTAGTACCGATGTTAAGTCTTCTTTGAACGTTTGGTAGAACTCTGCAGTGAAGCTGTCTGGGCCAGGGTTTTTTTGTTGTTGTTGTTGGGAGTTTTTTGATTACCTTTTCAATCTCTTCTTTTGTTATGGGTCTATTTAGTTGTTCAACCTCTGTTTGTGTTAGTTTAGATAGGTAGTGTGTTTCTAGGAATTCATCCATTTCTTCTAGGTTTTCAAATTTGTTAGAGTACAATTTTTCATAGTACTCTGATATAATTCTTTTAATTTCAGTTGGGTTTGTTGTAATATCACCCATCTCATTTCTTATTGGGGTCATTTGCTTCCTTTCCTTTTTTTTTTTTTGTAAGTTTGGCCAATGGTTTATCAATTTTGTTGATTTTTTCAAAGAACCAGATTTTGGTCTTATTAATTCAATTGTTTTTCTGTTTTCTATTTCATTTAGTTCTGGTCTAATTTTTATTATTTGTTTTCTCCTGGTGCCTGAAGGTGTCTTTTGTTGCTCTCTTTTATTCAAGTTATAGGGACAATTCTTTGATTCTGGACCTTTCTTCCTTTGGTATGTGTGCATTTATTGATATAAATTGACCTCTGAGCAATGCTTTCACCGTGTCCCAAAGGTTCTGATAGGAAGTGTTTTCATTCTCATTGGATTCTATTAATTTCCTTATTCCATCCTTAATGTCTTCTATAATGCAGTCTTTTTTGAGCAGGGTGTTTTTCAGTTTCCAAGTGTTTGATTTCTTTTCCCTGCTTTTTTTTTTTTTATTATTGATTTCCACTTTTATGGCCTTATGGTCAGAGAAGACGCTTTGTAATATTTCAGTGTTTTGGATTCTGCTAAGGCTTGGTTTATGACCTAATACGTGGTCTATCCTAGAGAGTGTTTTGTGTGCACTAGAAAAGAAAGTGTACTTGGTTGCTGTTGGGTGGAGTGTTCTGTATACGTCTATGAAGTCAAGTTGGTTGATTGTGACATTTAGATCTTCCGTGTCTTTATTGAGCTTCTTCTGGATGTCCTGTCCTTCACAAAAAGTGGTGTGTTGAAGTCTCCTACTATTATTGTGGAGCCCTGTCACTGGGTGCATAAATATTTAATATGGTTATATCTTCCTGGTATATTGGCCCTTTAATCATTATATAGTGTCCTTCCTTATCCTTTATGATGAATTTAACTTTAAACTCTATTTTGTCAGAAATTAACATTGCCACTGCTGCTCTTCTTTGATTGTTGTTTGCTTATTTTCTTCTGTCCTTTGAGTTTTATTTTATTTTTGTCTCTAAGTCTAAGGTGTGTCTCTTGTAGGCAGCATATAGACAGATCATGTTTTTTAATCCATCCTGCCACTCCTTGTCTCTTTATTGGTGCATTTAGTCCATTTACATTCAGCGTAATTATGGATAGGTATGAATTTAGTTGTATCATTTTGATATCTTTTTTTGTGTGCCATTGACAGTTTCTTTTTCCCACTTAATTTTATGTACCGAGTAGATTATATATTGCCCTTTCCTCATATTCATTGTTGTTGATTTTGTTTCTGCTGAGTCTCTATTTTTTTCTTTTATTTTGATGTGCATAGTTTGTTTCCTTTGTGGTTACCTTATTATTTACAGTTATTTTTCTAAATTTAAATCTGACTTTTATTTCTTTGTATTGCCTTATCTTCCTCTCCATATGGAAGATCTATGACTACATTTATTAGTCCCTCTTTATTGTTTTAATGTTGTCTTCTTTTACATAATAACATCACTGTTACCCTGTTTTGAGCATTTTTTTAAATCTTCATTTATGTTTTTTATTTCCCTGTCTGGGTTGACTTCTAATTGCTCTACCCAGTGTTCTAGTCTTGGGTTGATACCTGATATTATTGATTTTCTAACCAATGAACTCCTTTTAGTATTTTTTATAGTTTTGGTTTGGTTTTGAAAAATTCCCTAAACTTTTGTTTATCTGGAAATGTCCTAATTTCACCTTCATATTTGAAAGGCAGTTTTGCTGGATATATGATTCTTGGCTGGCAATTTTTTTCCTTTGGTTTTTTAAATAAGTCATCCCATTGTCTTCTTGCCTGCATGTTTTCTGCCAAATAGTCCGAGCTTATTCTTATTGGCTCTCCTTTGTAGGTGATTTTTCGTTTATCCCTAGCTACTCTTAAAATTCTCTTTCTTTGATTTTGGCAAGTTTGATTATAATATGTCTTGGTGACTTTCTTTTAACATCTACCTTATGTGGCGTTTAATGAGCATCTTGGATAGATATCTTCTCATCTTTCTGCCAACAAATCTTCAACAATTCTCTCTATATTTTTTGTTATCCCTCCCTGTTCTGGTACTCCAATCACTCGTAGGTTATTTGTCTTGATAGAGTCCCATATGATTCTTAAGGTTCTTTCATTTTTTAAAATTCTTTTTCTGACTTTTCTTCAAATATATTAGTGCGAAGTGCTTTATCTTCAAGTTCAGAATTTCTGCCTTCCACTTGCTCAAATCTGCTTCCCTGACTTTCTATTGATTTGTCTACTTCTGTAATTTTATTGTTAATCTTCTGAATTTCTGATTGCTGTCTATGGATTTTTCCAGCTTATTAAATTTTGCACTATGTTCCTGAATAATCTTTTTAATTTCTTCAGTTGCTTTACCTGTATGTTCCTTGTCTTGCTCTGCGTATTGCCTCATTTCCTTCCTGATGTCTTGAAAGGTTCTGCATATTAATCTTTCGTATTCTGCCTCTGGTAATTCCAGGAAGGCACTTTCATCTAGAAGATCCCTGGATTCTTTGTTTTGAGAGCTTGTTGATATGATCATGTCTGTTGCTTTATGTGAGTTGGTATTGAGTGTTGTCTCCGAGCCACCTATAAGCTATTGTATTAGTTTATTTTATGTTTGCTGTGTCATAGCTTCTTGCATTGTTTTCTTTTGATATGCCCACATGGGTTGCTTGAGTGAGCTCATTTGATTTTTTTCACCTTTGGAGCTCTGACATCCTGTCCTCAGATGCTTAGAGGTGTTATCAGTCTAGGAGTCCATTCATTTTTCTTGTGTAATTTCAGCTTAGGTGTCCAGGTAGCTGATCATCAAGAGTGTGGTACAGGCACTGTCCTACAGTCTTAGAGGGACAGGGGTGATTTGTATAGGTACCAGTATCTGGTTGCAGCAGGGCGTCACACTCTGAACAAGGCAGGGGGGCTGAGAATCGTCCCCCACATGTCTCTAAGGAAAGCATGTCCCTGTTCCCTAGAGCGTACAGGTCGGTGGGTTCTGCAGACAGACCATGGGCATCAAATGTTTTTGGTTGTTAGGACTGGGAGGTACCAGTTATCCTTGGACCTGTCACGGGTGGCTGGGTGATCTCAGTGGAGCTACCAGTCCTTAGGCCCCAGATGTGGGTAGGTAAGGACCCTATTTAATAGGCAAAGCAATGCCAAACATCAAACACCCACCTCTCTGCCACACAGCTGAAACAGTTGGAGTCTGTCAACAAGGGCCTATTCTCCTGAACTAGGCCCATGCAGGTCCATTTAGAGGGGACAGGTACTCAAAGTCCATGGACCAGTTATGTCTGGACAGGAGCCGCTTCTGTCTTGAGCTACCCGTTAGTGGAAAAAAAATAGTAGAGCTGGCAAATTATCTTTTCCCCAATTGCAAATTCATTCCTTCTCCAAGGCTGGGAGGATGGCTCTAGGTGCTCCAGAGGGCCTATCTCAGGCCCAGGGAAGTCAGCCGCTGAAGCTGGCTTGGGAGTGAGGAGGGTACAGTAAGATATAAGCATGCACTTAGCTTTTGCGGAGAGCGCCATTCTTCTCTGGTTCTGGAAGTGTGAGTAGGCTGAGTGGCTGGCTGCTTCTCCCTGAGGAAATTGTGGCTGGACGCTAGTACCAGCCCACTGCCACTGTTCCCAGGAATGGTGCCTGAGGGCTCCCTGTGATTCAGGTCTGGTAACTCCTCTCCCCTTCTGAACTGTCTCTTCCTCCCCCGCCCTCAGTTCATTTTCTAAGCTTGCCTTTGATGTTCAGGGCTCCTAGCTTGCCATAAATATACTCGTTTCACTTGTTTTTTTGGGTCTTTGCTGTAAAGAGGGTTCGCCAGAAGCGTCTGTCTATTCTACCATCTTGGCTCCACCTTTATTTCTGCTTCTGTGATTGACTTACTTCACTCAGAGTAATGTCCTCCAAATTCTTCCATGTTGTGGGGTGTTTCACAGATTTGTCATTATTCTTTATAATTGCATAGTATTCCATTGTGAGTATACACCACATTTTATCCATTCATCCATTGATGGGCACTTTGGTCATTTCCGTCTTTTTGTTGTTGTGAATAATGCTGCAACAAACTTGGGTGTATATATGCCTATTCCTGTCAGAGATTTTATTTATTTATGGTGTACACCTAGTAGTGGAATTGCTGGATCATGCTATTTCTATTTCTAGCTTTTTAAGGAAATGCTGTACCACATTCCATAGTGGTTGTACCATTCCTCTCATTATTTAGATTCAAGTTTCTGATCTACATCTTGTCCTCCTGTCTGAAGGACTATTTTAACAAATTTTACAGAGCAGGTGTGCTAGTGATGACTTCCCTTAGGTTTGTTTGCCTGAGTAGGTCTTTATTTTTTTTTTTTTTTTACTTTTGATGGATAATTGTGCTAAATAAAAAATTCCAAGTTGGTAGATATTTTCTTTCACTACCTTAAATATTTCACTCTACTCTCTTCTTGCTTGAATGATTTCTAATAAGAGGTACACTTTAATTCTTATCCTTGCACCTATATAGATACATTTATGGTGCCATCCCCACCCAACTTCCTTAAATTTTTTTCCCTTTGGTTTTTCTGTCACTTGAATATATCCCTAGGATGTGTTTGTGTGTGTGTGTTTCATATTTATCTGCTTAAACTTTTCTGAGATTCCTGAATCTGTAGGGTTTTTTTGTCTGTCATTAATTTCAGAATCTTCTTGGCGATGATTACTTTAAATATTTCTTTTACCCTGTTCTCTCTTTCTTCTCCTTCTGGTATTCCAATTATATGTCTGTCATAACTTTGTGATATCATTCCACATTTCCTGGATGTTATTTTCTGTTTTTTTTTTTTTTTTTATATAATGTCCTTATATACTTTTTCTTTCTTTTTCCATTCCTTTTTATATTTATGTTTTGGTTTAGAGTTTTTTAGCCAACAGTCTTCAAGTTGGATTTTCAAGATTTTTTTCCTCAGGCATGTCAAGTTTAACAATTAGCCCATTAAAGTCATTCTTCATTTCTGTTACTGTGGTTTTGATTTCTAGTGTTTCCTTTTGATTTTTTCTTTGTGTTTTTACCTCTTTATTTTCATTACTCATCTGTGCTTACATGCTCTTTTTCATTAGTGCTCTTACCATACATAGTTATTTCAAATTTCCTGAGTCTGGTTCTGATGACTTTTTTGCCTCTTCAGAGAGGCTTCCATTGCATTGTATTGGCTACAAGTGAGTCACCAAGGCCATCCCAGACTAAAAGGTGAGTGGGGAGCAATGGCTTCCACCTTTTAATGGGAGGACAGCAAAGTCTTATTGCAAAACTGCACATGGGATGAAAGATGTTGCCAGTGAAATTGTTGGAAAGTAAAGGCCGGCCTGATGACCTGCTCCTTTCTGCTTCCAGAGCAACTGTAAAACGAAACGAAGTAGCAGCAAGTAAGTCTGATGAATGTGAGATGTGGAATGACCTCCAGAGAAGGACCTTGCCATCAGGGTTAGTACCATCCCAACAAAAAAACTGTCATGGTGCAGCTCAGCAAAGCAGTTACAGAAAGGCGACTCAGAGTGGGCTGCCCCAGAACACCACACCAAAGCTGGTCTTTTATACTAGAGCTTCCAAGGACACCAGAAAAGGTGAACTCATTCCTACAAAAAATCTTTGAAAAGCATAAAGTTAGTTTACAAGTTGCTATCCATATAATAATCACCTTAAAGCAGACAGCTAGCTAGCATTTATGGGATGGGAATCTCATGCCAGGTGCCGTGTGAGGCAGTCACTCATGGACACACAGCGGAGACAATGTTCCTTGCCCAGGTCATGTGTGAGGGGTGGCAGAGCTGGTTTGTGAACCCTGGGGCCCTCGAATCAAGCTGGAGCGCTTCTGGTTAGTGCATGCTTCTTCCCAGCAAAGGAGCAAACCTGTGCGGACCAGAGGGTGTTCCAGTAGGCTAGGACTGGTGGTACAGGATTTATAGGAGTCTCCAGCCCATGTGCGTGAGGTTTAGTGTGAATGCGCCTCGGATTCCAGAGCCTTTCCTCATTTAAAAAGCCTCCTCGCACAATTGGCACAATCAAAGAGAAAACTTCTTTTGGGCTCCAGCAGGGACTTCAAAAGACTTTACAAAGGCTCTCATTTGGCTTATGGGTCTCTAAGGCTTTTTTCACACTAACTGGTGGGGGATGTAATTAAACGGAAACATTAAGATGTCAGGTAGTAATTAACAAAGAAAAGGTGCCTGTTCTGCCTACAGGGGCCTCCTCCTTCAGGCAGGGCCAAGTGGGAAGGGCACACCCTACAGGCCAGAACCCTCAGCATCTACCACCTCAGCCCCAGAAGGGACTGATGTTGTCTGCTGAGTTGGGGCTGCCATGCCATCCATTCCTGTTTGACACTGAACATTGCCAAGTTCCCACTCTGTCAGGACCTGGGCTATGCACAGAGCCCCAGACCTGGTGTCTGCTCTAGGCACACAGCCTCCCCAGGGCTCCCCCAGGGTCCTCGGGGCCTCCCTCAGGGCCTCTCTTGGGCCTTCCCAGGGTTGGTAAAAATGAGTTTCTTTATGTAGCCTTTTGCCTTGGTTCTGTGTGGGGGGAGGGGGAAGAAAGCCAGCTTGGGAGATTTCCCCTCTAAACTCTGAGAAGTTGTTATGATTATGCTTGTTACAGTTGCCCTAGTTCTCTGAGAAGCTGTTACTTCTGCCCAGGGGAGAAGCCAGTGGCCGCCAGCAGAAAATGTTCTTTTGAAAATAGATGGAGCCACTTTTAGTCCAGTGAGAGATTGGTTAGTTATTTTTCAAATAGTGGCTTGAAAATCTGCCCAATAAGATTGACCACTTGCCTATATAAGGAGCCAACCCCACAGAGATGATCAGGGCAAAGAGAAGAAGCAAGGAGAGAAAAGAGAAGAAGCAGAGAGAGAGACAGCTGAGCACCTCGAGGATAGGCACTTTGCCTCCCTAGGAGCTTGGCTTATACTCTTCTCTCTGCCAGGAGGCCCTTCCCTCACTGTTTAACTGACTAGTTCCCATGTGTTTCTCAGAATTCATCTTAAAACTCACCACCTCAGAGAGCCCTTCTCTCACTCTTAACCTTAATTAGACACCCCCTCGCTGTATTTTTTTCCTCAAGGAAGCTTCTTCTGCTTTTTCCCTATACTTCTGGTTGTTGTTAGCTGTCATCAAGTCAGCCCCAACGGCATGGTGACCCCATGCACAACAGGACTGGACCTTTGTAATCCATAGGGTTTTCTTTGGCTAATTTTTAGAAGTACATTGCCAGGTCTTTCTTCCTAGTCTATCTTAACAGAGTGTAATTACATTCTTAAGTGTGTGTTTGTCTCTCACTCTCCTCACCCCACACTGGATTATGTGTTCCATATGACTGAGACTGAATTTCATTGTCCTTGAGCAAGAGCCCAGTCCCCAGCACTGGCATGTGCTTGACAAGTGCTTGTTATAATGAATGGGAGAATCCATGGAGGAGATATACAGGGATGATGGGGCCATGAGGGAGGAAGAACCTTGGGGGCTGTCCAGGGCATTACTGCAGCACGGAGGAGGGTTCACCCAGCCTATGGTCCCAAAGGTTTCCCAGAGGGGAGGGCCCAGTCCCTTTCCCCGTCCCTATGAGAATGGCCAACCTGCCTGCTGCTACCTCCAGGGGATGGGAGAATGGATCGAGCCAGAGCTGGGAGTCAAAGGCTGTTTGTGATAATACAAGCCCTGTTGCTGGGTTAGCCCAGGCCTGAGAGCAGACTGCTAGCTCTCAGTCACCCCTGCAGCAATTGAAGGGTGTGTGATTGATTCTTTCGTGCTCATCTGTCTCCTGCTGCCCTTGCCATGGGCCTCCCCCAGCCTCAGACCTCTCCTCTCTGCCCCCTTTGGGGAGCTCCCCATGGCTGCCAAAGTCACCTTCCCTGAACCAGTCTGTTTTAAACCCTTTAATAGCTCATCCTCTGCCCCTGCCCAGTATGCTGAGCCCCATCCCTGGCACTTCCCTTGAGGACCACCAAACCATGCCCCTGAATATGCGGCATCCTCCACACCCCTACACCTTTGTCTGACCCCCCATCTGCACACACTTAGCCCTTGCCTGCACGCCCCCCAGAACTCCTGTCCTTAAACAAAAGCCAAAGTCATGTTCAGTTGGGACTTGCTGGACAGCTGTCACCACACTCCTGACAGAGCTACCTGTGGTAACTAGCTTAGTTTATCTTCCCTGCTGGGCTACAAAGACTAGAAGGCCCAGGGTGGGCCTGCCACATAGCTGCACTTTTGTTTTAAAATCTGAGCTTTAGGTTGGGATTCAGGCTACGTTCAAGGAGGAGGCAGAGACACAACCAGTGACTGTAATCCACACTCTACCTCAAATGTAGGCCCTCCACACACATTTCTGGGATAGGACTGTGCAAGCTCACTGGGCCTTGGCTGGAAGGCTGCCCGCAGAAGCAGCTGTTCTTGACAAAAACTAGGATCCCCACCTCTTCTCTGGACGCTAACAGGTGTATCCACAATGAAGAGCTGTTTCCACTGACTCCCTGTGCCCCACCTCCCTGACACAGAAAAAAGCCAGTCAATTGCAGCGGAGTTGATTTTGACTCATGGCCATGCCATGTGTGTCAAAGTGGAACTGTGCTCCATAAGATTTTCAGTGTCTGATTTTTCAGAAGTAGATCATCAGACTTTCTCCTGAGGCACCTCTAGGTGGATTTGAACCACCAACCTTTTGGTTAGCAGCTGAGCAATAGAGAAATAATTGTTGTTGTTAGGTGCCATCGAGTCGGTCTGACTCACAGTGACCCTGTGTACATAGTGGTTGTCAAATACAGCAGAGCCACTCTTCTAAGATGAAAAAACACTATGGAATCAGAGAACTAGGTAAGCCCACTAAGGGTCTGAGGCTCCAGTGCTCAGCGAGCCCTGTGTGCAAGCATGGAGCCCATGAGCTTGTCATCTAGTGGGAGAGGGAGGCCCCCAAACTAAAAACCCAGCGTGACGAATGCCATGGCAGAACATCACTTGTCTGGACGGGCACCAATACACTATTTCCTAGTCAGGGAGACCAAGCATTTGAAGGATGAGCTAGAATAAGCCATGAGAAGAGGAGAAGGAAGGGGAACAGAGGGTCTACCATAGTTATGTGTAAAGGCCCTGGGATGGGCAGGATCATGGATGTGGTGATTCAAGAAGAAGAAGAGAAAGGGAGGCTGAGGGGGACACAGTGAGGGAGGAGTTGGAGAGGAGGGCAGGTCCAGGCCACGCAGGACTCAGGCCAGGGGAGGGATGCTTCTCCGTTCCATGAGCATTAAGAGCCCCACATGGGGTGCAGCAGGGGAAAGCCCACTGAGATTAGGTGTGGCTGATGCATAGAGAGGGGATGCAGGAGGCCATGGAGGGTCTTGGGACAGGATGGACCTGACCTGGAATGGTGGTGGTGGTGGGCATGGAGGGCATGGGTGGGTCTGGCAGGTGCTTGGGGGTAATGCCGTCAGCCCTGGGATGGACTGGATGTGGAAATGTGGGGATGTGGGAGGCAAGATACCAAGGTTGACAATCCAGCTCTCTGAGTGGCACACCCCATACTTGGACCAGCAACTGGGCCCCAGTTTCCTGTCAGCAGGAATCTTTCTTCTCTAAGACATACCTGGCATCTGTCTGTTCCCTCTCCTTCCCTTCCTTCCCACTGTCTTCTTCCCTGCAGGACACCACCTGGGCTTCCACTATCCTCCTGGAGCAGCCAGAGTGTTCAGTACACAACCCTGCACTACCTGATACCCGTTAACTCCTTTCAGCAATCCTATGAAGGAGCCATCACTATCCTTGTTTTGAAAATGGAGAGAGTGAGGCTTGGCAAGGTTTGTCTTGGCAGATGCCGAGACTGCCATCACTTACCGACCAGACGGTGGCAGCTGGAGGCGGCACGTTGTCCTGTCGATGCTCTAGCCTTGGTGAGTGTAAGATGGTGGGAGTAGTAACAGCGTTAGCACCTGTGTAAGTTCAGGTGGGTAATGAGCAGGATCAGCCCAAAGCTGATTCCCATAAGGTAAAGGTCGGGCATACCTCCACTCTCCAGTCTTTTTACCAGTTCTGACTCCAGCCGTCCTTGCCCCAGCACTCTACTTCTCTTCTAGGTTTGATAATCCATTGCAATGGCCGCACAGAATTCACAGACCATACTTAGAGTTAAGTGGTTTATTAAGGAAGCAACAGGCCACGACTGGGGTCGGGATCAACAGGCTACGACTGAGGATTGGGATTAGGAAGCATGCAGGCAAAGTCTGCCTTCTTCAGTGCAAGCCAGCTCTCTAAGCTCCTCTTGGCTGTGTAGGCCTCCTGTTGGCCCTTCTTGGCCCCCTCAGGACAGGCTCCTCTTGGCCCTGCTGTCTGTCACCACCAATCTGTTGCAGGATCACTTCCAGGACTACCACTGATGGCTCCACTGCTGAGCCTTTTCCCAGTCTATCACTGTCTTCAGTGTCATAGCCCTTGACCCGTGTGTGTTACAGCTCTTTTAGTAGGTTCCTTGCCTTCTCTCTCTCTCTGCTTCTCTCTTCCTGCTGCTTCTCTTCCTGCTTCTTTCTGTCTGAAAAACCTCTGTCAGGTTGGCTACAAATACACACAACTTTTTGTCAGTTTCAAGACATGGTACCTCCCAGTGGGGTGGGGGGAGGGGCAAACTTACCAATCTTATGGTAGGCCACTGACACTTCATTTGCATGGTAGGCTACACCTCACCTCATTTGCTCAGTGTATTGACCAATCCCTGCAAGGTGCACACCAATCACAAGGCAGGCTGTAGCCCAGGGCCAGACAAAAAGTGTTAAACCATCAAGTGGTTTACAGCTTACCCAGGAAATGTCATCAACCTGAACGAAAGTAACAAACCCTCTGGGGTAGAAAATTAGGGCAAAGGTAACTCTTCAGGGTTTTGGGGGGGAAATCTTTCAAGCTGTTTTTCCAAAAGAACCAAGGAAAAAGGCCGCATGAAGGAACTCACTTCACCACAGCAAGGTAGGCTACGCAGAAGACCAAGGCAATTTGGGCTTCTTGCTGGTTCAGAATTTAAAATGTAATTATTATTTGAGTCTATAGCTCTCTTTCTGTGGTGGGATCAGCCCCCTCAATCTGGCCTGACTCAGGCATAGGGACAGCGGTCTCCAAAGGACTTCCTCAAACTCTGGTGAGGATGTCTTACTCACTGCGTGGCCCATGGGCTGCAGGCAGATGACCCCAGTGCTTTATCCACATCCGCTTCCACTTCATTACCCATCTCTGTGCCTGGGATGACCTTGGAATATGTGCACTCCAGCCCTGTCATGTCTGGAGGGCCCTGGAGGAGAATGCCCAGCATCAAATATGTCAAGTTGAAAATGCACCAGACCTCTCACCTCCAAACTTTTCCTCCATTGTGACATTCTTCCCTAAAGTTCTTCCCTCTCACCTGCCAGGCCAGACCATCCTCTGCTTTGTCCCACCTGGTTGCATCGCCCTCTGGGGAGGGCTGAGCCCAGGCACTGTCCCCACCTCAGCCACTTTTTACTGCCCTCCCTCTTGGAGTCCCTGGGTTGTACAAATGGTTAACATGTTTGGCTTCTAACGGATAAGTTGGTGGTTCTAGTCCACCCAGAGGCACCTCTGAAGACAGTCCTGGTGATCTGCTTCCCAAAAGTCCGTCACTGAAAACTCTACGGAGCACAGTTCTACTCTGACACATGTATGGTCTCCATTCTCCATGAGGCGGAGTTGGCTTGACAGCGACTGGTTTGGTTTGGCTCTGGTAGTGAGATGTGCATATGCTGGGGACAGATGTGCCGGCCTCCGCCTGGGCAACAAGAGCAGAGTCCCCATCAGAGGTGAGTCCATCAGCTTGCAGCATCTGCTATGAGGATGAGAGCGGCTGCCCTCAGAGAAGAATGGTTTCACTGTCACTATCTGAAGAGCTCTTACCCCGTTTCATCCTCACAATCTCCCTGCTGGGTCAGTGAGGAACATGCAGTCAGGAAGGTTCAGGCCTGCGCCCAAAGCTGGCCAGCCAGTGGCCCCGGGGCCTGTCTCAAAGCCTGTGCCGTCACCACCTCCTGAGCTGCCTGCAGGAGGGAGGAGGAAGCCTGCCCTGAGAAGATCCTGCAGGTGAGTGCTGGGCTTGCTTCTTGCTGCAGGTGGTTGGCACTCTGTCTCCAGTCTGCTTCGTTTTACTCTCTCTGGGGCCAGAAACTCATGATGAGAAACATTTGCTCTCAGATTTCACTGGGGTTGTACAGACCCTTTCATGAAGGGTTCAGAGGGCCTGTCATTTGCCCTGGGCCATGTAGTGTGTCAGCTGCAGTGCTGGCCAGGCCCCAGGTTTCCTGGCTCCAGCCTGGGTCCTTTCAGCTGGAAACATGATCCCAATGTCCTGAGCCTGCATTCCTCCATGCATTTTCTTGGTCCTGGTTGCATTTTTCTTTTTCACTGAAGTCTAGGGCACTGGAATGCTCTCAGCCAGGCCCTCCTGAGGCCCTGCTCACTCTGACCATGAAGGCCTAGAAATCCTGCTGACTAGGGGAAAAACATGGCCTCAAGCTATCTCTTGAGCATGATTAAAAATCACTTGTATTTTCTGTATCTCTCTCTTTTTGCCCACAAGAAGAAATATGTCAACACAATGTTTCTTTTTTTTTAATCATTGAGTTGTTATCATAAGCTTCAGCAATGCTGGATAGGAGAGACTGTTGTGTTCCTGAATATTTGATTACAGAATAAATCTTTTCATGAAACATGGTAAGTTGTTTCTGGAACCATGGCATCTCACAGGAGAATTGCTTTAGGAGTCATAGGCTCTGTTTTGACTGCCGACTGCGGAGGGAACTTCCATGGGGCCGAGAATCCTGGACAAACCCAGGAGTTTGGGGACTTGGGTGGCTAAGGACAGCTGCAGGTTGGGCTCACCGAGGGAAGTTCCTGGGAACAGGAAGCTGTTAGTTATGGGCATGAGGTGGCCATTGTTAGTGATCATTGTCAAAGGAGCACAACAGGAACAGGAAGGAAAGGGTATTATAGACACGAGATACTTATAGTGTGATGGGCCTCTACCAGGTGCCTTCATGAATCTTCCTCACAATTGTGATTTTCTCTGCCTGATAAAAGTGCCAAAGCCCCTCACTTAGCAGATGGACAAACCTGGATTCAAACCTAGATTTTTCCCGAAAGCCTGTGCCTTTTGGTTTAGGAAATATTATTGGAATCATTATTCCCTGTCTTTGAACATTAGAGAATGTAACCCAGCTGGAGCTGGGCTCACAAGGGCTCACAAGGACTCACAAGGGCACGTCAACTGGGTCCTGAGATAAACAGCTAGGATAATCTTGGAAAATATCTTTTAGGGAAACTTTCATGTAAGCCAGTCAACAAGAACACAAAAACTTTCCACTCAATCTATTTTTATTAGCATTTAGTGAATAGAAAATTGTTGGACCAATGAAGACCCTCCTGACTGTCATTACTGAAACCTGTACCAATGATTGTTAAGAAAGACAATTCAAAATGTAGAATCACAGTTTCTAGCCAATCTGTGAAAAGGTGAAGCTTTCAATGGCGTTGCCCATTTGTAATGTTAATATATGCTGATGACTCTGTAATGTTCTTTGGATTCAGGCAGACATGGCTCTAGCAGCGTGCTTGTCTGTGTTCCTACTTTCGTCTATTCTGTAACGTCTCCTTGGATTCGGGCAGACATGGCTCTAGCAGCGTGCTTGTCTGTGTTCCTGCTTGTGTCTATTCTGTAACGTCTCCTTGGATTCAGGCAGACATGGCTCTAGCAGCGTGCTTGTCTGTGTTCCTACTTTCGTCTATTCTGTAACGTCTCCTTGGATTCGGGCAGACATGGCTCTAGCAGTGTCCTCGTCGGCTTCCCACTTTTGCCTTTTTGAATATATACTGAATAAAACTTTACTAAACTTTGTGATTTTTTTCCCCCATAACACTTTGTGAATAAAAGCCTACCAGTTGGCATAAGAGAGAAAAAAAAAAAGTTAAGAATTCCCTATCTTTCTAGATAAATTGAGGGAAAATCAAGTGTGGTGAGAGGGTTAGGGACATTGCAACAGACTTAGTCCACATTGCTGTCCTCTTCCAAAAGGGCCCAGGCCTGGGAGGTGGGGAAAGTAGGCAGAAGAGGTGATGGAAAGGAAGGGGCATCAGAGGCTACTGTTCTGCTGTCCCCAGCAGAGCTCATGGATGTCCTGGCAGAGCCCAGCTGAGAAGTGGTGTCCTGCTTGTTCTCCTTCCTGATTCTTCCACCACAGGACAGACTTCTGGGAGAGGATCTGGAATAAATGCTGAGGGGGTGATGATTCGGCAGCATCCCAGATTGCATATCTCCAGCCTACAGAATAAAAAGTTTATCCTTTGATCAAAGTTTAAGGAACACAACTGCTAAAGCTTATGATGACAATGCAACCTGAGGTCAGAGGCCTCAGCGTAACTGAACTCAGGTTCTTGTCCTGTCCTATTAGCCGACTGAAATAAGACAGATGCCAAATGCAGGGAAACAGAGAGTGGAATTTATTGTCTGCACAGACAAGGAGTAACTGGAGCCTCACGGCTGAAAGACCATGCACTCCTTGCCCCAGGGAATCAGGGACTTTTATGTCCTTGAGTCCCCAGGGGACAGGGATTGGCACCTAAAACCCTATGCCCTGAGCCCACCCATGCCCAAATTTGGAGATGTAGGTGCCGAGTCATTCTTCACAGAAAGTTGGCTTTGTGGGACTTCTTGCTTTGCAAAGGGACTCGGGTGGTGCTGTGTGCTGTGAGCTGGAGAATATCTTCCCCTCTGGAGATGCTCACGACTCTTTAGATCTGCACATGCGCCAAGATCCTGGCCCGTGCACGAGCAAAGATCTGGCGCCAAATACAAAATGCAGTTAGAGACCTCGGTTTGCAAAGGCAGCACGTTCTGAGCAAACCTCGGTTAGAGACAGCAGCAGGCTCGGTGCAAACTGTGGTTAGAGACCACGGCGGGCTTGGTGCAGACTATGGTTTGCAAGGGCTGCAAATGAAGGGGTGGAGGGAGGGATATCCGAGATGGAGCAGGGTGAGGCTGTGGCTGAGTTTGGTTTCATCAGGAGAGGGAGTGGCTTCAGCTGAAGGCATAAGAACTCTCAGTCTTTCAACTCACATGCTGAGTAATCTCTAAGCCAATCTGTAACCACAGGTGGGAGGGAGGGGTAAACAACGCAATTCCACAAGAGCTTCCAGAGGTGCCTGAAATGGCACTTCCCATGACTCAGTGCTTGCTCCCCTGGATATCCCAAGAGAGATCCAGTCCCTCAGGGTTGGTTGGGTTTTAGAAACTCCCAGAAATTTGTAAGAAAATCCTATAGACTTCCCTGAAACTATCCCCATAGAGTTGTCTAAGGGCAGACATTTACTCTCATAGATGCCACTGTCAACCCAAATGATGCTCCCAGCAGTACCTGATCAAGAACCAGTGCATACAGCAGTACTAAACCTACATGAGCCAACCTCTAAGGCCTCAACCTTCCCCTGAATCTTTCTCCTCTGGAAGAAAGACCAGAGACCCCAGAAATTTCTGTTGAATTCCCTTGGAATTAGCCGTCTTAGAAGAGGTCTTTCTCCCAAGGCCATGAGAGTCATTAAAATCATAGGAGCAAGAGGTGGAAGCTTAACAAGTATAGACAGTGTGAGGATGGGGTGCAAGGAACCCCAAAACTAAGGAAACAGTGTGGGCCGAGGGTAAGGTGGAGTCTGGCTTCTGCCTAGGTTTGGGGGCTTAGCTGGCTCTTTTTGGGAATCCAGAGGCGAGGTGATGTTTTAGGCTAGGTTCTCTAGAGAAGCAAAACCAGTGAGGTGTGTGTGTATATATATATATAGAAAGAGAGAGAGAGAGTTATATCAAGAAAATGACTCATGCAGTCATAGAGGCTGCAAAGTCCTGAGTCCGTGGGTCAGGCTGGAGGCCTCTCCTGACTCACATAGCTTCAGGGGCTGGTGAATCCAAGATCGGCAGGTCAGACAGCACGCTGCTGGCTCATAGGCTGTGGAGGCTGATGAACTGGCTGAGGCTTCTTGCCTGATTCTATGCAATTAATTTGCTTACTGGGTCACTGAACATTCCAAGGTCCCCCTTACCCATTGGTCAGGGTCCTGGCAGAGAAAGGGCTACAGACAGAATCATCTGTTTGATTTGTTTTTTCACTACTACATCCAGGGTCTTAGGGTCCTGTCTTGTGGCCTCATTTATCTGCCCAGGGAAATGATTAAGCCCTCAGTTCTGGCATTTGGCAGTTATGATGCCAAACCACTGAGAACCATAGCCCAGCCAAGTTGACACACAGCCTTGAACATCACAGGTGGTAAGGGAATTAGCCTGGCTGCTTTATTGCTAAAATGAAAATGCCTGAACTGAGAGCTTAATCAGACAGGACCCTAAGAACCTGAATGTAGTGGTGAAGAAACAAATCAAACAGATGATTCTACCTGTAGCCCTTTCTCTGCCGGGACCCTGACCAATGGGTAAGGGGGCTCTGAGGGGGCCTTGGAATGTCCAGTGACTCAGTAAGCAAATTAATTGCATAGAACCAGGCAAGAAACCTCAGCCAGTAAATGCGGTTCTACCTTGTGTTCACCCTGGGCATGATGGGGCAGGGTAGGCAGGAACTGCTTAAGTGAGGCTATGCTGCTGTCAGAACCCTGCAGTCAAACCCACAGGAAGCTGCAGTACTGAGGCCAGCAGACCACCTGCCAAGCCAGATGCCTGATGAGTGATACTGAGACAGAGGAAGCAAAACCAGACAAACAGCGGGCTTCATCTCTCCCATGGCTACATTCTCTCTCCTCACAGTCAGGGGAAGCAAAGGGTTTCTGTGGGTAATAGAAGGTACTGAAGGTCTCCAAATGGGAGAAGAACAAACACAGCAAGAGGGGACTGCCACATTGCAATATATGAAGAGTCAATGGGGCGGCAGAGCCAAGATGGCGGACTAGGCAGACGCTACCTCGGATCCCTCTTACAACAAAGACACGGAAAAACAAGTGAATCGATCACATACATAACAATTTACGAACCCTGAACAACAAACACAGATTTAGAGACGGAGAACGAACTAATACGGGGAAGCAGCGATTGTTTCCAGAGCCTGGAGCCAGTGTACCAGTCAGGTACAGCACAAGCACAGAGACCTGCTCCACCCCCCTGAACTAACCCTGGGAGGGGGACCAGCCGGTTCCACGGGCGGCGTGGGATGCAGCCGGTAGGAGAAGTCCCCGGGAGGCAATGACTGGTCTTGGAGCAGAAAGAGCAGCATCCGAGCCGGGGAACCGTCCTGCAGGGATTTGGACTGGACGCAGGTACGCCATAAACACGGAGAGTTGCTCCACCCCCCTGAACTAACCCCGGGAAGGGGACCAGCCGGGTCGCGCGGGCGGCGTGGGACACAGCCAGTAGAAGTCCCCGGGAGGCAGCGACTGGTATTGGAGCAGGGAGAACAGCGTCCCAGCCGGGACACTCGGTCACGGCACAAGCACGGGGAGCTGCTCCACCCATCTGAACTAACCCCGGGAGGAGGCCCAACTGGTTCTCGGAGGCGGCACGGCCACGCGGCTGGAGGGACGAGAAGTCCCCGGGAGGCAGCAACTGATTTTGGAGTCGAGAGTGCACCGTCCCAGTAGGGGAACCTTGACGCTGGGCGTGGGGCTGGAAGCGGAGGATCTGACCGTGACTCCAGCGGGCCAGACCCCCCGGGGGCAATCTCCACACAGCCAGCACACATAGGCGACGCGCCCGTGGGAATCTCAGATATAATAGTCATTCCAAGCAAGACAAGCAACTCTGGCTATATTCTGAGGTGCTACTCTCCTATCTCTCTGTTCCCTCCCCCACCCTCCCCAGGCGGCTTCATTAACATCTGAATAGCCTGAGCCAGAGGGAGAACTCTGATAGGGATCTGACTGCATTTTTTTTTAGCGGATTTTCTGGAAAAACTAGTTTCCCAGTGATGGCTCGGAGACAACAATCCATATCAAACCACTTAAAGAAGCAGACCGTGACAGCTTCTCCAACCCCCCCAAACAAAAGAATCAAAACCTTTCCCAAATGAAGATACAATCTTGGAATTATCAGATACAGAATATAAAAAACTAATTTACAGAATGCTTAATGATATCAGAAATGAAATTAGGATAACTGCAGAAAAAGCCAAGGAACACACTGATAAAACTGTTGAAGAACTCAAAAAGATCATTCAAGAACATACTGGAAAAATTAATAAGTTGCAAGAATCCATAGAGAGACAACATGTAGAAATCCAAAAGATTAACAATAAAATAACAGAATTAGACAACGCACTAGGAAGTCAGAGGAGCAGACTCGAGCAATTAGAATGCAGACTGGGACATCTGGAGGACCAGGGAATCAACACCAACATAGCTGAAAAAAAATCAGATAAAAGAATTTTAAAAAATGAAGAAACCCTAAGAATCATGTGGGACTCTATCAAGAAGGATAACCTGCGGGTGATTGGAGTCCCAGAACAGGGAGGGGGGACAGAAAACACAGAGAAAATAGTTGAAGAACTCCTGACACAAAACTTCCCTGACATCATGAAAGACGAAAGGATAGCTATCCAAGATGCTCATCGAACCCCATTTAAGATTGATACAAAAAGAAAAACACCAAGACATATTATCATCAAACTCACCAAAACCAAAGATAAACAGAAAATTTTAAAAGCAGCCAGGGAGAAAAGAAAGGTTTCCTTCAAGGGAGAATCAATAAGAATAAGTTCAGACTACTCAGCAGAAACCATGCAGGCAAGAAGGGAATGGGACGACACATACAGAACACTGAAGGAGAAAAACTGCCAGCCAAGGATCATATATCCAGCAAAACTCTCTCTGAAATATGAAGGCGAAATTAAGATATTTACAGATAAACACAAGTTTAGAGAATTTGCAAAAACCAAACCAAAGCTACAAGAAATACTAAAGGATATTGTTTGGTCAGAGAACCAATAATATCAGATATCAGCACAACACAAGGTCACAAAACAGAACGTCCTGATATCAACTCAAGTAGGGAAACCACAAAAACAAACAAATTAAGATTAATTATAAATAAATAAATAAATAAATACACATAACAGGGAATCATGGAACTCAATAGGTAAAAGATCACAATAATCAAAAAGAGGGACTAAATACAGGAGGCATTGAACTGCCATATGGAGAGTGATACAAGGCGATATAGAACAATACAAGTTAGGTTTTTACTTAGAAAAATAGGGGTAAATAATAAGGTAACCACAAAAAGGTATAACAACTCTATAACTCAAGATAAAAACCAAGAAAAACGTAATGACTCAACTAACATAAAGTCAAGCACTATGAAAATGAGGATCTCACAATTTACTAAGAAAAACGCCTCAGCACAAAAAAGTATGTGGAAAAATGAAATTGTCAACAACACACATAAAAAGGCATCAAAATGACAGCACTAAAAACTTATTTATCTATAATTACCCTGTTACCCTGAATGTAAATGGACTAAATGCACCAATAAAGAGACAGAGAGTCACAGACTGGATAAAGAAACACGATCCATCTATATGCTGCCTACAAGAGACACACCTTAGACTTAGAGACACAAACAAACTAAAACTCAAAGGATGGAAAAAAGTATATCAAGCAAACAATAAGCAAAAAAGAAGAGGAGTAGCAATATTAATTTCTGACAAAATAGACTTTAGACTTAAATCCACCACAAAGGATAAAGAAGGACACTATATAATGATAAAAGGGACAATTGATCAGGAAGACATAACCATATTAAATATTTATGCACCCAATGACAGGGCTGCAAGATACATAAATCAAATTTTAACAGAATTGAAAAGTGAGATAGATACCTCCACAATTATAGTAGGAGACTTCAACACACCACTTTCGGAGAAGGACAGGACATCCAGTAAGAAGCTCAACAGAGACACGGAAGCTCTAATTACAACAATCAACCAACTTGACCTCATTGACTTATACAGAACTCTCCACCCAACTGCTGCAAAATATACTTTTTTTTTCTAGCGCACATGGAACATTCTCTAGAATAGACCACATATTAGGTCATAAAACAAACCTTTGCAGAGTCCAAAACATCGAAATATTACAAAGCATCTTCTCAGACCACAAGGCAATAAAACTAGAGATCAATAACAGAAAAACTAGGGAAAAGAAATCAAATACTTGGAAAATGAACAATACCTTCCTGAAAAAAGACTGGGTTATAGAAGACATCAAGGAGGGAATAAGGAAATTCATAGAAAGCAACGAGAATGAAAATACTTCCTATCAAAACCTCTGGGACACAGCAAAAGCAGTGCTCAGAGGCCAATTTATATCAATAAATGCACACGTACAAAAAGAAGAAAGAGCCAAAATCAGAGAACTGTCCCTACAACTTGAACAAATAGAAAGTGAGCAACAAAAGAATCCATCAGGCACCAGAAGAAAACAAATAATAAAAATTAGAGCTGAACTAAATGAATTAGAGAACAGAAAAACAATCGAAAGAATTAACAAAGCCAAAAGCTGGTTCTTTGAAAAAATTAACAAAATTGATAAACCATTGGCTAGACTGACTAAAGAAATACAGGAAGGAAACAAATAACCCGAATAAGAAATGAGAAGGACCACATCACAACAGAACCAAATGAAATTAAAAGAATCATTTCAGATTATTATAAAAAATTGTACTCTAACAAATTTGAAAACCTAGAAGAAATGGATGAATTCCTGGAAAAACACTACCTACCTAAACTAACACATTCAGAAGTAGAACAACTAAATAGACCCATAACAAAAAAAGAGATTGAAACGGTAATCAAAAAACTCCCAACAAAAAAAAGCCCTGGCCCGGACGGCTTCACTGCAGAGTTCTACCAAACTTTCAGAGAAGAGTTAACACCACTACTACTAAAGGTATTCCAAAGCATAGAAAATGACGGAATACTACCCAACTCATTCTATGAAGCCACCATCTCCCTGATACCAAAACCAGGTAAAGACATTACAAAAAAAGAAAATTATAGACCTATATCCCTCATGAACATTGATGCAAAAATCCTCAACAAAATTCTAGCCGATAGAATCCAACAACACATCAAAAAAATAATTCACCCTGATCAAGTGGGATTTATACCAGGTATGCAAGGCTGGTTTAATATCAGAAAAACCATTAATGTAATCCATCACATAAATAAAACAAAAGACAAAAACCACATGATCTTATCAATTGATGCAGAAAAGGCATTTGACAAAGTCCAACACCCATTCATGATAAAAACTCTTACCAAAATAGGAATTGAAGGAAAATTCCTCAACATAATAAAGGGCATCTATGCAAAGCCAACAGCCAATATCACTCTAAATGGAGAGAACCTGAAAGCATTTCCCTTGAGAACGGGAACCAGACAAGGATGCCCTTTATCACCGCTCTTATTCAACATCGTGTTGGAAGTCTTAGCCAGGGCAATTAGGCTAGACAAAGAAATAAAAGGTATCCGGATTGGCAAGGAAGAAGTAAAGTTATCACTATTTGCAGATGAAATGATTATATACACAGAAAACCCTAAGGAATCCTCCAGAAAACTACTGAAACTAATAGAAGAGTTTGGCAGAGTCTCAGGTTATAAAATAAACATACAAAAATCACTTGGATTCCTCTACATCAACAAAAAGAACACCGAAGAGGAAATAACCAAATCAATACCATTCACAATAGCCCCCAAGAAGATAAGATACTTAGGAATAAATCTTACCAAGGATGTAAAAGACCTATACAAAGAAAACTACAAAGCTCTACTACAAGAAATTCAAAAGGACATACTTAAGTGGAAAAACATACCTTGCTCTTGGATAGGAAGACTTAACATAGTAAAAATGTCTATTCTACCAAAAGCCATCTATATATATAACGCACTTCCGATCCAAATTCCAAAGTCATATTTTAAGGGGATAGAGAAACAAATCACCAATTTCATATGGAAGGGAAAGAAGCCCCGGATAAGCAAAGCACTACTGAAAAAGAAGAAGAAAGTGGGAGGCCTCACCTTACCTGACTTCAGAACCTATTATACAGCCACAGTAGTCAAAACAGCCTGGTATTGGTACAACAACAGACACATAGACCAATGGAACAGAATTGAGAACCCAGACATAGATCCATCCATGTATGAGCAGCTGATATTTGACAAAGGACCAGTGTCAATTAACTGGGGAAAAGATAGCCTTTTTAAGAAGTGGTGCTGGCATAACTGGATATCCCTTTGCAAAAAAAATGAAACAGGACCCATACCTCACACCATGCACAAAAACTAACTCCAAGTGGATCAAAGACCTAAACATAAAGACTAAAACGATAAAGATCATGGAAGAAAAAATTGGGACAACCCTAGGAGCCCTAATACAAGGTATAAACAGAATACAAAACATTACCAAAAATGATGAAGAGAAACCCGATAACTGGGAGCTCCTAAAAATCAAACACCTATGCTCATCTAAAGACTTCTCCAAAAGAGTAAAAAGACCACCTACAGACTGGGAAAGAATTTTCAGCTATGACATCTCCGACCAGCGCCTGATCTCTAAAATCTACATGATTCTGTCAAAACTCAACCAGAAAAAGACAAACAACCCAATCAAGAAGTGGGCAAAGGATATGAACACACATTTCACTAAAGAAGATATTCAGGCAGCCAACAGATACATGAGAAAATGCTCTCGATCATTAGCCATTAGAGAAATGCAAATTAAAACTACGATGAGATTCCATCTCACACCAGCAAGGCTGGCATTAATCCAAAAAACACAAAATAATAAATGTTGGAGCGGCTGCGGAGAGATTGGAACTCTCATACACTGCTGGTGGGAATGTAAAATGGTACAACCACTTTGGAAATCTATCTGGCGTTATCTTAAACAGTTAGAAATAGAACTACCATACAACCCAGAAATCCCACTCCTAGGAATATACCCTAGAGATACAAGAGCCTTCATACAAACAGATATATGCACACCCATGTTTATTGCAGCTCTGTTTACAATAGCAAAAAGTTGGAAGCAACCAAGGTGTCCATCAACGGATGAATGGGTAAATAAATTGTGGTATATTCACATAATGGAATACTACGCATCGATAAAGAACAGTGACGAATCTCTGAAACATTTCATAACATGGAGGAACCTGGAAGGCATTATGCTGAGCTAAATTAGTCAGAGGCAAAAGGACAAATATTGTATAAGACCACTATTATAAGATCTTGAGAAATAGTAAACCTGAGAAGAACACATACTTTTGTGGTTACGAGGTGGGGAGGGAGGGAGGGTGGGAGAGGGTTTTTTATTGATTAATCAGTAGATAAGAACTGCTTTAGGTGAAGGGAAAGACAACACTCAATACATGGAAGGTCAGCTCAATTGGACTGGACCAAAAGCAAAGAAGTCTCCGGGATAAAATGAATGCTTCAAAGCTCAGCAGAGCAAGTGCGGGGGTCTGGGGAACATGGTTTGCGGGGACTTCTAAGTCAATTGGCAAAATAATTCTATTATGAAATCATTCTGCATCCCACTTTGAAATGTGGCGTCTGGGGTCTTAAATGCTAACAAGCGGCCATCTAAGATGCAGCAATTGGTCTCAACCCCCCTGGAGCAAAGGAAAATGAAGAACACCAAGGCCACACGACAACTAAGAGCCCAAGAGACAGAAAGGGCCACATGAACCAGAGACCTACATCATCCTGAGACCAGAAGAACTAGTTGGTGCCCGGCCACAATTGATGACTGCCCTGACAGGGAGCACAGCAGAGGACCCCTGAGGGAGCAGGAGATCAGTGGGATGCAGACCCCAAATTCTCATAAAAAGACCAAACTTAATGGTCTAACTGAGACTGGAGGAATCCCGGCGGCCATGCTCCCCAGACCTTCTGTTGACACAGGACAGGAACCATCCCCGAAGACAACTCATCAGAAATGAAAGGGACTGGTCAGCGGGTGGGAGAGAGACGCTGATGAAGAGTGAGCTAATTATATCAGGTGGACACTTGAAATTGTGTTGGCAACTCTTGTCTGGAGGGGGGATGGGAGGATAGAGAGAGAGGGAAGCAGGCAAAATTGTCAAGAAAGGAGAGACTGAAAGGGCTGACTCAAGAGGGGGAGAGTAAGTGGGAGTAGGGAGTGAGATGTATGTAAACTTATATGTGACAGACTGATTGGATTTGTAAACGTTCACTTGAAGCTTAATAAAAGTTATTAAAAAAAAAAAGAGTCAATGGGCAGAAGAAAAAATAGACTTTTTCCTTATGACACCAGAGGTAAAGCTAGGACCCACAAGTGAACATTAAAGGGATCCCAATTTCAGGGTTCAACCAGAGAAGCAGAATCAGTAAAAGAGATACAGTGTTTGCTATAGGGAATAGATTATATGTAGGACACAGAATATATATACAGGATATAAAATATATATGGGATAAAAAAAAGAGACTGTATAAAGGATGTTGCTGTTAGGTGTCTTTGAATTAATAAATTAATTTTCAGCTCACATCAACCCCATGAGACAGAGTAGAACTGCCCCATAGGGCCTCCTAGGCTGTTATGTTTCTCCCACACAGCCACGGGGTGGGTTTGAACCACCAACCTATCTGTTAGCAGTTGAGCCTTTAACTGTTACACCACCAGGGCTCCTTACATAAAGGATAAAAAAAAAAAAAAACCCACTGCCATTGAGTCGATTCCGACTCATAGCAACCCTATAGGACAGAGTAGAACTGCCCCATAGAGTTTCCAAGGAGCACCTGGTGGATTTGAACTACCCACCTCTTGGTTAGCAGCTGTAGCACTTAACCACTATGCCACCAGGGTTTCCATATAAAGGATAGAGACAATATATAGGATCCCAAAACCCCAAACCCATTACCATCAAATAGATTCCGACTCATAGCAACCCTATAGGAGGGAGTAGAACTGTCCCATAGGGTTTCCAAAGAGCAGCTAGTGGATTTGAACTATCAATCTTTTGGTTAGCAGCCTAGCTCTTAAACAGTGCACCACCAGGGCTCCTGTATTTAGGAGAGAGAAAATATATATATATACATATGTGTGTGTGCGTGTGTGTGTGTGTATAGATACACCTATATTGTACATATAGTCCCTATCACATATAAACATATATATTGTAAATATATATTATAATATATATTTACATATAATATAATAAATATATATTATATGTTTACATGTAAATATATATATTTATACATTTATGATATGATACATACTTTTATATATATGGTAACCAAACCAAACCCGTTGCCATCCAGTCGATTCTGACTCATAATGACCTTATAGGATAGTAGAACTGCCCCATAGGGTTTCCAAGGAGCCGCTGGTAGATGTGAATTGCTGACCTTTTGGTTAGCAGCAAAGCTCTTAACCACTGCACCACTAGGACTCATATGATAAAAAGAAATATAGAGATAGATAATATGAACACACACACACACGTACATTCTCTATACTTATATAGTCTCTATCCCTTATACAGTCTCTATCCTTTGTGTATATCCGTTATCATATATATCATATATTTATCATATGCACATAAATATATGTTGCGTTGTTGTTAGGTGCCATCAACTTGGTTCCAACTCATAGCATCCTATGTACAACAAAAGGAAACACTGCCCGGTCCCGTGCCATCCTCACAATCATTGTTATGCTTGAATGCATTGTTGCAGCCACTGTGTCACTCCATCTCATTGATGGTCTTCCTCTTTTTCACTGGCCCTCTACTATACTAAGCATGATGTCCTTCTCCAAGAACTGGTCCCTCCTGAAAACATGTCCAAAGCACAGAAGACGAAGTCTCATCCTCCAAACTTCTAAGGTGTATTTTACCTGTACTTCTTCCAAGACAAATTTTTTCATTCTTCTGGCAGCCCATAGTATATTCAATATTCTTCACCAACACCATAATTCAAAGGCATCAATTCTTTTTTTTTTGTGGAGCCAGCAAATATATTTTTTTTAATTTTTATTGTGCTTTAAGTGAAAGTTTACAAATCAGTTTAGTCTCACACAAAAACTTATACACCTTACTACATACTCTCAACTACTCTCCCCCCAGTGAGACAGCCCGCTCTCTCCCTCCACTCTCTCTTTTCGTGTCCATTTTGCAAGCTTCTAACCCCCTCTACCCTCTCATCTCCCCTCCAGGCAGGAGATGCCAACATAATCTCAAGTGTCCACTGACCCAAGAAGCTCACTCCTCACAAGCATCCCTCTCCAATCCGTTGTCCAGTCCACTCCCTGTCTGAAGAGTTGGCTTTGGGAATGGTTCCTATCCTGGGCCGACAGAAGGTCTGGGGGCCATGACCACCAGGGTCTCTCTAGTCTCAGTCGGGCCATGAAGTCTGGTCTTTTTATGAGAATTTGGTGTCTGCATCCCACTGATCTCCTGCTCCCTCAGGGGTTCTCTGTTGTGTTCCCTGTCAGGGCAGTCATCGGTTGTAGCTGGGCACCATCTAGTACTTCTGGTCTCGGGATGATGTAGTCTCTGGTTTATGTGGCCGTTTCTGTCTCTTGGGCTTGTAATTACCTTGTGTCCTTGGTGTTCTTCATTCTTCTTTGATCCAGGTGGGTAGAGACCAATTGATGCATCTTAGATGGCCACTTGCTAGCATTTAAGACCCCAGATGCCACTCTCAAAACTGGGATGCAAAATGTTTTCTTAATAGAGTTATGCCAATTGACTTAGATGTCCCCTGAAACCAGGGTCCTCAAGCCCCTACCCCTGCTACACTGGCCTTCGAAGCATTCAGTTTATTCTAGAAACTTCTTTGCTTTTGGTTTAGTCCACTTGTGCAGACCTCGCCTGTATTGTGTGTTGTCTTCCCAGTCACTTAAAGTAGTTCTTATCTACTACCTAATTAGTGAACACCCCTCTCCCTCCCTCCCTCCTCTAGGAACCATCAAAGAATATTTTCTTTTCTGTTTAAACTATTTCTTGAGTTCTTATAATAGTGGTCTTATACAATATTTGTCCTTTTGCAACTAATTTCACTCAGCATAATGCCTTCCAGATTCCTCCATGTTATGAAATGTTTCACAGATTCATCACTGCTCTTTATCGATGTGTAGTATTCCATTGTGTGAATATACCATAATTTAATTCATCCATTGATGGGCACTTTGGTTGCTTCCATGTTTTCGCTATTGTAAACAGTGCTGCAGTGAACATGGGTGTGCATTTATCTGTTAGTGTAAAAGCTCTTCTCTACGATACTTTCCAAGGAGTGGGATTGCTGGATTATATGGTGGCTCTATTTCTAGCTTTTTAAGGAAGCGTTAAATCAATTTCCAAAGTGGTTGTACCATTTTACATTCCTACCAGCAGTGTATAACTGTTTCAATCTCTCCACAGCTTCTCTAACATTTATTATTTTGTGTTTTTTGGATTAATGACAGCCTTGTTGGAGTGAGATGAAATCTCAGTGTAGTTTTGATTCGCATTTCTCTAATGGCTGATGATCGTGAGCATTTCCTCATGTATCTGTTAGCTACCTGAATGTCTTCTTTAGTGAAATGTCTGTTCATATATTTGCCCATTTTTTAACTGGGTTGTTTGTCTTTTTCTAGTTGAGTTTTTGCAGTATCATGTAGATTTTAGAGATCAGGCACTGATGAAAAATGTCGTAGCTAAAAACTTTTTCCCAGTCTGTAGGTATTCTTTTTTACTCTTTTGGTGAAGTCTTTGGATGAGCATAAGCGTTTGATTTTTAGAAGCTCCCAGATATCTAGTTTTTCTTCTGCATTGTTAGTAATGTTTTGTATACTGTTTATGCTATGTATTAGGGCTCCTAACATTGTCCCTGTTTTTTCTTCCATGATCTTTATCATTTTATATTTTATATTTAGGTCTTTGATCCATTTTGAGGTCATTTTTGTGTATGGAGTGAGGTATGGGTCTTGTTTCATTTTTTTGCAGATGGATATCCAGTTATGCCAGCACCATTTGTTAAAAAGACTGTCCTTTCCCCATTTAACTGTTTTGGGGCCTTTTCAAATATCAACTGCTCATTTGTGGATGGATTGTCAAATCTGTTCCATTGGTATATGTATCTGTTGTTGTACCAGTACCGGGCTATTTTGACTACTGTGATGGTATAATAGGTTCTAAAATCAGGTACAGTAAGGCCTCCCACTTTGTTCTTCTTTTTCAGTAATGCTTCGCTTATCCAGGGCCTCTTTCCCTTGCTTGTGAAGTTGGTAATTTGTTTCTCCATCTCATTAAAGAATGTCATTGGAATTTGGATCAGAATTGCATTAAATCTATAGATTGCTTTTGGGAGAGTAGGCATTTTTATAATGTTAAGTCTTCCTATCCATGAGCAAGGTATATTTTTCCACTTATGTAGGTCTCTTTTGGTTTCTTGCAGAAGTGTTTTATAGTTTTCTTTGTATAAGTCTTTTACATCCCTGGTAAGATTTATTCCTAAGTATTTTATCTTCTTGGGGGCTACTGTAAATGGTATTGATTTGGTGAGTTCCTCTTTGATGTTCTTTTTGTTGGCATAGAGGAATGCAACTGATTTTTCTATGTTTATCTTGTATCCTGATACTCTGCTGAACTCTTCTATTAGTTACAGTAGTTTCCTTGAGGAATCCTTAGGGTTTTCTGTGTATATGATCATGTCATCTGCAAATAGAGATACATTTACTTCTTTCTTGCCAATCTGTATGCCCTTTATTTCTTTACCTTGCCTAATTTCTATGGCTAGGACCTGCAGCACAATGTTGAATAAGAGCGTGATAAAGGGCATCCTCATCTGGTTCCCGATCTCAAGGGGAATGCTTTCAGGCTCTCTCCATTTAGGATGATGTTGGCTATTGGCTTAGTATAAATACCCTTGATTATGTTGAGGAATTTTCCTTCTATTCCTATTTTGCTGAGAGTTTTTATCATGAATGGGTGTTGAACTTTGTGAAATGCTTTTTCTGCAGCAATTAGTAAAATCATGTGATTCTTGTCTTTTTTTTTTATTATTATTATTTATGTGATCCTGCATACCTGGTATGAATCCCACTTGGTCATGGTTTATTTATTTATTTTTTTTTTGATATGGTGTTGAATTCTGTTGGCTAGAATTTTGTTGAGGATTTTTACATCCGTGTTCATGAGGGATATAGGTCTGTAATTTTCTTTTTTTGTGGCGTCTTTACCTAGTTTTGATATCAGGGATATGCTGGCTTCATAGAATGAGTTTGGGAGTATTCTGTCCTTTTCTATGCTCTGAAATACCTTTAGTAGTAGTGGTGTCAACTCTTCTCTGAAAGTTTGATAGAACTCTGCAGCGAAGCCATCCGGGCCAGGGCTTTTTTTTTTGGGGGGGGGGGAGATTTTTGATTACCTTTTCAATCTCTTGTTATGGGTCTATTTAGTTGTTCTACCTCTGTTTGTGTTAGTTTAGGTAGGTAGTGTGTTTCTAGGAATTCATCCATTTCTTCTAGGTTTTCAAATTTGTTAGAGTATAATATTTCATAGTATTCTGATATGATTCTTTTAATTTCAGTTGGGTCTGTTGTAATATTGCCCATCTCATTTCTTATTCAGGTTATTTGCTTCCTCTCCTGTTTTTCTTTTGTCAGTTTGGCCAATGGTTTATCAATTTTGTTGCTTCTTTCAAAGAACCAGCTTTTGGTCTTGTTAATTCTTTCAATTGTTTTTCTCTTTCATTTTTTTTTTTTATTTCATTTAGTTCAGCTCTAATTTTTATTATTTGTTTTCTTCTGGTGCCTGAGGGTTTCTTTTGTTGCTCTCTTTCTATTTGTTCAAATTGTAGGGATAATTCTTTAATTTTGGCCCTTTCTTCTTTTTGTATGTGTGCATTTATTGATATAAATTGACCTCTGAGCAATGCTTTCGCTGTCCCCAAATGTTCTGATAGGAAGTGTTTTCATTCTCATTGGATTCTATGAATTTCTTTATTCCATCCTTAATGTCTTCTATAACCTAGTCTTTTTGAGCAGGGTATTGTTCAGTTTCCAAGTGTTTGATTTCTTTTCCCTGCTTTTTCTGTTATTGATTTCCACTTTTATGGCCTTATGGTCAGAGAACATGCTTTGTAATATTTCAGTGTTTTGGATTCTGCTTAAACTTGCTTTACGACCTAATATGTAGTCTATTCTAAAGAATGTTCCATGTGCACTAGAAAAGAAAGTATACTTGGTTGCTGTTGGGTGGAGTGTTCTGTATATGTCTATGAGGTCATGTTGGTTGATTGTGGCATTTAGATCTTCGGTGTCTTTATTGAGCTTCTTTCTGGATATCCTGTCCTTCACTGAAAGTGGTGTGTTGAACTCTCCTACTATTGTTGTGGAGCTGTCTATCTCACTTTTCAATGCTGATAGAGTTTGTTTTATGTATCTTGCAGCCCTGTCACTGGGTACATAAATATTTAATACAGTTATGTCTTCTTGGTCCCTTTAATCATTATATAGTGTCCTTCCTTATCCTTTATGATGGATTTAACTTTAAAGTCTATTTTGTCAGAAATTAACTTTGCCACTCCTGCTCTTTTTTGATTGTTGTTTGCTTGATATATTTTTTTCCATCCTTTGAGTTTTAGTTTGTTTGTGTCTCTAAGTCTAAGGTGTGTCTCTTGTAGGCAGCATATAGATGGATCGTGTTTTTTAATCCATTCTGCCACTCTCTGTCTCTTTATTGGTACATTTAGTCCATTTACATTCAGAGTAGTTATGGACAGGTATGAATTTAGTGCTATAATTTTGATGTCTTTGTTTGTTGTTGACAGTTTCTTTTTCCCACTTAATTTTATGTACCGAGTAGATTATCTTTATATATTGCCCTTTCCTCATATTCGTTGTTGTTGATTTTGTTTCTGCTGAGTCTCTATTTTTTTCTTTTATTTTATTTTGATGTGTAGGATAGTTTATATCCTTTGTGGTTACCTTATTATTTACAGTTATTTTTCTAAATTTAAACCTGACTTTTATTTCTTTGTATTGCCTTATCTTCCTCTCCATATGGAAGATCTATGACTACATTTCGTAGTCCCTCTTTATTGTTTTAATGTTGTCTTCTTTTATATGATAACATCGCTGTTACCCTGTTTTGAGCATTTTTTTAATCTTGATTTATTTTTTTGATTTCCCTTTCTGGGTTGGCTTCTGATTGCTCTAGTCTTGGGGCGATTACCTGATATTATTGATTTTCTAACCAAAGAACTCCCTTTAGTATTTCTTGTAGTTTTGGTTTGGTTTTTACAAATTCCATAAACTTCTGTTTATCTGGAAATGTCCTAATTTCACCTTAATATTTGAGAGACAGTTTTTTGGATACATGATTCTTGGATGGCAATTTTTTTCCTTCAATTTTTTATATAGGTCATCCCATTGCCTTCTTGCCTGCATGGTTTCTGCCAAGTAGTCCGAGCCTTTTCTTATTGCTTCTCCTTTGTAGGTGACTTTTCATTTATCCCTAGCTGCTCTTAAAATTCTCTCTTTATCTTTGGTTTTCTCAAGTTTGATTATTATATGTCTTGGTGACTTTCTTTTAAGATCTACTTTATGTGGAGTTCGATGAGCATCTTGGATAGATATCTTCTCATCTTTCATGATATCAGGGAAGTTTTCTGCCAACAAATCTTCAATAATTCTCTCTGTATTTTCTGTTATCCCTCCCTGTTCTGGTACTCCAATCACTCATAGGTTATTTCTCTTGATAGAGTCCCACATGATTCTTAAGGTCTCTTTATTTTTTTTAATTATTTTATCTGATTTTTCTTCAAATATATTAGGGCCATGTGCTTTAAGTTCAGAAATTCTTCCTTCCACTTGCTCAAATCTGCTTCTCTGACTTTCTATTAAGTTGTCTACTTCTGTAATTGTAATGTTAATCTTCTGAATTTCTGATTGCTATCTATGGATTTTTCCAGCTTATTAAATTTTTCATTATGTTCCTGAATAATCTTTTTAATTTTCTTCAATTGCTTTATCTGTGTGTTCCTTGTCTTGTTCTACATATTGCCTCATTTCCTTCCTGATGTCTTGAAGGATTCTGTGTATTAATCTTATGTATTCTGCCTCTGGTAATTCCAGAAAGACACTTTCATCTAGGAGATCCTTGGATTCTTTGTTTCGAGAGCTTGTTGAGGTGATTATGATCTGTTTCTTTATGTGAGTTGGTTTTGACTATTGTCTCCGAGCCATCTATAAGTTACCGTGTTAGTTTATTTTATGTTTGCTCACTGTGTCATAGCTTCTTGCTTTGTTTTGTTTTGATATGCCCCAGTGGGTTGCTTGAGTGAGCTAGCTTGATTATTTTTACCTTTGGATCTTTGACATCCTGTTCCTAAATGGCTAGAGCTCTTATCAGGTGTATCAGTCTAGGAGTCCATTCACTTTTCTTGTATGAATTCAGCTCAGGTGTCCAGGTAGCTGATCATCAAGTGTGTGGTACAGGCTCTGTCCTACAGTCTTAGAGGGGCAGGGGTGATTGGTGTATGGTGTATTGGTGTATGATTAGTGATTGGGGGCTGAGAACCAACCCCCAAGCGTATCTGAGGAAAGCGCATCCCTGTTCCCTAGAGCGTGTAAGTGGGTGGGTTCTGCAGATGGACCATGGACACTCAGTGTTTTTGGTTGTAAGGACTGGAGGTTCCAGTTATCCTTGGACCCCTGTTGCAGGTGGCTGGGTGACCTGAGTGGAGCTACCAGTCCTTAGGCCCCTGATTAAGGTAGGTGAGGACC
Organism: Elephas maximus indicus; assembly: GCF_024166365.1. Lineage (NCBI taxonomy): Eukaryota > Metazoa > Chordata > Mammalia > Proboscidea > Elephantidae > Elephas > Elephas maximus. The sequence continues at coordinate 736,155 of NC_064834.1, forward strand.
CCCTTTAATAGGCAAAGCAATGTCAAATATCAAACACCCATCTTTCCACCGCACAGCTGAAATGGTTGCAGTCTGCCAACAAGGGCCTATTCTCCTGAAATAGGCTCACACAGGTCCATGCAGAAGGGTAAGGTACTAAAAATCCACGGACCATTTATGCCTGGATAGGAGCTGCTCCTCTCCTGAGCTTCCTCGGTTAATGGAGCTGGCAAATAATTTCAAATGCATTCCTCCCACAATGTCAGGAGGATGGCTCTGGGCTCTCAACCAGGCCTATCTCAGGCACAGGGGAATCAACAGTCACTGAAGGCGGCTTGAGGCTGGGGGAGGGGGGGTGCTGCCGGTAAAATATACTCAAGTACTTAGCTTTTGCTGAGATCGCCATTCTTCTCTGGCTCTGGAGGTGTGTATAGGCTGTGTGGCTGGCTGCTCCCTGAGGAAACTGAGGTTGAACGCTAGTACCAGCCCACTGCTCCTGGAATGGTGCCTGAGGACTACCCGCGATTCAGGTCTGGTAAGTCCCCTCTGCTTCTGAAATGCCCCTTCCTCCCCCTGCCCCTCAGTTTGTTTTCTAAGTTTGCCTTTGATGTTCAGGGCTCCTAACTTGTCATAAATATACTCGTTTCACTTGTTTTTTCAGGTGTTGCTGTGAAGAGGGCTCGCCAGAAGTATCTGTCTATTCCGCTATCTTGGCTCTGCCTCCAGCATCAATTCTTCAGTTTTTCTTATTCATTGTCCAGCTTTCACGTGCATATGAGGCAATTGAAAATATCATGGCTTAGGTCAGGCACACCTTAAGTCCTCAAAGTGACATCTTTACTTTTTAACACTTTAAAGAGGTCCTTTGCAGCAGATTTGCCGAGTGCAATGTGTCTTTTGATTTCTTGATTGCTGCTTCTGTGGGCATTGACTGTGAATAAAAGTAAAACGAAATCCTTGACAACATCAATATTTTCTCTGTTTATCATGATGTTGCTTACTAGTCTAGTTGTGAGAATATTTGTTTTCTCTATGTTGAGGTGCCATTAGTACTGAAGACTGTAGTCTTTGATCTTCATCAGTAAATGCTTCAAGTCCTCTTTGCTTTCAGCAAGCAAGGTTGTGTCATCTGCATAATGCAGGTTGTTAATGAGTCTTCCTCCAATCCTGATGCCCTGCTCTTCTTCATATAGTCCAGCTTCTCAGATTATTTGCTCAGCATACGGATTGAATAAGTATGGTGAAAATAGGCAACACTGACACACACCTTTCCCGACTTTAAACCATGAAGTATTCCCTTGCCCTATTCTAATGACTGCCTCTTGATCTATGTACAGATTCCTAATGAGCACAATAAAGTGTTCTTGAATTCCCATTCTTTGCAAGGCTATCCGTAATTCGTTATGATCCACACAGTCGAATGCCTTTGCATAGTCAATAAACACAGGTAAACATCTTCCTGATATTCTCAGCTTTCAGCCAAGATCCATCTTATATTAGCAATGATATCCTTTGTCCCATGTCCTGTTCTGAGTCTGGCTTGAATTTCTGGGAGTTCCCTGTTGATGTATTGCTGTATCTGCTTTTGAATCATCTTCAGCAAAATTTTACTTGTGTGTGATATTAATGATATGGTTCAATAATTTCTGCATTCTGTTGGATCACCTTTTTCTGGAACAGGCACAAATATGGATCCTTTCCAGTTGGTTGGCCAGGTAGTTGTCTTCCAAAGTTCTTGGCACAGATGAGTCAGCACCTCTACCACTGGATCCGTTTTTTGAAACATCTCAGTTGATATTCCATCGGTTCCTAGAGCCTTGTTTTTTGCCAATGACTCAGTGCAGCTTGGACTTCCCTCAGTACAGTCAGTTCTTGATCATATGCTACCTTCTGAAATGGTTGAACATCGACCATTTCCTTTTGCTACAGTGATTCTATGCATTCCTTCCATTTGCTTTTGATGCTTCCTGAATTGTTCAATATTGCAGCTCAAGACTTGAATTTTTTCTTCAATTCTTTCAGCTTGAGAAATGCCAAGCATTTGCTTCCCTTTTGGTTTTCTAACTCCAGGTCTTTCCACATTTCATTATAATACTTTGCCTTCTCGAGCTGCCCTTTGAAATCTTCTCTTCAGCTCTTTTATTTCATCACTTCTTCCTTTTGCTTTAGCTACTCTACATTCAAGAGCAAGTTTCAGAGTTTCTTCTGACATCCATTTTGGTCTTTTCTTTCTTTCCCATTTTTTAATGACATTTTGCTTTTTTCATCTGTGATGTGCTTGATGTTATCCCACAACTCATCTGGTCTTCCATCATTAGCATTCAATGCGTCAAATCTGTTCTTGAAATGGTCTCCAAATTCAGAAGGAATATACTCAAGGTCGTATTTTGGCTCTCTTGGAATTATTCTAATTTTCTCCAGCTTCAACTTGAACTTGCATAAGAGCAATTGATGGTCTCTTCTGCAGTGGCCCCTGGCTATGTTCTGACTGGATGACATTGAGCTTCTCCATAGTCTCTTTCCACAAATGTAGTCAATTTAATTCCTGTGTATTCCATCTGGTGAGGTCCATGTGTATAGTTGCCATTTATATTGTTGAAAAAAGGTATTTGCAATGAAGAAGTAGCTAGTCTTGGAAAATTCTATCATGCAATCTCCAGCATCGTTTCTATCACCAAGGCCATATTTTCCAACTAGCAATCCTTCTTTCTTTCCAACCTTCACATTCCAATCAACAGTAATATCAATGCATCTTTTATTATTATTATTATTTTAAACGTTTTATTCAGCTGACATGAGATCACCTTTTTTTTTTTTTTAAATCCTGGGAATGGGGGGTGAATGTCAAAAGCAGATGATAACAGTCAGAATGGGCTGGGTTAGGCAGTGCTTAACCTAATGGTTTATTTCTCATTCATATTTCAAGTCTGCAGGGGCCTTTCCCAGGTAGATGAAGGCTCCAACTCAACATGGGAGTATTGCAGATTTTGGATTCCTTAGATCATACTTCATTCTCTTGGAGTTTGGATATATATTTTATCTTTTTTATCCTCCCTATTAAGATTTATATTTGGAGTAAACACTCATCAAGTTCTTCCTGCTAAACCCCTTGTCCCTAGCATCCTATGGGTTTCTTTTTAAAAACTGGAATCCTTAGACTATATTTCAGTGATGAAAACTCCCTTTTATGTATTAAAATCAAACCAGTTATTATAACACAATGTCACTGACACTCTAGGGTAATGGATATAAAAGGGGATATGGCTTTCCTTACCGTAAAACTTAAAGTTTTTTTTTTTTTTAATTGAGCTTTAGATGAAGGTTTACAGAACACACTCATTTCTCATCAAACAGTACACACATTGTTGTATGACATTGGTTAACAACCCCACAACATGTCAACACTCTCCCTTCTCAACCCTGGGTTCCCTATTAACAGCTTTCCTGTCCCCCCTAGCTTCCAGTCTGTGCCACAGGGTTGGTGCGCCCCTTAATATCAATGTATTATCTTGATTGCATGTTTGATAAATTTTAGACTCCAGAAGTTGGTAAAAATCTTCAATTTCTTCATCTTTGGCATTAGTGGCTAGTGCATAAATTTGAATAATAGTCTTATTAACTGGTTTTCCTTGTAGGCATATGGATATTATCCTATCACTGACAGTGTTGTACTTCAAGATAGATCTTGAAATGTTCTTTTTGATGATGAATGGTACCAAATTCCTCTTCAGTTTGTCGTTTCCAGCATAGTAGACGGTATAATTGTCTCAATCAAAGTGAAAGATTAGTGGTGGTATCATATAAACATATAAATATGTATTTATTTGATATACATATATTTATGTTTGTGATATGACAGACTATATA